>NC_080786.1:41651531-42267781 GCF_028018385.1 Neofelis nebulosa | reverse complement strand
ACTAGACACTGGAATTGATAAAACCATCAGTGGTTTACATGCTTTAATCAGCAGTTACTGCTTTTTATTTTACACGTATCCCTGGTCCCTTTTTTTTTTAGCCATCCCATGGAAAAATGTGTTCTTTTTTCCTCTCTTTTAACTTATTAATTCCTTCCTGTTTTCTTTAGAAATTCAAGTGGAGAATCCTCAGGTATTACCAGTTTCTTCCTCTGAATTCAATAATCTCTTGCTTTCAAATACAAAATTGTCTCTTATATACAAAAAATGACTTTTCTTGCAGTTCACTGCCACTCCTATCTAGTCTTCTATTTTTCTTTTTTAATGTAGTTTATTATTATTATTTTTTTTTGGCTAGTGCTCCACTTCACTCCCCAAACATGCATCCTGTCACCCCTTGAAATATGGCCTCTATCATCATGAAAATAACAAAATCAAAGGCTAATTATTATCTGCCAATGTCTTTTCCTAAGACTTTATTTTCCCCTGAATCCTCTATTTTCCTACTGATCACTTTCTGTCTTTAATGCTCCTACTCTTGGGCTGTCGTCACTTTTTGATTCTTCTATCTCTGCCTATTTCTCTAGCTTTCCCATTGGTCTCCTCATGGCCTCCCTATTCCTCTATCACATCAGAGGCTCAGGGGACTCCCTGCTTACACCATCCCTTGCCAAGTTCCTCCTCTCAAGGACTTATCAGTCACCCCCGGGCTGACTCCTTTTGCATTCCTAAATACAGTTTATTGAGCTCTTACCACATCGCAGTCATTGTGCTAAGCCCTTATCTTTTCAAGGCATGGTAGGTTTTCTTCATATGTTCGTCAGAAAATCCTGCCATCATTCCAAGTACTAAAATTCTAACTTTATATCATTTTTAAAAATCTATCTCCGTTCTCTTACTCTCTTCTGTCAATGGCATCCTCACTGTTCTACTTAGAGTAGGAATGACATCCTTACCTCCGTCTGTACCTATCTTCCTTTCCCCCCTGTGCCTACTCCTGCCATTCCCTAGGTTCTGCTGATGTTTCTCTTTGTTCCATTGCATTTGTCTCTTTCTTTACAATCCCTAGCAGATCGTTTTGGTCTAGCCTCTCGATATCTAATGCCAAACTTAGTGTGAAAGCTTTTCATTTATTTTTTTTAAAGCCTGTGTAAAATCCTGAGACTTAACACTGTTTTCCACCTCCTGCAATTTTGCTGTCTGAAGGCTTGCAGTACTGTCTCATTCCCTTTAGCAGTGGTTCCCAGTGCAGAATACTAATTCTAAAAGGTGCTCTGAGGAATGACATTTCTATAGAAATAACCCCAAAACAACAACAGTGTTGGAAATGCTGCCTTAAAGAGTATAAAGGCCTACTAGCATATTGCAGTTTCTAGTAATAACATTTAAGTCAGATTTCCTCAGGATTTTATGTCCAAGGAACTTTTTTCTTTGGGGCAAACTTTATAATATCTACAGATTGTATAGAATACAAATTGGAAAATGCTGGCCTATTGGATAATATCTAAATGCCAGGCAGGCAACAAAAATAATGAAACATAGTTAATGTTTATCAAGTGACTGAAAATCACTTTACAAAGTACTTAAGCACTTAAGGTAATCATGATAACTTTATGAAATTATTATCTTCATATTCCTGGGGCTCAGGGAGGTTGAAATCCTTGTCCGAGACCACCTAGGGGCAGGTGGCATAAGATGGTTAGAAACTGGATCCAGAGTCACAGCTCTTCTATATTATGTGAATCTTAATAAGTGCAATGTTCCCCCACTCTGCCTCCACCCTCCTTTTCTAACCTAGTCTCCCTGTGGGCCTTCTATTCTAGGTGATTGCTTACTATTTATAATCCTTCTTTCTACCTTTAAATATCCCCATCACCTTTCTCTCAAAGCAAATTCTTTCCTCTTCATCCTGTCCTTCATTGTCCAAGTTTGGCGATAAATTTGTCTTCCTCAACGATTCTAGCAGACCACAACATACTGACTTAAATTTGTCTTCTGTAAATCCCTGTGAGAATTTACCATTACGCCATTCATTTGCTTCTAGATTAACACCACACACACCAAAAACAAGACCCCTTTATTTTGTCTTTCCTCAATGAAATTATAATCTTGCAAAATAGGACTGTGGTTTATATTCGGATGTATGAATGTATAAACAGATGAAATAGACACTGGGAAAACTTGGAAATATTAGAAAAATTAACTCTATAAACCTCAAATGGGGAGTGAAACAATTTTTTCTTTTAAAAAGCAGTGCTAAATTTAAAAAAATTACATAAGTTACACACACGCGCGCGCACACACACACACACACACACAGTCATTGTAAAAGATCTAAAGATTAGGGTAGTGTTTAGAATAAAGCAGGAAAATCTCTTTCTCCTTCACCTGCCAGGCCCCTTCCTTTAATCGTATCCCCCTGAGTTAATTATTAAATTTGGCAAATATCTTTTCAATCCTCTAGCTAGCCATCCACCTGCATTGGTATCTAAACCTAGAGCTCCTAACACCTAAGGCCTCATCTGTAGATGCTGTTCATAGAAATAGTGATATGATTCCAAATGACCTAAGAATGTTCTGTTTGTTAGTAAAGGGAAAGGTGAGTGCTGTGCACATTCTTGAAATAGACACACTTCCTAAACAATTCCTGTAGACCTTGTCCTGAGCTTCCCACCAAAACCCCCAGCTCTCCTCGTGCTCTCTGACTTGCTCGGATTTCTCCTCTGCACCCCTCCATCGGCCATCTTGACTGGCACTCTGGCTCCCTGAGGTGCCTTTCTGCCTGCTGGATCCTGAGGGACTGGGTTGCTCTCTGCTCTTACTGCTTTTCTCTTCAGAATCAGATCATTACACTGTAAATTTGCCTAGATTTGTAAATTCACTGGAATAAAGCCTTTTACTGCATTCTGTCCTGGAGTTTAAATTCTGCTCTGTTGGTTTCATTTTCCTTGAACCTATTGATTTTTATTGTCCTCTTTCTTATTCATAGTCCCAAATTTTTCATTTTATAAGTCTTCAAAATACTTGGCTTTTAGTTTTAATGATCAGTTCTGGTTTTTGTTTTTTTTTTTGTGTGTGTGTGTGGTTTTTTTTTTTTTTTTTTTTTTTTTGGTCAGGTTTATTTCTTTTCATTGATTGTTTTTTTTTTTTTCCTTCCTTCTATGAATAGTTTCTTGCACTGTTTTTCACCCCAGTGTCTTGATTCTCTCCTTCCGAATAGAAATATTTTGCCAAAAAAATTACTCTGAATACTGCTATGGCCCTTTAAATTCAACATATTTGAAAGCTTTATTGTCATTGCCATTCACTCATAATTCATTTAATTTTTGTTTTTATTTTCTTTTCAATGAAAGGAAGGGTATTACATGATTTGTAAGATTTTTCACTTTTTTAAAACTTGTCAAGTCTTTGTGGAAGTAATATAAGCAATCAATTGATATTATTACAAAAATTTTCCTATTAAAATATTCAACTTTGATATATTAATATAATTCTATTTTTTGTCTACTTTTTTATGATTTCACTTTTCGGGAAGGACACATTTGCCATGTAGTTCAATTTCATTTACCAAAGATATATTATGGATGTGAATAAATGTATAATTCCTTATTTAAGAAGTTTAAAAAATAGGTAAAAATAAACCTGAGTGGTAGTGATTAAACAAATCAGGAATTTTTAAAAAAATGTTTATTTGTTTTTGAGAGAGAGAGACAGAGCTTGAGCTGTGGAGGGTAGAGAGAGAGCTAGACACAGAATCCGAAGCAGGCTCCAGGCTCCGAGCTGTCAGCACAGAGCCCGACACAGGGCTCGAACTCACAAACCGTGAGATCATGACCTGAGCCGAAGTCAGACACTTAACAGACTGAGCCACCCAGGTACCCCTAACAAATCAGGAATTTTTAAATAGGGCCTATGAACTCCAGGGGTGGTTCTATACATTTTTATTTTTCTGTTATTATATCATTTTCTCTTTTATATATTGTGGTTCTTTTTCTGCAAAGGAATACAAGGTTTTCAAAAAATTCTCATTCTGTGGCACTTTCAAAATATGAAACATGATAGGAGTTTAGAAAATTTTATTGTGTTATAATCCAAACATCTATTTTTTTAAGTTTTATTTTCATTTTAGTTAACATGCAGTGTTATATTAGCTTCAAGAATACGATATAGTGATGCAATAATTCCATACATCACCTGGTGTTCATCATGACAAGTGTATTTCTTAATCTCCATTACCTATTTAACCCCCCCTCCACGTATCTCTATTCTTAATATGTGGGGAAAAATATTATACTATATTGAATAGTAATACAATTTATAGCTCATTGTTATTCATCATATAATTCTGGAACCAAAGTGAGAAAAGGGTAGTTATTCCAAGAATCCAGCTAGCCCATTCCTCTTCTAAACCAGATTATTCCCAAATTTAGTTTAAAGGTGCCATGCTCATTAACCTTTCTAAAACTTTAAAAGGCTCATCGTTAATCCCCTTCTTGTATTTAACGTAATCCATTTATCATGCATTTAAAACTCAACTGTTTTAAAACTCTGCCTTAGTCATTGAAGTGAATGGAATTGGTTTTGTGTTTGGTTTTGACTGTCTTTCCCCTTTTGAGTCCAGATTTTCCTGGTTCTTCACATGCTGGGTAATTTTAGATTATTATGAATATTTGGATTAAAATATGTATATGGCAGTATTTTGTTTTTTTTTAAACTTTTTTTTTTAATTTTTTAACGTTTATTTATTTTTGAGACAGAGAGAGACAGAGCATGAACGGGGGAGGGCCAAAGAGAGGAAGACACAGAATCTGAAACAGGCTCCAGGCTCTGACCGGCAGCACAGAGCCCGACGCGGGGCTCGAACTCACGGAGCGCGAGATCGTGACCTGAGCCGAAGTCGGCCACCTAACCGACTGAGCCACCCAGGTGCCCCTATGGCAGTATTTTGAATATTATGACATTCTGGGTCTGCAGTCAAAAGTAATGATGAAAAATAAGTGTATTGGGGCACCTGGGTGGCTCAGTCGGTTAAGCATCTGACTTCAGCTCAGGTCATGATCTCATGGTTTTTGAGTTCAAGCCCTGCATCTGACTCTTGCTGACAGCTCAATGCTGGAGCCTGGTTCCGATTCTGTGTCTCCCTCTCTCTGCCCTTCCCGGCTCATTGTCTCTCTCTTTCTCTCTCTCTCAAAAATAATTAAACATTAAAAAAAAAATAGGTGTACTGTGCAGACTTTCAAAAAGAAGCTGGGATAGCTTATTAATATCAGGTAAAATAGACTTCAGAACAAAGGAAATAGGTAGCAATAAAAGAGGGATATTACATAATGATAAAAATGAGTTCAATAAGACGATATAACAATATTAAATGTAAATTCACCTACCTTCTTTAGAGTTTCTAAGTACATGAAGCAAAAATTCACAGAGCTGGAAGGAAAAATTGACAAATCTACAATTATCGTTTGAGGTTTCAATACTCTTCTCTCAAAAAATTTGCAAGTATGGACAAGTGAACACCATCACCAGCCAAATGCAAACTGCTCACATTGCCATTTATAGAACCATTTATAGTTTGCTTAACCATAGCAGAGTATGCATTTTTGAAAAATCAAAGTGTAACTATTTTTTCTTCCTAGTTTTGAAGTATAACTGACAAAAATTGTAATATTTAAGATGTACAACCTGGTGTTCTGATATACATGGTGAATTAATCACTACCTTCAAGCTAAAATATTTATCACCGCACAGTTAAGACCTAACCTCTCAGCAAATTTCAAACATGCAATAGTGTTGCTAACTATAGTCACCACACTGTATATTATTTGATCTGCAGAACTTCTGTATCTTGCACACCTGAAACTCTATACCCTTTGACCAACATTTCCCACAACCCCAGCCCCTGGCAATCACCATTTTCCTCTCTGCTTCTATTTTAGGGAACGTGGATTCTTTTTAGGTATATAGGGGCACTCACTAATACAGACCACATCCCAAGGTGTAAAACAAATTTTACAGAATTTTAACAAAATTTTAAAAATCAAAATGTGTCCTCTGACCATATGGACTTAGACTGGAAATAAATAACAGAAAGCTAACAGGGAAATGTTCAAATATTTGGTAATTCAATAATATATAATTATACAATCTATAATCAAAGCAGTCAGGGGGAAAAAAAAAGACCTAAATTACCAATATCAAGAATGAAAACAGAGGTGCCTGGGTGGCTGGGTCGGTTGGGTGTCTGACTTCGGCACAGGTCATATTCTCGTGGTTCGTGGTTCGAGCCCCGCGTTGGGTTCTGTGCTGACAGCTTGGAGCCTGGAGTCTGCTTCAGATTCTGTGTCTCCCTCTCTCTGGCCCTCCCCTGCTCACACTCTGTCTTACTTTCTCTCTCAAAAATAAACACTAAAAAAAAAAATAAATAAATGAAACGGTCTACAGACCCAAGAGATATTGAAATGACAATAAAAGAATACTACAGATAACTCTATGTGCATAAATTGGACTAGGCAGATGACATGACCAATTACTTGAAAATCACAAACTACTAAAACCTAAGGTGAAATACATAATATATACAGTCCTCTAAAAATGAAGGAAATTGTATTCATAGTTAAAATCCTTCCAGTAAAGAAATGTTCAGGCGCAAATGGTTTCATTAGCAAATTCTACCAAACATTTGAAGAAGAAATAACAATTCTGTACAGTCTCCTCCAGAAAACAGGAGAACCCCTCACAACTCATTTTATGAAGCCAGCCTCATGCCAATAGCAAAATCAATGACAGCAGATGAAATTGACAGTATTACTCATTTCTAAGTAAGGTTTATCCCAGGAGTGCAAGGCTGTTTTAGTATTTAAAATATAACCCACCGGGGCGCCTGGGTGGCGCAGTCGGTTAAGCGTCCGACTTCGGCCAGGTCACGATCTCGCGGTCCGTGAGTTCGAGCCCCGCGTCAGGCTCTGGGCTGATGGCTCGGAGCCTGGAGCCTGTTTCCGATTCTGTGTCTCCCTCTCTCTCTGCCCCTCCCCCGTTCATGCTCTGTCTCTCTCTGTCCCAAAAATAAATAAAAAACGTTGAAAATAAAATAAAATAAAATATAACCCACCAAATTAATAATATAAAGAAATACACTTACCATATTATACCAATTGATCAGAAAAAGTATTTATGAAAATCCATTTATGGGGGAAAATAATTCCCAGCAAATTAGGAATGGAAGTGAACTTCCTCAATGTGAAAAAAGGCGTTTGTAAGAAATTTACATCTGCCATCCCGCTTAATGGTGAAAGACCAAATGCTTTCCCCCTTAAATTAGAAACAAGGCAAGGATATCCACTCTTATTTGTCCTATTAAGCATTGTACTAAAAATTCTAACGGTGCAATATAGTTAAAAAAAAAAAAGACATGCAAGTTGGAAAGAAAGAAAACCATCCCTGTTTGTAGATACCTTGTTTACCTAAATAGAAAATTCCACAGAATCCATAAAAAATCACTTCTGGTCCTATGTGTATTTATCTAGGTTTCTGGTTATATGTCCAATACATATAAAAATCAATTGTTTTTATAACTTATAATCTCATTTTATTTATAATATTTTATTGGAAACAAGATAGCATTCATAATAGTTCCTCTCCCCACCAAATGAAATACTTAGAAATAAATGTAATAAGAAATATGTGCTGAGCCTATATGCTGAAAACCATAAGGTTGGCAGGGAGAAAAAAAAAACTCCTAAGTTAATGAAGATGCATGCTGTGTTCATGGCTTGGAAAACCCAACCTCGTAATGATGTCACTTTTCCCCAGATTGATTTATAGATCTAATGCAATCAGAATCTTACAAGCTTTTTTTTTTTTTTTTTTTTTTTTTTTGAAATCTAAACAAGCAGAGCCTAATATTTTATGTGGAAAATGAATGAGTAAGCCAAAGCAATCTTGAAAAGCAAAAATAATATTGGACAAATCATGCTGTTCAATTTTTAAGACTTATCGTAAAGCTATCATAATCAAGACAGTGTGGTATTGGTCAGGGAATAGACCCACAGATAAATGAGACAGAATGGAGTCCTGAAATGGATCCAATCAAACATGACCAATGAATCTTTGACAAAGGAACATAGGCAAGTCAAGGGTCTTCAATATGTGGTGCTGAAACCATCAGTTTTCCACATGCGGTAAAATGAACCTTGACCTAAACCTCACAGCTTCTGCAAAAATTAACTCAAACCAGGTTACAGATCTAAATGTAAAATGTAAAACTATAAAACTTTTTGAAGAAAGCATAGAAAATCTTATTAAATGGGGTTAGGTAACGAATGCTTGGCAATGACCCCCAAAGCATGATCTACAAAAGAAAATAATTGACAGCTTGAATTTTATCAACATGAAAACTTTTGTTCTGCAAGAGACACTGCTAAGAGAATGAAGAGACAAGCTACATACTGGGAGAAAATATTTTCAAATTACATATCTGGCAAAGGGCTTCTATGCAAAATAAATAAATTTGTCAGGAAGATATCAAACAATTCAGTTAAAATGGCAAATTATTGGGGCACCTGGGTGGCTTCAGTGGGTTGATCATCCATTTCATGATCTCACAGTTCATGGATTCAAGTCCCACATTGGGCTTTGCGCTGACTGTGTGGAGCCTGCTTCAGATTCTTGTCTCCTTCTCTCTCTGCCCCTCCCCTGCTCATGTTCTGTCTGTCTCTCTCTCTCTCAAGAATAAATAAACATTAAAATATTTAAAAAAACAAAATAAATAAAAATGACAAATTTAAACCAGTGTTTCACCAAAGAGGAGATATGGTAGGTTAATAAGCACATAAAAATGTTCAGCATTTCTCATCATTAGAAAAATACAAATTAAAATCATGATGAGATACCGCTGCATATATATTATAAAAGCTAGAAAAAAACTTAAGCTTTAGGGACTGATAAGGATGCAGAGCAATGAGAACTCTTAAACATTGCTGGAAAGAACGCAAGATGGTGCAGCCACTCTGGAAAATAGTTTGGCAGTTTTCTAGGATGTTAAGTTCCTATTTACCCTATGACCTAGCAATTCCACTCGTAGATGTTTACCTTAGAGAAATGGGAACTTATGTTTACATAAAAACTTGTACAGCAACTGCATTCATAGTAGCCAAAGCTGGAAACAACCGAAATATTCTGCAATGGGTGAAGGATACACAGACCGTAATATATCCATACAATGCAACATTACTTAGCAACCAAAATGAATAAACAATTGAAGTCCACAACAACTTGGGTGAATTGCAAAGGCATTTTACTGAGTAAAGCAGCTGGTCATGAAAGGTTACATCCTGTGTAATTTCACTTATGTGACATTCTCAAAGAGATAGTCCCAGAACAAAGCATTCGTTGCCTGGAGCTGAGGATGAGACTCAAGGGAGTGGTTTTGGGTGGTGTGGGATGCCACTGAATATACAAATCTAAATGTGTGGTGGTGAAATTCCTATAACTCCACACACAGTAATTTTTACTGTATGTTAATTTAAAAAAAGCCTATGACAGGAGACGTTTGGGTATAACTTCTCTTTTGGATAGTGAATTGTCAACTCCTATAACACAAACTTGACACCTATTTTAAGAAAAATTAATAGAGTCTTGATCTAGCTTTTGGAAAATTTGGAATTGACTCATTATTTTATTGGTAAAATGAATTGGAATTTTATTGGTAATTTGGTATTTAAGAATTTTTAAGTAGCCCCATGCCCAACGTGGGGCTTGAACTCACAAAGATGAGATGAGATTAAGAGTGACGTGCTCTAGGGGCACCTGGGTGGTTCAGTCAGGTAAGCATCCGACTTTGGCTCAGGTCATGATCTCACAGTCTGTCAGTTCGAGCCCCGCATGGGGCTCTGAGCTGACAGCTTGGAGCCTGGAGCCTGTTTCAGATTCTGTGTCTCTCTCTCTCTGACCCTCCCCCATTCATGCTCTGTCTCTCTCTGTCTCAAAAATAAACATTTAAAAAAAAAAAAAAGAGTGACGTGCTCTGCCGACTGAGCCAGCCAGGCACCAAAAGAAAATAATTTTTTTTAAATCACCATAAATAAGTGTCATGCATGCTGAATTGTACAATTCAGAGATCCTATGTTCCAACTAATACTTCCACTAAAACTAGATAGATCTTCAACTTATTTTACCTATTTCTATATCTGTGTTGCCACTTTTATTTTTGATTTTTTAAAAGATTTTATTCTCAAGTAACCTCCACACCCAACATGGTGCTCAAACTCCTAACAACAAGATCGAGAGTCATGTGCTCTACAGACTAAGCCAGCCAGGCACTCCTGGTTTTGCCAGTGTTAAATGAGGACAGTTGAATTACATGATCTCTGTCATCCTTCCATTTAACACCAATATCCAGGGGCGCCTGGGTGGCTCAGTCGGTTAAGCCACCGACTTCGGCTCAGGTCATGATCTCGCGGTCTGTGAGTTCGAGCCTCGCGTCGGGCTCTGTGCTGACAGCTCGGAGGCTGGAGCCTGTTTAGATTCTGTGTCTCCCTCTCTCTGATCCTCCCCTGTTCATGCTCTGTCTCAAAAATAAATAAAAAAACGTTAAAAAAAATGTAAAACCAATATCCAAATCCATCTTGAAAGCTAAAATCTGGTTTCAAAATGAAGATTTTTTGGATTTTCTAAAATCTCTTGACCCAATTTTATGATGAATGAGATGATACTGTCTCTAGAAACAGAACATATTACATCTTTTTTTTGTTTAAGTCTCATTTTACGGTAAGCAGCACAGTGTTCCACATGCAACAGCATTAATGTTGTTTGTCGGTAAGGAGGATCATAGGCAAAGACCTTGGGGGAAAAAATCAAGTAATGGGAATTGTATACTGGGGGCCTTTCAAGAGCAAATGCGAAGTGTATGACCAGAAAATTGTTCAAACATTAATGAGGTGTACATTGTATATACATACATATATACCTGAATGCATAACATCAGAGCATCTACTTTTAAGCTTACCACGGTCCCTACTGTCGTCTTTTTTTTTAATTAAAAAAATTTGTTTATTTTTGAGAGACAGACAGAGTGTGACCAGGGGAGGGGCAGAGAGAGAGGGAGACACAGAATCTGAAGCAGGCTCCAGGCTCTGAGCTGTGAACATAGAGCCTGACACGGGGCTTGAACCCACAAACCGTGAGATCATGACCTGAGCCGAAGTCGGACGCTTAACCTACTGAGACACCCAGGTTGCCCCCCCCCCCCCCCCCCGACTCTCTTGTTTCAAACCAGGTGCAGGGTCAATCATTTATGATTCCTGCCTGGCTTCTGTAATAGGCATTTGAAATTACAAATACTAAACAGTTCCACTACATTGTAGATATATATTCTATGGGTTCTTAGGAGAATAAGAAAATTATTACAAAATATTTCATTCCTGAATAACACCAAGGGTTACATCAATTTTTCTGAAAACTTTATTATTTCTAATCTAATGAAGTTTTGAACTACATGAAAGATTGCATTTTCCTTTTCACTTTGACGAAAGGTTTTGAGTAAAATTTGTGGTCTGCTTACAGTAATTGGCCTCTATATTTATTCTGTTTTAGTCACAGTCCAAACTCTTAGTCCTGTCCTGGTCTTTACTTTCTTTCTGATTGCTGAATTGTACATGTGTTTTTCATTTTGTGTATTTTGTATATCAGTTTTTGTGAATTTACTACATAGGGCTAATTACAAGGCTCGGGGAACAGTTGCCAAGTGCTCAGAATAACTATGGATTTCAGGAGATGGGGTTACAGGTGATTTATGTTTCCATCCTTTGAATTCATCTTATATATTTGTTTTTTTTGTAGTAAGAAAAGGAATCAATATTAAATTTTTAGAACAAGGACAAGTACTGATAAATGAATAATTACACTTATTTGATCTGTGGTTTTTTACAGCTCCTGTGTTAAAATGTACTCAGATTATTAGAATTACTTAACAGACATATTTGCTTTCATGCCAAGATCATTGGGAGGTGTGGGCTGGCTACTGTGATCCTACTTCCTTCCCCATTTATGAAATTCCATTGGCAAGAGCTTGGCTTAGCTGTCATCAATCATTCTATTTTCCTAACTCTTTGGAGAGTCAGAACACCAGCGAGATTCATTCCCAGCCCTCTTCTTGGACTGGTCCTAGTGAAATGTCAAAATAAGAAACTCTATTCCCAACTATGGTTCATTCCTAGTACCCTGGGAGTGCTCTTCTTTCCTTTTGTTTTCCTTTTGTTTGTTAGTTTGTTTGTTTGTTTTATTTTTTGCTACTACACTCAAGTTTAAGTTTTTTGAGAATAACTGACACACAATAGTATGTTAGTTTCAGGTATACAGTGTAAGGATTCCATAAGTTCATATGTTAGGCTATGCTCACCACCACTGTAGTCACCATCTGTTACCATACAATGTTATTACAATATCACTGACTATATTCCTTATGCTGTGCCTTTTATTGCTGTGACTTATTCACTTTATAACTGGAAGCCTGTAGCTCAAGTTTATCTCGCTTTCAAATCTCTACTTCCTGAATTGTTTTTTCTCCGTCCCCCATCTTTCCTCTGCCAAAATAAGATTCTCTCTGCTTTCCACTGCTTAATTTTATGAAAGTTATTTTTCCTTCTTCATTGACTTCAAAAGGCCATTCAGTAAATATTATAGGGACAGTGGGCTCCCCGGGGAAAAATGAGATTCTTCCCTAGGCCATACACCAAAATAAATCCCAGAGAGAGTCTAGGTAAAATAAAAGAGCATTATTAGAGATAGAACATACAGGTGAACTACTGGTTTCTGAGTGAGGATGTAGTTTCTAAGCATAAAACAATGGAACTATCAAAGATAGTTTGTTAATATGAAAATTGGAGGCTATTATATATTACAAAGAAAACTAATCCATAAACACCAGTATGGATTGAACACTGAAGGTAGAGGCCAATGGTGAGGGCGGTGGATAAACATTATAAGGTTCAGTTTTTGATGGCGCAGATT
Organism: Neofelis nebulosa; assembly: GCF_028018385.1. Taxonomy (NCBI): domain Eukaryota; kingdom Metazoa; phylum Chordata; class Mammalia; order Carnivora; family Felidae; genus Neofelis; species Neofelis nebulosa. The sequence continues at coordinate 42,254,776 of NC_080786.1, read as the reverse complement.
TTTGGCAAGTACCTTAATATTTGAGTCCCTTTATCAGTCAAACCAGATTATTGAAGAGCCACTTTGAAATGATGAATTGCTTACATTTTTTTGTTCTGTAAGCCTTTCTCATAGTCATACATTTTAATTAGGTGTCAGAAAAATCTATATGGTTCCTTTTGAAGTAATTTTCCCCTCCATTGTCTTCATAATAATGCCAATAGTGTCTTTCTCATGAGGCTGTTACATGTTTTTTTCTTTCCAAGATCTTTTCAAGATCTTGTTAATTTCAAGTTAATTATCAGATAGTGTAGGATTGGTTTCAGGAGTAGAATTTAGTGATTCATCACTTACATAGAACACCCAGTGCTCATCCCAAGTGCCCTCCTTAATACCCATCACCCATTTAGCCCATCCACCCCCCACCCACATCCCCTACAGCAACCAGTTTGCTCTCTATAGTTAAGAGACTCTTATGGTTTACCTCCCTTTCTGTTTTTCTTATTTTTCTTTCCCTTCCCCTATGTTCATCTGTTTTGTTTAGGTTTCACGTATGGGTGAAATACTATGGTATTTGTCTTTCTCTGACTTCTTTCGCTTAGCATAATACACTCTAGTTCCATCCTTGTTCCAAATGCCAAGATTTCATTCTTTTTGTTGAGGCCGATACATTTTATGAAGCTAAGCGATAAAACAGGCAAAGGAAATATTTTATTATAATTGTAGATTATATTGGCATACGGTAGTATAGAGTACTTATTTTCGTACCCCCAATGTTTTCAGAACGGTCATTCTATTTAAAGCTTGCAACTCTTCTGTGAAAGGGTGGTATTCCATTTAGGTAAGAACACCGAGGCTCGGAGAACTTTCATGACCTGTCCACGCTGAGTGAAAATTCTGAAAATTCAACTCAAACACAGAAACTCTGGTTCTAAATCCTATACTCCCTCTTAGATATCTAATGACTCTGAATATTGATCGGTGATGGGGGGGCATCAGTGCATAATATTTTGTCATATCTATCTGCATTTCATCTTTGGGGCCTGGCCCCTGCCATTCATCTGTTGTCATATACTATTTCATTTAAATTTTGCTTTAGTGTTAACCTGTTACTATCTGTAGAACTGTTGGTTTTGAAATACTATTACTGCATAGTAGCACACACAAGAACAAATACAGGGCATTTGCCATGTGCTATTTAATTCTCACAACCCTCTGAGACTATAATTATCCTCATTTTCCAGATGAGAAAACTGAGGCAAGAGTGTTTACTCATGGCTAGATCCAGAAGCCATTAGTTTATATTCCTACAGATCTTTAATTCCTTCTATTTTGACGTGAGGTATAATGAATAAGATTGGAAAAATAAAGTCACTATTTCCGGCACGGGTCTTTCACTGGGATGGTATGCTAAATGCTAGTTTATATTCATGTGACTATAGCTGCCAGCGGTAGCTCTAAAGCCTCTGATTTTAATTAAGAAAATATTTTCAACATATTTCCACAGTTGGTGTATATAGCAGGAAATACTTTGCACTTTGAGAACGTGGGATAAAGCAAAACTAGGTTCTGCCTTTTATCTGAGCCAAGAAAAACAGTGTAGTGTGTTCTTCAATTGTGGAATGAAACGGTTTTTCTACTAAAACTTCCATCTTATTCATATAAAACGTATGCATCTGAAAATGCCATCTGTGAAATATTCTAATATACCTCTGGTCACATTTACAACGACATTAAACTTAGGTTATTTCGTGACACATTTTAGATGTCCGTGACCACATGAATGCTTTTCGTCAACCAGCGCTATGGAATAATTGATCGGGAGCCTTTGCTGGAGGAGGTTCGTGGCATTCCGTGCTGGTTTGTAAAACCGGCCTGGGTGAGAGCCCCCTCAGCAGGCTTAGTCACGTTACCTGTAATTTTTCACATGTGTATACTTCATCACTGGTGACATTCTGGCTTTCAGATCAGTCATCTCTTAGGACTTAAAATTGATATATCAGTCTCAGCATAAAATGCTATCATTTCTGTAGACCAACTGTTTACCGGAGTATAACTCCTCCTGTGTCTCATTTCATCACACTGTTCCACATAGTGATGTTTCAATGTGAAATGAAGTTTTTTCATGCTGTGCTTCTGAGTAGAAAAAAGACAGAAGTACATGTATGATAAATGGTGAAGATTCCATGATAACCCTTGCAAAACAATACAATGTGGAGGCATTATACTTGCTTTAATAATTTAAGGCATAATGTGGCTTTTAAACTTTTATAACAAATACTATTTATGCGGCAGTGAGGGGAAGATCAATTATGTTTGCTGTGAATCACTTTATCTTCAAATTTATTTAGAAATTAGTAAAATACCACTGTTGTCGAATTGTCATAGTGATATATTTGCGAAGACTGCACTATTAGTAAAAAAATAAAATTGCCGTCACGTTTTTCAATTGTACATATATTTACTTACAGTTTTATTAGAGGGGGATTTTACTTAAAATTTTATTAAATCCAGTTCTCTTCCTCTTTGTGGAGCTCAGGATCAAATCCTGGCTTTGAGCAACAGTGGAATTTAGGAAAACATCTTGTTTAATTTCCTATTGTGTAAAAGACGCTAGTGTTTGCATTCTTTCTTTGATCGTAGAACACATCATCCTTGTGGCTCTGAGTGTGGTCTGACCATGACATCAGCATCCCACTGATTACCAGGGTTGATTCAACTGATTTGGCTGGCTGGTCTGGGGTCCATATACTTCATTCAAATCCTAAAAGCTGTGCATTGGTGGAGGATGACCTCCCCAGGGAGACGAGAACCACTTAATTTTTGTCAAATGGAAATGATTTTTTGCTTTTAGAATGCCTTGATTCGACCAGTGACTAAAGGTCGAACTGCTATAAAATCAAAGGTAAAATTGTTTAACCAAAAGTCGGTTGCAATCATGTTTTTTAATTTGATGTAGCACTGCACGTATTAGGTGTTTCCAATGAGAAAACATTTTACGTCGAACTTCTAGTTCTTGATTTTCTGTTTTCAAAAATCTTTAATCTGTGCCCTTTTGGATTGTTTTGGTAGAAACCATAATTTGCTGTAGGACAATATCAAGAAGTAAGCTGTAGCTAATAGACGTGAAGTAAATTATTAACGAACAGTGAATGAATTGAGAGATCCCGAAGAACTGTAGGAAAATAAAAGGAGAAATATTTTTTAGGAGAAATACACTTTTACAGCAAGATATCTTTTTATAAAAATAATTTAGCCAACAAAGTGATTATTTCTGTCCTTTAGAAGAAGTATGAAAGTTAGTAATAACTAATCGGTCAGTTTCTCCTTTGTGCGCGCGCGCGCGCACACACACACACACACACACACACACGCACACATGCATATAAAATAAATAGTGCTAAAATTATTTTCATAACTGACCTTGGGGATTAAAATTACATTGAGTCTAGTTCTCTTAGCAGATGAGGTATTCTGATAATATTAAACAAACGCGGCACATTGAAAAAGAACTATCCACCAGAATGCTAAAAGTGAATAGGACTAATATGATTTGCATTTGTTTGAAAATTCTAGAACCTGAAGAAAGCAATATTGACATGCAGTTTTTTTTTAACTTTTAAGATAAGGTTATGCAAATTCGAGGTTAGTTTTAATAATGTATGTCGAGAATGCTACCCATCCCCTGCTCACATTCATTACTTTAAGAACATTTCAGTAGTAGCTGTATTTTTTTAAACTCAGTTAAAATTGACCTGAATCACGGGGGGAGAAAAGTTTCTTCAAGTAGACTTTTTAGAGCAGTTACCAGTTCATAGTAAAATTGAGCAGAAAATAGGGTTCCCATACACCTCTGGCCCCACACACCCACCACCTCCCCCACTGTTAACATCGTATATCAGGCGATACATTTCTTATAGTCAATAAATCTAGTAACTGTATTTTTAGTTTTGGAATGGATAAATGGGTTTATTATTTAACTATCCTTGAGAGAAGCCGTTAAACCATCAAAAGGATTTTCAAAATAATCCTGGGGAAATGTAAACAATTTACCACTTTAAGTTCAACTTGGAATCATTGATTGTAATGCTTATTCCTAGACATTGTGAATATTCATAGACTGCTAGTATGTCAATATGTGATGAGGAATATGAGGGAGAAAAAAATAAGTAAAGCTCAATTCTTGTCCTCACGTCACAGGAAGAGGAATAGAGGAGATATATGTCTGAGTGATTTGGACAATAGTGGGAACATGTGGTAGTATGAGGCACAATAAAAATGCTCTGGAAGGTAGCCCTGAAAGACAGTAAGAAGGCTTTCTTGAGGTTTCAGAGTAGAGCAAGCATTTCAGTTTGGCCTTGGAAATGTAGATTGGGGTGTGAAGGTTGCCAGATAAAATACAGGATCCTTAGTGATATTTGAATTTCAGATAAACAGTGGCTAATTTTTAAAGTATAAATATGTCCCTTGCAATACTTGGGACATATTTCTACTAAAAAAAATCTGTTATTTGTCTGAGATACAGCATTGCCCAGTTAAATTTATATTGTTATGGCAATTCTAGGCCTGGAATACATTCTACTCAGAAAAAAAATGTACAAAGGTACAGAAAAAATATTTCCGGGTACATATGGAAAAGAATGAATGAATGGTTGATTACTTTGAATGTAAGGAATGGCTCGAATTGGGTGAAATGAGGTGTGTTAATGATTATACTGGAACAACCAGGCATAAACTGTAACAGCTCTGAAAAAACAGGGAGCAATAATGCTGAGATCTCAAAGGGTAGTGGAACCATAGCACAGGGGCACCAAAAGAGAAGAGATATTTGGATCTAGTTAGGGTAACAACTGACATGCTGCGAATAGTTGCCCACGATAAACAAGATAATACAATAATTTAAGGAATACCAAAGAGGTCTAGTTTTTGAGCTGTTTGTTCTCTGTGCAAATAATTCTTCAAAGCCTGTGGCTTTAGACCATGTTTGGGGGATTGGGAAAGCCCAGAGCACGTGCTAGGCAAGCTTCTTAAATGGGTATCCCTAGTGAGCAAAACTTGTATTATTACCTAGGTTAGGGGCAACATTCCTGAGACAAAGGAGATGCAGATTTGGCCCTTCTGAAACAGAATATTGCAGAGTTCACAGAAAGTTCTCGTCATATGCTCGTTTATTAAAATAGATTGATACGTGACTGAACATCGTCCACTGCATCTAGAAAAACTGAGTTCGATATAGAACATAGGAAGACCCTTGGCCAATGTGAAGAGAGGATTTTAAAGTAAAAAAGAAATTCCCCATGATATAAAATGATGATATGATTATACATAATGGATCTATATTAAGATGTTAAAAATACATGATATTTGAATCCGCAGTTCAAACCATCAATAAGCTATTTTTTTATGAAACCTTCAAACATGCATAAATGTAGAAAGAAGGGTATATAGTGCACTCCCTTACACCCACAGTCCAAATCTAGCAATCCTTTAGATTTACTTTATCTAGCTTGTTTCTTTATTTTCCTGGAAAAACAAATAATGAAAACAAAGCATTGATTGATAATTCTTTTTATCAGCTAATCGGATACATAATGAAATGACAGGGCTTTAGATATGGAATTGCAAGATGTAAGTGATTTACTTGGATTTTTGCTTGCGCATAGTCTGAGACTAAAAAATATATTTTTATGTTGAAATACTCATGCATTACCTGAATTAAATCCACGATGTTCATGAGGACTACTGAATTACTAATCTCTGCCGTTGAGTTTGAATCCAAGTTAACTGCATCCTCAAAATCTTACCTTTTAGCATTATATATAAAAGAATCTAATACCTTCACACAGGTCCATTTTACCCTCTTTTAGAAGATGAAACATTATAATGATTTGTCCGTATTTATACAATATTATCACTTGAAACAGAATAGTGGTTTCAATTCTATTGACTTACCATTTGTCTTCATAAAATTGTCTTAGTTTATAGGAAATAAGTGTTCAGATGATTAAATAATAGCTAAATTTTATATTTCACCCAGGAGCAGAAGTAAACTTTAGCAAAATATATTTTCTGGGTCAGCAAAATACAGATGAAAGAGCAATATATACGAATACAGGTATTAGTGTTAAAACCATGGAAAATGGAGCTACTCATATTCCCTTAGGCCACAACAGTCTGGTCTAAAAAATGGGGTCGTGTTTACATAAATCACCTGTAATTTGAAGGCTTCTGCATTTACTTGTCAAAGTAAGATCCCAGCTTTTGGCAAAACCTGTCCCCACCATTTCTGGGAGCGTCCAGGGCATTAATCCTACTTGCTCGTGATCAAGTCTGGGTGCTACCGAAGGACATCTACCTGACATCCCTGCTACTTTTTCTCTGGCCACTCTTCTGTCTTGTACTGAATGCTGCTGCTATTTCCACTGGGAGTTTATGGGTTTGCCAGAGATTTCTGTTCTGCTGGATGACTCAAAGCCTACCACTCCTACTATGGACTCTGCTGTAGCCTCCTGCCTGGCCCAACCCCCGAGTTTTAATGAACTCTGTTGATGCAAGTCTGGGATGTCCTCATCTATTACCATATTTGATCAACATTTGAAATAAAATCTGCTTTTTATCCTAATTGTATTCTAAGATACAAATGTATCTTATAAAAATTTGTAGCTTAGAACTAACTGAAGACAGGGGTGACTGGGTGGCTCAGTCAGTTGTGTCCAACTTCAGCTCAGGTAGTGATCTCATAATTTGTGAGTTCAAGCCCTGCTTGGAGCTCTGTGTGGACAGCTCAGAGACTGGAGCCTGCTTTGGATTCTGTATCTCTATCTTTCTCTGCCCGCCTCTGCTTGTACTCTGTCTCTCTCTCAAAAATAAATAAACATTAAAAAAAAGAAAAGAACTCACTGAAGACAAAAAAATAAAATAAAATATCTCAATCCATACAACCACTATTAGTATTTTGTGGCTATTTCTCATGCAGATTTTCTTTCTTTAAAAAAAAAGTCCTGCATAAAATATATCTTAGCATACATTTTACATTAATTAGAATGTTCTACACTTTCCCCTCTGTCCATAAATTTCCTTATGTAACAAGTGTGTGGTTTTTTTTTGTTTGTTTTTTGTTTTTTGTTTTTGTTTTTGTTTTTTTTTGAAGAGCTGGAATAGTATTCGGTCACATGGATATAAAATTAGTTCCTTGATCTTTTTATTTCAGTTTTCTACTAAAAGTAACATTCTAGTGCACACTTTTGTATATTCGTTTTTTGTTCAAATCTCTGTTTTTTCCCTAAATGTACATTTTTTGAAGGAGCTACTGACTAGAATATGAAAATTAACTTTTTTTGAATCTTGTCAAAATACCCTTCAGAAACGTTGTGACAGTTTTCACATACAGTGATTTATAAGGCTATTGCCATTTCTTTGTCCTAGCTAATATAATAATGAAAAGAATCTCCTATTTAGTTTGCATATATTTTCAAGTAATGAGTGGCAAAATTTTTGTTCATATTATTTCTAGACATTTGACTATCTTTTAAGAATTATTTGTCCAATTTTCTGTTAATCTTCTTATGATTTATAAGATTTTGTAAGAATATCTTTTACATTAAGTATACTTTCCATCATCATTTGTATTGCAAATCGATTTCCATTTCAACTTAATGTTTTGCCATGTAGAAGTTTCAGAAGTTTATATAATCAATTGGATCATTCCATTTTTTCTCATTCTTTGGGTATTTAGAAAGGTCCTTCTCCACTTTCAAGATTATCCAAATAGTCATCTGATTTACATTTTCTATTTTACATTACACTCTTTTACCTATTGAGGCTATTTCAGTTGACTGATACAAAGTAATGATTTTCTGGAGCTGCACTGTGGCAGGTTAGCAAAGTATTGTTTTATGTGCCCTATTGTCCTACAGAGTTTTTTAAACAAGTAGGTCTTGTGTTTTTTACTTCCATTCCTCTCTCTCCCCCAGGACTCAGTCAAAGGTGAGTGGGGACTGGGCCAAGATTACCTTGATTAAGCTTATGCTATTTTAGGATTACTTTGTTACCCCAACTACAACCCTGTTTGGGGGCCCAGGTTGCCTATAGCATGTTTTTTCCAGAATGTCTCTTCTTAGGTCCCCATGTGATAAGAATCTTGGTAAGTTTCTTTCATCTCTTAAAGTCCCTGCCGCATCTAGGCATGTCCAAATCCCAGCCTGGCCTGAAGCTGAGCCTCTGCTACATTTGGAAATGTTATGGCAGAACTAAAAATTTTGAAGCACTCTTCAAGTAGTACAGATTTTGACTTAGAAAAGGTAGTATTTGTTGAGAGAAAAGGATCAAATATGAAAAATTTGAGAAATATTCTCATATATCAGATATCAGATATTCTGTGTGTGTACGTGTATTAATATGGCAGGGGGTCACAAATGTAAGTATTGAAAAGGGTCATGAAAACAACGTAAGCAAATGAAGTGGGATGGGAGAAAGGCAGGGCTGGTGGTTGTGTAGAACTATAAAATGTAAACTCAAGCTGAAAGGGTTTCAGCCCATTGTTTTCAAGTATAAAGGTTAATCCAGTTTTGGTAAACTCACAGTAGTTCACAAAAACCAAGAGATCCGGATTTAACATACAGTTCTGACTTAAAACATTTTTTTTTCATCTGTATTCATTTTGAGAGAGAGAGAGAGAGAGAAAGAGAGAGAGCCAGCGAGTATGGGAGAAGGGCAGAGACAGACAGAGAGACAGGAGAGAATCCCAAGCAGGCTCCACACTGTCAGCACAGAGCCTGACATGGGGCTCAATCTTAAGAACCATGAGATCCATAATCTGAGGTGAGATTAAGAGACGGATGCTTAACCAACTGAGCCACCCAGGTGCTCCACAATTCTGACTTTTAAATCCTGGCCATAAACTCAAAGGATTTTAAAATGTTTCTGAGGGTTAAACAATATATTTTTAGGCAGGACATAACCTGTGAGTGGTCAGTTTCTGACTGTGCTCTATTCACACATTTTGTTGGCTAGGTAAAAATGACGGGAAATTATAAAGTGACAGCAAAAAAAGAAAGCCACCATTTGTGACTAGCAAGATGAGGTACATAAAATATGATTCACCACACTACAAAAATGCAATGGCAAAATTAATATGAAATTGCATCACCAGGAGATTTGACCCTGTTCCTTTGAAACCTCTACCTTTGAAATGTCTTTCTGATTTGTAAAGTGGAAGCGATGATGAATTGGTAAAAGAAATGAAGAAAGCCAGGAATGAAGAAGGCTGAGTGCTGAAGAAGATCAGCACGTTTGTTGTGGTCCTAGGACTGTGGGGAACTTGTCTCTGATACTAGGACTCTGAAAAAGAATTTTCCTAATAGATAAAAGACTTTGAAACAGACTTTCCTGCATGTGATCTGTTCCGTAGCATGTCTCTTGAAACAGGATGTGAGCAACTGGAATAGAAATGGAGGGACCTTGGAAGAGTAATGGAAAAGGGACCCGAGTTCCCATAAATCTCATCAGAATACCTGAGGGGACTACTTCAATAGCTAAAGATCATTCTTTTTAAGCAATTTATTGTATGGACGCTTTAAAAACATAGACAAACTAAAGGAAGGCAAAAACAAGCTGAGAGCTTAGAGACCCTGTAGTGCATATTAAAAAAAAATATATATATTATAACTGATGATATATATATGATTATATATAACTGACCCTGTAGTGCATATTAAAATATATATACACACACATATACATATATACACACATATACATATATACACACATATACATATATACACACATATACATATATATACACATATACATATATATATATACACACACACATATATACACATATATATATGTGTATATATATATGTGCATATGTGTATATATATATACACACACACATATATATATGTGTATATATATGTGTATATGTGTGTGTGTATATATATATGTATATGTGTATATATATATGTATATGTGTATATATATTTATGTATATATATATATATATGTATATAACTGATCATCACACACATGTGTGTAATACCCTCTCTTAAGGAGCAACTTTCCCCTTCTTTTCCATTTTTTTTTTAATGTACACCCACACAGAAAGGACTTTATTTTATTTTTATTTACTTTTTTTAGAGCATGAGAGGGGGAGAGAGGGAAGGAGAGAGAAACCCAAGCAGGCTCCATGCTCCGTACAGAGCCTAACCAGGGACTCAATCCCATGACCCTGGGATCATGACCCCAGCTGAAATCAAGAGTCTGACCCTCAACTGACTGACCCACTAGGTGCCCCTCCACTGTATCTATACTAGTAACCTGGTCACTCCAGGAACTTTTGTCCCTTTTGGACTTGGGCCTGGTTAGGGATTGAAAAATGGCATAGATGTTTTTCCATTTCTGGCTTCTCCCCTTCATGTAAGGCACTTTAAAAAAAAAATTATGTCCACGTGCCTCCACTTCTAAGGAGGAATGCTACTAATCTTAATCCATATTTTTAATCTTCCTGGCTTGCTTTCATGGTGATCAGTAGTGGTTGCGCACCAGGATTCTAAAAGTTGTATTTCAAAGTTTACATTGTTGTATGTCTAAAGAATATCAAATCCTTCTTAGAGATCTTAGAAGCCTTTAATTATTCCCCAAGTTTTATAGTATTCTCTTTCAAGTAAGGTAGAGGAGACATGTGGGAATAGAGAAAGAGAAGACACAAAGACCAAATTATTGCTTCAACTACCATTTATCAAATGCTTATTAGGTGCTAGAAATTGTGATAATCATTAAATATGTCATTTAAATTCCTACAAGAAGCCTAGAAATTAGAGTTTTTTTCTATTTCACATGTAAGTGAAATAAGTAACAGTATATAATTTAAGAAATCTGCCACAGCTGTTAAGTAGAGAGCCCCCTTTATCCTCAGAACTTCTGATTTCAAAATCCATATGTTTAAACACTATAAAAGTATTTCAAATGTTCTTTTATAGAACCAATAGTATGAAATCTATAATGAATTTTGAATATTATGTGTCTCTATTTTCAAGCTTTTTTACATGAAAGTAAAGAATTGATCGTTTTATGATGGAAAATATATTACCTTATAGATTTTAGAATAGTCTCTGAAATTTTGATCATTAGGATGTAATTATATCAAGTATATGCTATATGGGTTTTTAACAAAAAAAAAATCAAACATTTATTTGCATTACTTTTGTTGTTTTTTAAATTTTTTTAGAGACCAAAGAGTGTGAATGGGGTAGAGGGGCAGAGAGAGAGAGACAGAGAGACAGAGACAGAGAGAGAGAGAGAGAGAGAGAGAGACTCTTAAGCAGGCTCTGAGTTCAGTGCAGAGCCAACATGGGGCTCAATCCCATGACCTTGGAATCATGACATGAGCCAAAATCAAGAGTCGGTGCTGGGGCACCTGGGTGGCTCAGTTGGTTAAGTGTGTGACTCCTGATATTGGCTCAGGTCATTATCTTGTAGTTTGTGAGTTTGAGCCCCACATTGGACTCTGTACTGACAGTGTGGAGCCTGCTTGGGATTCTCTCTCTCCCTCTCTGTCTCTCTGCCCTTCCCCTGCTCACACACTCTTTCTCTCAAAAAAAAAAAAAAAAAAAAAAAAAAAAAGTCAGTCACTCAATTGACTGAGCCACCCAGGCTCCCCATATGTTGTTAAGATGCTTTCATAAATATGTAGTCTATTAGGATGAAGAGAATAGTAATTTGAGGATAGAATCCAAAGGACCGCCAAAATTTAATAGTAAGGCAGAAAAAAAGGTTGGAAATAGTGATGGAAGATCAGGAACCCAGAGTAGCATAGATGCTAAGAATATGTTCAACTTTTTCTCTTGATAACAGAACTAATCTGAGGGTGTGGTTAAGATGAGCAGGAGTGTATGAGGTGCCTGGGTGGCTCAGTTGGTTAAGTGTCTGACTTCTGCTCAGGTCATGATCTCACAGTTCATGGGTTCGAGCCCCACCTGGGGTTCTGTGCCGACAGCTCAGAGCCCCGAGCCTGCTTCGGATTCGGTGTCTCCTTTTCTCTCTACCCCTCCCCCACTCATGCTCTGTCTCTCTCTCAAAAATAAATAAACATTAAAAAAAATTAAAAAAACGATGAGCATGAGGTTGGGTGATAGATGACAAGTGAGAAACGTATGGCAGAGGGCGCTGCCATATGGAGAGTGTAGAGAATGCACTGGAAGGGGTAACCAGTTATGAGGAGGAATCAGAGGGAGAAACAAGGGAGAGGGTTCTGAATGATTAAGGTACTAGCAGTGGGGATGGAAGGAAACGGTATATTCAGAACATGGTCAGGAAAATTCTGAGCAAAGTTTGAACATGAAGACAAAGGAACAAAAGGCATCTGCAATGATCTCCATGTTTATAGTGTATGTGTGTTAAACGGTAGGTAGACTTACTGAATAATTCATAGAAAAAGAATCAGGTTTATGGGGAGAATTTCTATTTTTATTCTGTTGTATTTATAGTATTATGGTGCATACAGTGGAACTTCACATTAGAAGATGACCCTAAAATTGGGGCACCTGGGTGGCTCAGTCGGTTGGACATCTGACTTCACCTCAGGTCATGAACTCGCTTTTGTGAGTCAAGCTCCACGTCAGGCTCTGTACTGACAGCTCAGAGCCTGGAGCCTGCTTCGGATTCTGTGTCTCCTCTCTCTCTCTGCCCCTCCCCTGCTCGCACTGTCTCTCTCTCTCTCTCTCTCTCTCAAAAATAAGTATTAAAAAATTATTTTATTAATTTTTTTAATGTTTATTCATTTTTGAGAGACAGACAGAGACAGAGCATGAGCGGAGAAGGGGCAGAGAGAGAGAGAGAGAGAGAGAGAGAGAGAGAGAGAGACACAGAATCCAAAGCAGGCTCCAGGCTCTGAGCTGTCAGCACAGAGCCCAATGCAAGGCTCAAACTCATGAACTGTGAGATCATGACCTGAGCCAAAGTCAGACGTTCAACCGACTGAGCCACCCAGGCACCCCCCAAAAATTTTTTTTAAATAAAAAAATACCCTAAATTGAATGATCCTGCATCACATTTCCTTCTGAAATGTAATTATGGTATACGTTAAAATTCTACTATATAATAATCAGTATTAAAGATATTATCTGTTTTATAAGAGCTACTGTATTTAGGAATTCTATGAAATTCACTTACAAAATCACTTATAGTTGAAAGAACTTAGTAAATTGCATAAACCAAGTATAAACAAACTTTTCAATATTAGCTATTTCCACTGACCTCAATCGGTCAAATTTTAAAAACACCATCTAATACCTCATATATTCCACTAATGTTTGTTTTAATGACTCACAGAAAGATTTGACTGGTGGAAGTTAGACCGATTACATAAATTTATAATTTCAGAGGAAACTTTCATCACAGAAAACTTTTTTCATGGACTTCATTTCTCTAATTCCTTGCTTCTAACTAAAACCTTCATCTTTTACCCTCTCCTTTCTCTCCTTGGAAAATAAAGCAATCCATCTGGTGTTTGTATCACTTAGCTTTTGCTATGTAACAAACCATGCCAGCAACAAGATTAAGTGTTTTATTACAGCACCCTATTTATCTCCTGATCCTGTGGATCAGCTCGTAGTTTTTCTCAGCTGGCCTCTCTTGGGCATCGTCTGTCCACTGGTGGATTGGCTGCTACCCGGATGTACTAGCATGGCCTTAATGACAGCTGTTTTCTGGCATATCTTCGTTATCTTTCACATGATCTCTCCATTTTTTTTTTTGGCATATTAGCTTGGATTCATTACATAATAGTGTCTGGGTTCTGGGAACCACATAAGTAGTAAGCCCCATTGCACAAGTGCTTTTTTAAGCCCCTCGTCACTTTCTATTTGCTAGTGTTCAGTTGGCCAAAACAAGTTACACCAGCAGCTGATGGTCAAGATGGAGGACATTACAAAAGGGTGTGGAAAAAGGGAAGAAATTAATTTGTGATTTTTTTTTTTTTTTGGCTATCTGACACAGGATAAACTAAAAATAGTTCCTGTTTGGCCTTTGTAGATCTGTACGGTGGCCATTGTAAACAATAGTTTGTGGGCAGTTAGTGTAAGACTTGGGATTTATAGGCTTTAGTGAGATTTGTAAATCTGAACTCTTCAAAATACTCTTCTGAATAGTGTATCAGTCACTGTGAAGCTTGGGAGTGTCAGAAACCACATAGATATTTGGGGAAAGTTTTATGTAAAGATTACTCATGAATAACAAGGTATTGGTATAACAGGTTTGACTACTAAGCATACAGAAAACCTAAAGCATAAAGGAATAGCAGATACATGAGCAGCCACTACCCACTCGGCTAAGGTAGTGTTTCAAAGAGAGGGACACCTTGGAGGGAGTCCCCACCCTGGAAGGCTGAGAGTCAGACCTCATTGGGAGCGTGACTGTGGCCCCCTGAATAGTGGAGAAGTTCACCAGGCCAAGGCTGGGGGTCAGGAAACCATCTATTGGAGCGTCAAGGAGATTCAGCAGGAAGTGGCTGGCGGTGAGCGTTCTGGTTTAGCGAATAAACCTGGCCGCTGAGAAGCTCTTCAAGGGGATGTCCCTGAAATTGGCTATGAGTACGCTCCCCAGGGACTCCTTTACCCAGATGAGAGTTGCAGGAGGACAGTGAAAGGAAACACCAGACCAGGAAGACAACCCCTTTCCTACAGCAGTAGCCCTTCGGGGCCCTCTACCGTCAAAGCTTAATATTGTGCCATCTGGCAAAGGAGAAATATTTTCGAAGTTCAGCCCCAGTATCACAAGCAAGACAGTGAAGGGTAGACTTAGAGCTGAGAGGTAATACACTGATAACTGGCACAAATAAAAAGCACTTTTATGTAAAAAATAAATGGTGAAGCTAATAAATGTATCTGATCATTTCCTATGTAATAAAAGCAATAGTTGGATAAAGTTGAACATGACCTTTATAACATACGGTTAGGAGAATTAGTAAATTATCTTTGACAATATTTTTGAAATATGACACTTTAATATAATGAACAATGAATATTGGATCAGTGTGTGATTTGTATCCCTTAAATTACTTTATGAGGTAAATGTCAATAAAATTTCACTTTTACAGGATGGTTCATTTTTCATGTGATTGTCTAATATCTTTTCCAGCAAAATGTATGTTATGTTCCACACTAAGAAAAGATTTTCCCAATTTTTAGAGAAGTTCAGATATGTCTTCAATACTTGACACAAATGAACGGTATTTAGAGTATGCCTGCAGAAGGTGAATATTAACAATTTAGGATATTACTGTCATAAAGGTCATACATTTGCACTAGGAAAACTCCATATACCAGAAAGTCCGTTGTTGTAGCTAAGTGGCAAGTAATTTTAAAATGATGCCCTGGGGCACTTGGGTGGCTCAGTCGGTTGAGCGTCTGACTTAGGCTCAGGTCATGGTCTCGTAGTTCGTGGGTTCAAGCCCCACGTCCGGCTCTGTGCTGACAGAGCCTGGAGCCTGCTTCAGGTTCTGTGTCTCCTTCTCTCTCTGGCCCTCCCCCTCTCATGCTCACTTGCTCGCTCTCTCTCTCTCTCTCTCAAAAATAAACATTAAAAAAATTAAAAAAAAATAAAATTATGCCCTAATCTCTTAAGGTGGAACTAGAAAAAAATAGAATGTTCTGTATATGGATAATTTATAATGATGTAGATGATGTCTATTACACATAAGTAATAGAATTAGTGTTATATAATGCAGAATTAATTATGAAAGAATTGCATGGCTTTTTTCTTGAAAAGAAGTGAATTAGTGACCAGATGAGGATTTGTTTAAAAGGAAAAGATTGTGTGGGGCTTTGGGGTGGCTCTGTAAAGTGTCCAGCTCTTGGTTTCAGTGCAGATCATGATCTCACAGTTCCTTGAGTTTGCCCCTGAGTTGGGCTCTGTGCTGACACTATTGTCAGCCTGTCTGGAGTTCTCTCTCTCTCTCTCTCTCTCTCTCTCTCTCTCTCTCTTTCTCTCTCTGCCCCTCCCCTCCTCAATAAATAAACTTAAAAAAAAAAACAAACTAAAAGGAAAAGATAGGGCAATGGAAAAGAGTATCAGGGAGGGAACAGTCTTTCTGGGTGTCAGCATAAAGCTGATCAAGAGAAATAATATCCAAAAAAATGTCTTCCAGAGTAGAAGAGTTCAAAGAAAACACATATTGGTGCGAGTAATGACAGCAATTTAAGTTCTTCCTATTCTGTCCTAAACTGGTCTTGTAATCAGGTCAGCTTCTTTTACAAAGTTGATGATGTTAGCAAGATGACTAGAGAGTTATCGTCCATGCAACACACAACTGGGGTGCCCGGGTGGCTCAGTTGTTTCAGCGACAGACTCTTGATTTCAGCTCAGGCCATGAACTCATGGTTCGTGGGATTGAGCCCCACATCCATCTCTGTGTTGACAATGTGGAGCCTGCTTGGGATTCATTCTCTCTCTCCCTCTCTTTCTCTGCAACCCCCCCCCCCCATGCATGTACTCACTTTATCAAAATAAATAAACTAAAAAAAATTAACAAATAGGATATGATTATAGCTTAGGCGATTGGTCAAAATCTGGAATATATGATGGTGAAGAGAAAGATTCTTAAGAAAAAATAAAGAATTTAGTGATGTTAAGACCAGATTGAACTTTTGTTACCTCATGGCTTCAAAAACATATTTTTTAAGCTCTATCCCCAAAGTATTTCCCTACCTGTGGAAGTTGCAATCTGGGTGAAATTTAGAGTATCCCAAATTTTGTTCTCTAATATTCTTTACGATTCAAAGTACTAGGGTTTTTTTTTAAGTTTTTATTTTAATTCCAATTAGTTAACATACAGTGTTATACCAGTTTCAGGTATACAATATAGCAATTCAACATTTTCATGTATCATCCCGTAGTCATTGCAACAAGTACACTCCTTAATCCCCATTGTCTGTTTAACCCATCCCTCCACCCACCTCCCCTCTGGTAACCATCAGTTCTCTATAATTAAGAGTCAGTTTCTTGATTTGTTTCTTATTGTCTTCCCTTTGCTTGTTTGTTTTGTTACTTAAATTCTACATAGGAGTGAAGTCATATGGTATATGTCTTCCTCTGACTGACTTAGCATTATACTCTCTACCTCTCACCATGTCATTGCAAATGGCAAGATTTCATTCTTTTTTATGACTGAGTAATAATCCATTGTATATATATATACACCATCTTCTTTTTTAAAAAAAAAATGCAGTATTTGAATTTTATTTTTTAATGTTTATTGAGAGAGAGAGAGAGAGCGCGAGCGAGCATGAGTAGGAGTGGGGCAGAGAGAGAGAGAGGGAGAGAGAGAGAGAGAGAGAGAGAGAGAGAGAGAGAGAGAGAGAGAATCCCTAAAAGGCTCCACACTATCAGCATGGAGTCCAATGAGGGGCTCAAACTCACAAATCATGAGATCATGATCTGCTTCAAAATCATGAGTTGGAAGCTTGACTGACTGAGCCACCCAGGTGCCCCCATATACCACTCTTTTTTTCCATTAATCAATTGATGGACACCTGGGCTGTTTCCATATCTTGGCTATTTTAAATAATGCTGCAATAAACCTAGGGGTGCATGTATTCCTTTGAATTAGTGCTCTTATATTGGGTAAATAGTAGTGGGATTTCTGGGTCATAAGGTAGTTCTATTTTTAACATTTTGAAGAAACTCTGTACTGTTTTCCACAGTGGCTGCACAAGTTTGCATTCCTACCAAGAGTGCAAGAGGGTTCCTTTTTTCCACATGCTCCCCAACATCTGTTGTTTCTTGTGTTTTTGATGTTAGCTATTCTTACAGGTGTGAGATGAAGCCTCATTGTAGTTTTGATTTGCATGTCCCTAATAAGTGATGATGAGCACCTTTTCATGTGTCTGTTGTCCATCTGTATGTCTTCTTTGGAGAAATGTCTGTTCATGTCTTCTGACCACTTTTTTTTTAAACAATTCGTTTTTTTTAAATGTTTATTTGTTTTTGAGAGCGTGAGAGAGAGAGAGAGAGACAGCGTGAGTGAGGGAGGGCAGAGAGAGAGGGAGATCCAGAATCTGAAGCAGGCTCCAGGCTCTGAGCTGTCAGCACAGAGCCTGACGTGGGGCTCAAACTCACAAACTGTGAGATCATGACGTGAGCCCAAGTTGGACACTCAACCGAGTGAGCCACCCAGGTTCCTCCTGACCATTTTTAATGGGGTTATATTTGGCATGTTGAGTTGTGTAAGTTCTTTATATATTTTGGGTACTAACCTTTTATCAGATATGCCATTTGCAAATATATTCTCCCATTCAGTGGGTTGCCTTTTAATTTTGTTGATTGTTTCCTTCACTTTGTGGATTTTTTGATATTAATTTGGTCTCAATAGTATATTTTTACTTTAGCTTTACTTGCTTTAGGAGACCTATCTAGAAAGAAGTTGCTACAAATGATGTCAAAGAAGTTACTGCCTGTGCTATCTTCTAGGATTTTTATGGTTTCGGGTCTCATGTTTAGATCTTTTATCCATTTTGAATTTATGCTTGTGTGTGATGTATGAAAGTGGTCCAGGTTCATTCTCTTGCATATAGCTAACCAGTTTTCCGAATACCATTTGTTGAGGAGACAGTCTTTTTCCATTGGATATTATTTCCTGCTTTGTCAGAGATGAATTGACCATATAGCTGTAGGTTCATTTCTAGGTTTTCTATTCTTCATTGATCTAAGTGCCTATTTTTGTGCTAGTATCATACTGTTTTGATTATTACAGCTTTGCAATATAACTTGAAGCCTGGAATTGTGATGCTTCCAGCTTTGCAAAGTAACTAGCTTTTTTTTTTTTTTTGAGAAACTTCTAACTACCTTCTTAAAAAAAAGTGTAAACTTATTAAACTAAGTAAACTTGTTATTAACAAAGTGACACTAAGTCAAAACTAAAGGAGGCATCACTCCAGGAATAGGCATGAGGTTATGAGAACCTGAAATATCTGTGAAAGGAAGGGCTGGAAACATACTGTCGACCTAGCAAAGAAACTAGGCTTACACAAAAGAGTCCATCTTGGAGAACATTATTATGGCATTGGATGAGCTTGGAAATCTCACTACAGATCATGTCCCTACCCACCCCACCCCCGACTCCCCTGTCCCAACCCCCATTAGAAGTTTGTTATTCCATAGTGAATATCTGTAACTTAGATGGCTGTAATGGTGTATTTCTCCTTTTGGGTATCTTTGGATTATTATGAGGTCTAAAGATAAGAATAAAATGTGCCCAAAAGACATGTTATATCCTTGGTGTCAATATTTTTATGCTAGGCTAATGCAAGTAGAATAATGAGTTTTAGAACAATTTTGATAATTTACCTATTTTTTTCCATTTTAAAATCGCTTAGAGCCTTAAAAAAGTTGATATGCGAAATTATTGATGTGATTTAAACATTTTAGGGTTGAGTCATTAGTTTTTATGGGTAGAATTTACATAGTAGAAACTTTTTGTGTATTAGATTTATAATTGAACTATTCCATGCACAAAAGCCTTTGGGCATTAAATATACTATCAAATGATATCTGAAACCAATGGCCAGAAAAGCCATTTAATAAGATCTTGATGAAAATGTTATTAAACCAAATGGTAGTCAGTCTCTTTGATTGGGTTGAATAACACCTGGCTGTGGAGTAATGCCTTCTCTACTATAGTGAGATACTAAATTTTGTTGTGTTGTCCAGGGATATTTTTAATTTTCTCCAAAACAAGATAATTACAAGGACTATATTTTCTTTTCTTTTTATTTGAAGATATAGCTTCATATAAAAGCCAGTTGAGATATTGAGCTTTTATCCAGAACCAATTCCTGCTCTATGTGATTGAATATTGAGAATGAAAGAAAAGATTAACTTTTAATGTTTGTGGAGGTATAGGTTTTGATTAATGAGAATATATGGATTAATCTTTTTTCTACTTGCATATTTCATTTCTTTAAACATACATGACCTGTTTTATTTGGAATTTAAATATTAAAAACCAGGGGCGCCTGGGTGGCTCAGTGGGTTAAGTGTCAGACTTCAGCTCAGGTCATGATCTCGCGGTTTGTGAGTTCCAGCCCTGTGTCGGGCTCTGTGCCGACATCGCGGAGCCTGGAGCCTGCTTCAGATTCTGTGTCTCCCTCTTTCTCTGCCCCTCCCCAACTTGTGCTCGGTCTCTTTCTGTCTATCAAAAATAAATGTAAAAAAAAATTTTTTTTTAAATATTAAAAACCAGGTTGTACACCCATATGGGGACAAAATGGGAAGGAGACCTGGGCTAGTCAGCTTCAGACTGCAGTGGGCTGTTGGGGAGCCCCGAGCAAAAAGAGGGCTCATTAGAGGGATCCCGTGACAAGCAGAAATGACCAGTTCTACTGCCAGACTCCGTCAGTGGCTAGACCAGACCCTCCAGTGCAGCAGGCAGAAATCGCTGGCTAACTGGTCTCCATTCGGCAGTTCTCCCTTTTGAAGGGGGACCTTAGCAGCAATCCTCCGGGCTGCCACACCGCTTGCAATAGACTGAGGAGGAACTATTAGCTCACTTTCAAAGAAGTTTTAGATGGGAGTGTCTGGGTTACTCAGTTGGTTGAGCCTCCGACTCAATTTCAGCTGTGGTCATCATGATCCCAGGGTCGTGGGACCAAGCCCTACCTGGAGCTCCCGCATCAACACTCAGTGTGGAGCCTGCTCAAGATTCTCTCTCTCCCCCTCTGCCCTTCTCCCCTGCTCACGTGAGTGCATGATCTCTCTCTAAGATGAAAGTCGTCAAAATATAAAAGTTTTAAATAATTACAAATGTGCATTGTGATAGTGGCAGACTTCCAGGTTTCACAAATGCCTTAAGTGGGTTTTTCAAGTATTTTTTAAAACTGAATTGTAGTAATAGTCTTAAAAGATGGCCACTGTCTATTACTTCCATTTCTGTAAGTCAATCTCCTCACATCCAGAGGTGGCATCTATGGCCCCTCCCCTTGAACCTGTGTTGGCCCTATTCTTTGCTTTGACCAATATGATGTAGCCAAAATGATGTTCTGCCATCTTTTAGAGGACAGGAACATTCCCTTCTTCCCTCTCGCCAGCCAGACATCATGTAAATAATCTGACCATAAATTCATTCCCATTATGCTAAAATATCAGAACCAAATTGAGAGACATTCTACAAAATTGACTAGACTTCTGAAAAGTATCAAGACCATGAAAGACAAAGCTGATAAACTGTTACAGATTGGAGGCGCTTAAGGAAAAATAACAACTAAATACAGTGTGGGATCTTGGATAGGATCTTGAGACAGAAAAAGATCGTTCGTGGGTCAGCTGGTGGAATTGGGTCAACTGGTGAAATGTGATAGGATCTGTAGTATAGTTAATAATGTTGTGGCATGTTAATGTCTCAGCTGTAATAATGTAAGGTTGTTTAAGAAACTAACATTAGGGGAACCCGGATGATGAGTAGAGAGGAACCCTCCCTTCTATTTTGTAACTTATAAGTCTAAAATTAGTTCCAAGTAAAAAAAAATAAGTAAAAATATATCCATATGGTATTATTACTTACATTTAGTGTCTTAAGGAGGAGTGTAAACTTAAAGATGTTAAATAAACAAACTGGATGTAAACAATAGCAACAACAACAACCCAAACACCCCGTTAATTGTATGGACTTTAGTGCAGATTGTGTCAAGGATATTTATCAGATGACTCTTATGTATGAGAAACAAGGGACTTAGGAAGAAACGATAATACTAAACATATAGTTCCTTAACTTCAAAAGCTGTAGTATAAGAAATGAGTAATTATAAAGAAAAAAAAAATGTATGAAGAGTTCAAATGAGAGGGGGTGGCGGCTGCTGCCTGGGCTTCCAGGAAGAGGTGAAATCACGCTGGGTTTTTGAGGATGCATAGAAGTTCAATTAGCAAAGATGTGGGTGGAGAAAGAGAAGTCTAGGTTGTGCATGCGGTGGGCAAATGCGTGTGCACCGCAAAACATAGGAATTGTGAGTAAAGCTTTTGTCTCCCTTAATGTGTTGTGTAGTGTGATTGAAGAAATGTTGGGGGCACCTGGGTGGCTCAGTCAGTTACACGTCTGACTTCAGCTCAGGTCACGATCTCAGGGTCCGTGAGTTCGAGCCCCGCATCGGGCTCTGGGCTGATGGCTCGGAGCCTGGAGCCTGCTTCTGATTCTGTGTCTCCCTCTCTCTCTGCCCCTCCCCCGTTCATGCTCTGTCTCTCTCTGTCTCAAAAATAAATAAACGTTAAAAAAAAATTAAAAAAAAAAAAAGAAAAGAAATGTTGGAGTGAGGTTGTACATGGTCAGGAATACCAGGGCAAGTGTGAATTAATATGTTAATGTAATTCTTCAATATGAAAATATTTTCAATAGGATATATATATATATATATATATATATATATATAGACTATTATGTTAAGACATTGCACTGAATGCCTAGGGGATGCACAGAAGTACAAGATGTGGTTTAAGTACAACTACTCTTCCTAAAATGGGCAACTGTCCCACTCTGCCTCTTGCAATTTTGCTCACTCTTCAAGGTCCACCTCAAATGCTGTCTCCCCCAGCAGCTACCCTTTTCAGCAGTAACGCGCTCAGGTATTCCTCCTTGTACCACGATTTGGGTACATTCCTCGGGTTATTTCTTTCACAGCCCATGAGTTCTTAGAGGACAGAGACTTTTTTCTGAGGCCTTTTCTGGTGGCTCAAAACAGCAACATTGGCAGACCCAATTTAATGACTTGTTGCTGAGAAGACTGGAAGCAGAATGAACGTTTTCGAGGTTACGTGTGGCATTTTCTAGTCGTCTATGTCTGATGGTACATCTAGTTGCATAATCTGTGCACACTGGTTTGTGGTATCTGAATCGGGCAGCCTGCATATTAGGACAAAAACTAAAATGACCCAAAGATGTTGCTCTTTACCATCCTCGTACCTGCAGTCACTTAAATTTGGCCATTTACAAAAATAGGTAGAAAATAAGAATTTGCACACATTTCTGTTAGGAGCATTAGCAGCCAGCTGCTTAGACTTTAGTTCACTTTCTTTTTTTTTTTTAATTTTTTTTTTAACGTTTATTTATTTTTGAGACAGAGACAGAGCATGAATGGGGGAGGGTCAGAGAGAGGGAGACACAGAATTGAAACAGGCTCCGGGCTCTGAGCTGTCAGCACAGGGGCCCGATGCGGGGCTCGAACTCACGGACCGCGAGATCGTGACCTGAGCCGAAGTCGGCGCTCAACCGCCTGAGCCACCCAGGCGCCCTGACTTTAGTTCACTTTCGATAGATGTCTTGTAGGAGGTATGACTAGCCTGTGAACCTCTACTCCAAAGCCATTTCTTAACTGCATCTAGAAATGCAAATCTTTCTCTCTTAATGGAATACCATATTGCTTTTTATATGAATGATAGAAAAGGTTTTTCCATAAATGCCTTCCAATCTCTGATACTACTCTAAGCTTTAGTGCCTATGACGTTTTCAATTTAGAAGCGAAAGATTAGTAAATATGGTTATTTCTTCTTGCATACGTGAATCATATGTTAGAAGCAATAACGATTTTAAGCTATAAAACATGTAGACAATATCTATCAGTCCTGGAGCCAATTGCTGACCTATTGCAAGTGCAACCATATCAGGGAAAGTAATGCCGAGATGATCGATCAGTTGTTCTTAATAGTATTTTTGTTGATTTCCTGCCGATTTTCCTATTGCTCTTTGAGCTTCCCCCCCCCCCCCCTTTTACATATTACTCTATTCACAGTGTGGCAAAAATTTGCAGAAAAAGTATCCAAGTGATGGGCTCACAGCAGGTGCTGGATCAAACGGGCCTTGTTCTCTGGCCCTTGGGAAGTCTGCATGGATCAGAGGAATCCAGGGGTTGCCCTACAGATGACCTGTGGTAAAACGGCAGAGGACATGCTCAGTTTCTTTCCATGGATAAACAAAAGTGTAGATAAAATATTTTTGTTAGCTTGAATAGAGGAATTTATTTTATATACACACTGCCTGTCTGTATATTTGCTTGAAAATGGCGTGAAGTAAATCTTGTCTAATAGATACTTATAGAAGAATATTATTTAAATATTTAACGGGGTAGTGTAAAGGATACTGTTTTACCTTTTGATCTTTGCAGGGATATACTAGTTTCAACTGAATATGGGACAAAAAAAAACCCTCAAGAAATGAGAAGGCTGTCTAGTGAAAACACGTGCTCCCATAGCACGCAGTTTGAGAAAGTGACCCTGAGCTTTAAAAAAGGCCCGAGAAAAGTGTCATGTCAATTTTGGATTTTGTCCATAGGTTTTAGCCATATCAACTTCTAAGTATGGTAGTTGGGTGAGACTATACTGATATAAATCTTGCCTGCTTATGGAACATCGTATGATTTTTGTTTGTTTGTTTGTCCTGATCTTTACAAAGATTACAATTTGGCAAACGTTTATTGAATATCTATTTGTACATATCATCGTTTTAGAAACAAGCAATGCAAAGAAGAATTGATAGCATTCATCCCTGTCTATAACAGACTGAATTAATATTCAGTCAATTAATAAAAGTTAATAAAAATGAGAGAAAAAGAAAATGGACTAAAAATGTATTCTACTGAAAAGAATTCTTTTGCTCTTTGGGGAACCTCACTCAGATCCTTTTTGTTTCTCAACAAGGTAAAAAGGAGTATTTGATTTTTTTTTTTCTCTAGTCTGATCAGAAGGTATAGTTTTTCATTTGGCTTACATAGGCAGAGTGAAGGAGATTTCATTTTTATATTTTAATTAAAAAAGAAACGTGTTATTTAAAAAGTTTAATATTATTATATAATAGTGTAATTGATAAATGGGGATCAATACTTCAGTTAATGACTTTTCTATATGCAAGTATTCTCAAAACTATGGAAATATTTATTAGGTTTATTTTCTTCAAAATAGGGAGACCTAACGCTCTTACAGATACCACTTAATAGTTATGATTACAAAATTCAGCTCTATGGAGACTATATTTTTGAAACCTCTAAATAAAGGTGCAGCCCTGCTTTCCCTAGAAAATAACACACAATCAAAGATTCTCCTATTCCAGATGTAAAAGAAGGGTACCTTGTCATTTTACCTCCCCCCCCCCACCAAGTACTTTGATACTGTGCATAATCGTTACAAATTACTTTCTTATAATATATTAGGAAAGTGAAGCATCACACAGGTCTTATATTTACCAATTTGCAAGATAATATATTCTACTTGTTTTGGACATGCAGTCTGTTGGGACATAGGGGGCAATTAAGCTTAAAATCAGACGAAAACAGAGTGAAGGCTGATACTTGGTGAGTGACAGAGGCAATTTGTCCGTGATTTCATGTATCCAAAATACTTCATAATACTTGCATATTTATGCATGTCTTCTTGTTGAAATCGTGGTTGAATCATCACACAATTCAGTTTGTTAAAACGACACTAGGAAGATGACATATAAATTTTGGAGTGACCTGAGCTTAGATGAGGATTAAACTAGAATATGCTTTACAAGGTGCTCTTTGTTGCCGATCAGTTACTCATGGTGATACCACGATATTCTTAGTCTCTACATCAGATAGATAAGTATTGTTACTGTTCTCTATAATTTTCAGTTCTGCTGCTGCTTGTCATGACAATTTAGGTATTTAAGTCCGATGGCTTATATGAATTTAGAATTTCACATTTTTCTTTAAAACATTCTATGACTTTGAAGCTTAGTTTTGAAGACTCTGGTTAATAAAAGATTAATATTATAATGAAACACTTTGAAAAATCAATGAAAGACACGTTGAATTACATTATATTTACTAAAAGGCAAAGACGTGTTCATAGTGTCTCGAGACACCCTGATAGTGTGAGCTAAATGCTAGTATGTGATAGTCAAAACACTTCTCTCCAAGACATTGATGCTAGCAAAGACTACATCCATATAGACAAGTCCAAGTAGTAGAAAATTGAGGAAGGATTTTTATGTGCCTGTATTGGGTAGCTATTACAGGGAAACCTAGCTACGTCAACCTAACTTGACAGAAGATGGCCAGAATTATATACTCTTTAAAATTTATGTCGCTCAAGAATTTTAACACACTTAGAATTTTAACTAGGCCTAGTAGAAGTCCTTACCACACATGTCTATATAAATGGCTAAGAATTTTTTGTGATTAGTAAGCTGATTATAAATGGATGCCTATGTGATAGTAGGATGACTATTAAGCAAATATATTCCTTGAAGTTGCTTGAAAATGTCTCCTATAATCTTAGTTATACCATTAATTTGTAAGAAAACATTTGCTTCAAAGATAATACAAAGGTAAACACATTACTGATTTTAGTTGAAATGACCACAAAAATCAGAAATATTAGCATGCAGTTTAGGGAGAGCTTCATGTCTAACAGCTAAGAGTTTAGAATTATGGAAGTAAAATAACCAGTTTTTGCTCTAAAGATCTACTTAGGTTTCTTTTCCTATCTTTCCCTTAGGAGTAATTTTCCCTCTTGTTTATAGGCCACATAATCATGCCAACTGATATATACCAGGCTGACCAAGACTATCCTCTATTTGGGGCCATTGACTGTCTGGCCCATATGTTCCCAGTTGGGTAGCAGGATAGTGGGAGTAGCTGCATGCTTAAAAGATCTTTTAGGATCTGCAGGAGGGGATTAAGCACCATAAGAAAGTAAGGACATACTCACCTGATCTTAAGGCAATTGAGTGAAGACTGAAAATTCAAACTATATGCGTACGTAAAAATTTCCAACGGTTGCTTGAAACGCAAAGTTAGCTAATTTAAAACTAGAAATGTTTTCTCTCTCCTACTATTGAGAACTGCATATGAGTGAATTTTTCGAGGTAATGCTTGCACTTTCCTTTTTTTCTCGGAGCTACATCAGGTACTACAAATTAGAGGATTCCTTACGGATTGAAGAGAATGTTTTAAAGGTAATAGTTACTCTTGTGAAACATGAAGAAAAAATATTAGAAAACAGGGAACTTCTGGAAAAAGAATTCATTTTTAGCCAACTCCCCCGTTGTTATGAACTAATAATTAGCAATTTCTATATTCACGGATTCAACGAACTTCCGAGAATGGTTATCTAAGAAGATAGCCCATGAGAAGGCATTTTTTCCTTGTTTTTCACTAGCACTTGACCATTTTATTTGGGTGACTGGCAGTAAATATGAGCTAGCTACACTTAGATGGTCCTTTTATTAACTATAGCTTTAATTCTTAAAGTAGGGTTCCTGGACCAGCCAGAGAATTACTTCAGAACCTGTTAGAAATGGCTGTTCTTGGACTCTACCTATGATTTGCTGAATCCGAAATCTCTGGGTGTGTGGCTTAGTAATTTATGAATCAGCCTCCAGATGATTCTGATACATGATAAGTTTTGAGAACTAATGCTCCACATGATGAGTTTGGACCATGAAATGTCATTTGTCATGGAAAATTTCAATAGATGTATCCTTTGCTAGTAATTCTAAAGGATGTTCTTGTTTGGGTGAAATGTGCAGTTGGAGAGCATCTTATTTAATTCCCTCTGTAGCACAAAATAAGTGCATTAATTTTCAGCTGATTTCTAGGCAGTAATTATGTGAGATTTACATAAACATTTTTAAAATATCATGCAGAAATATAAAAGTCTGATTAAAACATGTCTATCTATAAACTGCTATTTCAAAAGACAAATCACATAGTAGAAATTTTGACTGATGTGCTATCATCTAGATGCTTTGCACACCTTTTGGGATGTAGCTCATTTCAAGGTCTATATAGTAGAAACACATTGCACGTTTATATAGCCAGTGGTGAACTGAATTCTCTCAAGAACAGTGTGAGGCTTTTATGTTTGAACATGTTCTGTGTTCTGCTCTTTTGGCAACGAGATATCAACAATGACACCTTAGTAGTGGTAGAAGCATACTTTCACCATATGGGTTATACAGCTTAGGACCGTTTCCTTTGGCTACATTTAAAAACTACAATTTAAGAAGATAATAAATAAGTTCAACTGGAACAGACCATAAACCACATCATAGATTAAACATTTTCTGTCAACTCGATTGGCACCTTATTAAGGAAATATACTACAGAGAAGCCAGTTAGTCACAGCACTTAACTATTAAAGTTATACACAGAATTCAAGAAACACTGCCAATGTGCCAACCAAAATTTGATTTATAAATAAAGATTGTTAGCTTTATTATAAAAATATTATTTATTATATATCTTTATTACTTCTAAGTATGGTTTATTTGAAGCTTTATTTTTCATTAGTTTTATATACTGACTTCCCTTAAAAAAAAGTCAAGGAATTATAGGAAGACTATTCAGACAGTTATTTGTCATTATGATAACTTTCTGGGGGCAGGAAGTGGAAGGTCTAAGATGGGTAAAGAGAAAAAGGGAAAAAGGCAAGAGGTGAAGTGAATCAGGATGATTTTGACTGGTGATAGAATATTCATTAACACACTCTGGTTGAGGTCTGGTGCAGTGGAAAACTTTGTACTTTAGTTGGAGAATGAGGGTTCATTCAGCATGGATTGATAAGGCTGAAGAATTTCCGGTCATTATGAAAGCAATTGGCCACTAAACAGTTATTTGATTATGAAATGGAACTTGATTTTTTGAAGACTAAATCTAATGTAGTTATTAAATTAAAAAAATCATATATTGATCGCCTTCTTTCAATAAAATTTTTTTAATGTTTACTTAATTTTGAGAGAGAGAGAGGGAGAGACAGCGTGTGAACAGGAGAAGGGGCACAGAGAGAGGGAGACACAGAATCTGAAGCAGGCTCCAGGCTCTGAGCTGTTGGTACAGAGCCCAGTGCGGGGCTCGAACCCATAAACCGTGAGATCATGACCTGATCTGAGCTCGGATGCTTAACTGACTGAGTCACCCAGGTGCCCCGATCACTTTCTTTTAAACACAAAAACTAGTCATAATTTTGAAAAGCGTTTTGACTGCATGAAAAGCCACTGATGACTGAGAGGAGACAGTATCTAATTCTCATTGCCTGATAGCTCATCTTTTTCACTCTGCCTCATCCCCAAGCTGAAAGGGAGACTTTCAGTCACTGGCAAAGAGAATTCCTCAAGTATATTTCATACAGTCTGTGAAAGCTAAAATTAAACACAGGGCTGGCATTGAGCAGGTCAAGATACTTTGCATTTTGAACAAAATTATTAATTGTTGATTTCCAACTGAGCTAAGGTTTCATTTGAAGGAGCTTATGTAAGTAGAGGCCCTTTGATACCTGGAAGATAAGATCTCGCTGTGTAGGGCGCTACCAACTAAGAACAGTTTTGTTCATATCCTGGCTTGAACCAAACAGGACACGCCTCCATGTCATGTTGTGATCAGCCTATGGTCAGCAGGGGAGATGGGTGATTCCACCAACAGCATGTGTTGACATAGTCTCCCAAGAACAGGATTAGTTACTGTAGGTTATTTTTATTATGGAAAATTTACTGGGATTGATCTCACCTTGAACAAACTTCCTTCTATGTATAAACTGATTTCCAGAAACAGTGAATTCATTATGTACATCAGAGTGTCCATTTTAAACTTACAATTTCTATGTACAGAATACCTGGCTCATTCACTGAGGAGATAGGCTTATTTGCATTGACACATTACTTGTATCCAAAGACTTAAACAAAGACTAACATGAACTCACTTAAATAAAAGGAAAGCATTTTTATGTTTGCAGGGATGGTTTCACAGACTGCAAGTGTGGGAATGCAAGTGGACCTCAGAAAGGATTTGGAAGATCCCCCAGAGCTTTTTCTCTCAATCTTTCTTTAGCTTCTTTTTTGCACATTTATTTTACTCTTAATTTTTAGAAAATCAAAATTCTGTGCTTCTTAGTTCATATGACTGAACATTGTTTTCTCCTAGCTTATCAATTGACATATTATAAATCTAGACTTTAAATTCACTTTTTTTTTTTTTACTTCCAATTCTTAGGACACAGAGGCTGATAGAGCCAGATTAGATTAGGTGTTTACTTTCCATCCATTCAGTTCTGGCCAGGGGAGCAACTATGACTACGTATAGCATTGCTAAGAACAAAGGCTCCATGCAGCCCTAGAAAGAGGGATCTATTGCAAGGAATAGGAGGAATCTAGCAATCAGGAATTAGCAAAACAAAACCAGTAACAACAATCCCCCTTCCATGAAATCTTGCTGTGTGATTACTGTAAAATAGGTATGCTCTATCATTACAATGTAGTAGGTAATGAAGATGTTTGGTTATTTAAACGTGAATTCTTTTTCATTTAGTTACAGTTACATGAAAATACTATGTTGTGAAATACTATCTCAAGCAGTGTCATGTATTAGGATTAATTTGGAATCCAACTCCCATGAAACATTAATGATCTCTCTATAGATTACTACTGTCATCTTGTTCCTAACACAGAGCTTATTTATGTGATATTCCACGAAGAAGTTTTTCAACTATTGGAAACTATATCAAATCATTGAAATACATATTCTACTTAGTTTATTAGAAATTATAAATATTTTTCCAGCGGTGCCTGGATGGCTCAGTCGGTTGAGTGTCTGACTTCAGCTCGAGTCATGACCTCACCAGTCCATGGGTTCAAGTCCCGCGTCGGGCTCTGTGTTGACAGCTCGGAGCGTGGAGCCTGCTTGAGATTCTGTGTCTCCCTCTCTCTCTCGGCCCCTCCCCCACTCATGCTCTGCCTCTCTGTCTCTGTGTCTCTCAAAAATAAATAACCATTAACAATTTTTAAAGAAACTGTAAATATTTTTCTTATAAAAACTCAGTTTTGATAAGCAATGAACTGGCCATAAATTAAAGCAAACCAGGGGAACACATTTAGGAAGTGCATTACATCTCAATAAAGCTGAAAAAAAGTAAATTAACTTGAAAATATGTATAAGAATATATAGTTGTCCTGGAATCAAAATACTGCAGGGAGAATTTAGCAACCAGTGGCATCCCAGTGGTGAAAATCTAAAATTACATTATTTAACTTTGCATTCCTAGCACTTAGCCTAGTATATAGAACATATTTAAATTTGTAAACACATCAGTGAAGTTAAATACTCACACTTATGGTTAATACCAGCAAGATGGCAGAATAGGAATCCTCAGGCCTTGTTTCTCCACAAAGACACTGACTTAACAATATATGGTCCCAAAAAAAACCTTTATGAGGACTCCAGAAACCAGTTAAGAAGTTGTAATACTCCAGGTAAATTCAAAGCCAAGAGCAGCTACACTGAAACGGTTAAGGAAAGCTATTTCATCCATGGTAGGCAACACTTTAGCACAAACAGGAGAAAACAACCAACTTGCAGCTTCTCACTTAAAAGGGGAAAAAAGAGAGAAATGCATGTCCAACATTTTTACTCCTTCCCCTCCTCCCCCACGTTTTAGGTACATGGTGTCATACTTTATATCCTTTTATTTTGTGAATCCCTTGACTGATTTTTACAGATAAACTTATTTTTACTGCTTTTGTGTTTCCTGCTTTCCTTACCCCTATGTGTGGTCTTTCCTTTCCACTCAACAAAGTCTCCTTTAACATTTCTCCTAGGGTTGGTTTCATGGTCATGAATTCTGTTAACTTTTGTATGTCTGGGAATCTCCATGTCTTCTATTCTGAATGATAGCCTTGCTGAATAGAGTATTCTTGGCTTCAGGCTTTTCCCTTTCAGCACTTTGAATATATCCTGCCGCTCCCTTCTGGCCTGCAAACTTTCTGCTGAAATATCAGCTGATTGCCTTGTGGGGATTCCCTTGTGCCTGTTTACTCTTGCTGCTTTAAAAATTCTTTATTGTTACTTTTTGTCATTCTAATTACTATGTGTCTTGGTGCGTCTTGTCTCTTTGGCTTGATATTTTGTTGGGGGCTCTCTGTGTCTCCTGGATCTAGATTTCTGTTTTCTCCTAGATTTGGGAATTTTTTAGCTATTATTTTTTCAAATAACTTTCTACCGCCTTTTCTCCCTCCTTTCCTTCCGGGATCCCTATATTGTGAATGTTGTTACATGTAATGGTATTGCTGAGTTCCCTATGTCTCTTTTCATACCGTATTATTTTTTTCTATCCTGTTTAGCATCATTGCTTTCCATTTCTCTGTCCTCCAGATCGCTGATGCATTCTTCTTGTAGTCTACGAGTTATTCTATCCAGTGTATTTTTTTATTTCAGTTATTGAGTTCATCTCTGATTTTTAAAGTTTTCTCTGTTAAGGGTCTCACTGAGGTCCTTCACTCTTCTCAAGTCCAATGAGTACCTTTATGGTCATCACTTTAAATTCTCTATCAGGTGTATTACTTATCTCCATTTTGCTTTGGTCTCTTGCTGTGATTTTGCCCTGTTTTTTTTTTTTTTGTTGTTGTTGTTGTTGTTGTTTGTTTGTTTTGTTTTTTTTCATTTGGGATATATTCCTCTGTCTCCTCATTTAGTCTAACTCTCTGTGTCTGTTTCTAGGTGTTAGGAAATTCAGCTGTATCTCCTGCTCTTGAAAATAGTAGCCTTCTGGAGAAGAGGTCTTGGAGTGCCCTGCAGTGCAACGTCCCCTGTTCATCAGAATCTGGTGTTTCAGGGGTGTCTCCTAAGTGTATTGTATGTGCTTTGCTGTTATGGTTGACTTGCTTTTTACTTTAGTCATCTGCAGTGGCTCTCTGTGCATCTTGTGGGCAGGGTTTGGTCTCTGTGTTAGTGAGCCAGTCTGGGACCACCTTAGGGTCAAGTGGAATTGGCCTGTGCATCGGAGCACACAGGGATGGGCCGTGCTGTTAGCAAACTAGGCAGTGAGTGTTGGTGTCATGTATGTTCCTGCAGGTGTCCTTGTGTTTATGCTAGGGGATGAGGTTGGGAAGTGGTACCTGCCATCTCCTTTGTTCCTGAACAAGTCTCCCAATGAACTCTGTCCCTCTGACACCTGCTCTGAGATTAATAAGCAAATCCTCCTCCTCTATACTCGATGCATCTTTCAAATTGCCGCTTCTATGCTGCATCTCCACAGGGTGGTTTGTTGTGCTGTCTCTTTAAGGGTAGGACTCAGTATCTTTTCACTCCTCTGGTTCTCCCAGGAGCCCACTGATTTTTTCAAGTTCTAAGTGTTAAGCCCTGCTGATTGTAAGAACTTGCAAAATCTGGCCTCTCAGGTTCCTAAAGCCCAATGTTATGGGGATTAGTCTTCCCCAGGGTCTAGGGTATGAGAATCTGTTTCTCTCCCTTCTCTCTGCCTGTGGCTTCCTCTTCAGTGGACACCGGATAGTCCTGTGTGGTTTCTTTAGCTCCCGACCATGTCTTTACCCTTCCTACCCTCTTTGATGTGGACTCTTCTCTACATTTAGCTGTAGAACGTCTTCTACCGGTCTTTGGATTGTTTTCTGGGTTATTTACACTACTGTGGATGTTATCTAGTTGTATCCATAGGAGAAGATAAGCTTAGGGTCCTCCTACTCCACCATCATCCTCAGGAGTTTAGACTCACTTAAAAAAATTATAACAGGGGCACCTGGGTGGCTCAGTCGGTTGGGCGACCGACTTCGGCTCAGGTCATGATCTCGCGGTCCGTGAGTTCGAGCCCCGCGTCGGGCTCTGTGCTGACAGCTCAGAGCCTGGAGCCTGTTTCAGATTCTGTGTCTTCCTCTCTCTCTGACCTTCCCCCATTCATGCTCTGTCTCTCTCTGTCTCTAAAGTGAATAAATGTGAAAAAAAATTAAAAAAAAAATTATAACAGATTTATTGAGATATAATTCATGTACATATGATTTACCAATTTAAAGTGTATAATTCATTGTTTTGGGGGTTTATTATTATATCATTACTAGTTTGGAACTTAATTTTTTTATTGAATTAACATATAACATTGCATAAGTTTAAAGTATACAGTATGTTACCCTGATACATTTATATCTTGTCATGTGATTGCTGATGTGATATATATCATATGACATAATTGTAGTACAATATTATTGCCTGTATCCATATTGTGCATTAGATATTTATGGCTAATTTACTACTCTTTACAAATTTGTACCCTTAAACACCACCACTCTTCTCTTCTCCCCACTTATTCCCAGGTAGCCATCATTGTAAGTTCTGTTTTTACAAATTTTAGATTCCACATGAAAGTGATCTCATTACAGTACTTGACTTTGTCTAACTTACCTCATTTAGCATAATGTGCTCAAGGTCCATCCGTGTTGTCATAAGGGTATCTTTCATTCTTGTAGCTGAATCCTATTCCATTGTGTATATGTACCACATCTTTTTGATCCATTCATCTGTTGATGGGCTCTTGGGTTGTTTTCTTGGCTACAGTGTATATTGCTGCAATAAACATAGGAATGCTTATAACTTACTGGAATCATGTTTTTGTTTCTTTTGGGGATATACCCAAAAGTGAAGTTGCTGGATCATATGGTAAAATAATTTTTAATTTTTTGAGGAACCTACATTTTGTTTTCTATGGTGGTTGGACCAATTTACATTCTCTCCAACAAAGATTTGTCTTTCACCACATCCTTGCTAGCACTTCTCTCCTATCTTCTTGGTGACAGTCATTCTAATAGATATGAGGTGATAAGTCATTTTGTGTATGTGTGTGTGTGTGTGTGTGTGTGTGTTTCAAAGAGATTAGCTTTTAATTACTTTAAACTTGAAAAGCAAAATAAAGACTAACAGACCAAAGCAATCAATTCATTAATCTTATAATGCCATTTCTTTTCACTTGATACAATATAATTGATTGCATTCTAGTTATTTGTATTTAATTTTTGAATAGGTGATATATGTGCCTGGTTCACAAACCTGTGAGTTTAAGAACTTAGAACAGAGATAAATTTCCTCCCCAACCTTGATCCTCATGTGCCTTTCCCCATAAATAAGCACTACTTAAAAGTTTTTAAGTGACTGAAATCTATCTTACAAACCAATATTTGTTCTCTCCTAGGCTTATCCCACAGATTTTCTATTACCTTTTGAGATTATCATTTCCTTAAAAAAATAAAAAAACAACTGTGTTGTTATATAACCACAACTGTGTTGCCATCTTTAAAATTCTTGTCTCTGTTTTTCTTTAACTTAATTTTTTTTTTTGTAATTTGCATCCAAGTTAGTTAACATATAATGCAACAATGATTGCAGGAGTAGATTCCTTAATGCCCCCTTACCCATTTAACCCATCCCCTCTCCCACAAACCCTCCAGTAACCCTCTGTTTTCCATAGTTAAGAGTCTCTTATGCTTTGTCCCCCTCTATGTTTTTATATTATTTTTGTTTCCCTTCCCTTATGTTCATTTGTTTTGTCTCTTAAAGTCCTCATATGAGTGAAGTCATATTTTTCTTTCTGTGACTAATTTCACTTAACATAATACCCTCCAGTTCCATTCATGTAGTTGCAAATGGCAAGATTTCATTCTTTTTGATTGCTGAATAATTCTCTATTGTATTTATATACATCTTCTTTATCCATTCATCCGTCGATGGACATTTGGGCTCTTTCCATACTTTTGTTGATAGTGCTGCTATAAACATTGGGGTGCATGTTTATGCATTTCCACCAGCAGTGCAAATGAGATCCTCTCTCTGCACATCCTCACCAACATCTGTTGTTGTCTGAGTTGTTAACTTTAGCCATTCTGACAGGTGTGAGGTAGTATCTCCCTGTGGTTTTGCTTTGTATTTCCCTGATGATGAGTGATGTGGACCATTTTTTCATGTGTCGGTTGGCCATCTGGATGTCTTCTTTGGAGAAGTGTCTATTTATGCCTTTTGCCCATTTCTTTGCTGGATTATTTGGTTTTTGGGTGTTGAGCTTGATAAGTTCTTTATAGGTTTTGGATATTAACCCTTTATTTGATATGTTGTTTGCAAATATCCCATTCCATCAGTTGCCTTTTAGTTTTTCTGATTGTTTCCTTCACTGTGCAGAAGTTTTTTATTTTGATGAAGCAATAGTTCATTTTTGCTTTTGTTTCCCTTGCCTCCAGAGACATGTTAAGTAAGAAGTTGCTGCGGCCAAGGTCAAAGAGGTTTTTGCCTGCTTTTTCCTTGAGGATTTTGATGACTTCCTGTCTTACACTTAGGTCTTTCATCCATTTTGCATTTGTTTTTGTGTATGGTATAAGAAAGGGGTCCAGGTTCATTTTTCTGCAAGTCATTGTGTTTTGATTTGCATTTTCCTGATGATTAATCATGACCATTTTTTCATGTGTCTGTTGGCCATTTTGATGTCCTCTTTGGAGAAATGTCTATTTTGTTCTTCTTATTTTTTAATCACATTGTTTGCTTTTGTTATTGAGTTGACTGGGTTCTATATATATTTTGCATATTAACCACTTATCTGATACATGATTTCCAAAAAACTTCTTCCCATTCTGTATGTTGTCTTTTCATTTTGTTAATTGTTTTGGTGTTCAGAAGCTTTTGAGTTTGTAGTCTCAACTGTTGATTTGTTTTTCTTTTGTTGTGTTTTCAGTATTGTAACCCCCCCAAATATTCCCTAGAACAGTATCAATGAGTTTCTTTTCTATGCTTTCTTCTAGAAGATTTATGGGATTAAATTTTAGTTTTAAGTCTTTGATTAATTTTGAGTTAATTTTGTGGGTGGTGTGAGATAGGGTCTAATTTTTATTGTTCTGCATGTGTTTCTCCAGTGTTCCCAGCCCCATTTGTTGAAGACACTATCCTTTTTCCCCGTTGTGTATTCTTGGATCTCTTGATAAATATTAGCTGGATATATATGCTGGAGTTTAATTCTGGGCTCTCTATTCTATTGCATTGGTTGGTGTACTACCAAACTGCTTTTATTATCATGGCTTTGTAGTATAGTTTGAAATCTCGAGGCATGATACCTTTGGCTTTGTTGTTTTTTTCTCAGGATTGCTTTGGCTAATTGGGATCTTTTGTGTTTCCACACATATTTTAGAATTATTTCTTATATTTTTGTGAAAAATGCCTAGGTATTTTGATGGGGATTGCATTGAATCTGTGGATAGTTTTGCATATATGGCCATTTTAACAATGTTAATTATTCTGATCCATGAATATAACATCTTTTTTTTACTCATGTCTTCTTTGATTTCTTTCAGTAAGGTTTGTGGTTTTCACTGTACAGATTTTTCACTCCCTTGTTAAATTTATTAAGTTTTTAATTTTTTTTGATGCTGTTGTGAATGGGATGGTTTTCTTTCTCAGATACTTTCTCATTAGTATAAAGGAATGCAATTTTTCTCTATATATTGATTTTGTATTATGCCACTTTACTTAAATCACTAATTCTGACAAGTTTTTGACTGACTCATTGGGATTTTCTGTATATAAGATCATATCATTAGCAAATAATGATAATTTTACATCTTTATTTCTGATTCAGGTGTCTTTTCTTTCTTTATATTTCCTAATTGGTTTAGCCAGGACTTCTAGTACTATATTGAATAGGAGTGGTGAGAATGGACATCCTTGCCTTGTTCCTGATATTAGAGGAAGTGCTTTCAATTTCTCTCCATTGTATATGCCTTTTATTATGTTGAGATATGTTCCTTCTATACATACTCTGTTAAACGATTTTATCATGAAAGGATGTTGTATTTTGTCAAAAGTTTTTCTGCATCTGTCAAGATGATCATGTGATTTTTATCTTTTATTGATGTGATAGGTTACATTTATTGATTTTTGTATGTTGAAACACCCCTGCACTTCAGGGAT
The DNA here is from genome assembly GCF_028018385.1 of Neofelis nebulosa. Lineage (NCBI taxonomy): Eukaryota > Metazoa > Chordata > Mammalia > Carnivora > Felidae > Neofelis > Neofelis nebulosa. The sequence goes on along the minus strand of NC_080786.1, from coordinate 42,217,076 downwards.
GAATCCTACTTGATCATTGCATATCATACATTGTACTCTTGAATTTAGTTTGCTAATATTTTGTTGAGAATTTTTGTGTCTGTGCTGATCAGATATATTGATCTATAGTTTTCTTATGGTATCTTTGCCTGGTTTTGAATTTAAAATAATCTTGACTTTGTAGAATGAGTTTGGAAGTATTCATTCCTTTTCAATATTTCAGTCTTCTTAAATTGGGTGAAACTTGTTTTGTGGTCTATCATATGATGTGTCCTGGAGAATGTTTCATATGTACTTGAAAAGAATGTCTATTCCACTGCTTTTGGATGGAATGTTCTGTATATGTCTATTTAGTCCATATATTCTAGAGTCTGGTCAAATTACAACATTTCCTTGATTTTCTGTCGGGACAATCTATTCATTTCCAATAGTAGGTTGTTGAAGCCCCCTGTAATTATTGTATTGTTCTCTATTTGTCCCTTAAGCTCTGTTACTAGTTGCTTAACATAGAGACTTACTTTATTTTTTTTTTTCAACGTTTTTTTTTTTTTTTTTTTTATTTATTTTTGGGACAGAGAGAGACAGAGCATGAACGGGGGAGGAGCAGAGAGAGAGGGAGACACAGAATCGGAAACAGGCTCCAGGCTCTGAGCCATCAGCCCAGAGCCCGACGCGGGGCTCGAACTCACGGACCGCGAGATCGTGACCTGGCTGAAGTCGGACGCTTAACCGACTGCGCCACCCAGGCGCCCCGAGACTTACTTTAGATATCAGAGCACACATAGTCTAAAAGTAAAAGGATAAAAAAATGATATGCCATGCAAATAGTAACCAGGAGAGCAGGAGTGGCCATATGTATAGCAAACAAATAGATTTTAATTAAAAAATGATCCCAAGAGACAAAGAAGGACATTATGTAATGATAAGGGGGTCAATTTATCAAGAAAATATAACACTTATAAATATAAATGCACCCAACGTTACAGTACCCAAATATAAGAAGCATATACTGATAGAACTGAAGAAAAAAATAGTAACAATAATAGAAGGCAATTTCAATATGCAATTGTTTTTCTTTTTACTTTTATTTAAATTTAGTTAACATGCAGTGCAATGTACTCTTGATTCCAAGAGTAGAATTCAGTGAGTTGTCACTTACAACACCCAGTGAACATCATAAGAAGTGCCCTCTTTAATACCTATCACCTATCTAGCCCATCTAGATCCCTCCATCGATCCTCAGTTTGTTCTCTATCATTAAAACCTTTTGTGGTTTGTTTCCCTCTCTCTTCTTTTTCTTCCCTTCCTATATGTTCATCTGTTTGGTTTCTTAAGTTCCACATACGAGTGAAATCATATGGTACATGTCTTTCTCTGAATGACTTATTTCGCTTAGCATAATGTATTCTAGCTCCGTCCCTGTTGTTGCAAATAGCAAGGTTTCGTTCTTTTTGATGGCTGAGGAATATTCTTTTATAGACATATACCACATCTTCTTTATTCATTCACCAGTCAATGGACATTTGAGCTCTCTCCATACTTTGGCTATTGTTGATAGTGCTGCTATAAACATCAGGGTGCATTTGTCCCTTCAAATCTGTATTTTAGTATCTTTTGGGTAAATACCTAGTAGTGCAATACTGGATCATAGGGTAGTTCCATTTTTAGTTTTTTGAGGAACTTCCATACTGTTTTTCAGAGTGGCTGCACCAGTTTTCATTCTCACCAACTGTTCAATATTCAACTTTTAATCGTGGATAGAACCAATAGTCTGAAGATCAGTAAAGAAACAGAGAGCTTGGGGGTATCTGGGTAGTTCAGCCAGTTCAACAACCTACTCTTGATTTTGGCTCAGGTCATGATCTCAGGATTGTGGGCTCCAAGCTGAGTGTGGAGCCTGCTTCAGATTCTTTCTTTCTCTGCTTCTGCCCGCCCCCCCCCTCAAAAACAAAGAAACAGCGGCTTGAACAACACTATAGATCAATTAGACCTAACAGGCATACACAGAAAACTCCACTTAACAGCAGAATACACATTCTTCCCAAGTATACACAGAACATTCCCTAGGATAGTTTATATTTAAGTCACAAAACAAGTCTTAACAAAGTTAAGAATATTGCAACCATATCAAATATTTTTTCTGGCCACAACAGCATAAAACCCTCATCCCCCAAGCAAAAAACCCAATGCAAAACCCCAGAAAAATGCTCAAATATGTGGAAACTAAACAATACATTTTTGATAAACCAATGAATGAAAGAAGAAAAAAACATAAAGAAATTAGAAATCGCCTGAGACTAATGAAAATGAAAAGACAACATACAAAAACTTATTGATGTCAGCAAGAGCACTGCTAAGAGGGAAATTTATAGTAATAAATGCTTCCATTAAAAAAAGAAAGATTGCAAATAAGCATTTAACTTTGAACTTTAAGGAACTAGAAAAAAACTAAACCCAACATTAGCAGAAGAAAGGAAATAATAAAGATTGGAAAAGAAATAGAGAAAAAAGACCAATAGAAAAAAATCAGCAAGAGTTCGTTTTTTGAAATGATCAACAAAATTGACAAACCCCTTAGGCTGAATAAGAAAAAAATTCAAATAACATAATTAATAATAAAAGAGAAGGCATTACAACTGATACCACAGAAATGAAAGAATCATGATACCGCTATGAAAAATTATATGCAAACACATGGGAGAACATAAAAGAAATCAATTTCTAGAAGCACACAACTTATTAAGACTGAGTCCATAAAGAAATAGAAAATCTGTAATTAGTAAGGAGACTGAATCAGTATCCAAAACTTCTAACAAAACAATGCTTAGGACTGGATGGCTTCACTGATGTGTTGTACCAAACGTTTAAAGAATGAACATCAATCTTTCTCAAATTATTTCACAAAATTTGAGCAGAGGAAATACTTCCAAATGCTTTTTTTTTTTATGAGGGAAGCATTACCTGTTACCAAAATCAGACAAAGTCACATGCAAAGAAAATTAGAGAACAATATCTCTGAGTATAAATGCAAAAATCCTCAACAAAATACTAGTTAATTGAATTCAACAACATATTAAAAGGATTATACACTGTGACAAAGTGGGATTTCTTTCTGGAATGTAAGGATTATTGAACATATGAAAATCATCAATGTAATACACCACATTAAAGAATGAAGGACAATACCACATGTTCATCTCAGTTGCTGTGGTACAAGCATTTAACAAAATTCAACATTCTTTTTTAGTACAGACCTACTTTGGAAGGCAGCTATGCTCACCACTATACCACCAACACTGTACAGGCATACTTTGGAAATAATGTGGGTTTGTTTCCAGACCACCACAATAAAGCAAATACCACAGTAAAGCAAATCAAATGTTTTGCTTTCCTGATGTGTATACAATTTATGCGTATGCTATACTGTAATCTATTAGGTATGCAATAATATTTCTAAAATTTTTTTTTTCCAACGTTTTTTATTTATTTTTGGGACAGAGAGAGACAGAGCATGAACGGGGGAGGGGCAGAGAGAGAGGGAGACACAGAATCGGAAACAGGCTCCAGGCTCCGAGCCATCAGCCCAGAGCCCGACGCGGGGCTCGAACTCACGGACCGCGAGATCGTGACCTGGCTGAAGTCGGACGCTTAACCGACTGCGCCACCCAGGCGCCCCTATAATATTTCTAAAAAAAACAATGTATATATCTTTTTTAAGAGGATTTATTTTTTTACTTTTTATTTTTTACAGTTCCATCTTTATTAAAAACAACAGTAGCAATAACAAAAGGCTCCCCATTTCCCCATTATTCCTTGTATCAATTCCTCTTGAATTTTCACTACTACCTGATGGTCTCTGGCCCTGCCACAGTTCGTTCTTTCTTTCTTTCTTTCTTTCTTTCTTTCTTTCTTTCTTTCTTTCCTCCTTCCTTCCTTTCTTTCTCCCTTTCTCCCTTTCTTCCTTTCCTTTCCTTTTTCTTTTCTTTCTTTCTTTTCTTTCTTTTCTTTCTTTTCTTTCTTTTCTTTCTTTTCTTTCTTTTCTTTCTTTTCTTTCTTTTCTTTCTTTTCTTTCTTTTCTTTCTTTCTTTCTTTCTTTCTTTCTTTCTTTCTTTCTTTCTTAATTTACATCCAAATTAGTTAGCATATAGTGCAACAATGATTTCAGGAGTAGATTCCTTAATGCCCCTTACCCATTTAACCCATCCCACCTCCCACAACCCCTCTAGTAAACCTTTGTTTGTTCTCCATATTTATGAGTCTCTTATTAGGCTTTGTCCCACTCCCTGTTTTTATATTATTTTTGTTTCCCTTCCCTATGTTCATCTGTTTTGTCTCTTAAAGTCCTCATATGAGTGAAGTCATATGATATTTGTCTTTCTCTAATTTCACTTAGCATAATACCCTCCAGTTCCATCCATGTAGTTGCAAATGGCAAGATTTCATTCTTTTTTGGTTGTCAAGTAATACTCCATTGTGTGTGTGTGTGCATGTGTGTATACACATACACACACATGAGCATGTATACACACATGCACATATACACACACACACACCAAATCTTTATCCATTCATCCATCGATGGACATTGGGGCTCTTTCCATACTTTGGCTATTGTTGATAGTGCTGCTATAAACATTGGGCTGCATGTGTCCCTTTGAAACAGCACATCTGTATCCCTTGGATAAATGCCTAGTAGTGCAATTGCTGGGTCGTAGGGTAGTTCTATTTTTAATTTTTGAGGAACCTCCATATTGTTTTCCAGAGTGGCTGCACCAGCTTGCATTCCCAAAACAATGTATATATCTTAATTTAAAAATACTTTTATTGTTAAAAATGCTAATCATCATTTGAGCTTTCAGGGAATCATAATCTTTTTTTTTTTTTTTTTTTTTTTTTGCTTCTGGAGGGTCTTGCCTCAATGTTGATGGCTGCTAAACTGGTCAGGGTGATGGTTGCTAAGATTGGGGTGGCTGTGGCTATTTTTAAAAATAAGCTGACAATGAATTTTGCTTCATCGTTTGACTCTTCCTTTCACAAGTGATTTCTCTGTAGCAGATGATGCCCTTTGATGGCATTTTACCCACAGGAGAACTTCTTTCAAAATTGAAGTCAATACTCTGAAACCATTCTCCTTCTTTATCAACTAGGTTAATGTAATATTCTAAATCATTTGTTATTTCAACAATATACACACCATCTTCACTAGTAGATTCTATTCCAAGAAACCACTTTCTTTGCTCATCCCTAAGAAGCAACTCCTCATCCATTAATGTTTTATCCTGAGACTGCAGCAATTCAGTCATATCTTCAGGCTCCACCTCTAATTCTAGTTCTCTTGCTATTTCTACATCTGCAGTTACTTCCTTTACTGAAGACTTGAACTCTTCATAGTCCTCCAGGAGAGTTGGTATCAACTTCTTCCAAACTCCTATTCATGTTGATATTCTGACCTCTTTCCCAGAATCATGAATGTTCTTAATTGTATCCACAATGATGAATCCTTTCCAGAAGTTTTTAAATTGCCTTTAGCAAGAGCCATCAGACAAATTACTATGTACGACAGCTACAAGCCTTACACAATGTATTTCTTAAATAATAAGACTGAAAAGTGGAAATTACTCCTTGATCCATGGGCTGCAGAATGGATGTTGTGTTAGCAATCAGGGAAACAATATTCATCTCCTTGCACATTTTCATCAGAGCTCTTAGGTGACCAGGTGCTTTGTTAATGAGCAGGAATGTCTTGAAAGAATTTTTTTTTTCCTGAGCAGTAGGTCTCAACAGTGGGCTTAAAGATACTCAGTAAACTATATTGTAAACAGATGTGCTGTCATTCAGGCTTTGTTGTTCCATTTCTAGAACGCAGGCACAGGAGATGTAGCATAATTCTTAAAGTCCCTGGGGCTTTCACAAGGGTAAATGAGCATTGGTTTCCACTTGAAGTCACAGCTGCATTAGCCCCTAACCAAAGAGTCAGCCTGTCCTCTGCAGGACAATGCCAGTCATTGACTTCTCTTCTCTAGCTATGAAAGTCCCAGATGTCATCTTCTAATGTAAGACTCTTTTATCTACATTGGAAACCTGTTGTTTTGTGTGGCCACCTTTATTTATTATCTTAGCTAGATCTTCTGGATAACTTGCTGCAGCTTCGACATCAGCATCTGCTGCTTCATCTTACATTTTGATGCTTTGCAGGTGGCTCTGCTCCTCAACCTCATGCATCAACCTCTTCTAGCTTCAAACTTCTCCTCTGCCGCTTCCTCACCTCACTGTCTTCATAGAATTGAAGAGAGTTAAGGTCTTATTCTGGGTTAGGCTTTAGCTGACAAAACATTGTGGCTGGCTTATTCTTGTATCCAGAGCATTAAAATGTCCTCCACATCAGCAAATAAGGTTGTTTCTGTTTCTCATCACTTGTGTGGTTACTGCAGTGGCACTTTTAATTTCCTTCAAAAAAACTTTTCTTTGCACTTGCAGTTCAGCTAACTCTTTGGTGTGGGAGGCCTCACTTTTGGCCTATTTAAGGTTTTAACATGCCTTCCTTGGGAAGATTAATCATTTCTAGCTTTTGATTTAAAGTGAGAGACATACGACTTTTCCTTTCACTTAAACACTTAAAAGCCATTGTAGCATTATTAATTGGCCTAATTTTAATATTGTTGTGTTTCAGGGAATAGGAAGGCCTGAGAAGAAAGAAAGAGATGGGGGAATGGCTGTTCAGTAGGGCACTCAGAACACACACAATATTTATTAATTAAGTTCATTGTATTATATGAATGTGGATCATGGTGACCCGAAACAATTATAATAACAACATTAAAGACACTCTTCACAGATCACTATAACAAATAGAATAATCATAAGCATTTTGAAATACTGTGAGAATTACTAAAATGTGACACAAACATGAAGTGAGTAAATGCTTTTGGAAGGTAGCACTGGTAGACTTGCTCAATGCAGTGTTGCCACAAATCTTCAATCGATAAAAAATGCAACATTTGTGAAGTACAATAAAGTGAAACACGATGAAATAAGGTATGCCTACAAAATCACTCAAAAAATAGGTACAGAAGAAATTTCATCAACATAACAAAAATCACATATAGGAAGCCCACAGCTAACATCCTATTCAGTGTTTAAAAACTGAAAGCTGTCCCTCTAAAATAAAGAATAAGGGAATGTTACCCACTCTCAGTGCTTCTATTTAATATTGATTGGAAGTACAAACCAGAGCAATTAGGCAAGAAAAATAAATAAAAGTATTTAAATTGGATAGGAAGAAATAAAATTATTTAGAGATGGCATGCTATCATGTGTAAAATCCCTGAAAATTGCACAAAACAACCTGTTAGAACTAATTCAACAAAATTGCAGGATACAAAATCATCTTGCAAAAATCTGTTGTTTTCATACATTACCAGTAAACAGTCTGTTTTACAATAGCATCAAAAAAGAATAAAATATATAGAAATTAATCAAGAGGTGAGAGATTTGTACTCTGAAAATTATAAAATATTGCTGAAAGTAATTTTTAAAAAAATATTAAAAGAAAATGGAAAGGCCCCACCATCCTGCTTTTATGTTCATACTACCTAAAGCCATTTACAGAGTCATGCGGTCTCCAGATCCCAATGGCACTTTTTTTGTGTGGAAAGAGAAAAAGTCCTCCTAAACTTTATATGGAATATGAATCTCAAGGGAACTTGAATAGACAAAATAGTTCTGAATAAGAAAAGCAAAACTGGAATTCTGGCACTTCCTGATTTCAAAACTTACTACAAACTACAGTAATCAATACAGTCTGTTATTACTGTAAAGACACATAGATGAGTGGAGCAAACTATACAGCACAGAAATAAACCTTTACATATTCAGTCAAGTGATGTTTGATAAAGGTGCAAATTGGGGAATCGATAGTCTCTTCAAAAAAATGATGCTGGTACCAATATTATACTATATGTTAACGAACTAGAATTTAAATAAAAATTTGAGTATTGAGGAGGGCACCTTTTGGGATGAGCACTGGGTGTTGTATGGAAACCAATTTGACAATAAATTTCATATATTGAAAAAAAAATTTGAAGGAAAAAAGACAATATAGTGCTGGTAAAATGATTCACGTGCAAAAAAATGAAGTTTGACCTTACTTTATGCCATATATAAAAATTAATTCAGAATGATTAAAGACCTAAATGTAAGACCTCAAACTATAAACCTTTTAGAAGAAAACATAGGGAAAATCTTCACGATATTGGATTTTTCAATGATTTCTTGGATATGACACCAAATACCCAGGCAACAAAATCAAAGATTCGTAAGTGAGACTACATCAAATTTTTAAATTTCTGTACAAGAAACAATCAATAGAGTGAAAATATTACCTACCGAATGAGAGAAAAAAATAGGAAAGTATATCTAATAAGGGGTTTATATTGAAAACATACAAACAATTTCTAAAACTCAATACCAAAAAAGTAACTTGATTTAAAAAATGGGCAAAGAACTTGAATAGACATTTCCCAAAATAGATATACAAATGACTGGCAAGCACATGAAAAGATGCTCAACATCACTAATGACCAGGGAAATGCAATTCAATATTATAATGGCATGTCACCTCACAACTGTTAGGATGACACTATTTTAAAAAATAACTGATGTTGAGGATGTGGAGGAATATGGAACCCTTTATACTATTGATCGGAATGAGAAATGATCCAGTCACTATGAAAAACTCCATAGAGTTGGCTGAAAAACTTAAAAAATAGCATTACCATGTCATCTACCAAACCCACTTCTGGGTATATATCCAAAAGAATTGAAAATAGGGTCATGATGACATATTTGAACAACCATGTTTGTTTATTGCAACATTACAGTAGCCAAAAGGTGGAAGTAACCTAAATGTCCATTACAGATGAATGGATGAAAAGCGTGTGTGTGTGTGTGTGTGTGTGTGTGTGTGTGTGTGTGTGTAGGTTACACATGGTAATATCATTCGGCCTTAAAAAGGAAATTCTATCATAGACTATAACATGGATGAACCCTGACATTATGTTAAGTTAAATAAGCCAGTCACAAAATGATAAAAATTGCATGATTATATCTATAGGTGGTACCTAAAATATTTAGACCCTTTAAAAATAGAATGGCTTTTCCAGAGACTGGAGGAAGGAGGAAAAGAGAGTTGTTGAATGGATAAGTGTTTCAGTTTTGTAAGATGAAAAAATTCTAGGGATCTATTGAACATATGTTAAATATATAGTATGGTAGTGTTAACTATATATGAGATGTACCATCTTATGTTTTGCCACAATAAAAAAGGTACCCATAAAAACAAAATTTTGTCCTAACATATATTGTCATCAAAATTATTAACTTTGTAACTAGAAGTTACAAAGAGTTTACAACTTCCTTTTAAGTTGTAAATGTAATTATACCCTTTTACTATCAATTTTTTTATATTTCTAGTAGAAATATGTCAAATGAACACAAATATCCAAATTGACATATGCATAAAAATTATTCCACAAGAATATTCAATTATTTAAAAATAATTATTAGACATGAACTACTTGCTATACACTTTAAAGTTTGTAGACGTTTTATTTGATTCTCATAGTCAATCTCTGAGGTAGCATTGTTTTTTTCCCCCAACTTTTTACTTAAATTCCAGTTAGTTAACATATAGTATACTATTGATTTCAGCAGTAGAATTTAGTGATTCATCACTTACATATAACACCCAGTGCTTATCCCAGCCATTGCTCTCCTTAACGCCCTTCACCCATTTAGCCCACCCCCTCAAACCACCTCCCCTCCAGCAACCCTCGGTTTGTTCTCCATGGTTAAGAGTCTCCTGTGGTTTGCCTCCCTCTCTGTTTTTATCTTTATTTTTCCTTCCCTTCCCCTAGTTTCATGTTTTGTTTCTTAAGTTCCACATATGAGTGAAATCCTATGGTATTTGTCTTTCTCTGACTGAATTATTTTGCTTAGTATAATACACTCTACTTCCATCCATATTGTGGCAAATGGCAAGATTTCATTCTTTTTGATGGCCGAGTAATATTCCATTATATATAATATATATTGTATATATATAATATATATTATATATAATATATATACCATTTTATATATGCCATATACATACCAATATATACATACCAATATATACATACCAATATATATATACCAATATATACATACCAATATATATACATACCAATATATATACATACCAATATATATATATATACGAATATATATATACCAATATATATACCAATATATGTACATACCAATATATATACACCAATATATATATACCAATATATATATATACCAATATATATATATACCAATATATATATATATATATATATACCAATATATATATACCAATATATATATACCTATATATGTATATATACCAATATATATATATATACCAATATATATACCAATATATATATATACCAATATATATATACCAATATATATATATATACCAATATATATATATACCAATATATATATATACCAATATATATATATACCAATATATATATATATACCAATATATATATATATACCAATATATATATATACCAATATATATATACACCTATATATATATATATATATATATATATATATACCATTTTATATATGCCATATGCCATATATATACCATTTTATACATACTATACACACGCACACACAAATATACATACACCACGTCTTTATCCATTCATCAATTGGTGGACATTTAGACTTATTCCATAATTTGGCTATTGCTTACAGTGCTGCTATTATTGGGGCTCATGTGCCCCTTCAAATCAGTACTTTTATATCCTTTGGATAAATACCTAGCAGTGCAATTGCTAGGTCACAGGGTAGTCCTATTTTTAATTTTTTGAGGAATCTCCATACTGTTTTCGAGAGTGGTTGCACCAGTTTACATTCCCATCAACAGTATAAGAGAGTTCCCCTTTCTTTGCATCCTCGCCAACTTCTGTTTCCTGAGTTGTTATTTTAGCCATTCTGACAGGTGTGAGATGGTATCTCATTGTGTTTCTGATTTGTATTTCCTTGATGATGATTGATGTTGAACATTTTTTCATGTGTCTGTTAGCCATTTGTATGTCTATTTTGAAGAAGGGTCTGTTCATATCTTCTGCCCATTTCTTAACGGGATTATTCATTTTTGGGGTGTTGAGTTTCATAAGTTCTTTATAGATTTTGGATACTAGCCCCTTATCCAATATGTTATTTGCAAATATATTCTCCCATTCTGTAGTTTACCTTTTAGTTCCTTGATTGCTTCCTTCACTGTGCAGAAGATTTTTATCTTGAAGTCTCAATAGTTCATTTTTGCTATTGTTTCTCTTGCCTCCAGAGATGTGTCCAGTAAATAAGTTTGTCTGGCTGAGGTCAAAGAGGTTGCTGCCTGTGTTCTCCTCTAGGATTTGATGGTTTTCTGTCTCACATTTAGGTTGTTCATCCATTTTGAATTTATTTTTGTGTATGGTGTAAGAAAGTGGTTCTGTTTCATTCTTCTACATGGCACTGTCCAGTTTTTGCAGGACCATTTGTTGAAGAGACTTTTTTCCATTGGATATTCTTTCCTGCTTTGTTGATTAGTTGATTATCTAGTTGTGCATCCATTTCTGGGTTCTCTATGCTGTTCCTTTGATCTATGTGTCTTTTTCTATGCCAGTACCATACTGTCTTGATGATGACAGCTTTGTAATACAGCTTGAAGTCTGGAATTGTGATGCCTCCCACTTTATCTTTCTCTTTCAATATTCGTTTGAGTATTTAGGGTCTTTTCTGGTTCCACACAAATTTTAGAATTGTTTGTTCTAGCTCTATAAGAAATGCTGGTGGTATTTTGATAGGCATTGCATTACATGTGTAGATTACTTTGGGTAGTAGAGATATTTTAACAATGTTTGTTCTTCAAATCCATGAGCATGGAATGTTTTTCCATTTTTTTGTGCCTTCTTCGATTTCTTTCACAAGTGTTTCTGTAGTTTTCAGATTATAGATCTTTTACCTCTTTTGTTAGGTTTATTCCTGGGTATCTTATGGTTTTTGGCGCAATTGTAAATGGGATCCATACCCTGATATTTCATTCGGCTGCTTTTTTATTGATGTATAGAAATGGAACAGATTTCTGTACATCAATTTTATATCCTGCAACTTTGCTGTATTTATGTGTCAATTCTAGCAATTTTTTGGTGGAATGTTTCAGGTTTTCCATAGTGTATCATGTTGTACACAAAGAGTGAAAATTTGACTTCTTCCTTGCCAATTTGGATGCCTTTATTTCTTTTTGTTGTCTGATTGCTGAGGCTAGGACTTCAAGTACTATGTTGAACAACAGCAGTGCGAGCAGACATCCTTGTTGTGTTCCTGAACTTAGAAGAAAAGCTCTCAGTTTTTCCCCATTAAGGATATTAGCTGAGGGTCTTTCATAAATGGTCTTTGTGATGTTGAGGTATGTTCTTTCTCTCCCTACTTTATTGAGAGTTTTAATGAAGAAAATATGCTGTCTTTTGTCAAGTTCTTCTGCATCTATTGAGAAGATCATATGGTTCTTATCCTTTTTTTAATTAATGTGTATCACAGGATTGATTTGTGGATATTGAACCACACTTGCAGTTCAGGAATAAGCTCCACTTGATCATGGTGAATAGTTCTTTTAATGTACTTTTGAGTTTGATTTGCTACTATCATGTTGAGAATTTTTGCATCCATGTTCATCAGGGGTATTGGTCTATAATTCTCCTTTTAAGTGGGGTCTTTGTCTAGTTTCGGAATCAAGGTAATGGTAGCCTCATATAATGAGTTTGGAAGTTTTCCTTCTATTTCTATATTTTTGAACAGTTTGAGGAGAGTAGGTATTAACTCTGTGCTGGCTCACAGTCAGTCCTGCCCTAGTGAAGATGCCCCTGCAGGGAGCAGGGTTTTGGGATTTTGTGTAATGAGCGGCAGCCTCCACTTGGAGTGCTATGCTCCTCGCTGAAGTCTGACCTGCTGGTGCGCAGGGGGAAAATGGCATCACACCACTTTCTTATCCCTGAAGATGGGAGCTTGCACCTGCCACTGTTCAGGAAGCCCTCATAGAAGAGCAAACAATCTCCCCACTTGTGTCCCAGGCTTCTGTCAGGTCCCTGCCCTCACCATATCTGTGCCCAGGCCATTGGCATGCCCAGTCCCATAGTTCTTCTATGTTTTATCTCTGGCATCTGGCTGGGATTCAAAACTCCAAATCCTAAAGACCCACATGGCGTGGACCCACTCCCCGCCTCTGGAGGAGAGCCTTGCAGCACTGTGACTGGTGCCATTTTTTTTCCCCAGAAAAGCAATTGCACAGCTGCACAAGTTGTTTGGAATTTGTGGTGAAGCACAGTGAAAAGCAGCAACCAGGTTATCTGCCGTCTGTGTATGCTTCTCTCCTTTGCAGGTGAACAGCCTCTCGATGATGCCTGCTGTGTCTTTTGTACTTGGAAAGGCAATATACCCCCTTCCAAACATACTCCAGGAAGGGGAACATTCTTTTCCAGTGTGCCCCAGGGGATCCCTACAACATGCTGTCCATTCCCAGGCCACCACCCTCCTCCCTGGAAGCACAGCTATGCCCACCCGGCTCAACTCTGGGGAATGATGCAGACTTCTAAAACCTCAGAGTTTGAGCTCCACTGCTTGTAAAAACTTGTGACAGTTCCTTTAATTCTCCAGTCAGTGGTTTTGAGGAAGTATTTTTCTTGCACAAACCCAATGTGCTGCTCTCTCTTTCCCTCTCTTTGCTAATTCCTCAAAATTGTTCACCCCTCCTCTGTGGCACTGTGGCTTTTCTCTCCCCCAATTCACAGCTCCACAACTCATACCTGCCATGTACTCTCCCTCTAATAGTACAGATTGTCCTCTTAATCCTCAGATCGATTTCCTAGGTATTTGAAACGATTTCAATGTTACTCTGCATTTGAGGGACAAGGCAAGCCCACGGTCCCCCTACTACCTGCTATCTTAACTTCCTCTAATTATGTCATTTTAGAAACAGGTTTCTGACCTAGATTTTGGTTATAGTTAATGGAATTTTAAGGAGGCATGCATTCCGATTCTTGTTGTGAGATAGACCATAGATTGTAAATCTGTACGTATCAAATCAACTTCTGTTTTGTTGAGTTACTGCCTTACTTAAAGCCGGGTAACATACTTGCCTTAAGTTTGTATGTCTGGTTAAAATGTTCTTAAAAATGTGGTTAACATATAGACATACAGAAAGCTGACTTTGAGAGGCAATTTGGGGCCCTCCCAATGGTTAGGGGGTCATTATAGAGATGGGGACTTGTGATTTGTGAAGAGTGACTCTGTAGATAGCAGCAGTGAATAGCAGCAGTCCTTATTTAAACTTGGTTAATAATTTTCTTGAGCAATGCTGGGAAGATAGTTATTTCCTCGAATTGTTTCAAATACATGATTCACAAAAGAAAGTGTAACTCTTTTCTTCTCAATTTTTTTTTATGGTTGAAATCTCTTCTTTGAGAGATGCTAACATGTATTCTCTCCTTCAACTAAGACAAAGGGGAAAATTCAAGTCAAAGAAATCTTCAAATCTTACAGGACTTGTGAGATAAGTTGTCTTTGACTTGAGCCACAGGTAATAATAATAGTGCTCTTAGTTTCTTTGTCTTGTCTGTGGTTTATTCTTTTAGTCAAGGCAGAGCACTGGAGTAAGTCAGAAGAGGAGATCGAAAAGGGAGAAATGGAATGTATATGACTAAACTGGTTTTGAGTAGATACTATTCTAGACTTTATCCTCGTCCTATTTATTGAAAAATGCAATCTATCAGAAAGCAAGAATTTTAGTACTCGTTCTGTCATGAAATGCTATATTAACTAGGTATTTTTTCTGAGTTGAATTTCATAATCTCATATCCTAATGTCAATGCCATTCAGTTTGTAGGTTCATTAAAACTACTAGAGTTAATTCAAAGTATCTTATTTAATTATTTTGAATATGTTATAGCCTTAGAATATATCTTTTTATAAGGCTCCAAGGCTGATATATCACTGTTTGTCAAATTTATCACTTGTTCTCATAGTCCCATGAAGACTGGGGCTATAACTGGTTTGTTTGTAGTTATCTCCCCAAAGGTAGCATGGTACTTGCAATATAGCTTATGTTCAATGATATTTTAAAAAATAAATACAGGAATGAATCATAGGTGAATCAGGAAAATAGTTCTTTCCACTCTGCTTAAGGCTTGTAGATAAGGAATATAAATCTAACAAACCCTATGAGAAGCTGGTAACCCAACAGTAACTTAAATTTCAAAAGTTTGTAGCAAAATATTTTTGGATGAGCATGAGTCCATTGTTGTTTTCACTTATAAAATGAAGATGTAGAAAAGCTAATTTAAATGAAAGCTCAAGATCGGAGGGTGGCTGCTGAAGGCTACTACAGAGAACTAATTGTGGAATGCTAGAAACTTATTACAAAGTGAAAGACATTTAGGTAACCATTCAAACTGAATATGCACTGCTGACTAGCAGAAGTAAAAAAAATGTTTAGTATCGCTGGTTTCTTCTAAGTTTGATCTGTAACAACTCTGGTTCCTTACTACCAAAAAGGCATGATGATGGTAGATAGAAGTAGTATCAACTTATTAGATTTTTTTTATCATGATACCTCAATTTGGCAAGCTTAAGTGGTTCTGGAAGACCAAGCATAGATTCCTTGTTAGTTTAACCAAATCCAATTTAAATTATTCGTTGTCTGTAGTAATCTTCAAGACAGAAAGCTGATGTCATCGTACAGGGCCAACATTGCCCAATAAGAAAATAGAGTTCCTCAGCTATTGACAGTTCAACCAGAAGGTGCCATGTGAAAGATACAAAGAACTCTTAGAAACCCAGTGCCTGCCCTGATAAAGTTTAGAATGTAGTGATATGATAAGGTTATGTGCATAGAAATGTAAGAGTAAGGTGAAGGGGGTGAGCCTCAGACTAAGGTAGCAGATAACCTTGTATTGATTGTACTGAAGTCAAAAGTCTGGGGTCCGAGCAATTTGGAAAGGTTTTAGAAAGAAGGAATAGCTGGTGGTATTCTACTAAATGCAGGTAATTTATGTCTTTAACTGGAGAAGGCTTTGTGTAAAAAAAAATTCTGCATCCTTTCTCCAACCTTTCCTGTGCCAGTCAATAAACCAAACCACACCCAAATCCTACTACATATAGTACCTTGGAAAAAACCTTAAAAATTAAATATATACCTGCGAGAATATTTTTATATTCATGATCTAGAAAACAAAACAGTGATAAAAATTGCCCATGGTTTGGTTTCTTGGCTAAAATTTACTACTTTTCCCCCAAATTTATGTACACTATTGCATATTGTAGCCTGCCTTCTGCCAGTGTATGACTTAATATGTGATCTTATGCTTTGGGATTCTTCATTAGAATTTTTATCATAATTATGTTTGTGAAGTTCCCACTGATTAACAGAATTGAACTACCTCGATTTTACCAAGTTAAAATAATTTTTATATATATCATTTTTATAGAAAAATATTTTATATCAAATACGCTGCAAAATAGAAAAAGAAAAGGATCAAAATCTTACTTAATCCTCTAATTACTTTAGGTACTTTTGGTACTAAAGGTACTTTACCTTTATGGAATGGGAACTTGATTCAGTTACTAATAAATTAATGTTAATGATTGAAGAACAATTAAAGTAAGTAGGATAGGGTAATATGAGTTAATAAATATATATCAAATCCTACTGCCCTAAAGCCTAAATTTGTCAAGAAACTAGGACCTCTGTTGAGCTATTATAACTGAGCTGTTTAGAGTTGGAATACAGTCCAGGGATAGAACAAACAGAATTATCTATATAAGGATCATATAGGTATCAGGACTATAGGGGAGAGCAATATTCAACAAGAGACCAGGGTCAGGAAGGGAGGAAAAAAACATAGGTCAAAGCCACAGTGTGAAAGAAGGAACTGGTGCCTACAAGGAAGGATTTACCAGCTGATGACACTTTCTGGTTTCTTCTTTTCTAATCTAGTTGTCTCATAGATGATTCTGATGTCCAGGCATCTTTCAAGGGTATGTTTTGAATTTTGGTTAGTATTTTAAAAGTCCATTTCCAAGGAACAACGTTGAGTAAATCCTGAATGTTTAGTATACTATTATGTATGGGGTAAAAAATAAGTGACAGTGAAGGAAAGATGAGCCTTTTGGTAGCCCATATATAGTACCTTCATTAGGGTTAGAAAAAAGAACCTCTTCTACCTAGACTGGTGAGCAGAGTGTATAAGTTTTCCAAAGAAAGAGGACCAACAGAATATATCTATATCTATCTATCTATCTATCTATCTATCTATATATCTGTATCTATATCTATATAGATAAATAGATACATACATATCTACATACATATATGTAGATGCATAGATACTTTTTTTTTCTTTTTCCAGATAAATTCCCAGTGGGAATTTATTTATTTATTTTTTAATTAATTAATTAATTTTTTCAATATATGAAGTTTATTGTCAAATTGGTTTCCATACAACGCCCAGTGCTCATCCCAAAAGGTGCCCTCCTCAATACCCATCACCCACCCTCCCCTCCCTCCCACCCCCCATCAACCCTCAGATTGTTCTCAGTTTTTAAGAGTCTCTTAGATGCATAGATACTTTAAGGCACTAGCTTATACCAGTGTAAAGGCATGGTGAGCTCCAAATCTGATGTGGCAGGTTGATGAGCTGGAAACTTGGGGAACAATTGCAGTTCAAGTCCAAAGGCAGTTTGCTGGCAGCATTTCTTCCTTTGGCGGGGGGGGGGGGGGTGTGTGTGTGGGTGTGGAGGGGGTGGGGGGGGTGGTCAGTCTTTGTTCTATTTAAATGTCAACTGATGAAATGAGGCCCATCAACATTATGAAGGGTAATCTGCTTTACTCAAAATCCATTGATTTAAATGTTAATCTACTCCAAAAAACACCTTCACAGAAACATCCAGAATAATGTTTGACTGAATATTTGGGCACCATGGCTCAGCCAACTTGATGCGTAAAATGAACCGTCGGGACATAGGCTGGATTTCAGCTCACCTTCACCCTCTTTGTCCGGCATCCTTGTGCAGAGCCAAACGGCACAACTCCTCACTGTGGGCTGTTTTTTGGTAGCACCCTGTCAGGCCATATGCCAGTACCTGTGGGGACCACAGCCAAATCATTTTGTAACTAGTAGACTGATCAATGGCCAGAAGGTTTCACAGCTGTTCGTGACCAACGGCTCCTTCCAGAGAGGAGAAGCTGGACTTTGATAAATGTGACGAGTTCACACAAGCAGAATAGACTGTGGTTGGTCACAGGGTGCTGATAATGCTGGATTTTCATTTTGGCTCTGCCGCTGATTTGCTGTGGGGTGTTGAGCAAATCACTTTACTTCTCTGGGTCTGGGTTTTCGTACTTGAAAACTACAGATTTATACATGTTTCTTCCATCTCTGACATGACGCATCAAACGTATTGGCCTCGACAGAGTCACTTGTCCTCAAGTGACACTGGTAATGATTAGGAAATGATTCTTTTATTGAAATTAGATATAAGCAAAAGCTCTTTCTTGTTTTCTAAACCATGTGACGCTCTTCTTGATTTAAAGGAGAATTTATGAATGAGACTATCAGCAATTAATGTGAAAAACTTGGCGGAAATATCTGTCTTCAGGTGAAGAAATAATTTCATACAGTAATTTTATCAAATGTAAAAAAAATGAATAAGGCCCAGCTTCTGTCTATGATAAAAATTGCAATACATACCCCCTTTCCTAGTTAGGTCAGAATCAACTAAGTTTTAAGATTCAGCTCTTGAAATTCAAAGGAATTATGAAATAATACTTTGCATTTTTAATATACTATTCATTTAAAGTCACTTCAGAACACAAATAGTAATCAGGAAGAGCGATGTTACTTTCTCTTTCCTCAACTGTAGTTCTTTTTTGGAAACCTTATTGCACATCGGGATTCTCCTTGGTCCATTGATACTTTCTGATGGACCCTATTACATTTTCTTCTCAAGTTGCTTAAAATGTTTCACAGAAAATGACTACTCATACTCCTGATAATTCAGTTGAGATCAGTAAAACAAGTATAGCCTTTTATGCAACCTCACCTTACCAGAATATAGCATACCATACACAATGTGAATAATTGTGTGGAAAATACTTGGAGCTTTAAAGCTTTGTCCTATATTTTAAAGAACTTTATGATGAGTTTGTCGTGGAATTTCAGAAAAATTAGATCCAAAAGGACTTCCTAAGATAAGACTTTCAAGGGCATATATGTTTTCACACATTTACAGAAATGTTAACACCCAAATGTGTGCTGTGCTTTCAGCACTGGACTTCGGAAGGTGATATACTGATTTCCATAGCGTTGTTACTGCTCAGAGCATTTTTGGAACTCTATTCATGGAATTGACTTTAGAGCTAGTTTATGAAGCACACAAGGAAATTAGTTTTATTACTTTATTGTCACACCTCATATATTTCCATTCTCACGTTCCTCACAGTTGGGTATCTTCCCTATCTCAGACAGATTTTGCATTTTTCCCTATTTCATACTGTCCTTGCAAATACATCTCCCAAAGAATGAATGTTTGCTGTAGATCTATTCACAGCTTTATGCAAGTAGACGAAATATGGTGCACACTTAAATACAAAATATGGTACATTACCTGGAAGTCTATTATACAAAATATTTTCCCTAATTGAGGTGTTAAGAAAATGCCATTTTCCTAAGTCTAAAGCCCACAGAAGAATTTGAGTGTTAACATCGTTTTAACTTGTTGGCTTGGATGTCCCCTCTTAAGAAAATCTGGTTTTCTCTAAAACACTAACAGAACAAAGGATTAAAATCTAATCATTAATTCAAAATGTCATTGGAAAGTATACATTTGAATATAAGCACTGTTAAAATGTAGAAATAAAAATTTTAATTATGTGAATAAGTGAAGACATACGGGTGGGCTTGAAAAAAAAAGAGATAATCCGTAGTAGTAAGTTTTCTTATTCTAACTTTGATTTTCCTAGAGTCTTTCAAAAACCTCAGTTGGTTTGCAAAGAACAAAAATCATCAGGAGAGGGAAATGCCAACTGTTTTAGTTTACACATATCCAGGCTGTGTGTTTCCCTGCCTTTGGTTCATTGAGGCAATATCACAGCATGGCCTCTGGATAAAACAAGCAAAAGATAACACAGAATACACCAAACTAGAGTAGGTCAATTAAAAAAACTTATTAACAAGCAATTAAAGCTCAGTAGTTTTTTCTTTGTGTGAGTTTGTGTACAGTAGTCAGTGGAGAGTTTAGCATGTTGGACCTATTCTTTCCCCAGGTGTCATTTACCGGAAATGCCTGAGGAACCTTGGAGAAGAATCAGAAGCAACTGAATGGTTATAAATTTGCCCCATGTTACAAATGAATGGATTTTCTCACTGAAATGCATCCTAATTTTATAGTTACTTAAGAGAAAAAAGATCTTGATCAATGCACCAAACCATAAAGCAATGGCTAGGAAAATGGCGCATCAAAGGCAGGACCCATTGTGGAAGTGAACTAAGGCGAAAGCCTTATTAATAATGGGCCAATCCTATGGTGAGCCTGGGTGGGCAAACTGCTATCTGGAAGTAGACTGTTCACTCATGTGAAGTGAATTAACACTTCCTGGGCACTAGGGTACTATTAGGTGCATTGAAACAACTGATTTTGTATGGGCATCCTGGTGCCCTTGCACACCCGGCATCCCTATAGGATCAGGCATAATGAAATTATATGGTACCAAGAAGCCAGCCCTTACAAATTTTAGGCAGTAGCCCAGTAGTAGGGACTCATGGTAGTTAAATCAGCTGGGAAAGCAAAGAACCCGGGAAGAAGTTGACACCTAACAAAGACAACCCTCAAACATTTTGTTTCTCATCATTGGCTACTTAAAAAAGGAAAGAAAGAAACAAACAGCAAGATGACAAGGAAGCAACAAAGCTTCATAAAAATAGAGGATCGTAGTCTTAAAACAAATCCTGACCCACTGCCCATCTACAAATTAAGCAGAATGTGCTCTAACAAAGCTGATTGTATTTGAAAATAAATTATTTAGACTATGCATCTATTTTTTCGTAGTAGGAGTCATGTAACAATAGGTTGAATTAGTTCTGAAAGAAGTGCTTTAATTGGTGGTTTGTATATTTGGATAATATTGGGACCCTTTGTGATTAATATTCTTTTTTTAAAGTAGAGTTTAAAACTCACTGAGCTGTTAATTCGAAAGACTTTCTGAGATGCTCTAACTGGGAGTGAACCAAGATTCATCTGGAGTCCTGCTTATAAAACTGGATGTATTTGAGCTTTAGTATTGATTATAGAGCAGCATACAAACACATGTAATTTTACCCAGCAATTACATGGCCCAACAAAAGTAAGAATGGTCTTTTGAATCTAAGAAAATTATACCGGCATTATTTTGCTTTCTAATCTGAGAGGCCTTTGCCTATCTAATTCTGTGGTTTTATATACGACTTTCTATGAATATGAAGCTTATTTCTCAAACTAAAGCAGTATCCAAATTTGTCTTATCATTAAATGATTCCTTGTTGAACAAGGAAAACGTATTCATTTATTCTGCTCGTCCTTGAAGTATAGTGGAAGCCAAACTGTTATAAAATTATGTTGGCTGAAATACAAAATGAACATGTCAGGTTCTTTAAAGCTGGGATATGTTAGGAGTAATCATCTTGATTTTGTGCTAAGCACTAGTCATGCTAATTTCTGCCATCAACAAATTTGATTAAATTCAAAGAGGGTAAACATTTTTTTCCTAACTTGCAACATTCCTAATGTTTAGAAACAGAAAATTTGTCAACCAGAAATGGGCTTTCCTAATGTGAAATTGAAACTGTATCTTTAAAAAAACCCAAAAGGAAACAGGATGTATTTTCTCACATTTCCTTTTATTTCCAGGCAGAGAGACCATCATGTTGCTCATGTACTTTTTACTTTGACTTTTTTTGTTCAGATAAGATAGCTAGCCTACTTACACCCAGGAATAATTTCATCCCTCCCATCTAAATCATTTTAGAGTCTAAGACCAGTGCCAAAACATCTGGTCTGGAAAGTTAAAATAAAATCAGTTTAGATGCTTATTAAATATGAATATATTGACCGCATATTTGGTATTATTTCTGAAAATTGATATTACGTTTGCAACATTTCAGTAGCACATTTTTCCTTATGCTTTGTTCAAACCCAAAAATACATGTTACTCAATTAGTGTTCATTTAGAAAACACTACACTGAGGACCTGTATCTGGGATATCCCGACGTGTGCCTTTATTCAAGAAGCTGCCGTGAGAGGTTCACCGAGGTGCTCTTGAACACTGGATATGGAAGACAGCCTCTGGAATTAAATTATTTGGGACTCGCAGAGACTTGCTGTCACCCTGTAGTAGACATAGAGAAGAAATCTACCAGCTAAGTGTTCTCAAATGTTTCCCATAGATAATTTAATTTTGATTTTCGCATCTATCAGTGACTTCCTCTGTTGACATTTATCAAAATGCAAAAAAGCCAAAATTTAAAGTTACAACTGGGGAAAAGATGCAAATTATATTTAAAAATCCATCTTAGAAAATTAATATTGAGGTAATTTCCTAGTTACGTTTTAGAAATAGTAGTTTATCATTTTAGAATCAACACCAAAACAGACGCCACCATCTCATAAAATAAACATGCAGTGAAAGGGTAACACTCACATTAGCCACAAACTGAGTCTGTAGCCAATACAGTATGATGAGAAGGAATTCTCAGTATGGTGTGATGTGCGATCGAAGCCATTAGCCATATGGTGCAGTGTGAAGAGGGCCTCTGTGACTGAATAACAGTTGTATGTTATATGGTTTATTAAATAATTATGCAATGGCAAGCAATGCTTTTAAAATTATTGGCTGTTTTAAAATATTTTGGTTAATCTCGCTGCATTTACCAGGTTGAAGGATGCATGTTCCATCAGGTCTTTGTGCTTCATATCTGCTTTGTGTATAGAATGGAAATCGGCTGCCATATTGAAGATTTAGGGCACATTTCGTGTATCATACTGTGTATCATCAAGGTATGCCACAGGGCATTTAGAAATATAGGGGCACATTCCTTTTAGAGTTGCCTTTCCACCTGCCACCTGTCAGTGCAGACACTGTATGTGGGATAGAGAATGTGCTATTTTTATGTAATTTCCTCCGAATGCGACAGGGAAACATTAAAACATCCAAATGAAAAGCAAAACATTCAATAAAATATCTGGATATTTTGCTAGGCAATGCTGTGCCAGCCCCTATTTGGATACTTAAAAAAAAAACCGGAAAACTACACATACTACCCTGACTCCTTTCTATTTAGAGTAATTTTTCCTCTAAGTAAATGTGTATTGTATTTATTTGTTTACCTCTAACCTACATAGTTTTGTCGTCTGACTTACACTTTCTCAACCAGTCCGACTACTCTGGCCTGGACTAGTCACTCAGATATGGTATGCGGGTTCTTCAGCAAGGTGGGATTACCGGATGACCGGCAGCAGTGTCCTGGTGAAAGCAGGGAAAGTGCTGTGATTGTGCTATGCCCACCATGGGACCACGGGACGGCTGCCTCTGCCACTGTTAGAGGAAATGCATTGGAACAACAGCATGCTTTTGCTTGCGGAAGCCTACTCTCAGCTAAAGGAATCATAGTGTCTTTAGAGACCGGGTGTATGCTTTTGTGCACGATTATTCTGAACACACGGAGAATTTTGAAAATTTGGAGTTTGTAAATGGGGGTTGTGTAAGACAGTGAAAAGTAAAATGTATACTCAAAATATAATAATGACATTGCAATAATAGCCACGGAGCTCATGGAAAAGTTAGGAGCCTATTCCTCCACCTCTGTACATAAAAGCTGAAATAGCATTATTATATTCTGAAGATCTCTTTTATAAAAGAACTGATTTTATTATTTTTGATATGTAATCGTGTATATATACCTCATTATGGTAAGGTCTCCTTCATATTCCAAGAGGAAAAAGAAAAGGAAATAAAGATTAGTCATGGGGGCTGTTTCTCAACATTTCAGTCTCCTCCTGTCAGATACAGGATTGTGTTTCCTTACAGCCTTGATGATCATCATGGCCATCAGACCTCTGTGTTCAATAAAACTTGGGGCAGAAGTCTTTACTAACCAATGTGCAAATCACTATGGTGTCTTCCTACTAACCCAGTGACCAGGCATGTTCCAGATGTTAGAACCTACTTGAATCTCAGTCCCTGAGTGAGAAAAACATGAAACAGAGGCTCTGGAGAACATCCAGCCCTCAAAGGGCACACAGCATAAGTGAGGAATAAATTCATGTTGTTTTAAGACATGAGATTTAAAATTTTTTTTTTTAAGTGTTTGCTTAATTTTGAGAGAGCGTGAGTGGAGGGTAGGCAGAGAGAGAGGGACACACAGAATCCAAAGCAGGCTTCAGGCTCTGAGCTGTGAGCACAGAACCCGATGCGGGGCTTGGACTCACAAACCTCAAGGTCATGACCTTAGCTGAAGTCTGATTGCCATCTAACCAACCAAGCCACCCAGGCGTCCCAAGCCACCAAGATTCTTTTTTTTTTTTTTTTTTTTTTTTTTTTAATTTTTTTATTTTTGGGACAGAGAGAGACAGAGCATGAACGGGGAAGGGGCAGAGAGAGAGGGAGACACACAGAATTGGAAACAGGCTCCAGGCTCCGAGCCATCAGCCCAGAGCCTGACGCGGGGCTCGAACTCACAGACCGCGAGATCGTGACCTGGCTGAAGTCGGACGCTTAACCGACTGCGCCACCCAGGCGCCCCTAAGCCACCAAGATTCTTAAGGTTGTTTTCTACTGACCAACAGCAACAACAAAAAATAGATCATAATATTGGTGATTTCACAGATATTAGTACTTAGGACAAGGTTAACAAGAAACAGTACTTAAAGTCATTTTAATTAGTAACATTAGACAAATGAGAGTAGTCAGAGCCTCCTGCCCCATTTGTGAGACTGGTGTGCCATGATGGGTTTACCAGTGACTACACCAGCTCACTGGGAGCCTGGGTGCAGTTGGGACATTGCTAATTTTCTCTTCCTTTACTTCTGCTCTCGAGCAGCCTGGTGAGAGAAATCAGGAGAATTGAATGGATGTTATTTTTCTATGGCAAAATAAAGTTTGAGAAGCACTGACGTAGGTAATACGTGGTGTAGCAAAAACCATGCAGATAGAATGGATGAAGAATAAAATTTTTGGACATACTGATAAAATGTTTGAGGAGAAAGTAAAGTAGTATTTAGTACTTCCTATCTATAAACTGATAAAATCTACCAAATAATTGCCAGTTCTCCCCCTTGACTAGATCTGTGTACACATAATCCACCTGTTAATCTAGGCAGCCAACCAATCAAGTTTTTGGGTACCTGTAACTGTATGTTACAGAGACTGTTTAAATGGGAAGAATAAAAGCATGAACAGTTTCTTCATCCTTCCAGTAACCATTTCCATGGGAAAAGAAGATAATTACAAGATATAAGTGATATGACAAGTAAATACTGTGTTCTCGTTAAAAAAAAAAAAAAAATTTAAAAGGGGCGCCTGGGTGGCTCAGTCGGTTAAGCGGCCGACTTCGGCTCAGGTCATGATCTCGCGGTCCGTGAGTTCAAGCCCCGCGTCCGGCTCTCTGCTGACAGCTCAGAGCCTGGAGCCTGTTTCCGATTCTGTGTCTCCCTCTCTCTGACCCTCCCCCGTTCATGCTCTGTCTCTTTCTGTCTCAAAAATAAATAAACGTTAAAAAACAAATAATGTGTTCTGAGCATTGTCCTGGGTATTTAATTTTATTTAACTATAAAAGGAACCAAAGGGGGTTGATAATAATACCTTCACAAGATACAGGTAGGGATACTGATTCTAAACTTAAAATAATTTTTCCAAGTCCTATAAAAATATTGAAAAGATATGAACTCAGTAGAGAACAACATGTGCACATACGTAAAGACTACCTTTGTTTATACAGTTATCAAAGGTTTCCTGCCAAGATGGTGTGTCCTTTGCTTATCACAAGGCGGTAGGCATAATGTTGGCTTTTTTTTTTTTAATTTTTTTTTCAACATTTTTAATTTATTTTTGGGACAGAGAGAGACAGAGCATGAACAGGGGAGGGGCAGAGAGAGAGGGAGACACAGAATCGGAAACAGGCTCCAGGCTCCGAGCCATCAGCCCGGAGCCTGACGCGGGGCTTGAACTCACGGATCGTGACCTGGCTGAAGTCGGACGCTTAACCTACTGCGCCACCCAAGCGCCCCGCATAATGTTGGCTTTTGATCCATCATTAGGATTCTCTGAGTTTGAGATCATACTCAGGTCCCCTTCCAAATAGTAAAATTTTCTACCCAGTAGGTGTACACACCCATGTGTGTGCGCTCGCTCTCTCTCTCTCTCTTGTGCGCTCGCGTGCTCTCTCTCGCTCTCTCTGCCTCTCATACACACAAACACACGCAGACACACATAGACACACATACACACCCAGAAGGAAACACAGTGTTCTAATGTATTTTTTCTTTGTTTTGGATGGAGTTGAGCTGAATAAAGGAGACTGGAATTTGGGTTGGTAGTTAAAAGGAAGTTTAGCCTTGTGTGAAATGCTTTGTTTTTCAATACTACAGAGATATTGTGTACTTAAAATTCATTATAAAAAAGTCATGTTCATTTTTCTAGACACCTTTATTTAGATGTGAAGCTTGATACAACACTTTTTCAGACAGTCATTTTGCTTCACAGAATCCTTGATGTTGGCCTGCTTCACAACAGCTTTCTTCTGCCTTGTATCATGTACATTGGTCCTTTCTTCATTTGTAAAATGAAAGAAGGGGTCACCCAGGTGACAAGTTTTTGTGGTTCTAATGTTGTATGATTTCTTTAGCTTTTGGAACTAGTGGGGTTGCTAACTGGTCTGATTCTCCTCCTGCTTTCAGGGTATATATACACCAAAAAATGATTTTTTTAGTTAATTTCAAGATCACATAGCTAGTGACAAAATCACAAGCAGAATCTTGTTCTTTGACTCTCTCTTTCAGAGGTGTCTTTTGTAATGCCTTCGGCGATATCTCGTTCACCAAAGTACTTGGAAAACACTGAGGTTTATTTCTAGTATATGATCTATTGTTCCAAATGATTTGAATTTACTGGTATCTGGAATAATATATGGCACTAAACGTTTGTATTTATTACCAGATTATATGTAGTACTCGATTCCATACTTTTCTCTCAGTCTGGTAGTTCTGTGTGTGCATGCGTGTGTATGCTGAATGACTGAAAAATACTGGATAACAGGTGTCTGTGATTTCTTCTCTCCCACCGTAAAGAAATAGCTGTGTTGATAAGCTGTTTTAAGATGTTTCTCACCATGTATCTCTCATTTTGATGAATAAATAATAATGGAAGATAAAGGTGGGAAGGATAGAGTTGGGGAAGAGGGGGAGTGTTGATGAGACATTCTGGGATAATGAATTTAAGATCTGTGTACATTGCGTCTATATTCTTACAATTCCTAAGAGTAATTCTGGATACGAGCACCAAGGATACCATTTGGTGTAACACACAGGGAAGGTGTCTTAATTGCACAAATACGTGCTATATTCAATACAGAAATGAAAATTGAAAGCAGCTGACAGAGGCTGCTGAACCAGTTATCAACCTATCGTAAAATAACGCTAAGAAGATCAAAGGAAGCAATCCCTACTACCAAGCTAAAATCATTCCGGGGAAATGTTTTTGATTATGGCTAATAATGTAATCAAGCCAGAAACCTGCCTAGATGTTGAGTTACAGCAGAATCACTGCTAATATTACGGGGTACCTGATTGTCAGTAATGTGGCAAGAAAGTTTGGGACATAGGAAAACAAGGGGCTAATAAAATATTTACAAAGAGCTATACAGTTTTTGTTAGAATTCTATGTATATTTTCTCAAAAAAAAAAAAAAAAAAAAAACCAACCCAAACAAACAACAACAAAAAAACAGACCAGTGTTGCAACTGGAGATTTAGAATTAAGGCAGAGAGAGGAAAGCATAAAAAGAAGAAAAGTGGTCATTTAAAAAAAATATCTTTGATTTTATTCTTTAAAGGCCAATTACTTTTCTGTCCCCTGTGGGAGGAAAAAAAATTTTTTTTCTTAATAGCAAAATCATTCTAAGACTTTTCTGATTCATTTTATATTTAGCAGATTACAGCTTTAGTCATCAGTAGGAAAGAGCCTCACAAACTGACAGACCTGAAATCATGTCCTTTGATTGTAATTGACAGAAAAAGCATTTAAGGTAAAGAAAAAAAAATATTTTATTCATCTTTGATTACACTGTGATGTGATTTGGTGACATAATACAGCTGGGAACTGAGGCAAGAAAGGCAATAATTCCTACTTGAGGGTTTTACATGATGTAGCCCTTTAGTTGTCTTCCTCCCAACGCCTCCAGCTACAATAGTCTCCTTGATGGCGGCTAGACAAATAGATACACAGAGTGTTAGAATTTAAAAGGCAAACAGCTCTAAAATAACATTTCTCGAGGCAACGTATTTCAGCGTTAAATGCTTGACAGCTACACATTTGACTGGACCTAAAATTAAATCTATTCAATTTAAACATTTTATAGTACAAAATGCCACCATTTAAGCAACACTTTCTTAAAATAATGGGAAATAAATGATTTATACACAATAGCGCTCTAAAGAGATGCATGTCTTTTTTTTTTTTGTAGATCAGTGACTTTGAGTGTATATTTCAACCCATCTGTATGAATTGGGATTTTATTTTAATATTTTATTTGATGATTCTCTTCATTACCTTTCTCTGACTCATTTACCTTCCAGATAGGATGTTACCGTATATATTTTGGACATTTAACAACAGAGGTAAATGCAAATGTGACTGTAAATAATGTCAGACAGTTGGCAAAGTCACACACACAGCATCACATGGATTTCCCTGACAAATGTTTATGTCATGAAATAAATTTATATTCTAGGATTTGAATAATGGCCATGGCGTTTGATTCAACATCTTCGTGTTTTAGTGCTAGAATGAAAATAACCTTTCTGTTCATTCACAAGTGACTTTCTAATAGTCAGATTTTAAAAGACCTAACGCATAAACTAATAGGTATTTTGTGACAAAATTAAACAATATTAGAAAATGTGTAAAAGTAATCTATAAAATAAAATTTAATAAATTTTGTTGGCAATCAGATATTTGAAGAGTTTATTTCTTAAAGTCACATAAGATTGGTAAGACTTGTAGGCCAGAGAACCTATTGTTTAGCATTATTTTTTAGTGATTAATAAAAGATCTGAGTGTTACAAATGTGCCCGTGTGTGTGTGTGTGTGTGTGTGTGTGGGTGGGTGTATGTGTGTCTGTAGCCATATGGAAAATTAAATGAATATCCACCAGAGAATGACTTCTGATAGTTACATTTTCCAAAGCAAGGTTATGAATTGTCAGTACATGATGATATTTATATATGTAAATCAAGTATTTGAATCTGCAAGTTAATTGTGTCTAGAAATGTCAGACTAATTATAAACTCTTATGCTGTATTTACCTGAATGTCCCCAAAGCTGTTTAAAACTAAAAACTTTAATTTATAGAAGGTTGTTTCAGCTATCAGAAGTGGACTCTACTAATCATACTGTGAAGGGTGGTAAAGCTATCACCCTCGCAAATACAATGCAAGCAGAAAGCTGTTCAACCTACCATGAAAAACATGTCCAATGTTCTTCTAGGTCAGCTCAGAGTTCTGGATGCCTTGTTGGCAGTGAGCTATGCCTCATCAGATGCATAATTTGAATTTGTATCTACAGAGGCTTATATTAAAAAGTTCCAACACAAGTAATAATTTTAGATGTTGCTACATATTCTACCATCCCCTCCATGGAGATTGACTTATATTTCCTTCTGTGTCAATATATGCTTTCAGCTCACATAAACCTTTGAACACTTTTTTTTAAACTTAAAAAAATTTTTTTTATGTTTATTTTAGTTTTGGGAGCGAGAGTGAGTGTGAGCAGGGGAGGGGCAGAGAGAGAGGGAGACCCAGAATCCAAAGCAGGCTCCAGGCTCCGAGCTGTCAGCACAGAGTCCAACCAGGGCTGGAATTCATGGACTGCGAGATCATGACCTGAGCTGAAGTCAGATGCTTAATCGACTGAGCTGCCCAGGTGCCCCTGAATTGTTTTTTGTTTGTTTTATTTTTTGTTTTATTATGTTTTGGTTTGGTTTACTCAAACCTTATTTTGGTCTGTTTACTTTTTTTCTTAACTACTGGGACCATACTGAACTTTCAAGACATAATTGATAGGCAATTGATATGAGTACTGTCCAGTATTAGGCTAGATGGTTTTCATCCTTTTATATAAAGGAA
This sequence comes from Neofelis nebulosa, assembly GCF_028018385.1. Lineage (NCBI taxonomy): Eukaryota > Metazoa > Chordata > Mammalia > Carnivora > Felidae > Neofelis > Neofelis nebulosa. The sequence goes on along the minus strand of NC_080786.1, from coordinate 42,186,578 downwards.
GAATGCTAGTTTTGTCATTAATGCTTATTTACAGATACCTGTGTATACCTTGTGTGTATCTGTGCTCCCAAACATCATGAAAGCAAAAGAAAAAAAAGGAGGAATAGTGGTTTACTTTTTGGAAACACAACTTTCCAGTTTAGTCTTGATCAACTTTTTCATGAAGAATGGAAGATTCTACAGGTGCCTGTGTAGCTCAGTCAGTTGAGTGACTGACATTTGATTTTGGCTTGGGTTGTGGTCCCAGGGTCATGGGATGTAGCCCCATGTAGAGCTCTGTGCTGAGCGTAGGGCCTGCTTGGGATTCTCTCTCTCTCTCTCTCTCTCTCTCTCTCTCTCTCTCTCTCTCTCTCTCTCTCTCTCTCTTCTCTCTCTCTCTCCCTCCCCCTCCCTCTCTTTCTCTCTCCCTCCCCCTCCCTCCCTCCCTTCCTCTCTCCTTCCCTCCCTCCCTCTCTCTCTCCCTCTCTCCCTCTCTCTCTTTCTCCCCTCCCTCTGCCCCTCTCCCTGATGCTTGTGCTCCCTTTCTCTCTGTCTTTCTAAAAAAGAAGGCACAAATTTATATTTTAAAAAGTGGAAGATTCTACTAAAACTATGTAATTTTTTTAAATTTTTGTGTCATGTAGATTTTTAGTTTTTTATCCCACATGGTTAGTGCCATAAGTCATTCGACCAAGAGGGCAAGACAATGGTAGCCCCTTTGCAGAGATTTCTGCAAATGGTATTTGGGGACATTTTATACCATACTTATCCCAAATTTAGATTTCAATTCATCATCCACAAAGCAGTTATCTTTCATAGAAAAAGTTTTGAGAACACCAAAGAGGCTTATATTGAGGAACCATTTTCATTAAGAGACTCTTTTACAAAACTGTTGATCTTCATTTTCCAAATTCACTCATGTAAAAAGAAAACACTTTTATCAAAACATTTTATTCAATATTGCCATTTGCATATAGCAAAAACTGCACAATCTAATCATAAGAGATTGTTAAAACTTCACTGAATTATTTTCATAAGTTTTCATGTTTCTTTGCACTTCTTTAGTATAGATAAAACAATATGGAAAGGAAGAAGAAGTATGACAGTATATTAATCTGAAATTCCCAGTTACCCATTTTTATTTAATATTTAAAAGATAGAGTGTAGTCCTAATGCTTTTATTATCTTCATGTTGCTGTTTACAGAAGAGCAGTGTTTTACCTAGGAAATTATATACAAGCTATAATTCACAGTTTTAGATAAGAAATCTTAAAAATTATGTATGACAGATCCAGGTGTATCAGAAAATTACTCTTATATAGACTAGTCAACTTGTTTTTCAAAATATTTTTGCACTCCATAAATTTAAAAGATATATTGCTTTAATAAGCATTGAAGTAATCTTTGAAAGTAAAATTTGATAATTAAAAAAGCCCTTAGAAATAATGACTCATCCTAATTATAAATTGGAAATAATGGATATTATTAGTTAACTACAATCAACTGAATAGAAAATTTTTTCATGAGATTTTTATTTTAAATAACTGGGTTGGAAGCAGGAGAGAAAAAACTTTAATGGCAATCATGTAAATTTGGTTTATTTGATTTCTTAAGATCAATCCACATAGATTTAAATGGCATGATTCCGAGAAATGTCAGGCCCTGATTAGTATAGAGACATTATCTGCTTCACTAAATATTTCCTTCTGTTTACTTTCTTGTAATTGCGTGTAGACTTTGCCAAAGAATCAATAAAATAATTTATTTGAAAAATTAGATTCTTTCCATAATTTGGCTATTGTTGATAATGCTGTTATAAACATCAGGGTGCATGTATCCCTTTGAATCAGTGTTTTTGTATCCTTTTGGTAAATACCTAGTAGTGCAATTCCTGGATAGCAGGGTAGTTCTATTTTTAACTTTTTGAGGAACCTCTAGACTGTTCTTAGAGTGCCTGCATCAGTTTGCATTCCTAACCACCAGTGTAAGAGTTTCCCCTTTGTCTACATCTAACACCTGTTGTTTCCTTTGTTGTTACTTTTAGCCATTCTGACAGGTATGAGGTGATATCTCATTGTAGTTTTGATTTGTAGTTCCCTGATAATGAAGCAGGTTGAGCATCTTTTCGTGTGCCTGTTAGCCATCCAGATATCTTCTTTGGAAAAATGTCTATTCATATCTTCTCATTTTTTAACTGGATTATTTGTTTTTTGGGTGTTGAGTTTGATAAGAGCCCAAATGTGCACTGATGAATGGAAAAAGAAGATGTATAATATTACATTATATATGTAATACATATATCCTCAGCCACTAAAAAGAATGAAATCTTGCCATTTGCTATGATATGCATGGAGTACCAAGTATTATGCTAAGCAAAATGAGTCAGAGAAAGACAAGTATCATATGATTTCACTCATATGTAGAATTTGAAAAACAAAACAGATGAACATAGGGGGTAAAAAAGAGGCAAATCGGAAAATAGACTCTTAACTATAGGAAGCAAATCAAAGGTTCCTGGAGGGGAGGTAGGCAGGGGGATGAGTTAAATGTGTCATGGGTATTAAGGAGGGCACTTATGATGAGCACTGGGTGCTGTATATAAGTGATGAATAACTAAATTCTACATCTGAAACTAATATTACTCTGTATGTTAACTGGAATTTAAGTAAAAATGAAAAAAAATTAGATTCTCACACTGAAAGCTAGATTATACATTTAAACATTTAAATCTATTATATTGCTGTCCCCAATGGTTTGCCACCCTAAATAATGATTTAAAAATATGATACTCTAAATATATTAAATGATATCTAATTTGTCCTTATGTTCAAACTTCAGGAAAAACTAAGTAGAGACTAAAAATGTTGAACTAATACAAAATCATGATTTAAAGCACATTTTGCAACAGGTGTTCTAATACATATATTAAATTATAGTTTGACATTTGAAAAAATGGAAGAACATGTGCATGGAAGATAGCCAGATTATCACTTTGGACCTATTAATATGGAAATATGCTTCAATCTGTCTGGAGAATGATATTGTTATTTTTCTCAGATGTACTCAACTTCATAGTGCTGTTTTCTTCTTAAAAATACATGATACTGCACAAGCTCACTGACAGACCCCGTCCTCAGTGTCATTTTGGTACAAAAGATAATTTGTTCCACTTCTAGATCACTGTATCATCTTATATTAACCTAACACTGATAATTAATAGTTTAGTCCAAAAGTGATACCCTAGTATATGTTTGTACTTTTAAATTATTAAATTTACCACTCCAATAGTATATTTTTAGGATGTATAAAAATTCTTGAAATTTTTAAATAAAGTAAGTTATGGCTATAAAAATAGAATTCTTAAAATTAACATTTGAATGATAAGCAATTTGGGGGATAATTATAGTTCACACTCTTCATTCAATGCATTTTGATATATGTGTAATTATTCCTAGTAATATCCCTTAGCTGGATTTTTGTAACAACAATAACAATTTATTGCAAAATTAATTCCTTGGCACAATTTAACATTTAGTGATGTGAAGTCAGGGTGAATTGATTTTACAGCAGACCACTTGTGCTCTGGTTTTCTATGTTCAAGTACTAATTGTTTATTATAGGTCACTTCAGAAATTAGTTTAAAAATAAATTAAATTGTTGCAAGGTGCATTTAGTAGAAATAGTTTGATATTTTCAGCTCATGGGGTTTTATTTAAATAAAAAAATGGTAAAGTAATGCAATCATCTTCGGTTATAAAAGTGATGGATGAATTGAAAACATTTTTGAATCAGGTCAATGGTACTGATGATTAGTACATTGTTAATCAAGTTCTTCAGATTGCTATCAAATGCTTTAGCTCTTTTGCTCACGCTGGTGAGAGGATCATGAATATTAAAGAGATTCAAATGGATGTGCTCTCATGTAATATGGAGCACTACAAATGAAACGACTAAATGAGGGCAGACTGTAACTCTATGTACTGATATATGTCTTAAATAAAGTGGAATGCCTAATCAATTTCTTTACTCACATCTAGCAAGCACATAGATGTTTTCTGTAATCTATATCTTAATCATGTTGACAAACCAAAGGACATAATACATGAAAAATATTTTTTAAAGAGAATTTTCACATAACAGTTAATAAGGTTTGGTTGGTAACTGAAATTTAAAAGATACAAATTGAAGATTAGGATAAAATGTATTTTTAATTGTACATATTAGAAGCAAAAAATGGAGAATTCACTGAGAATTGTTTTCTTGAAAGAAAGATATAATAATACCATACTTTTTATCTAACAACAATCTCCTTATGCTTTTTAAATATGAGCTATTAGAAACATGATACAGTATATTAGAAAGTTGTTGGTTCTAGTCATTACTAAAAGTGAAATTATATTTTTAAATCAAAATGGGGAAAAATATTTTCCATAGACATCTTTAAATGTTTAGAGTTTATATCACTCAGAGAGCATGTTTTTTTCTGTATAAATATATGTGTAAGGAATTATAAAATATATATAATTAAAACATTGTACATCTATTTATAAAGTAGAAATAAAATAACACATTTATAAATGATACACTTTTAGCAAGATCTAATAAATGGTATGACGTACACTTGGAATTTAAATTAATATTACTTATTGTTGAAATTGAATATGAACAAAAAATATGTTCATCTAATAGAAATATCCTGTTTGGAAAGAGTAACACATTACCTTTGGAACCTACCAACCCAGTACAGATTAATTTACTGTGTTAACTGATTGTCTCTTTTAAATTTTTTTTTTCAACGTTTTTTATTTATTTTTGGGACAGAGAGAGACAGAGCATGAACGGGGGAGGGGCAGAGAGAGAGGGAGACACAGAAGCGGAAACAGGCTCCAGGCTCTGAGCCATCAGCCCAGAGCCCGAGGCGGGGCTCGAACTCACGGACCGCGAGATCGTGACCTGGCTGAAGTCGGACGCTTAACCGACTGCGCCACCCAGGCGCCCCTGATTGTCTATTTTAAAGAAAAACAATTAGATTTATAATTGAATGAGATCTTAAGAGACTTGTATTCTAAGGGTAAAATGTATTTTGGTGTAAGAGACAATGATGAGCTTCTCAGGAAGATCCAGGCTTTATGAAACTATCTGGAAGACCCTAGATAGTTTGAGCATGAACAGAGAATACAGGGTATCTGGGATTTGAGGTTGAAAATGGATGAGACAAAATAGTGAAGAATAGGGCAATTTTTGTCAGGCACAAAATTCAAATTTTCATGAATAAAAACAAACTATTAATATATTATACTCATATGTTCACCTGCATACTCATGAAAAACTACCAATTTTAAGAAGGTCCTCAAGTTTTTTTTAGTAACCCAAATAAAGTAGGAAAATGGTTGATTATCTCTTAAAGTTTCACAGTATTCATGGGATCATAGAATGGCAGAGTGTTAAGCTACAACAAAATTAGGGAAGCCATTTTGTCCAAATAAGTCATTTTTCTCAATTTAGAGCAGATAAGATTCTGATAAGTTAAGCATGCTCAAGTTAATTAATGGTAGGGTCAAGATTAAGTTATTCTGATTTGCAATCTAATCTAAGATCCTTCTTTAATATTTAACCACTATAACTTTAGAACAAAGCTAGAAGTTTAAAAAATAGAAATATATAATTACAAACTATGATACCTGGTCTGAAGAAAATTGATTTACATGAGAGGCTATAACAGAAGGATTAATTCCATTGGGGTAATTGTTCTGTGATTAGGAAAAGACGTCATATGGAGGTGATATTTAACTCGAAGTATGAAGATGGAATAGAAAGTTGGCAGATTAAGGGGCGCCTGGGTGGCGCAGTCAGTTGAGCGTCCGACTTCAGCCAGGTCACGATCTCGCAGTCCGTGAGTTCGAGCCCCGCCTCAGGCTCTGGGCTGATGGCTCGGAGCCTGGAGCCTGTTTATGATTCTGTGTCTCCCTCTCTCTCTGCCCCTCCCCCGTTCATGCTCTGTCTCTCTCTGTCCCAAAAATAAATAAAAAACGTTGAAAAAAAAATTAAAAAAAAAAAAAAAAGAAAGTTGGCAGATTAAGAATGAGGAAAAAGATGGATCACCTGGGTAACTCAGCGTGTTAAGCATCTGACTCTTGATTTTCACTCAGGTTATGATCTCACAGTTGGTGGGATCATGTCTCACATCAGGCTCTGCACTGATATCATGGAGCCTGCTTGGGATTCTCTCTCTCTCTCTCTCTCTCCCTCTCTCTCTGCTCCTCGCCCCCCTCTCTCTCTAAATAAATAAATACAATTTTAAAAAAAGAATAAGGAAAAGAAATGTTCCAGTGCATATGAATGACATGTTGAAGGATCTAGTGTGACCTGCAGTTTTTAGAAATTAAAAGGATTTCAGTATACACTGAGCAAGTCTTGGAAATTGGTGAGAAATGAGGATGGGGAAATTGGCAGGACCAACTCATGGAGATCATGAAAAAGAAGTGGAATTTTATTCCAAATGCATTGGAAAGCTATTGAAAAATTTTGAACCAGGCTTCTTAAATGCTCTGATATTCTTTTTTTCAAAGTTTAAACTCGCTGTTGTAGAAAAAATGAATTGAAGACCATAAGAATGCAAAATAGAAATTATTTAGGAATCCTTTTCAGTTTTTCATATAAATTCTTGTGGTTTGTATTAAGGTGATGCTAGGGAAAATGAATAGAACTGAAATATATATGTATGTATGTGTGTGTGTGTGTGTGTGTGTGTGTATATATATATATATATATATATATATATATATGGTATATATTAAAAATTGAAACAACATATCTTGGTTACTACTTGTGATGGTGAACTGGGAAAGGTGCTAAGGAAAGGAGAAAGGCAAGTACTCTAAGATTTCTGGCATTAAATCAAACAAAACAACTCTGAGTTAATGGACATTTAATTTGTTGAGAAATCTAAGATATGAAATGGCACAATTTTTGGTAGGAAACCAGGATTAGTTTTAAATATACTACCTTAGAAATAGAAATTATTGAATAGAAATGCCATGTAGGCAGTTGGAAAGAGTAGTTTGAAGCTCAGAAGAGATATAAACTCGAGATATTTTCAAATTTTGGGATAGATATGACTGCCTAGAAAGTGAATATGGAGGGAGTAGAGAACATGGCTCAGAGAGGAACTCTGAAGATCTTTAAAATGCAGATGTTGGATAGAGAAAAATGAGCCCCTAACTGAGACTAAAGAGTACTTAGGAAGAAAATCACGTGAATCTCGTGTTCCAGAAGCCAAGAAAGGGAAGTATGATTCAAGAGCAACTTCAATTTTGTTGAATGTTGTTGAGATGGTGTGGTGAGTTGAATTGTGTTCTCCAAAATGATATGTTCAAGTCTGAACCTTCCTGTACCTGTGAATGTGACCTTATTTAGTAACAGGATCTTTACAAATATAATCAGGTTAAGGTAGGGTTACGTAGGATTAAATCCAACAAGTGGAATCCTTAAGAGAACAGCAAATGACACACAAAAATGGAGAGAGAAGCCATGTGAAGACACAGGTAAGGGTTGAAGTGATGTGGCTACAGGCCAAGGAATGCCAAAAATTTCCGGGGCCACCAGCATCCAGGAGAGACACATGGGATGGTTTCTTCCTCAGAGCCTCCAGAAGGAACCAACCTTGTGCCAAATCTTGAATGTGGACTCTTGGACCCCTGCACTATTAAAGAATAAATTTGTCATTTCCAGCTACCCAGTTTGTTATGACAGCCCTAAGAAACTAATAAAGAAGTCAATTAAAATGAGGATCTATGGGATATACAACAGAGAGATCATTTTCATCTTTAGTAAAAGTGGGACAGTCTCATGGTTGTGTTAGAAGTGGAATGTAAATTAGAGGCTGAAAAATGAACAAAAAGTGTGAAGTGTAGATAGTAAATGTAAATAGGAGTTTACTTGGGAAACCCTCTGCTTTTTTGTTTGTTTGTTTTTTGCCCTTTAAATATTTTTATTAAGTTAAAAAAATTTGTATTCCAGTATAGTTAACACACAGTGTTATATTTCAGGTGTACAATATAGTGAGTTAACAATTCTATCCATTAGGACTCATCATCATAAGTGTGCTCTTTAATCGCCATCACCTATTTTCCCCATCCACTCCCCTCTGGGAACCATCAGTTTGTTCTCTATAGTTAAAAGTCTGTTTCTTGGCTTGCCTCTCTCTCTTTTTCCTTTAAATTCCATATATGAGTGAAACTATATGGTAGTTCTTCTCTGACTTATTTTGCTAAGCATTATACACTCTATTCATGTTGTTGCCCATGGCATGATTTCATTCTTTTTTTATGGCTGAATAATATTCAGGGTGTGTATGTGTGTGTGTGTGTGTGTGTGTGTGTGTGTACACAACCTCTTCTTTATCCATTCACCTATTGACAGACACAGGCTGTTTCCGTAGTTTGACTATTGTAAATAATACCGCTATAAACATAAGGATACATATATCCTTTTGAATTAGTGTTTTTTTTTTTTTTTGGGGTAAATACTTGTAGTGTGATTTTTGGATCATAGGGTAGTTCTAATTTTAGTTTTTTGAGGAACTTCTATACTGTTTTCCACAGTGGCTGCACCAGTTTGCATTCCCACTAAAAGTGCAACAGGGTTCCTTTTTCTCCACATCATCTCCAATGCTTGTTTCTTGTGTTTTTGATTTTAACCATTCTGACAGGTGTGAAGTGATATTTCATTGTAGTTTTGGTTTGTATTTCTCGGATAATGATGAGGAGCATCATTTCATGTGTCTGTTGGCTCTGTGTATGTCTTTGGATAAAGGTGTGTTTATGTCTTCCCATTTTAGTGAGATTATTTGTTTTATTGTTGATTTATAGAAGTTCTTTATATATTTTGGATACTAGACTTTAACTGGGATATGTGGTTTGCAAATAATCTTCTCCCATTCATTAGATTGTCTTTTAGTCTTGTTGGTTGTTTCCTTTGCTATGTAGAAACTTTTTACTTTGATGCGTTCCGAATAGTTTATTTTTGTCTTTGTTACCCTTACTCAGGAGACATATCTACAAAGATGGTGATATGGCCAACATCAGAGAGATTACTCCCTATGCTCTCTTCAATGACTTTTATGGTTTCCTGTCTAACATTTAGGTCTTTAATCCATCTTAAAGTGTGTGTGTGTGTGTGTGTGTGTGTGTGTGTGTGTGTGTGTGTCGGGGGGGTGGTATAAGAAAGTGTCCCAGTTTCACCCTTTTGCATGTAACTGTTCAGTTTTCCCACCATCATTTGTTGAAGAGACTGCTTTTTTTGCCATTGGGTATTCTTTCCTCTTTTGTGGAAGATTCATTGACCATATAATGTGGGTTTATTTCTGGGTTTTCTATTCTATTCCATTGATCTATGTGTGTATTTTTGTGCCAGTACCATACTGTTTTGATTACTACAGCTTTATAATGTAACTTGGAGTTGGAATAACTCTAGTTTTGTATTTCTTTTTCAAGACTGCTTTGGCTATTTGGGATCTTCTGGGATTCCATACACATTTTAGGATTGTTTGTTCTAGTTCTGTGAAAAATGCAGTTAGTATTTTGACAGGGATTGCATTAAATTTTTAGACTGCTTTGAGTAGTATGAACATGTTAATAATATTTGTTCTTCCAATCCATGAGCATGGAATGTCCTTCCATTTCTTTCTGTCATCTTCATTTTCTTTCATCAGTGTTTTATAGTTTCAGGAGTACAGGTCTTTCACCTCTTTGGTTGAGTTTATGCTTGTGTATTGCATTAGTTTTGGTGCAGTTGCAAATGGGATTATTTTCTTAATTCTTCTTTCTGCTGCTTCATTATGTAAAGAAATACAGCAGATTTTGGTACATTGATTTTATACTCTGTGACTTTACTGATTTTATTTATCAGTTCTAGTACTCTTTTGGTGGAGTCTTTGGGGATGTACATATATAGATAAATATATAAATACATATACATATATATTCATGTCATCAGCTAATAGTGAAAGTTTTACTTCTTTACTGATTTGGATGTCTTTTATTCCTTCCTCTTGTCAAATTGCTGTGGCTAAGACTCACAGTAGAATCTTGAATAAAAGTGTTGAGAGTGGACCTCCTTGTTTTTAATCTTAGGGGAAAAGCTCTCAGTTTTCTCCCATTGAGTATGACATTAGCTGTGAGTTGTTTTTTTGTTTTTGTTTTTGTTTTTGTTTTTAAGATTGATTTATTTTGAGATAGATAGAGGGGGAGAGAGAGAGAGAGAGAGAGAGAGAGAGAGAGAGAGAGAGAGAATATCCCAAGCAGGCTGCAAACTGTCAGCGCAGAGCCCAACGTGGGGCTCGATCCCATGACCTTGAGATCACGACCCAAGCTGTTATCAAGAGTCAGACGCTTAACCGACTGAGCCACCTAGACAGCCCTGTGGGTTTTTCATATAAGCCCTTAATTATGTCGAGATATGTTCTCTGTAAACCTACTTCACTGAGGGTTTTTATCATGAATGGATGTTGTACTTTGCCAGATGCTTTTTCTGCATCTGTTGAAATGACCATATGGTTTTTATTCTTATTGATATAATGTATCACGTTGTGAATATTGTACCATGGTTGCATCCCAGAAATAAATCCTACTTGATCATGGTTAATGAGTTTTTAGATGTATTGTTGGATTCAGTTTGCGAGTATTTTGTTGAGGATTTTTGCATCTGTGTTCATCAGAGTATAGGCTTGTAGTTCTTCTTTTCATGGCATCTTTATCTGGTTTTGGTACCAGGGTTATGCTGGCCTCATAGAATGAATTTGAAAGCTTTCTTTCCTCTTATTTTTTTGAATAGTTTGAGAATAGGTACTGACTCTTTAAATGTTGCTAGAATTGGTCTGTGAGGCCGTCTGGTCCTGAACTTTTGTTTTTGGGAGTTTTTTGATTACTGATTCAATTTTATTGCTAGTAATCAGACTTCAAATTTTCTATTTATTCCTGCTTCAGTTTTGGTGGTTATATGTGTTTCTAAGAATTTATCCAATTCTCCTAGGTTGCCCAGTTTTTGGGCAATTTTACATAAACTCTTACAATTGTTTGTATTTCTGTGGTATCAGTTGTTATTTATTTTCATTTCTGATTTTATTTGTGTCTTTTTTTTATGAGTCTGGCTAGAGGTTATTCGTGCTCTTTCCAGATTTTTTTCTTGTGGTTGATTTGTAGTTTCTTAGTATTGTGGTCAGGAAGGATGCATAGTATGACTTTGATTGTTTTGAATTTGTTTAGACTTGTTTTGTGGCCTAATATGTGATCTATTCTGGAGAACCTTCCACGTACACTTGAAAAGAATGTGTATGCTGCTGTTTTAGGATGGAATGTTCTTAACATATCTATTAAATCCATCTGTTCCAGTATGTCATTCAAAGCCACTGTTTCCTTGTTGATTTTCTTTTTATGTATTTATTAATTTTTTCATTTTATTTATTTATTTAGAGAGAGAATATGAGCAAGGCAAAAGGGCAGAGGGAGAGAGAGAATATCTCAAGTAGGCTTCATGCCCAGCACAGAGCTGAACGCGTGATTGATCCCTTGATTCTGGGATCATGACCGGGGCTGAAATCAATGGTCAGATGCTCAACTGACTGAGCCACCCAGATGCTCCTGATTTTCTTTTCAAATGATCTGTCCATTGATGTAAGTGGGGTGTTAAGGTCTCCTACTATTATCGTATTACTAGTGACTAGTTCCTTTATGTGTTATTAACTGTTTTATGTCTTTGGGTACTCCTATGTTGGTGAGTAATCACATACAAATGTTATATTTTCTTGTTGGATTGTCCCTTTTATTACATAGTGTCCTTTATTTCTTGTTACAGCTTTTGTTTTAAAGTTTATTTTGTCTGACATAAGTATTGCTAACTTGGCTTTCTTTTGACATCCTTTTGCATGAGAAATGTTTCTCCATCCCCTCACTTTCAATCTGCATATGGCTTTACGTCTGAAATAAGCCTCTTGTAGGCTGCATATAGATGGGTTTCCTTTTTTTTTTTTTTTATATTCATTCTGTCTCCCTATGTCTTTTGATTGGAGCATATAGTCCATTTATATTCAAAGTAATTATTGGTATGTGTTTATTACCATTCTGTAACTTGTTTTCTGGTTGTTTTCATAGTTTTTCCTCTGAAACTTTCTGCTTTTGCTTCCTTTCATGGTTTATTGGCTCTCTTTAGCAATATACTTGGATTTCTTTTTCTTTATTCTTTACATATCTATTACTGGTTTTTGATTTGTGACTACCATTAGGTTTGTATATAACATCTTCTGTATATAGCAGTCTATATTAACTTGATAGTCACTTAAGCTTGAACACATTATTACTCTTCACCCCCCCATCACATTTTAGTTATATGGTGTCATATTTTACATCCTTTTGTTTTATACATCCATTGACTGATTTTTACAGATACACTTATTTTCACTGCTTTTGTGTTTGTTACTTTTCATATTCTTAATTATGATCCACTCCAAGAGGCCCCCTTAACATTTCTTGTGGGGCTGGTTTTGTGGTCATGAACTCCTTTAGTTTTTGTTTGTCTGAGAAACTCTTCGTCTCTCCTTTTTTTCTGAATGATAGCATTGCTAGATAGAGTATTCTTGGCTACAGATTTTTACTTTCAGCCCTTTGAATATATCATTCCACTGCCTTCTGGCTTACAAAGTTTCTGCTGAAAAATCCACTGGTAGCCTAAGGAGTTTCCTTTGTATGTAACCCTCTTCTTTTTTCTTGCTGCTTTTAAGTTTCCTTATCACTACTTTTTGCCATTTTACTTACTATGTATCTTGGTATGGACCTCCTTGGGTTGATTTTATGGGGGTATCTCTGTGCCTTTTGCATCTGGATATCTGTTTCCTTCTCCAGATTAGGGAAATTTTCAGCAACTATTTCTTCAAACAAATTTTCTTCTTTTTCTCTCTTCTTCTGGGACTTCTTTAATGTGAATGTTATGCTTGATGGAGTCACTGAGTTCCCTAAGTCTATTCTAATTTAGCATATATTTTTTTTCACTCACCTGCTCAGCTTGATTACTTTGCATTACTTTGTCTTCCAGGTCATTAATTTGTTCTCTGCCTCCTCTAGCCTGCTATTTATTCTGTCAAGTGTATTTAAAATTTGGCTTTTTAAGTTTATTTTTGAGAGAGAGAGAGGGCAGGGGAGGGCAGAGAGAGAGAGAGAGAGAGAGAGAGAGACAGAATCTGAAGCAGACTCGAGGCTCCAAGCTGTCAACACAGAGCTCGATACGGGGCTCAAACTCATGAACCATGAGATAATAACCTGAGCTGAAGCCATATGTTTAACCAACTGGGCCACCTAGGTGCCCCCATCAAGGGTAGCTTAAAATTTCATTTACTGTGTTCATTGCTGATGGGCTCCTTTTTATCTCTTTGTCAAGAGTAGCATTGATGTCCTCCATTCTTTTCTCAAATCTAGTGAGTATCATTATGATCATTATTTTATTTATTTATTTATTTATTTTAAATTTTTTTAATGTTTATTTATTTTTGAGACAGCATGAGCAGGGAAGGGGCAGCGAGAGAGGGAGACACAGGATGTGAAGCAGGCTCCAGGCTCTGAGCTGTCAGCACAGAGCCTGACGCAGGGCTTGAACTCACGGACTGTGAGATCATGACCTGAGCCGAAGTCGGACGCTCAACCGACTGAGCCACCCAGGCACCCCTATGATCATTATTTTAAATTCTCTATCAGGCATATTACTTGTAACTGTTTCACGTAGGTACATTGCTCTGGTTTTGTCTTGTTCTTCCATTTGGGACATATTGCTCTGTCTCCTTATTTTGTCTAACTCTCTGTGTCTGTTTCTGTGTGTTAAGAAAGTCAGCTATGTTTCTCACTCTTGAAAGTAGTGGGCAGAGTGCTCACATTTATTGAGGTGGCACTGGCCCTCTTCCACAGGAGACACATAGCTACTGCAGAGACAGGCTGGTGGGGCTACTCTGCATTGCATATGTGTGCCTGGGGTACAGTTTTTTTTTTTTGTTTTTTTTTTTAAATTTTTTTTTCAACGTTTTTTATTTATTTTTGGGACAGAGAGAGACAGAGCATGAACGGGGGAGGGGCAGAGAGAGAGGGAGACACAGAATCGGAAACAGGCTCCAGGCTCTGAGCCATCAGCCCAGAGCCGGACGCGGGGCTCGAACTCACGGACCGCGAGATCGTGACCTGGCTGAAGTCGGACGCTTAACCGACTGCGCCACCCAGGCGCCCCTGGGGTACAGTTTTAACAAGGGTGCATGCATCCTCCTGAGAGATGACCAGCCACCACTCCTGGGACTGAAGTCCCACAAAATGTGCAATTTGGGAGTTCAAGTGTTGGTGAGGTTTATGCTAATCATCTAGGGGAAGGGACGTTCATGGTAAGGATTAAGGCAATCATGACTGGAAAGGGTGGTTCCAATGAAATGTGGGGAGTGGGGCTTGGTGTAAGCAAGTTAGGTAGTGAGTATTGGCACTGTGCTGGTTTCTGCAGGTGGCCCTTTGTTTATGCTGAGGGGTGAGGGAGGGGAATGGCGCCTGCCAGCTTCTCTGTTCCTGGAGGAGTCTCTTTGCAATCCCTGCCTTTCTAGGACATGCTCTGAGATGATTAAATAATTCCTTCCTGTAAGGCCCAGGTGATTTTCAAACTGTGGCTTCTAAACTGGATTTTCACAGGGTGTTTGTAGTGCTGTCTCTTTAAGGCAGGGACTCAGCTTCCTAAAGCTTTCTGGGCTCCTCCAGAGGTGAGTGAGATAATTTTTAGAATTCAAGACTTTAAGTCCCTCTGGTTTTAAGAACCCATTAACTCATTCCCTCTCTCTCTTTCAAACTAAAATATTATGGGGATTCATCTTCCCTGTGTGGGCTCCCCGGTGTAAGAGTCTGGTTCTTGCCCTTCTCCCTGCCTCCAGCTCCTTCCTGACCCCAGAAGGCCAGGGCCTTCTTATCTCCCCATTTTTCCTACCCTCTTTGAAGTGACCTCTGCTCTACCTTTAGTTGTGGAGTTGGTTCTGCTAGTGTTTGGGTAGTTTTCTGTGATATTTACACTGATGTGAATATCTAGCTGTATTGGTGTGACAAGGCAAGCCATCTTCCCAGACTCCTTCAGAAAAACCTGTTTTTCTTTTAAGATGAGAAGAGAATTAGGAAGGTGGTCTGCAGAGGTTTTGTTGTTGTTTAACGATGTCTAGTAAGGTATGTGTGGATGCTAATGGCAAGGACACAGTTATGGTAGAAGAGTAGAAGTTGTAAAGCTTGAGAATGGGTTGACCGACAAAAGGAGATTTCTGCAAAGACATCAAGGGAAAGGGCTCAGGTGAGAGTGCTCAGACACTCTCTCAATTTTAAATAGAGAGAAAGGGTACAAATTCAGCTGGATTTGTACACCAAAGACAAAGCTATCATATTAATAGCTTTTATTTTCTTTTTAAAAAAATTTTTAATGTTCATTTTTGAGAGTGAGAAAGATAAGAGTGTGAGATGGGGAGGGGCAGAGTGAGAGGGAGACACAGAATCTGAAGCAGGTTCCAGGCTCTGAGCTGTCAGCACAGAGCCTGATGTAGGGCTTGAACTTACAGACCACGAGATCATGATCTGAGCTGAAGTTGGACACCCAACCGACTGAGCCACCCAGATGCCCTATATTTTCTTGATTAAGAATACTGCAAGATAACCTGTTGAGTATTATAGGATGAAGAAAAGCTGGGCATTCCAGGGAAAAAATGGTATGAAATTGTAGGTATGAAGAAAAGAAAACTGGTAAGATTGCTGAGTTGTACGTAGTATTGATTTGAGGACAGAGGTTGCAAGTTGATGGTGAAATCTACCTGCCCAGCTGGGGATTAGAACCCAAAATTTGAAAAGATTTTTGAGAATCTGATGTCTAATACAAAAATCCCTTAATTTTATTCAGATATGTCTTTTGTTTCCCATTTATTGGTGATTATTTTGAAGGATCCTGATTCTTTAAAATAATACATATGAAAGATTCTGTAGTCCTCAAGGTAAAAACAAAGAATCGCCAGTATTTTTGTTATAGCTCTGTTTCTTTTTTTAATGTCTATTGAGAGAGAGAGAGAGAGAGAGAGAGAGTGTGTGTGTGTATGTGTGTGTGTGAATGAGTGGGGAAGGGGCAGAGAGAGGGAGAGAGAGAGAGAGAGAGAATGAGAATGAGAATGAGAGAGAGAATCTCAAGCAGGCTCCACGCTTGAACTCATGAACCATGAAATCATGATTTAAGCTTAAATCAAGAGTCTGGACACCTAACTGACTGAGCCACCCGGGCACCTGTGTTTGAGCTCTTGTATTGCTATTAATTGACCTCTCAGTGGTCCAGTTTGCACCATTAAAATAGAGTTAATACAGTAATACCCAATGGCCAAAACTTAAGAGAAAATAACTGAGGGACTAGAATTAGTCATATTAAATATGAGCTATAACCATAATCCAGAGTAGTGTGGCTTTTAGGCTATTCTTTTTGTTTTATAGATCAGTTGATATTTGAGAAGGGGTGGGAAAAATCTAAAAGCTCTGAAATTCCTAAAAATATTTCGAAAGTTAATATCTTGAAAATCTTTCAAAAGATGTGATTGAAAGTGACTTCCCTTGATTGAAAAGTATACTGCTTCCACAATGTAGTGTAGCCCAATAATAATCTATTTTGAAAGCCGTAATTCACTTTTGACATTATCATTTGAAGTCTTGGATGCTGTCAACTATAATGATTGGCTCTGAGCTACAATGGGAGATTTCCTGAGAACATTACTTAATAACAGCAGTCAGAAGAGTGCAAAGTCAAAAATGTGTGGAATCACATGGTTTAAGTCCAAAGCACCCAGTGACATAAATCAGAATAGCAATCTATCATTAAAAACATTGTAATCCTTGGGCTACAAATGAGTGAGGGATGAAAAATAATTTTAAATAAAATAACTGTGAAGGTTAACAATTTTAAAAAGCTTTCAGTTCACGTGCCTTAGTTAAACACTGGAAGCAAAAAAAAAAAAAAAGAAACAAAGAAAATGGCAGATGAAAATACTGTCTTGAGCCTTTAGATAGCATTTAATAAAGTTTTTAGGCTGTTTAACTGAGTCTGGTATATAAGTTTGGAATTTAGGTTTGTGGTTCATTTAACCTAGCAGTTCACAAAAATACACATCTAGAGGATGTTGTTACCTGTTCTTCAACTCACAATAATGATCCTCAAACAGTATGAAAGATTATGCGGGAATAAAGAGATTTAGATTTCATTTTCCTATTCTCAACATGATTATTTCAGTATAGGATTTTGCTGTGGAAGGCCTTCAGGATCACCTATGTATTACTGCAGATGATAGGGAATAGGAATTGAATACTTAATAGGAGATAAAGACCCACTTGCGCCCCATTTGTAGTGAAAGCTGGTTGAATTTGGAACATGTGGAATTAACGTGTGCTACTTTGCCAGAAGGACTACTGTTGAAAAAGTTTTTAGAGCAATTCTGCAGAACAGAGGGCTCATTACTTTTGCCTAATTAAAATGGGGAAGCAAACAGTAGGAACTAAAATAGCAAGGCGGTATCACATGATAATCCCTTATTAGGTCCTTTAATTTTTTCCCAAGTCTCTGGAGAGTAACTCTCCACTATTGAGGCCAAGTTCTATAAGTTTCCATTCATCCAAGCTGTACCTGGAATTGAATGTGACTCTAGTGTTTACCAGGCTGAATGTTGGACCAGAATCTCCCCCAGATTTAAAAAAAAAAAGAGGGGAGAAAAGTAACTAGTGAGGTTACAATGGAATGTTCTATATGAGGAATAAGGAAACTGGAAGTCTTTAAGGAGGGATAGGTGAACTGATAGGAAAAATTGAAATGAATTTTGCTAATGCCATCTTTTTCCTGCAGAAGCATGAGGCTAAGACTTAGGGAGGGGAGAAATGAAACGATGGAGTAGCAGAAGGAGGCAAGGAGGAATAGGAGAAAGTGTAGTTGAAAATGTGGGGGGAGGAAAACAGGATAGAGCAGGAAAGAAATCTGAGGAGGGAATGCGTGGGAATCGCTGAGCAATGCTTGGGCTGTCAACCGCCTGTTCAAAACCTCTTGTGTGGCTAGATTTTAATCACAAATAAACGATAACCTCAAAGCAGGAAACAGTTTTTTTTTTAATTTTTTGAACATTTATTCATTTTTGAGAGGCAGACAGAGCATGAGTGGGGAAGGGGCAGAGAGGGAGACACAGAATCTGTAACAGGCTCCGGGCTCTGAGTTGTCAGCACAGAGCCCGACATGGGGCTTGAACTCACAAACTGCGAGATCCTGACCTGAGCTGAAGTGGGATGCTTAACCGACTGAGCCACCCAGGTGCCCCAAAAGAGAATTTTTTAATTTAATATTATATAACTTAAAAATTCTTCCTTCTGATAGATAAATGCTCCATTTACACGATAAATACCTTATTTTCATTACCCAGGAATGTAAGTTCTTTTTCCTTGTTAAAAACAATGCATATTTGCCTCCCATTCTATTTTGTAGACCTACAAAGAAAGCCTCAGTTGATTAATGACTTTGATCATTAGTTTGGGAGGAAAATCTGCTTTGATAATTTAAAATATTTTCTAAGGAATCTTTGCACATCTTTAATATTGGAAGGTTGCTTGGCCTTTATTATGAAATATATGTAGACCGCAGAGGCGCCCACAGAGGGAGCCCTGCAAGATCATTTCGTTGCAAGAGATGAGCACCCAAATTTGCAGCACTTTATTCTCATTTTCTAATGCTGCCTGATTGTCTTCTAGTTTAGGCAGTTTAATGATTTAATAGACTTAATTATGTAAAAGAAATGTCGTTTACTGTTTCAAAAATGCCTCCCTTCTCTCTGACCTACCCATTCTCCTTGGATGAGGTTTCTTTTACTCGATATAATCATCTTCAAAAGTATTTCATTATAGAAAAGTCCATAAAGTTTCCGTGAAATATTATGCTTGGATATACTGTGCTTTAGGCATGTAAATTATTGAAAAAGTAAATTAGATCTTATAAGGGTCTGTTTTCAAATTGGAGTGTGCCCTCTTTTTGTTTTACTCCTTCGGTGCTAGAAACTGTAGTGTAAAAGTGGCATGTTTTCTAGAAGCATTCATGGAAATTGAAAATGTATTAATTATATTAACTCAAATGTATTATGGAAACGGTATAAAACTAGTTGACATTTAAAAAATAATATAGGAGACTTCAAAGAAATCTGGAGGTTAGGGCAGACATCGACTGTTCTCTCTTTTGAGGGATTCTTGTCAAAAAAGGTAAGGGAAGCACTGTTACAGGGTTTAATAATTGTAATTTATTAGTCCCTGCTAGATAACTAAAATGTGCTCTGATTCTCTGAAAGAGTTGCCATCATTCAGGGACAAACATTTCCCAATTGAAAAAAGTTTGCATTTGATTACTCAGATGAGTAGACTCAGAAACCAAAAATGTTCCTGCTAACGTGAGTAATACAGACAGGTAATAGATTATTATAGTGTTGAGCTCAAAGCACTGTTCACGTGAATTGCTCTGAATTCAGTTCCTCACTATTTTTCTCTTCTGCTCTGTTATTACCGCTGATTCCTGCAGACAGTATTGGGAGATAGGAAACATATGATTAAGACGCACTGGCATTTTTAATCCTCGAATACATACAATTTTCTAGTATCTTTTTATTTCACTGTATACAGGTAGAATATGAACAATAAAAATTCATTAGAATTTCTAAAATGAAATAATAATGTATGAAACAGATGATTAATTTGACTCTTGCAAAAGCAGTAGGCACCCTTAGTTGTTTTTTTTTTTTTTTTGGTAGCCTTTAATATTATAAGTACATTAATAAAACTTTTTAAATTTTTTATTTATTTATGAGAGAAAGTCACAGTGTGAGTAGAGAAGGAGTAGAGACAGAGGGAGACACACAATCTGAAGCAGGCTCCAGGCTCTGAGCTATCGGCACAAAGCCCAATGTGGGGCGCGAACTCATGAACCACCAGCTCATGACCTGAGCCGAAGTCGGACACTCAACTGACTGAGCCACCCAGGCACCCCTAAATACGTTAATAAAGAACAGGAAACAGCAACCCTTTAAAACTTACCAAATGCTTGCAAAGACTAAAAATTTTTTTCACACACCATTCACTTTCCTAAATTCTTAGCTAAAGATAAAAGTAGTTCTTTTGTTATTTAAATATATTTAAAGTAAGTCGGCCCTTCAGAAAATTAATATTAATTTCCTTTTTCTAAATATTAGGACTTTCTTAATCTCATCAAAAGGAAATGCATTTTAAACCTTCTTAAATTTAATAGGGTTATTATTTTGCATTGTAAGCAACTCATGTAAGTAATCCTCAGTCTGACAGGCTGGCACCATTAGAGACTGGTTAAATCAAATATTTCCGTGACCTATAATTTCAAGAGCAGACGAATTCTAGTTCTGATTTACAAAGCTTTTCTGTATCTTGTCTTCCAGGTAATTTTCAACTCACAAAACCAATGTCGGATCCTGTCAAATCTTCTCTTTCTTACACAATCTCTCAGAATTAATATGTAGCCTCTGAACTAGAAACTGCTATTAAAGTGCTTTCTTCTGATTCCAAAGCATTATGTGGATTTTTCTGCTCTTAACCATTGGCGTTCAGGGGGATGTTTAGTCACATGACGCACCAATGCTTTCATATCTCCTCCTCTTTTCCTCTGAAGCTGCAAAGGAATGTGAAATGATACACAGCTTGCATCTGCTCTCCATGCCTCACCACCTCTCAGCTTTACAGACCACATGCCTTTGTTCTTCCTCCTAATTCATGAGTACTGGAGTTTATAGCATATTCTCTTACGCATTTGTCATTCTCTCCCTTTCATATTAATATTTCCATTTTCCCTTCAAACTTCAAAGTTATTCACTTACACCTTGGATAATGCTGGTCAGAGTAATGTTAAACTAAATGAGTTTTACTTTGTAAATGTATTTTCTGCATGTATTGAGATGATCATATATGGTTTTTATCCTTTGTCTTTTTAAAGTGATGTATCGTGCTGATTGATTGACAAATATTGAACTACCCTTGGATCCCTAGACTAAATCCCACTTGATTGCGGTGAATGATTTTTTTAAATGTACTATTGGATTCAGTTGGCAAGTATTTGGTTGAAGATTTTTACACCCACGTTTATAAGAGACAGTAGCCTGTAGTTTTCTTTTTTACATAGTGTTTCTCTAGTTTTGGTATCAGGATAATTCTGGCTTTGTAGAATGGATTTGGAAGCTTTCCTTGCTCTTCTATTTTTTGGAACAGTTTGATAAGAATGTATGTTAACTCTTTTTTAAGTGTGTGATGGAATTCATCTGTGAAATCACCTGGTTCTAGACTTAGGTTCAGGGGGAGTTTTTTGATTACTGATTCAATTTAATTGCTAGCAATGTCTGTTCAAATGTTCTATTTCTTATTCAGTTTTGGAATGCTATAGGTTTCTAGGAATCTATACATTTCTTCTAGACTGTACAATTTTTTGGCAATAATTTTTCATAATCTCATAATTCTTTATATTTCTATGGTATTGGTTATTCTCCTTCATTTATAATTTTGTTTGAATCCTCTTTTTTTCATGGAGTCTGGCTAAAGTTTTTTAACTTTATTCATCTTTTCAAGGAACCAGCTTCTGACTTCATTATTTCTTCCTCCCTCCCTCCCTCCCTCCATTCCTTCCTTCCTTCCTTCCTTCCTTCCTTCCTTCCTTCCTTCCTTCTTTCCTCTGTTACAGCTCTTCTCTAATTGTTATTATTTCCTTTCTTCCATCAGCTCTGGGTTTTGTTTGTTCTTTTCTTTCCTAGATCCCTTAGGTATAAGGTGAGATTGTATTTGAGATTTTTCTTGTTTCTTGAAGTAGATCTATATTGCTATAACCTTCCTTCTTAGAAGAGTTTTTGCTGCAACCTAAAGATTTTGGATTGTTGTGATTGATTTTCTTTGGTTTCTTGGTTAACCCATTCATTATTTAGTATCATGATAAAACTTCCATGTATTTGTGTTCTTTCCAGATGTTTTTCTTGTGACTGATTTCTAGTTTCATATCATATGGTCAGAAAAGATGCATGATACGACGTCAGTGTTTTTGGACTTGTTGAGATTTGTTCTGTGGCTTAATATGTGATTTATTTTGGAGGACATTGCACTTCAAAGAATGAATAATGTTCTGTGTGTATCTATTAAGTCCTTCTGGTCGAATGTGCCATTCAAAGCCACCATTTCCCTGTTGATTTCCTGTCTGAATTCTCTCTCCATTGATGTAAATAGGGTATAAAGTCCCCTACAATTATTGTATTACTGTCAGGCTCTTTCTTTAGTCTGTTAACAGTTGCTTTATGTGTTTAGGTGCTTCCATATTGGATGCGTAGATATTTATAATTCTTATATCCTCTTTCTGGATTGTTCCCTTTATTATTATGCAGGGTCTTTCTTCATCTTTTCTTATAGTCTTTGTTTTAGTGTCTATTTTGTCTGATGTAAGTATCGTACCCCAGCTTTCTTTTTACTTCCATTTGCATGGTGAATGTTTTTCCATCACTTCACTTTCAGTCTGCATTTGTTTAGGTCTGAGGTCTCTTGTGGGCAGCATATAAATGGGTCTTATTTTTTGTTTGTTTGTTTATATTTAGGTATTTGGTCATCCTATGTCTTTTGCTTGCAGCATTTAGTCCAATTACATTTAAAGTAATTACTGATAGATATGTAGTTCTTGCTACTTGTTACTTATTTTATGGTTGTTTTTATAGTTCTTCTCTGTTCCTTTCTTCTCTTGCTCTCTTCCCTTATAGTTTAATGGTTTTCTTTAGTGTTGTGGTTGGATTCCTTTCTCTTTATTTTTGTGCATCTCTTACAGGTTTTTGATTTTTGGTTACCATTAGGTGCATATACATAACCTCTTATGCCTATAGCAATCTATGGTCAGTTGATGGTTGCTTAAGTTTGAACCCATTCTAAGAGCACTAAATATTTTATGTATATAGTTGTCATACTTTACATCCTTTTATTTTATAAATCTCTTGACTGATTTTTGTAGAAATAATTGATTTTACTGTTTTTGTGCTGTAACCTCCATATAAAATCCATTTATATTAAAAACTCTCAACTTATTCATGTTAAAAATTCACAAGTAGCTTTAGAGGGAAACTGAACATAATAAAGACCACATAAAAAACCCCACAGCTAATGTCATATTCAATGGTGAAAACAGAATTTTTCTTTTTTTTTTTTTGTTTTACTTTTTTAAAGTTTATTCATTTTTGAGAGAGAGAGAGAGAGAGAGAGAGAGAGAGAGAGAGAGACAGAGCATGAGCATGGGAGGGGCAGGGAAAGAAGGAGATGGAATCCAAAGCTGGCTCCAGGCTCTGAGCTGTCAGCACAGAGCCCCATGTGAGGCTTAAGCCCATGAACTGGGAGATCATGATCTGAGCTGAAGTCAGACTCTTAACCAACTGAGCCACCCACACCCTCAA
The DNA here is from genome assembly GCF_028018385.1 of Neofelis nebulosa. NCBI lineage: Eukaryota > Metazoa > Chordata > Mammalia > Carnivora > Felidae > Neofelis > Neofelis nebulosa. Next base: position 42,163,072 of record NC_080786.1, on the reverse strand, counting down.
AATTTAGAGCTTTTCTTCTAAGATCAGGAATAAGACAGGATGTTCACTCTTAACACTTTTATTCATCATAATACTGGAAGACCTCACTGTAGCAATCAGGCAACGAAAAGAAACACAAGGCATCAAAATTGGTAAGGAAGGAGTAAAGTTTTCATTATTTTCTGATGAGATGATACTATATATAGAGAACCCTAAAGACCCCACCAAAAAATTCTAGAACTCATAAATTGAGTAAAGTCTCAAGATATAAAATTAATATACAGAAATTGGTTGCATTTCTATTCACTAATAATGAGGTAGCAGAAATGGAAATTAAGAAAATCTCATTTACAATTCCACCAGAAAGAAGAAAATATCTAGGAATAAACTTAAACAAGGAGATGAAAGACCTGTACTCTGAAAACTATAAAATATTGATGAAAGAAATTGAAGATGACAGAAACAAATGGAAAGATTTATGATGCTTATGGATTGGAAGAACCAATATTCTTATTATACCCATATTACCCAAAGCAATCTATAGATTTAAAGTAATCCTTATGAACATACCAAAAACATTTTTTCACAGAACTAGAACAAACAATCCTAAAATTTGCATGGAACCACAAAAGATCTGGAACAGCCAAAGCAATCTTAAGAAAAACAAAGCTAATTGTATCACAATTCCAGGCTTCAAGTTGCATTACAAAGCTGTAGGAATCAAAATACTATGGTACTGGCAAAAAAATAGACAACACAGATCAATGGAACCAAATAGAAACCTAAAAATACACTCACACCTATGTGGTCAATCTATAACAAGGGAGGCAAGAATATACAATATGGAAAAAGGGTTCTCTTCAACAAATGGTGTTGGGAAAACTGGAAAGATACATGCAAAAGAATGAAACTGGAGCAGTTTATAACACCTTATACATAAATAAACTCAAAAAGGATGAAAAGACCTAATGTAAGACCTAGAACCATAAAATCCTAGGAGAAAACATAGGCAGTGATTTCTCTGACATTGGCCATAGAAACATTTTTCTAGTTATATCTCCTACGGCAAGGGAAACAAAAGCAAAAATGAACTATTGGGGTGATATCAAAATAAAAACTTTTTGGACATTGAAGGCAACCATCAATAAAACAACAAGGCAAAAAATAGAATTACTATGTGATCCAGTAATTCCACTACCAGATATCTACCCAAGGAAAATAAAAACACTAATTCAAAAACATATGAACCTCTGTTTATTGCAGCATTATTTACAAGAGCCAGGGTAAAGAAGCCAGGGTAAAGAAGCAACCCAAGCATCCATCAATAGATGAATGGATAAAGAAGATGTGTGTTTGTGTTTGTATACTGGAGTATTACTCAGCCATAAAAAAGAATGAGATCTTGCCATTTGCAGCAACATGGGTAGACCTAATGGGTGTAATGATAAGTGAGATAAATCAGAGAAAATAAATACCTTATGATTTCACTGTACTAAAGTAATTTCTTCTAATAGTTTTTTGGTGAAATCATTAGGATTCTGTATGTGTAGTATCCTATCTGCAAATAGTGACAGTTTAACTTCTTTGCCAATATGGAAGCCTCATATTTCTTTTTCTTTTCTGATTGCTGTGGCTAGGATGTCTAGTACTGAGTCAAATAAAAGTGGTGAGAGTGGACGTCCTCATCTTGTCCTAACTTTAGAGAGGATGCTTTCAGTTTTTCACCATTGAGGATGATGCTAGCTGTGACTTTTTCATATATGGTCCTTATTATGTTGAGGGGTATTCTTTTTAACCCCTTTTGCTGAGAGTTTTCTAATAAATGGTAGTTGGTTTGTCATATGCTTTTTCTGTACCTGTTGAGATGACCATATGATTTTTATCTTTTATTTTGTTGATGTTGTGTATGACATTGATTGATTTGCAAATATTGAGCCATCCTTGCATCCCCAGAATAAATCCCATATGAATGTAGTGAATGATCTTTTTAATGTATTGGTCTATGCATTTTGCTAATATTTTATAGAGGATTTTTGCATCTATGTTCCTTAAGGACATTGGCTTGTAGTTTTCCTTTTTTGTGACGTCTTAGTCTGGCTTTGGTAGTGAGTAATGGTGGCCTCATATAATGTATTTGGAAGCTTTCCTTCTTCTATTTTTTGGAATAGTTTGAGGAGAATCATTAGTAATTCTTCCGTGAATGTTTGGCAGGATTCACCTGGGAGTCCATCTGGTCCTGGACATTTCTTTTTTGGTAATTTTTCGATTACTGATTCAATTTAGTTACTTGTAATTGGTCTGTTCAGGTTTTCTATTTTTTCCTGGTTCCGTTTTGAAAAATTGTATGTTTCTGGGAATTTATCTATTTCTTCTAAGCTATCCAGGTTTTTGGCTTATAATTTTTTATAATAGTCTCATAAAATCCCTTATGTTTCTGTGGTAACAGTTGTTACTTCTCCTTTCTGAGTGATTTGGATACTTCCTCTTTTTTTTTTTTTTCTCAATGAGTCTGTTTAAGGGTTTGTTCATTTTGTTTATCTTTTCAAAGAACTAGCTCTTGGTTCCATTGATCTTTTTCTTTTCTTCTTCTTCTTTTTCTTTAGTCTCTACTTTTATTTCAGCTCTGATATATTTATTATTTCTTTTCTTCTACTCACCTTATTCTTTATTCTTATTTTTCTAGTTCTTTTAGGTGCAAGGTTAGATTGTTTGAGTCTTTTTCTTTTTTCTTGAGGTAGGCCTGTATGGTTATATACTTTTCTCTTAGAACTGTTTTGCTGCATCCTGGAGATTTTGGACCATTGTGTTTTCATTTTCATTTGTCTTTGTGGATTTTTAAAAATTTCTTCTTTAATTGCTTCATTGACCCATTAGTCATTTAATATCATGGTTTTTTTGCTTGTAATTGTTTGCTAGTTTGTGCTTTATTGCTAATTTTCATACTGTTATGGTTGGAAAAGATGCATGATATGATTTCAGTCTTCTTAAATTTATTAAGGCTTGTTTTATGGACTAATATATGATCTGTTCTGGAGGATTTTCCATGTATAGTGAAAAACAATGTGTATTCTATTGTTTTTGGATGGAATGTATGTATCTGTTATGTTCATCTGGTCCAATGTGGCATTCAAAGATATTGCTTCTTATTAATTGTCTGGACGATTTTTCATTGTTCTTAGTGGAGTGCTAAAGTCCCCTCCTATTATTGTATTACCATTAACTCTTCTCTTTATGTCTGTTAATATTTGCTTTATGTATTTAGGTGCTTCAGTGTTGGGTGCATATATATTTAAAATTGTTATATTCTCTTCTTGAATTGATCCCTCCATCATTATGTAATGCTCTTCTTCGTCTTTTGTCACAGTTTTCATTTTAAAGTCTATTTTGTCTGACTTAAGTATTGATACCCTGGCTTTCTTTCACTTCCCTTTGTATGGTCAATGTCTTTCCACCCCTTCACTTTCAGTCTGTATGTGTCTTTAGGTCTGAGGTGAGTCTCTTATAGGCAGCATGTAGATGGATCTTATTTTTGTATCCTTTTGATCATCCTATGTCTTTTGATTGGAGCATTTAGTCCATTAACATTTAAAGTGATTATTGATAGATATGTACTTATTGCCATTTAAAAAATATGTTTTCTGGTTATTTTTGTAGTTCTTCTTTGTTCCTTTCTTCTTTTGCTCTTTTTTTATGATTGATGAGTATAAGCAATGTTTTGTTTGTCATTTTTTCTCTTTATGTTTTTGTGTATCATAAGTTTGGGGTTTGTGTTTACCATGAGGTTCATATATAACATCCTAAGTAAATAGCAGTTCATTTGTTGAAAAACAGCAGTTAATGTGATCATTATTTAAATTCAAACATATTCTTTAAAAAAAATATCAGAGAAAGAAATAATCTTTTTTTCCCCTTCTCTTCCCTTTTTACTCCCTTTACATTTTATGTACATTTTGTCATATTTTATACCTTTTTACTCATATTTTTCTTGTGTCTAATTATGACCATTTCTATTCTGCTTAATGAAGTCCCTTTAACATTTCTTGTAAGGCTGCTTTAGTGATGATAAACTCCTTTATTTTTCTGGAATATCTTTATCTCTCCTAATCTGAATGATAACCTTACTGGGTGGAGAGTTTTTGTTGTAGGTTTTCTCCTTTCAGCACTTTGAATATATGTGTCACTTGTTCTGGCTTGCAAAGTTTCTGCTGAAAAATTAGCTGGTAGCCTGATAGATTTTCCCTTGTAAGTAACGTTTTGTTTCTGTCTTACTGATTTTAGGGGTGCCTGGGTGGCGCAGCCGGTTAAGCGTCTGACTTTAGCCAGGTCACGATCTCACGGTCCGTGAGTTCGAGCCCCGCGTCAGGCTCTGGGCTGATGGCTCAGAGCCTGGAGCCTGTTTCTGATTCTGTGTCTCCCTCTCTCTCTGTCCCTCCCCTGTTCATGCTCTGTCTCTCTCTGTCCCAAAAATAAATAAACGTTGAAAAAAAAATGTCTTACTGATTTTAAAGTTCTCTCTTTATCTTTAACATTTTAATTATTATGTGTCATGCTGGGGACCTCCTTGGGTTCATCTTTTCTAGACCTCTTTGATCTTGGATATCTTGGACTTGGATATCTTAGACTTGGTTATCTATTTCCCTCCCTTGTTTAGAGAAGTTTATAGTTATTATTTCTTTAAATAAGTTTTCTATGCTTTTCTCCCTCTCTCTTGGACCACTATAATATAAATGTTTGCTTGATGTTGTCCAAGAGATTTCTTTATCTCTTCTCATTTTTGAAAATTCCTTTCTCTTTTTGCTGTTCAGCTTGTGTGCTTCCATTACCCTGACTTCCAGGTCACTGATATGTTCTGCATCCTCTGATCTACTGTTGATTCCCTCTGGTGTAGTTTTTACTTAAGTTATTGTATTTTTCCACTCTGACTGGTTCTTTTTAATATGTTTTATCTCTTTATTAAAAGTCTCCCCGAGTTCTTCCATTCTTTTCTCCAGCCCAGTGAGTATCTTTACAATCAATCATTTCTTTAAATTTTTTATAAGCATGTTGTTTATCTCAATTACATTTAATTCTTTTTCTGAAGTTTTTTCTTATTCTTTTGAAGCAGATTTCTCTATCTCCCCATTTGGCTTGACTTTCAGTGTCTTGTTTCTATCAATTAGGCAAAATGCAACTTCTTCTAAAGTTGAAGTAGTGATCTTGTGTAGGGTGGCCCTATGCAGATTGTGCTTTGTGACTTTTGCTGGCTGGCTGGAGTTGGCCATATTGACCCCTGGCTTTTTAAAGAAAGAATAAAAAAATAATAATTATAATAAGAGAAAGAAAGTTAATAAAACAAGAAAATAAAGTAAAAAACAGTAAAAAGAAGAAAAAAATAAGACCAAAAATTAAAAAAAAAAGAAAAGAAATTGATAAATTTTAAAAAGTAAATAAAAGTTAAAAAAAAATTCCACAAAACTGCAGCTTGTTTTCATGCCCTGTCACCACAGGGTGGCTTATGTGGGCTTGTGGATCCTGGGCTCATTGAGATCTCAAGTTCACCATGAGATGGACCCTACTGTAGCGTGTTCTTATAAGGTGGAGGGGCAGATAACATTCCCATAGCTTCTTGGCCCTTTTAAACTGTGTCACCTTTCTGTGTCCCAGTGTAGCTAGGACTGGTATGGGCTTGTGTACCATGAGTTTGCTAAAGCTGCAAGCTTCTTGTGAGGATATGACCCACCAATCATGGCACCAGGGCCCACTTATTATTGCATCTGAACCCACGAATATGGTGTCAGACCCTGCTCTGGTCTGGGGTTGTAAGGTGGAAGGAGAGAGTATCCCTACTGCTCCTTGGCCTTTTTAAACTATGGTTTGTTTTCTGAGCCGTGGGCTCCCTGAAGTTGAAAATTCACTAAGATGACCGGACACAGCTGTTCTAGTCTAGCTTTTAAGGTAGGGTGGGAAGGTAAACCGTGTTGTTCTCCTGTCACTCTGACCTGGAGAGCTTTCTCACAGAATTCTAGTATTTTCTCTTTTATATGCTAGTTGCTCTTTTAAACTGTGGCATTTTTTCTGTGCCCCAGGAGAGAGGGAACTGTTCTCCATTCCCCAGTATTGTCCCTCCCCACTGCTATTTGCAGTGTTGGGGGCGGGGCTTCCCTTTGTTATTGTGTTTCTGTCTCATTTGCTGTTTTCTTGCCATTTTCTCTGTATTTGGTTGTTTAGTAGCCATTAAGTCAGTGCTCAGTTCTTCAGGAGGAAGAAGGAGGCGCACTGAGATCTCAAGCTCACCATGAAATGGACCCTTCTCTAGTGTGTTCTTATAAGGTGGAGGGGGAGAGAACATTTCCACAGCTCCTTGTCTTTTATTAATTGTTTTATTAATAAGCGCAAATTGGTGTGTTCTGGAGGAGATGAGTTGAGGTTTCCTACATCACCATCATGGACCAGAACTTGCCACAAAAAACCAGACTCTTAAATACAGAGAACAAACTGGTGATTGCCAGAGCAATGGTGAGTAGAGGAATGAGTGAAATAGAGGATTAAGAGTATACATATCATGATGAGCACTGAGTAATGTATACAAATGACGAATCATTATATTGTACACCTGAAACTCCTATAACACTGTGTGTTAATTATACTTCCATAAAAAATAAACAAAATGAGTTTTTCTCCCCATAAAATATATTCAAGAGGTTAACTCTGTTTAGAGATGAGACCACTTTCTTTTCTTGTGTTTACGGTCTTAATTTTGAGTCTTTGTGGAGGTAGATAAATGAACAGCTTATTAGAAAACTGTGCTGTCCTGTGTACTCTTTTCAGTTAAAAATTTTTAGTACACATCTTGAGAAAATGATGATCCAGAAGCCAGAAAGCCGCTAGGGGTCAAACACGCTGTTTTAGGATCTAGTACCACTATTAAATAAAAGAGATTCTTAAACTTACATTTTGTCTTATTTGAAAGTGACTTTTAATGAGATGGCTCTAGCAGAAGTTCCTGATGCCCTTTATGTACAAAATGAATGGCTTCTTTCCTGGTTATTAACCTGACTCACATTGTCATTTGACATTGTTGCTCATATTGAAAGTCTCTCTAACTTTGGTTTCCTGTTTTCTTCCTTATTCCTTCTCTATTATCTTTTTGGTTCTCTTCTGTTTTCTACCACAGCGTAGACATTTCTCAGGATTTTATTCTTGCCCTTATTTTTTTCCTCGACGTTATTCCACTTGGCACTCTATTTTCACCACTTCCATTTGCCTTTACTTAGTGTTTTCCAAAATTGGTATTATGATTCTTGAATGCTCTTCTAAGTATATTTCCGATGTCTTGTGACCTATTTCTCCATTGTTATTTTGCTAACATCTGGAACAAGAATGTTGTTAAATGGTTATTTCCTAGTATCTAATTTTTATAACTCATTCTTATTTATTGTTGCCATGTTAATCTTTGCACTGTAACTTCCCATTTCTGAAACACGAGTGGTTTTTGAATGCATTCTTGCTCTTCTCTTAACATGAACTAGATTTTCCCTCCTGTATGCTTTGCTTTCTTCAAGTTCCCATCACCACCATGCCTTCTCATTTTATAAATGCATATAAAAATATTGTGTTTTCAAAATTCAGTTAATACTTCATCCATCCTTAATTTTTTCAATCAGATGCTATCTTTTTTTCCTAAAGCTTGCACTATGTATTGTGATAGCATTTATGTGGAATCATGGAATCTTTGATTCTAAGATGCACATACGCTTTAAAATCATAGTTTAATGTCCCTGAAATTATGAATTAACTTATAGTCAAAGGTAGATGTAATAAAATCTAGTATTTTCTCTGGATCAAATTGTCATGGCCCTTAGGAAGAAAATATTTAATTTTTTAACTCCCATATTTCCTTTTCAGTAAAAATCTGTCAAACTATTATATGCCACAATGTTTCTATTCTAACAAATCAAATGAAAGTGTGAGAGCCATCAGGTACTGTTCTCACAGGAAAAAATAATCAGAGGTTGATTTAGATTCTCCTGTATTTTTAGGAATATTACCATATTAACAATATTAAATCTTCACATCCATACTCATGGTATGTCTTTTTATTCAGATCATCTTTAATCTGTTAACAATGTTTTCTAGATTTTAGCGTACAGATCATGTACTTTTAATGATAAACCTATCCCTCAGTGTTTTATTCTTTTTGATGTTTTTATAAATGGAATTACTTTCTTAATTTTGTCTTTGGATTGTTCATTACTAGTGTGTGGAAACACAACTGGTTTTTCTATGTCGATCTCAAATCCTATAAAATTGCTGAGTTCATTTGTTCTTTCTTTAAAAAAACCGGATTAGGATTTTCTGTGTATATCAAGTCATTGCAAATAGAGATAGTTTTAGTTCTTCCTTTCCCATCTGGAAGTCTTCCATTTATTTTTCTTGACTACTTGTCCTTGGTAGGAACTCCAGTACAATGTTGAATAGAAGTGGAACAAGTAGACATCTTTTTCCTCATCTTAGGGGACAAGCATTTAGTCTTTCACCATTAAGTATGATGTTAGCTATTGGTTTTTCATAGATGGACTTTGTCAGGTTGAGAAAGTTCTATTCCTAGTTCATCGGATGTTTTTATTATGAAATAGTGTTGGATGTTTTCAAATGTTTTTTTACTGCATCCATTGAGAGGATCATGTGGATTGTATGTGGTCTGTGTGATCCCAGAGTAGCCAGTAGGAACTTGAGAAAGAAGAAATGGAGAACTCACACTTCCTACTTTCAAACTTAGCACGAAATGAAAGAAATCAAGACAGTGTGTATTAGCATATAAATAGATATATAGACCAATGACATAGAATTGAAAGGACAGAAATAAACTCTTACATAGATGAGCAATTGATTTTTGACAAGGGTGCCTAGACCTCTTTTTTTTTCTTTTTTAATTTTTTTTTTCTTCAACGTTTATTTATTTATTTTTGGGACAGAGAGAGACAGAGCATGAACGGGGGAGGGACAGAGAGAGAGGGAGACACAGAATCGGAAACAGGCTCCAGGCTCCAAGCCATCGGCCCAGAGCCTGATGCGGGGCTCGAACTCACGGACCGCGAGATCGTGACCTGGCTGAAGTCGGACGCTTAACCGACTGCGCCACCCAGGCGCCCCGCCTAGACCTCTTAATGTGGAAAGAATAGTGTTTTCAACAAATGACTTTGGGAAAACTGGATATTCACATGCAAAAAAGATGAAGCGGGAATCCTATCTCACAGCACATACAAAGTGAAATCAAAATGGTTTACTGGCACAAATCTAAAAAATTAAAACTGTAAAGCACTTACAACAAATTACAATAGTATGTCTCTGAGAACTTTGATTAGGCAATGATTTCCTAAATGACACTAAACAAACAGATACAACAAAAGGGGAAACATACCTAAATTGGACGTCAAAATGAAAAAACTGTTCTTCAAAGGACACTGTCAAAAAAGTCAAGACAACCTATAGAATGGAAAAAATACAAATCATGTTATTGGTAAGTGATTTGAATCTAGAATATATAGAGAATGCTTATAATTCAACAATAAGTCAAATAAGTAATTAAAACATGGGAAATGGGTTTGAATAGACATTTATTCAAAGAAGATACACAAATGCTCAAATAGATGTCTTAGCATCATTAAGCATTAGGGAAATGCAAGTCAAAATCACAATGAACTATCATTTGATACTCACAGGATGGCTAAAATTAAAAAAAAAAATTGGTAATGGTGTTGACAAGAATGTGGAGGAACTGGAACACATGTACTGCTGTTGGATGTGTAAAATATGGCAGGCACTTTGAAAAACATTTTGACAGTTCCTCACATGGTTAGTGTACATTTCCAGGTGTATACACAGCAAAAATGAAAACATATTCATACAAATACTTATATATGAATGTTCATAGGAACATTATGCATAATAGCCAAAAAGTGGAAATAAATGTTCATCAGTTGATGAATCAACGAACAAAATGTTAACTATTTGTGCCATGGAATATTATTCGCCTATAAAAAGAATTATGTCCAGATATATATTACAATATGGAGGAACCTTGGAAACATTTTGCTAAGTGAAAGAATCTGAATAACTACTGGATTTTATCTATTATATCATTCCTACAGGCATACATACATGCTTTAGGAGCTATTAAATAAAACCTCCTTTTGGTCCCAAAGTGTTCCTCTAAGTGTCCCATCTCATTTTCCACATTTACAGAAAAATACTTCAAAATACTTTTCCACTCACTATTTTTGCTTCTTCAACTCCCATTTTCTCACTCTATCTAGTCTCTTAATCTACCACCATTATGTTGAAAGAGCTCTTTTTAAGGTCATGATGAACTTTTGACAAAGACAATGATTGCTTTTCTTTTATTATCTTAACCTCTCAGTAACATTTAATATGGTTGACCATAGCCTCCTTCTTGGGACATTTTATTTTTCAGGCTTTCAAATAACTGTATGTGGTTTTCCCCCTATCTCACTGTTCCTTTTTCATCTCCTTTGATAGCTTTGCATATCTACTGAACTTCTAAAATGTTGATGTGGCAAGATTCCATCTTTGTTCTTCTCTTTTTGTCTTGATGATTCTTCTAGGTGATCTCTAGTCCCATGACTTAATAACATCTGCCTTAGATCAGGTGGCTTAATATACACCTCAACATATGAGAGTATGTTAAGAGTACAAATGGAACATTTACCCTTAGTAGGCTGCTGCACACATGAAAACAGAACCTAGTAGGGAAGGCAGAAATGTACATGCATACTAGGTTGCCATAAGTCCATTGAATTAAACATTATTGATGTTACATTGTGGATATTAAGGCAAGTTTTACTAAATATTCAAGTAACAAATATTTGTAGGGAGTATAAAAAGAGCAAAAAACCTGTAACTCGTTTAGGAATCTAGTACAACCTTAATAACAACTATGGAAAATGACAGTAAAAGAAAGGAAAATCACTTATTATAAACGCAAAATTCTTAAATATTAATAAATTTTGCACCTATTTAAAACATGTACAGCATTGTGATATGGTTGTGTGTGTGTGTGTGTGTTTGTACACACATCTATCTATCCACATGCCTATCTCAATAGATACCGAAAAGTATTCTTTATCATTCAACACATATTCATAACTAAAATAGGGGAAATCTATTTCACCTAATAAACAGTATCTACCAAAATTCCATAGCAAATACTATATCTAATAGTAAAATTTTAGATTGAATCTTTCACAAATAGAAAAAAGCAAGGTTGCCTACTATTTCCACTTGCATTTGATATTAGATTAGAAATTCTATCCAGTGCAATAAGGCAAGGAAAATAAACGAGATATAAGAATTAGCATAAAAACTAAATTGCCTTAAATACACAGGAATTAATTATATGAAATAGCACAATTTACACCCATATATATGATTCATATATTTACTTACTCTGTCATCATAATAACATCGAAAATATATTAAGTACCCACTAAATATATGTTGGATTAATGGATGAAATGTGCAATCAATTATTACAGCTAACACAGAGCTCAGCGAGTTTGTCAGGCTGAAAATAAGTATACAAAAATCAAAAGGATTTTTACATGACAGCAACAACCATGAAAAAATGTAATTAACCACAGCAAAAAATACATACGAAGTATTCAGTCATTAATATTAAAAAGTTATTTGTACAAAGAAAACTAATTGAAGGACACAAAGCCAAAGAAGAGAAATACATGGCACTTAATAAGACATTATAATTAATATTATAAGTATATAATATTATAAAGATATAAATGCCCTTCCCCAAATTAAATTATAAATACAATTTCAGTCAATATGGATTTTGACATACCAAGATGGTCCTAACACTTATACAAAAGATGAAATAGTGTTTGTTCATAAAAAAGCTAGCTTCAGCCAGTCTGCCTATTTTCAAAAAATGACTTAACCAGCTGTTACCTGGGACATGATAATTAAACACTTTCTGGGTCTCCTTATCTGTATCTTGGAAATGAAAAATACTATCTTCACAAATTGTGGGGGCCATTTTTGGCCCTTTGTCATTGCTTATAAAAATTAACTTTATTAGATGTTTTGTGCTCTTACCCCAGCGAGTAGAGGTAGCAACAGTGAGCATCAAACATATAATCAGGTAAGTCTGATAAATGCTTACACTGATTTATGTTTTAGAAAAATCACTCTGACTAGTGCTTGCCCTTAGAGGAAAGGCAAATGTAAAGAAAGACCTCTCAGGAGGCCATTGCAGTGCTTTAGGCAAGAGTTTAAAGAACTTAAATTGCAGTCACAAAAATAGTGCAAAGTGTTCACATTCATAGAGTGTTATGTATATATGTGTTTTATAGCTAACAAGGCTTACTAGTTGATTGGATGTGTGGAGTTTAACAGATAGGAGTACACCAAATATTTTGACCTGAACTACTAAATAGATGCTGCTGCCACTGGCTGAAATGAGAAACACTGAATTGGAAAATAGAAAACATAGAAGACATGAAGGAGAGATATGGTGTACTGTTTTGGCCAATTCAATTTGTGATACTTATTAGAAATCCATTGGATCTGTTGGGTATGATGTTGGATATACATTTGGAGCTCAGAAGAAGAGATACAAATGAAAACAAAAATAAGAGCCATCTCATATGATATAAGAGGTACTATTGGTTGGATTCCTTGGTATTTCCTTTATTATCTCAGTTGAGAGTTCCCATTCTATAGCTGCTATTGGTACTTCAACTAATGGCTCACATCTGTCATTTTTTTCAGATGTTTACCTTGGACAACTTTAACCTCTTTATACACATTTTACCTTCATTAGTAGAGATAAAATTATTCTAGCTTAATGTTCATTCTCTAGTTTGCTCCCCTTTTTGTGTCCAAACATATTTTCTGTGAATGTTGATTTACTCTTTTACTTGTTATTATTGCTGTTATTTTTAAGTTTCTATTACTCTGTACCTTTAATTAATATCCCCAGATTGATTGTAAGCATCTGTAGGGCAGAGACTGTGTTTTATTCTTGTTTGTTTTCACTGCAAATTCTGGCTGAGTGCTTTATAATGTGTTGGTTTCAATAATATGCTGTTTGCTTGATGAATCACTTGTCTCTGCCTGATTAACTTAGTTCTTGAGTACAGGGTGTTAATGAAGCCAGGGTCATAAGAACAAGCCCTGTGTGGATCAGTTAGCTTTGGTTTATTTGATAATCCTAGTATGTACTTTACCCTAAATCAACATTTACAGAAAATGTGTTTGGACACAAAAAGGGGAGCAAAGTCGAGGATGAACATTAGGCTAGCATAATTTTATCTTCACTGCTAAAGGTAAAATGTCCAAATGGTAAAGGCTTTTCCTAATGATGGATCTGCAGTACTTTCAGAATATTTTTCTTTCGTTATTCATATCAAAATCAGTAAGCTACTTAATTTGTTTATAAAGGTAATCTCAAAAACTCCTAAGTGACAGGAAGGTTAAGTTTCCCAGTCATATAATTTATTGCAAATTATTGGCATCATAGTCCCATCTATTATTTTATAACAACCTATTTAGTGTTGAATTTTCAAATATTCAAAAGCAATATACTTGATCAGCCATTTCTGTGACCTTTAGAAAATATCAAAGTTATTTTTTTCTAAAATTTCTAATGTTTAAGATTTATGGATCGATATGGCACAAATTGGTTTTTGGACTATGAGGTGGTTTCACATAAATGTATAATAGTCATTCTTTTTTATATTTACTATAAGAAAATCTCAATCTACAGAGATATAATTGTAAGATGAAATGAGAAACAGAGCTGTTAGGATCAAACGATTAAACAGCAAAATGCACATGCAATGTGGGGAAAAATGTAAAAACAAATTCCTATGTGATGTTCTTTTTAAGCCCTATTTGATAGGAAGCTAGTAGAAAGATAGCACTATTTTTACTTGAAAGGAAAACATAATAAAGAACAAAGTAGACAAAGCATTGAGTAAAAATATTTTATGCTTTCATAGGAAATTATAATATGTAGTTGGAAAAAAGTAATTGGAAAAATGTAAAGTAAATTTGTTTAAATCAACACATTTCCTACAGAATTTGTAGAATTTTTCAATGAATCATTAAAAGATAGTTTTTAAGATTCCTTAAACATTATAAGCAATCTCAAATCAGTATGGCACAATGAGGCCACAGGAACAAATAAAATTTTGATTTGATTTTTCTGAGCTGATGGATATTGCCTTTCATTTGTCTTGTAGGAACAGAAAACACACACACACACACACACACACACACACACACACACACACAATAGCCACTTCCCCAGGGTACCAAACACATAGTCCAATAAATTGTCCCTTTGAAATATGTTGAGTATGTACTCATTTTTCTACCTAGTAAACTGAGTGACGTCCCTATTTCTAAATATAATATCACAAACTTTTATTAATGATAGAATTCTGCTTCATAGCTTGAGTTGATCAGAGATTTCTTACAGGAAGATAAAAATGTTCACAGGAATTTGTTTTGGATTATCCTCATCTGTTTGTAAAGTACAGCATATTGATTAAGAGCACAGGCTTTGGGTGGTTTTCAGACCTGGTTTTTTGGCTCACTAGATGTCTGACTTTGGGGCAAATTGTTTAACCTCTTTGTGTGTCATGGCTTCATCTGTAAAATGGGACTAATAATTGTGCCTACCTCAAAGGACTATTCTGTATCTTAAATGAGCTAATATAGTTTAAGGGCTTTGAACCATGCCTGGCAAATAGCAGATACTTAGCAGATGTTAGCTATTAGGTGTAACGTTATAATCCTGGTTGGAAATCACTGAGGTGGTCATCACTCCCCCTGATCCTTGTTCCCAGTGGTATTTGTGCTCTGGGCCTTAAGGCCTTGCATGGTTCAGTTGTCTTTAAACTTCTACCACAGCCCTCCCATGTGCACAGGAACAATGGACTATTCTCCTGTGAACAACTAGTGGTATTGAAAATTCAGTGGCTTAACCATAATCAGTCTTAAGTTTATAATACTTGAGATATAGAAAGCCAAAAACCCCAGGGACCACAACACTTCACAGCTATCATTGTTTGTAGAAAGAAAAAGACATTTTCAGTACATAAAATATTAGTTAAATTTTAGTGTTTGGTAGGGAGTACTTTGTAAACTTCATGTTGGGGATAGTGGGAGACATGCAATGAACAAAATGTAAATATATCTTTTTATTATCGGGGTAAATGTAATCAGAAAAATAAAGCAGGGATGGGAGATAGGAAGTGTCTAGAATGAGGTCGGGGTAGAATTTGCAATGGAAGGAAGGTTTCAATCCAATTTTTTATTGGATTGTCAAGCAAGTTTTTACTGAAAAGATGAAAATAAGATCTCAGGGAGAGAAGAGGGTGAGCCATGGAGATCTTGGGGAAGGAATGTTCATGGTGGAAGGGACAACAGGTTCAAAGGCCCTGAGGTTCATTTGTGTGCGTTATGTTTGAGGAACAGGAAGGAGGCCAGTGTGGCTGAAACACAGTGAGCAGTTGTTAGGAGATTATACACTGAGGGGGGAAATGGAGGCTAGATCATGTAGGTCTTGGATATAAACATGTCATTTCTCTTTACTTTGTTTCAGTTAATCATTTTATTATCAGTACTTGATTTTTCAAACTTCTACTCCACTTTTAAATGGTTTAAAAATCCCAAAGGGTAAACCCAGCTCCAAGGAGTGTGGTTGCCAGTTTTCTTCTATGCCAGAGGGACCTGGGTTCTCGAGTTCACTGATGTATTTCTTCCTGCTTCCCCACTGTCCTACTCTTCTAATGCAGTCTTCTAAGTTCTGAGGGATACTCTGCACCTATTTCAGGTCTAAGTCACTGCCTACCTATAGCAGGGCTCGTGCTTGGACTCAGAAGATACCATGTTCTTAGACCACAGTTGTATGCTCAGCCGTAGTTTATTGAATCCTATCTCCTATGCCATCGTGGTTGGGTCTGGTGGGGTAACTTCTAACAAAAGTCTCAGGCTGCACCTAATCTGGACCTCCCTTTGATTGTTAGACCCTTGACTTGGGCCTGTGTGGTCAGACAAGCCTCCTCTAGCCCATGCAGTGCCTTGGTGTGCCTTTACAAAGGCATTTCCTCATGATTTCGTGATTAAGTGACACCCTTGTGAGAATTAGGATGAAATCTCTCTTTTCTCTAGATACATACAGCTCCTGGAAGGCTGAATGAACATCTGCTGGATTTCAGCTTCAAACCACCACTTCTCCAGCTGGTGCTTTGTGCAGGTCACAATCCACCTAACCTGAAATGATGGTGTTAGCCTAGACTTTTTCCCTCAGGTCCTGGGACTCCTTATATAAATAAATCTAATCCTTGCCTGGCTATGTTTCCAGTGGCCTCAGGGAGCATCAAATTTAGAAATGGAAAGGGTCTATTCTACTTGAATCACAGGACAAATTGTTGTATCCTTAGGCTACCATTAAGAACCCATAAAAGACTTCCAAATAATATTTTTTGAAAAAACAAGGTGATCTGGGATGCCTGGGTGGCTCAGTCGGTTAAGCGGCTGACTTCAGCTCAAATCATGATCTCACAGTCTGTGAGTTTGAGCCTTGTTTGGACTCTGTGCTGACATCTCAGAGCCTGGAGCCTGCTTCCAATTCTGTGTCTCCCTCTCTCTCTGCCCCTTCCCTGCTTGCTCTCTGTCTCTGTCTCTGTCTCTGTCTCTCAAAAATAATACACATAAAAAAAATTAAAAACAAGGTGATCTGTGCTTTTTGGCTCTAAGCCTCTGAGAAGCTAGTATTTTCATTCTCTCCTTAATGGGTACCATATTTAAATACTAATTTGTATCTTCTCTTTTTATCTTTGTCAGTCTTTCTAGGGTTTATCAACTTTTTGCCTCTTTCCAAGAACCAGATTTTGGTTTCATTAATAACTGTCCTTATATTTATTATCTCTTTATCCTCGCTTTGAATTTATTTTGCTCTTTTCTCTTAACATGAAAGCTTAGATTATTGGCTTGAAACCTTTTTTTCTAATGTAAGCATTTGATGCTATAAATTTCCCTCTTAGGCCTGCTTTACTTGCATCTCACAAATTTTTTGTGTGTGCTGCATTTTCCTCTTTGTTCAGTTCACAGTGTATCCTAATTCCTCTATAGACCTCCCCTTTGATCTATGAATCACTTAGTAGTGTGATGTTTAATTTCCAAGTATTTGGAGATGTTTCTTTATCTTTCTGTTACTGATTTCTAGTCTATGTTCATTATGTTCAGTGAACATATTTTGATTTAAATTCATCTAAATCTATTAAGATTTGTTTTATTGACCTAGGATATGGTTTATCTTGGTAAATATTCCATATGCAGTTGAAACAAATGTTCATCCTACTGTTGTTGGGTAGAGTGTTCTATGAACATAATTTAGACCCAGTTGGTGGATGGTGTTGTTTAGTTCTTCTATGTCCTTGGTAATCAACTGCTGACAGAGGAGTCATGAAGTCTCAAATTGTAGTTGTATATTTATCTCTCCTTTTAGTTCTAGCAGTTTTTGCTTCATTATTTTGAAGTTCTGTTTTGTTGTATATTCACTTTCAGGATTGTTATATCATGTTGGCGAAACAACTCATTTTTTTAATTAAAAAAATTATTTATTTTGAGACAATGGGAGTGTGCATGATGAGGACAGGGGCAGAGAGAGAGAGGAGGAGAGAGAGAATTCCAAGCAGACTCCATGCTCATCACAGAGCTGAACACAGGGTTTCATCTCATGAACTGTGAGATCATGACCTGAGCCAAAATCAAGAGTCGGATGCTTAACAGACTGAACCACCCAGGTATCCCTAAAATTTATTAATTTTTTTCTATTTTATTTTTATTTTTAAAATTTTTAATGTTTATTTTTGAGAGAGAGAGAGATATTGTGAGTGGGAGAGGTGCAGAGAGTCAGGGAGACACAGAATCCAAAGCAGGCTCCAGGCTCTGAGCTGTCAGCACAGAGCCCAGGCAGGGCTCAAACTCACAAACCATGAGATCATGACCTGAGCCAAAGTTGGACACTAAACCGACTGAGCCACCCAGGAGCCCCTATGTTCACTCATATTTTAAAGAACTCAATATAAGAATGGTCTATTTACCCTGATAAAAGCCATTTGTTTATACTTCATTTTGATGTTACAAATTCCCTTCTGGAATCATTTCCCTTATGCCTGAAAAATAGTTTTAGCATTTTTTTGAGCAGGTATATGTCAGCAAAGTCTCTATTTTCCTTTTTCATTTATTGCTGAAGGATACTTTTGCTAGGTATAGAATTCTGGGGTGACAATTCTTTTCTTTCAACACTTTATAAACATTATTTTACTTCCTTCTGGTCACCACCATTTCTGATGTGAACTCTGAAGTCACTTAAATCCTTATTGCCCTATCATTATGCTGTTGTTTTCTTTAATTGCATTCAAGATCTTTCTTTGCCTTTTGTTTTCAGCTGTTTAATTATGATATATATGGGCACAGATTTATTTGTGTTTCTCTTGTTGAGATGTACTAAGATTCATGAATCTATAGCAGGTTTGTCTTTTTCTTCTTTTTTTCATATCTTTGTCTTTTCTAAAATTTAAGTTTTCAGTCACTATTTCTTCAAAGTTCTGCATTAACTGACTCTATCTTGTCTCCTTGAGAGATTTCAGTGACAAAGATATTTTACTTTTTGTTAAGTTTCCACAGTCACTGAAATTCTGTTCCTTTCTTCTAATCCTTTTATCTTCGTTGTTCAGATTTAATAGTTTCTACTGACATATTTTCAAAGTTCACTGATTGTTTCTTTGGTCATATTCATCTCTTTTGAACTCATTAAGTGAGCATTTTATATGTCATTGTATTTTTCAATTCTAAATTATTTTTTTGTATCTTTGACTACTTGAGACTTCATTTTTCCATTTGTTTAAAGAGTATTCTCAGAGTATAACAACTAATTTAAAATGTTACATTATTTCAAAAGCTGTTTCATCTCTGGGGTAGTGTTTATTGATTGAATTTTCTCAAGCAAGTTATGACTTTTCTTCTCTTTATAGGCGGAGTAATTTTCTATTGTATCCTGGATATCTTGAATATTGTTATAGTATTTTAAGTCTTATTTTCATCCTACATAAAATATTGACATCTTTTATAGGCTGTTGACCTGGTTGAGTTTAAGCTACAAGTGCCACCCATCTCTATAGATAATGACTTCATTTTAAGTTCTATTTTTAAGTACTTTTCAGTGTTGTTTAGATTTGTGTTTCATGTGTGTCATCCATTGGCCAATCTGGAACCAGGGCAGTGGTCTGTATGTTCATTGTTTAAAGTAATAGGTGCCCTGAATAGCATCAGATCCAGACATAAAAAGCTCAGGGGTAAGCCAAGTCCATAAAAAGTTTTCTGGAGTCCCTTCCCTTGGGGATCCCCTTTACCAAGTTCCACCCTCTCCACAGTCCCCTGGTATCTTCTGTTTCTTTGGGACTTTTTTTTTTGGTTCTGTCACTGGAAAGCTGGTACTTTATTTATCCTGTTCTGCTGTACACTTTCCATGACTGTGCCCATTTCTTGGGATGACAAAGAAAAAGAAGGAAGTACACCTTACATTCCTCAAGTAGTAAAGGAAGTTTTCTTTCCATCAGAGTTTTAGGCTATTGTGGACCTCTATTTACACCATTGTCATTGCCACCATTTCTTAGATGCTAGAGAATGAGGAAAAGAGGAAAAGGTAAAATATGGGAAATCTTCCTCACTCTCTGAGCATTAAGAGACACCTTTCTTGGTCCTTGTGCCAGAATTAGCCTTTTGCAACTTCTTCCCTGTCCGTGCCACTATTGTCTTCATGTTTCAAATTGTGTTGAGTTTAGACTGATAGACGCCAGTAGGAAATAATAAAGTAAATTCACGTCTAGTTTGAAAGTACTTCTAATTTTGGTCTTCTTCTGCATTGTGTCTGGCACTATTTATTTTTCAGAGTCCTAAAATGGATGTTCTATGTATCCTATTTAGATTTTATAGATGCATTCAGAAGGAGAGACAAGATGGAGTGTGCTTACTCCATTGTAACTAGAATTGAAAGTCTCCATCCTATTTAACCACTGAAAGGAGAAGAAAAACATCTTCCAAATAGAGATGCATTGTGGCCATTTTAAAATTAAGTGCAACCTATTTAGTCAACCAATTTTAGACTGTTGTAAGTGCTTTGGGTTTTGTATGTTGGAGGGAAAAAAGTCAAGTCCTCCAGGATACACTTCAAGGAGGAAGATTAAATGTAGCCATTCCTTTTTTAACTGCCATCTTTTGTCTCGTATTGGTGGAAATCTCCAGATGGCCTACGGTGTGGCGAATCAGAGTATGTGAAGATAAGGCAATTGACAGACCCAAGCACAAGTCTTGCTACAAATAATCAGAGTGCTACTCTGACTCTGGCATAGAAAATATATGTCTAATGCTATAACTTTGAGATTATGCTTGTAATAAATCCTCAAAAATCATGCAGCCTCACTCTTCAAGCACCGGAATTTACCCAGTGTCTGAAGAGGGTTAGATATTGACATGGGCTCCATGCCTTGCCATGTATTTTTGCATGTTTTCATGTTTCTCTCCCATTCCAGAGCTTATAGTGGCTCCCTAGCCACCTTGACTAGGTATCAAAGCCCTTTGCTAACTCGTGGTTACAGATTAATTTCTTTCACCTTTTACAGTCCTACTCAGAGGATTTCTTTAGTCTTGCCTTGTGTCTATTGTTATTTCCTATACTGACTTAGCAACTTGATTCTTTTAAGAAATTATCATATTTAAATTGGTATGTTTAATAGAATGGCCATGATTAAATAACACTACACTTTTTCACATGATTATTATCGAGTCTTCTCCTGGACATTACTCCTTGGCTATTCCAAAGGGACTTCAAATTCACTGTGTTCAAAATTGGGCTCATGCTCATTCTGATATGCTTTTCTTCCTGCTTTCACTATTGCAGTGAACGCTTATTATTCAAAACCTGTGTTATCTCATACCTCCATGGTTAATCTGCAACCAAATCCTAACAATTCTATTTTTAACTATCTTTTGACTCTCTTTTCTTAATCCCACTGTTATTTGCTTTCTTAGGCTTCTACAATTTCTTCTTTAAAATTTCTTAAATGTTTATTTTTGAGAGAGAGAGAAAGACACAGAATGTGAGCAGGGGAAGAGCAGAGAGAGGGAGACACAGACTCAGAAGCAGACTCCAGGCTTTGAGCTGTCAGCACAGAACCTGATGCGGGGCTCGAACCTACAAATGAGACAGCGAGATCATGACCTGAGCCGAAATCGGACTCCTTACCCACTGAGCCACCCAGGCACCCCTACAATTTCTTCTTTAAAGTACAGCCCTAGGGGCACCTCGTGGCTCAGCCAGTTAAGTGTCTGACTTTGGTTCAGGTCATGATCTCATAGTTTGTGGGTTCAAGCCCTGCATCGGGCTCTGTGTTGACAGCTCAGAGCCTGGAGCCTGCTTGGGATTCTGTGTCTCCCTCTCTTTCTGCCCCCCCCCCCCCGCTTGTGTTCTCTCTCTCTCTCTCTTTCTCTCTCTCTCTCTCTCAAACAAAAGAAAACAAAACATTAAATTACAACACTAGTTTTCTTACTGATTTTCTATCTACAGTCTTGATCTCCATTTACAATCCGTTTCAATCCGTTTACAGCATTACAGCCTTAGTAAGTTTTCTGTCATAAAATAGATCATGTCACTCCCTTGTGTAAAACTTTTAAAATCTTTCAGTGACCTTTCCAAAAATTCAGAGTAAAATTATAATTTCTTAGTGTGATATACAAGGCATTCCCTGATCTGATTCCTATCAGTTTATTTAGGAAGCCTCCTTTAATTTGCCTTCATCAGTACTAACCCTCACCTCTAATATGGACCAGGTGCTTATTTTTACAATTCTATAGTATCACTCTGCACTATCAGAGCCCTCATCATATAATATTGCCACTGCGATTATTATTATTTTGTTGCCATTTAAATAAGGTTGCCATTTAAATAAGGTCGATGTCTAATTTTTATGTTTCTATTTTAGTGCCTGGACTCAGTCCCTGAAATACTGGGATTTGGGTTTGTTGAATGCATGTGTGAAAGAATAAGTAAAAAGTTTTGAAACCTAAATTAAAGAATTTAGGTTCTTGAGCAAAAAAATGACAAAAACATAATTGAAGAACATTAGATAAATAGATAAGGTAAGGATATCTGGAAGTATATAGAGATGGTGAGAAAACTGAACACCACAAGGGTTTTGTAACATGCGTGATGTCAAAAAGACTTGAAATGGTAGGTTGGGTAGTAAGTGAAATAACTAATAATTTCATTTAAACTTAAATTATTAAAGTCCTAGAATGCATTATTTTATTGGCCCCAGAAAATATTATAGAATCACCTTTCAATTCTCAAAGCAGTATCCCAAATTTATTTATATATATGTGATATATAAATTGTATATCATGAGTTACATATATTACCATATATGTAATAAACAGAGTAGAAAGCAAACTAGTAATGCTTTAAACTGTATGAAACTTATGTGATTATAATTTGTTTTAAACAAACTTCTGTCTTTTATGTTTTAATTTTTCCCCATTGGGTCCTAGAGGTAGAAGAGCCTGAAGGGCTTAAAGTTGTCTGTTTTATCTGTGGTGTAAGTTTTATTTTCTTCATATGTGCTTGCCAAATGCTGCCATGATTGTGCTTTTAAAATGAACCACTTTGTTCATTTAGTTTATATCAACAGAAAGCTTAAAATAATTAGACTTCAAATGAAGTCAAGTTCAGAAGACTGGTATTTATTCTCTTTAAGAGGCCTAAAGATATGATATGTCATTTTGTTGCAAGTGCTAACATTTGTTAAATTTGAACAATCTGATATTTATTTTCAAGGTCTATTATGTTTCAAACAAGTTAAAATATTTCAAAAACTATGATTTAACTGTTTTAAGTTAAACAAGTATCACTTAAAATTTTACCAGTATTTGCACCGAGAGCAATAGGTATTGTCTATTCTGATTCTCACTGGTTAGCTTAGAAGCTAATTTTTGTCTTTATTTCAGTTAGAGCTGTTCCAGTATGTAACTTAAAAAATGTTTAAAAAATGTTTAACTCAAGCAAAAGAAGGTTTTTATGTATCAATCTATGCATTTTCTTTTCAACAGTTCAAGTGGTTTCCCTCCTTAATTCATTTATAAAGTTACTAAGATTTTTTAAATGGCCCATATTCTATTTGCAGGCTGATCATTTAGTTCAGTAGTTACTAAAAAGCATTAGCAGCCTTATATAATTCAAAAAGTTCCCAAGTAGGCAAAAAGCACACCATTCTTGTTAAATGATTATGACTAACCAGTCTCTAGAGAAACATTAGATTTTGTAGATACTCTACCTTCCTTCCTTCCTTCCTTCCTTCCTTCCTTCCCCCCCCCTCATTCTTTATTTCCTTATTTCTTCAGTGAGAGAGAGAGAGAGAGAGAGAGAGAGAGAGAGAGAGAGAGAGAGAAGGGGCAAAGACATTCTTAAGCAGGATCCCCACCCAGCATGGAGCTTGATCTCAGGACCATGAGATCATGCATGACCTGAGCTGAAATCAAGAGTTGGATGCCTAACCAACTGAACCACCCAGGCACCCATACCATTTTATTTTATAAATAACCATCTCTTTGAAATAACCATTTCAAAGGCAGATAAGAATTTCGCACTTCATTTTATCTATTCAATCATGATGAATTATTTGTTTCCTCTAAGAGAAGTTAAATTCTTGTTATTTTAGTACCAAGTCAAACTATTAACTTTGTATTATTCCACAAAATTTTTCTCACAACCCTTTGTTATAAGTAAAACATAGATACAGAAAAACACACAAATGTTTGGCTTCATACATTCTGTTAAGGAGAACATCACCTTAACTACCAACCTGGTCAAGAAATAGAGCTTTCCTCCCCACCTCAAGAGCTCCTCCACTGGGACTCACAACTTAATCCTCTTTCTCTCTGAAAAGCAACCACTAATTTGACTTGTTATAGTTATCACATCCTTATCACTGAAGTGTTCATCCCTGACCCGATGATTAATTTTGCCCAATTAAAATTTAAGTTTTTTTTTTAATTTTTAATGTTTAATTTATTCTTGAGAGAAAGAGAGACAGAGCGTGAATGAGGGAGGGGCAGAGAGCAGGACACAGAATCAGAAGCAGGCTCCAGGCTCTGAGCTGTCAGCACAGAGCCCGACACGGGGCTCGAACTCACGAGTGGTGAGATCATGGCCTGAGCTGAAGTCGGATACTCCACTGACTGAGCCACCCAGGCGCTCCTTCACTGTTTCTTCTTTATCCAATATAACTATGTTCCTTCCAGGTTCATCTTTTTCCCCAGACCTGGAATGACCTCTTTGTCTAAGAAGTGCTAGTTTCTGGGCACTGGGGAAACTTGGTTAGTCATTGTTTCTAACCATCTTCATGAAGAGAGCTAGGATATTTCTCTCTCTCTCTCTCTCTCTCTCTCTCTCTCTCTCTCTCTCTCTCACACACACACACACACACACACACAGCATACAGTACTACATATGATGAACTCATATGGGCATTTCCTATTCAAATTCAGGACTACAGATTTTGTAAAATATAACTTACTTTATATTTTACTCCAAGCTGAGAATATTCTTTGTCAAGTATACAACATATGACAGAATTGGAGTAACCCATAATTACTTTTGCCTTTGACATACATTATTTCTGGAGGAATTTTTGGCTTAATAATCTCCTTCTAGGTATAGTACCATTTATAAATGTTCCAGGAAATAACTGCATCAAATTTGTCCTGAATTTCTTTGTCAGATTCCTACAATTTTTGTTCTTTTAGAGTTATTTTATATTTTAGTTCAAGGCAAGTTTTGCCATCTTCCCAGATCTTTGGTCTTCTCATTCTTCTGTTTCTTCAACATGTTAGCCCCAGGAGATCTTTCTACAATCCTACATAAGCATTTCCTTTAGAATGTCATCAGCTTAGGGTCTGTTACTCAGATAAATATTGGATTGGCACCTGTTGTACACTTTACTGAGCTCTGGATGGTCAAATAATTAATTAGAAGTGAGTTCTGTCACTGTGATCAGCAGGTGTTAAACAAGAAGAGGAATCAGATAATTGCGAGATAAAATTCTTTGCATAGCACAATTAGTGGCTCTTTAATTTATGAAAGAAAGATTCCTATTAGTTGATAAAAAAATACCTTTATTCCCCTGCAATGGTGGGCTTTCCTAAATATTTGCATTTCAACATATTTTAATAATTTAACTGGCACAACTTTGCTGTATCATTCACAAAATAAAAAGGAAGGGAAGTAACACGATATTTATATGTGTCATTACAATTATCCAGACGCTTTCCCATCATAATAGTTCTGCATAACAGTTGTGACCAACTCTTTTCTATAGAGGCAAAGAGTTTATTTCCATTTTATAATATAAAGATTTTTTTTCATCATAAAATCCAATTAAGACCACGTCGACAATTATGTCTGGAATGACTTACTGCTATATACAATTTAGATCTTCAGTGTTTTCATATTGAATTTTATGTTCTGAGTTTAAAATAAAATTTTTTGGAGTTGTCAGAATATTATACATTTTAATATAAATATATCTTGAAATTCTTTTTAGAGTATTGGCTAAGTCCTTAAATTAGGGATATGAAATGACTTTTACTCCTAAAATTTTAAACCTATTTATTACATCAAGTAGAGAGTGACTGGAATTATACTATATTTGCTATTACTGCAGAAATTGGTTTTGAATAGTAAAAAAAAAAAGTACCTAAGAAAGAATATAGAAAAGTGTATCAAGGAGCTTCTGAGGTGTTCCAAGGCTGTCTATCCCAGTGATTCATCTGCTACGTCCCAACACTGTATTCTATTATCGTGACTTGGTGTTCACTGAACACTCACACAAGAGTCCTCCTTCTACAAACTGATGTTAAGGATGCCATCAGGACTCTGTAAACTGCTCCTTGAAATAGCAAAAATTTTAAAGCAAGTTAAATAACTTTGAAAAAAGTTTTAAAAACTTGACAGCAAGCCTAATATTCTTCTCATTCAAAGGCTTTTAGTGCTAAAAAAAAATTCAAATGTATGCCGCCGAGGTCAAAGTCACATTACAATTTCAATAAAGATACTCTCCCATAATGTGAAAACATGATACATTTTTTAAAATTTATTTATTTGAGAGACAGACAGACAGAGAATCCTAAGCAGGTTCCCTGCTGTCAGCACAGAGCCCAAAGGGCACTTGATCCCATGAACAGTGAGATCATGACCTGAGCCGAAATCAAGGGTCAGATGCTTAACTGAGAGCCACACAGGCACTCCAAAACATGACACGTTGTTAATCTCTTTTGAACAGAAAACCCTAGTAGTTTCATTATTTTTAAAAGGAAATACTGGTAACTGATAAATGAATGAGTGATTAAAGGAAAATTTAAATACCACAGCAACTTCAAAAGTTTTGGTGCTGGATTTTGGATAGTTCAAATATATATAAAAAAAAAAGTTTGGGGAGATAAGCCAACACCTGTTTTATGGTGAGTAGACATTATCAAAGACACATAAAAATGCAATGTAAATGATGATTAATTAGACTTGAAATGACTAATTTCTTTCATCTTTTTGGTTTTTGTGACAGACAAGTTGTAGTTACCACAAATAAAGTATAGGGAATATGGTAGGGACTTATGTTGAATGTGATGCCAGCAATTGGTTAAGCCTTTTTTTTTTTTTTTTCAAGTTGACATTACTGAGGTCTGGGAAATAAGGTGACTTCTCCAAGGTTACACAGGTAGTTAGAAGCATGCTTAGCAACCATGATATCTGACTTCCTTTTTTAGTGTTATTTTTCTAGCACCTGTATGCCTCCTAATGTTTCTACATACTGAAAACCCTATGGGTGAGATAGGTTGATGTACACAGAGATTGGAAACAAGCCAGGTATAAGACAGGAGGGAATAGCAACTTCTTAGGAAATGTGAGGATATTTTGTCTCCTTGAAAGTATGAAGATTTGAATATTTAAAACATTGTGACATCCAACTAGAATATGCGTACAGGCTAGCCAGTTGCCCTTTTGATGCTTTGAAGGCATTTTTTTTAGCTGCTTAGATATATTCAGTATCTAAAATGGGTTCACCTAGGTATGTTTATAAATAGGAATACAATTTCAATTATAGGTTAGACATTTTGTTTTGTAGAATGGATTATAAATAAAAGGTTTTATAAAGAGCACTGAGTAGTTGCCAGTGTGCCCATCATTGATAGGATTCATTCGTTCATTCATTCATTCATTCATCCATCCATTTTATTGATGGCTTTGGAAGAATTTCAGGAAGTTTGTTTAAATCCAATCAATCACCAGTCTCATGATTTGATTACTTTTCATAGGGCTGTGTGGTGCCTGACAGAGCTGTAAAGCCTTATGGTTTTAGATGCTAAAAAAAAAAAAAAAAAAAAAAAAAAAAAGATTTGATGGTTGAAAACCTGCCTACAGAAAGTAAATAATGGTTCTCAAAGTGTTTTGCTAGCCACCTACATAACTTGAATTTTCTGTTCAAACACAAAAACATTAAAAGTCCTAAAGCACAATAAAAATAACCCTCAATATACTTAATCTTCATCTCAAACACTAGAATCTATTTCCACTATGAAATATGTCCTAATTATATATTTAACCTTTGTGTTGATGCAAAAATCAAACCAGTTTCTCACCAGGGCTTTTATTGTAGAACAAGCATAAAGGGGGAGAGAGGTAGGACAAATATTAAGTGATTTTTATTTAGAAACATGTACTATTTACTTATATACAAGACCTCATAGATGCAAAGCAGTATGTTAAAGAAGTTAAGGAGTCTACTGTTGGTTGGGGAGACAACATGAGTTCACAGAAAAAAAAAACAGCAATAGATGCTAGTGAACTAGAAATATCAAATGTCTACTGTGGTGTCATGGCTATTAATACATTTGAAAGCATACCTCATCCTGGTAAAAGCTAAGATGGTTTTAGATAGGAGGAAGAAATTTAGGGTGAAAGGGGGAAAAAGTATCTACAAAGGCATAATCATGGGAATCCATCTGAGCTCTCAAGGATATGGGAGAACTTGTCTTTATCCAGAGTGTACTAAACCACTAAGGGCATTGTGTAAGAAAGGCCAACATGTTTTGTGTATGTATAATATGCCCCAAAACTTTTCAAACACTATTTTACTTCAAATAAATTTATACATAAGTATTAAGACCATCCTCATTTTATTGATTCGGAAAACTGAATGAGGCTTAAAGAAAGTGAAAAGATTGTCTTGGGGTTTCTCCGTCCATGGCTAATATTCTTTGCATGGAAATACATCGGTGTTTCTTTGTCTGACTTTGAGCTGGAAACGTAGAAAATTTTCTTTTGATTGTCTCCTATTCATTGTATTGGTGAGGAAAGACTCCCACCCTAGGGTTATGGGGATGGCCAAACACACTACACTCAACACAAGACAGATGAAATTGATAGCAATTTATTAGTCACATAAACACACAATCTGGGGGTGGAGGACATTGCATACTATACATAGCTACACATTGGTTGTACTCAGAAGTGGAGTGAACCAGCAGAAGCTGTGGAAGGCAGGCTTTGTAGTATTAAGAGGCTGAAGTGACCTCTGGTTCCTTTGAGAAGCTACGACTGGCTACATAGAGTAATTCTGAGGGCTGCAGGGTACTGAAACTTGCTACTCAAGGATAAGCAGGAGGTGCATTTTTGGTCCAATTGACAAGGAGACATTATGCATAGGAGAAGAGTGGGGAGAAGCACTTAAGGGAAATCAAGACTCCCCTCGTTTCAGATGGCAAGACAGCACATAATATTAATTTAGGTCTTTCACCACACTTATAAAACTATAGGCTGGGTTTATCTTTCTCGCTTTATGTTCCTCAGAAAGTTGTTTTCAGGGTGTGTGTGTGTGTGTGTGTGTGAATGTAGGAGCTTCTGACTATTTGTAAGTATGCTCGTTTCCTTTTGTATTTCTGGTACTTGGCATTCTCCTCTTACTATTTTCTTGTTTATGTTTAAGATGCTTTTTTCCTTCAAGGCTACCCCCAAATAAGGTAAGCTCCATAAAGGCAGGGAAACTTTTAAATTATCTTAGTCATTGCTGTGTTCCCAATGTCTACAACAGTCTCTGGCACAGAAAAGATAAATAAATAAATTTTGTCAAATAAAACAAATAAATATAGTTATAAATTAGAGACTTACAGGTATTTTTTATTTGATGTTGAGGCTTCCCTCAATCACACCAAACATATATCAAGGACCTTACTTGGACCAGCTTCTATTCTTAGAATACAGTTTCTACCATCAAATAACTTACAGACCCAAGGAGGAGACAAATTAGTAAAAATACAATCGCAGTACTTGGTGACAATAACTGTGAGAAAAAAGAGCACAGGCATTTGGTGGCTTTAAGGTGAGGTGGTACTTGAATAATCAGAAAAGGATCCCTGATTTTTTTCAATGCAGACAAAGGAAACCCCCAACTTTTCTTAGCTACATATTCCTGTTTTCTGAACTTCTTAAAAACATGAAATATCAACAAAAACGTGTTGGGATGGAATTTGTGGAGATGAACGATAAGTTACAAAACTTAAGGGGGTTGTTTTTTTATGAGTTTTGTCCACATACTAATGAAGTAGGAAATTAAAGTGAAGTAATTAAAATAAGTAATGAAATGTGTGTCTAGTATATGTAGACAGTTTGTTGCCTATTTCATTTATATCTGTGGAACTGTAATATTGATTTGTTAGAATGGTTTTTATGGGGTAGAAGTTGCTTCTCTTCCATTCCATAGAGTTGAAAAATATTTTTCCTCATCTGTTTCTGTGCACTTTACAGAGGTGTGTGTTTACAAATAGAATGTGGAGTGTGAGATCCTGTTCAGTATAATTCCAATTCCTTTATGGCCCTTTTTATACCCTTTAGCAATACAGACTAGCACAGAACCATCACCAAAAGGTGGGTTTATGTTCTCATATGTATCCCTGGTTTCCCCTGTTTGAAAATTTAAGCAGGAAATTTATAGGATTTAAGTCAAAGTGCCCTATTGGGAGTCTTAACAATCTTCATAGTGTGATAGAAACATATTGAGGCTGTGTTCCTTCTGTTTGAAGGTGATCTTGGGATTTTCCTGTTTTGTAAATTAAAGAAAGGGATTGATGTCATAAATTTATCCTGGAATTCAGTAAAGGTAAAAGTGCTTGCTACAAAGGAGGTATCCCATATAAAAGAGGCCTTTATATTGATCTGAAATAGAAGCTGTAGATTTTTTCCCCTTGTGTTAAAAGTACATTGGCTAGGTCAGTACCAGCTTCATTACCATTTATTTGGGG
The DNA here is from genome assembly GCF_028018385.1 of Neofelis nebulosa. NCBI lineage: Eukaryota > Metazoa > Chordata > Mammalia > Carnivora > Felidae > Neofelis > Neofelis nebulosa. The sequence goes on along the minus strand of NC_080786.1, from coordinate 42,132,658 downwards.
GCTGGGGAGTTAGGTTCTTAATTGGATATGGGTCTATTTGTTTTGCCAGTTTTGAAGATGGCAGAAATGGAGTAAATGGACTTCATAGATGGAGCATACATTTAAAATCCTTTAAAACATCAAGTGATGTAAAGAACAGGAGGATTTGGTATATTTTTCTCTGTGTCTGAGATCCATTTTTCTTCTGATTTTTTTGTTGTCATGGCCTTAGGTAAGAAGCAAGTTGTGTAGGTAAACCAGAAAGAGGCCAGGTAGGTAAGGGTAGACTTTGAAGCCACAAAATTGATCCTATGCTTTTCAAAGAGTAATATATCCCTGATTCTTTTTCTGTCATCTTTTTTTGAATATATCATAAATCAAAATTTCAGATGAGATTTTCCTTATTTTCTCTGTGCTTTTCTCCTTTCCTGACCACCGCTTCTTTCTTTCTCTCTCATTTTTCGACCAGGTACCCTAATGACTGCTAACGGATAAGGACTAATTTTGAGATTTTCAAACTAAACTTGGTTAAACTTTAGTTATTTTCTTCGTTTATACATAACTACCAGCACCTTAACTTCTTTATAGATGGCTGCTTTCATCAAAGATACAAATTATTTCTACAATTCACTTTTTTTTGTAAATTCCTCTTTTGAAATCAAAATTCAACGGTAGCTCTTTCTTTTTTCCAGGGTTAATTTTGGGGGCTATATGATTTTGGTCTCCACAATTATTCTTTTATGCCCTCTAATGGCAGCCCGAGGAAACTCCTATTGGATCCAATTTCAAGAAAATAAACTTAAAAACAATAAACAAGCAATCACTTGAAGATTTTAATACAAATAACTTTCACACACCAGATATTTTCACTGTAGGAAAAAGATCATATGTTCATTTGCTAAACCTTAGAAAGTAGATTTTCTGGTTGATTTTTCATAGTTTTAAAAATATTTATTTGGGTGATTATTTAAAAAAAACTACTTCTAGTTATTAGAATGTTTATATAAGTGTATTAGAGTGATAGATATTTTTCCTAAGTGCTTATTTGCTTTGGAATTAGTAAAAAGGCTTGTATATTCATGTATAGATAGATATACTTTACAAATCAACTTTGTATTTGTTGTTAGATATGAATGGGAGGAGGAAGATCCAAATAGGGTGAGGAATAGGAAGATCATAACCTTTTACTGTTTTAGCACTATATGTGCTAGTGAAGGTGGCCTGAATCTCAAACATCATGGACCCTCATAGGAGATTCACTTTCAAGGTTAAAACCTTGAAGATAGACTTTCACCACATCTTAAAAATGTGCTTATGTTAGCTGGTTCCAGCTTTATATTATAAAATCTTTTTATTTTTATTTTTATTTTTATTTTTATTTTTATTTTTATTTTTGAGAGAGAGGGGGATGCAGAGAGAGAGGGAGACACAGAATCCAAAGCAGCCTCCAGGCTCTGAGTTGTCAGTACACAGCCTGATGCAGGGTTTGAACTCAAGAACCATGAGATCATAACCTGAGCCCAAGTAAGATGCTTAATCGACTGAGCCACCCAGATGCCCCCAGCTTTGTATTATAAGGAAGGGTGATTTGTTTTCTTGATTCCACCTTTTAGTCTCCGTTTTTGCTATTCTCTTTTTCTTGCTTTCTTCTTGGCTCAAGACTGTTGCCTTATACCCAGCTGCAGTTTTTCTGCTTCAATACCAGTCTCGAAATGGAGCTTTTGTTCTTGATGATGGAGGAAACAGAATGGAGGCATCTGCCAGCTGATTGGAGAATAACTTTTTCTCCACATGTCAGTGCACCTTTGTTCATTGCCCCATAAGAACTACATTGTTTTTGCAAAATGCTGTTAGAAAATTTTCTTGCCTATAGTGTTTACCTAGAATAATACTTAAAAACATCACTAGAGCTAAATATCATTATATACATATCCTAAAAAAGATATGTTCATAAAATTGTTGTCTCCTTATAAAAATTTAAAACTTCTATGATATGATATTCTACCAATATTGAACTATTCTCCAGAATTACATACAGATATAAAATAGGATGAACACACAAAAGCTCTTTGAGCCAGGGACTATAATCCTAATTATAATAGCTCCTGTTTATTGAACACCTACCACAGTTTACCTAGTCTTCGCCTCAGCTCTACACAAAGAAGTCTCTGTTCTCATTTGACTCACCAGAAACTGAGGCTCAAAGAGCGGGAATAATTTGCCGAGGGTCACAGTGACATCAGGAGGCAGAACTGGGCTTCTGACTCCCCTATGACGTTCGTGAGAAGGTTGTAGGAGGAGAATAGAGAGCTGAGTGTGACTTTTCATTTTCTCCCTACTGTTCTTCAAGATGTTTGGATGATCTTCATCTTTAAAATTTCATTTGAGATAAGAGACAAGTGTCGCAATAGAGCTTGATGAATTAGTGCTTTGCAGCTAGACCAGGTTCAAATTTAGGCTGGGCCACTTCCCAAGTGTGAGACATCCAGTATGTTCTCTTTCCATCGATAGAAAAAGATAATAGTAGCCATTTCATAGGAGTTTTGTGAGGATTAAATAATATACACTGCCTAACTCACAAAAAATCCTTTGTAAACAAAGGTTATCTTGTTGATATTTTTGAATTCTGGTGTCTTATTTTAAGGATTAATGATTCAGTTTTAAAAGGAGGGAATAAAAAATACATGCTGTGTGTGAATATTATTTTCTAGATACTTCTTTATAACTGTAGGTATTGCCATACACATTTTATTCTACTTCACTGAATAAGTGAAAGCACCAAAATATATTTTACTCTATGTTAATGAGTGAAAAGCGTTTTTAAATAACAATAATAAGTAACACAAATAAATAATAAGTGAAATAATTACTATTACATAAAAAATGTAAAATTCCAACAAACTGCTCATCTAACAATAATTTTTTAACGCAACTGAATCTTTGGGCCAAAAGTGTAGCTTTTACATCTGGAACTCTGGTTTTATACTGGTTTGGAACACGTGAAGAGATGGAAATGTTTCCTGAAATTGAGGGATACTGTGCTGGGCATTTTAAATGTATCATCGTATTAGAAACTCACAATCCCTGTTGGATATGTTTTTCTTTTTTAATCACCCAGTTTGCAGATGAGAATCTGAGACTTTTTAAAATTCTTTTTAAATGTTTATTTTTATTTTTGAGAGAGAGACATAGCATGAGTCAGGCAGGGGCAGAGAAAGAGGGAGACAGAATCCAAAGCAGGCTCCAGGCTCTGGGCTGTCAGCACAGTGCCTGATGCAGGGCTCTAACTCACGTACCATGAGATCATGACCTGAGCCAAGTCAGACGCTTAAGCAACTGAGCCACCCAGGCACCCCAAGAAGCTGGATTTAAGAGTAGCTAAATAACTTGCCTAATGTCACACAGCTAATAAGAGACACAGCTAGATGTTTACCTCCAGAGTTGATAGTAATAACATTGCTACATTCTTCTAATTGGTCAAGCCATTTCCATTTAAAATAACCACTTACAGAAACAAGCATGAAATAAAAGGGATACAGACACTGCTTCAACTAGGTTTGTTGGAATGAACAAAGGAAGGACAGTAAAAATGAAGCTTGCTAGGATTTGGTACTGCTAACCTTCCAGCACACATGCTTCTTGAAGAATCATTCCTTTAAAGGAATTGTCATATTAAATTAAAAATCATTAAGTGACAGAGACCTTAAAAACTGCATGGTAAATTATTTTCTCCTTTTGCTGTATCCTGGGGGGCACCCAGAATGATAATGCTATAATTTTAAGTAGGCTTGCATGTGGCTTATGGTAGGTAACCATATTATCATGCACCCCCTTCATTTGAATAAATTACTTTTTTTCATTTTATGTCTGAAAAGCTTACTGCTATCCATTCTAAGTATGCAGCTGTCTTATTGATTCCTCCTGGAGGAACTTGCTGACTTCAATAGGTGGTATAAGAATAAAAGAATTTAGCTGTTCCTATTCCTCAAGGGCAGAGAAGTATATGTCTTCTTTATCCTCCAGCCATGCAGACCCCTAAGCATTTTTCATAATGCATCTGGTTTTTCTATTTGAGTCATTCTCTTATCTTCAAATACCTTGTAACACTTCCCCAATGGGAAGTTTGCAGTTTGCTGCCTCAGCAAGTTAACTGTAAAACTAAAAACTTTTTATGTTTAATAGTGTGAGGCCACTTGGGTCTTTCTCCTAAGTGATGAGTATGACAAAACATGGCATTTTGTTAATTTCTGGTACTATTTACTGGCTGTTTGATTAGAACAGGAAATAAGTCTTAACAATAAAGTCCAGATCTTAGAATATAAGATTTTAAGTTTTCATCTGAACCTTAAAGAATGAGTTCACTTACATTTTAATCTGGGTTTTAGAAACATCATTATTAGCTTTGGGGGCCTTTCAGCAATCATGGGGGAAAAATCATGCACATGGAGTTAAAAAAAAAAGTACCAGTTTCTGGTCCTGGTCCTGCCATTTCATAGCTTCAGGAAGTAATCTGCCCCACTAAGTCTTAGCATCTTCATTTATAAAGTAGCCTATCTTTCGATCTCACAGGGTTGTTGTAATGGTTAAATGAAGTAGTCTGTAAAAACCCTTTATAAATCACAGTTCTATAAAAGCATAAAGTGTTTCTATTTTTTTATGACAGCCACACATACCTGGTTTTAGAAACTTCAATGGCTTTATTATTCCCAGTTAACAAGAAGAGTTTATAAACATGCACTGAATTCCGATTAAAGACCAGCATGGTGCTAGATACCTAGGAAAGTTTCCCAGCTTCCATGTTTTGACTTGGCCTTCAGAAGGGCAGGTCCTGGAGTAGCCAGAAATGTGACCAGGAGCAGTCACATACACTTAATCAAGTACTGTATAAATTATATTATTTTCTGTGCGTGCCATGACGTGAGAAAGTTGGGAAGTCCTGCCAGGATGATGAAGAACTAAAAGCACATACATCTCCTGTTTCTTTGAAGTTGGTAATCTGATGGGGCAGCATACCAGATACTTCAGATGATTTAAGAACAATTACAAAGCACAGTACTGAATTTGAAAAGCTAAAGTACTGTTTGGATACAATTGTAATGAGTAAGATTTGAACTGGTAAAATGAATTTAGAAATTAAGGTTTCAGTAGGCATTGGTGATGACTTGCATAGAGAAAGAGACGGTTTATCACTAGAATTGGAGATAGGTAAGAAAAAATGTAAAAGGCAAGAAGGTTGTACTGATTATATTGCTGTTTTGCTTTAAAAAATTTTATTTTTATTTACTTTTTTCTTTTGAGAGAGGGAGAGAGGGAGGGAGGGAGAGGAAGAGAAAGAACGAGCAGGGGAGGGGCAGAGAGGGAAGGAGAGAGAGAGATTCCCAAGCAGGGTGCATGCTGTCAGTGTGACCCCACGAACTGTGAGATCATGACCTGAGCCGAAACCAAGAGCTGGATGCTTAACCGACCCAGCCACCAGGAGCCCCTATACTGCTCATTTAGATGGGCCAAGTTAGGCTGCCATGGGAGAGCTGCACTGTGATCGTTTGGAAGAAAGCTGTGAATGCTACCCTGAAGAGTTTGGATTTGCCAGCTGTATTAATTTCCTATTGCGGCTGTAAAAAATTTGGTGGCTGAAAACAACTCAAATTATCTTAGAGTTTTGGAGGTTGGAAGTCTTATCAAATGGGTTGAGAAGACTGTGTCCCTTTTGGAGGTTTTAGGGGGAGGTTCCACTTCCTTTTAAAATTTCTAGGTGCCACTTGGATTCCTTGATTCATGATCTCTTCTGTGAATCACTCTGACCCCCCCTTCTTCGATCATCGTATTGCCTTCTGTCGGGCTGTGGCCCTCCTGTGTTATGAACTTAGGCCCACACATCTAATCCAGGGCAATCTCCCAATCCCCAAAGTCATAACTTAATCACATTGCATAGTCCGTTTTGCCATTCAAAGTAACGTATTTGCAGGTTCCAGGGAATAGGATGTGGACATCTTTTGGGGAGGGCACTCTTCAGTCTATTGCATCGGTATAGTTAATATGTAGTTCTAGGTTTTGAAAAGGAAGTTTAGGTGATTTTGTTTCTGGTATATAATATTTTCGTGTGTGTGTGTGTGTGTAACCACTCATGTGCATATATACAGGCAATGTTTTCACAAAAAGTATTTTACATCTAACCAAATACACTATATATTAATACCTGTACTGTATGAATGAATTGTATTTATTTTATTCTCCATTGTATACCCATTGTCTGTTGAAATGTCAGCCTGACATAGTATATTCATAATACTTCAATGAGGTATATTGGGTAAGGAGCCTCTCTCTGACACGAAAAATGGTATTTACCAGCTAGAATAAGCCCCTCTATCATATGAATGATTGAGACTAATTATTTCAGGGAATAAAAACTGTAAAGACAGCAAAGAGAGTGGATAGATAGCCATGACTGATGAGTTCACCATCATGCCCTCTGTCTCATACCTTACCACATCCTGATGTTATCATTGATTTACACAACAGCGTCACCGATCTAAATAATGGGCAACTTCAATTAGCACTTTCTCTTCCACCTCCTCCTCCACATTCTTCTCCATCTTCCATCTCTAGTGCCTAATAAAATTACAAGTTCATAGTAGATTTTTTTTTTATTTTTAAATGTTTAGTTTTTATTTTTTAGAGAGAGAGAGACAGAGCGCCAGCAGGGGTGGGGGCAGAGAGAGAGAGGGACACACAGAATCCAAAGCAGGCTTCAGGCTCTGAGCTGTCAGCACAGCAGCCGATGCGGGGCTCAAACCCACGAACTGTGCACATCGTGACCTGAGCCTAAGTCGGATGCTTAACTGAATGAACCGCCCAGGTAGCCCCATAGTAGATTCTTTATTCTGCTTTCCTATAGATTGCCAGCAACAAATTATAAGATACAGTGACAAAAGAATCCATTTAGCAAAAACATCTGGAAATAAACCGTGTATCTAATAACTACTAATAGACTATAAAAGATGAAGAAATTTCTAGTTCAGAAGTTTCAATACAATTGAAGATCCTAGTCCTGACTAAATTAATACCCAAATTTAAGGCATTTCCAGCAACTTTTCAATGGGGTTATTTTTGTAATTTGACAAAATGATTAAAAAATTTATGTGAGAATAAAGCTACGAGAACCAATTTTGCTTATGAAAATAAAGATGGATAATTATATTATCAGATATTAATAAGTAATATAATATTAAAACAGTGTGGTTCTGACATTATAATAGATAAAGATGGAACAGAAAAGAGACTCCTAAAATGTGTGTGTGTGTGTGTTCATGTCACAGATACTATTTCAAATCAGTATAGAAAGGCTAGATGATTCCGAAAACAGTTTTGGGACATGTGAGGAATCGTATAGGACAAAAATTGGATCCCTACCTACCACTATAAAAAAAATGCAGATTATCGTATTTTGGAAATTAAAATACATGAACTAGTGAATAGTTAAATAATCCTGTAGTTGGGAAAGCATTTATATGCAGGCCATCTCTACAGAAAATCACATTATAAAAGACAAGGAGATTTGATTATGGAACAGAACAGGACAAAAGTGACTAATTTGGGGGCACCTGAGTGACCGGACTTCGGCTCAGGTCATAATGTCCACAGTTCGTGGGTTCCAGCCCCATGTCAGGTGTTGTGCTGACAGCTCAGAGCCTGAAGCCTGCTTCGGATTCTGTGTGTCCCTCTCTCTCTGCCCCTCCACTGCTTGCACTCTGTGTTTCTCTGTCTCTCTCTCACAAAGAAATAAACATTAAAAACATTTTTTTTTAAAAAAGTGACTAATTTGGGAATATGTTTAATTTAGGCATCATACCTTTTCCAGATTATCAAAGAGAACCCATAATTCCTAGCCAAATTTAATTTGTCACCCCTTTCTCTTTTATAGAAGTTGCATATTTCTTGTTTGAAACAGTCAATGTGCCGGGGCACCTGGGTGGCTCAGTTGGTTAAGCCTCCAAACCTTGATTTTGTCTCAGGTCATGAACTCACAGTATGTGGGATAGAGCTCCACATTACGTGGAGTCTCCTTGGGATTCTCTCTCTCCCTCTCTCTGCCCCTCCCCTACTTGCACTCTGTCCCTCAAAATAAAAATTTGTCTCTGTGCACAATAAACTTGAGATTGAGAGCATGCACGTGAACGGGTGCACCTAAGGGAACTCTTGTACAGGAGAAGAGGAAAGAAGAAGGAAGGGAAGGTGGGATAGGACAGGGGGAAGGCAAGGTAGTGGGGAAAGAAAGAAAAGTGGCAAGCTTTGAGATCTCAGTAGTGGAGGAGTATCTTTTGGAAGGTGCATAAGGAATGTCACTAAGGCAGCTGCTGAGTTTGAGTTTCATTTATTGGGAACACGAATGAATATGAGGTGACAGTCTGCAGCCCCATATTTTATTGCAGGGCTGCATGCATCTCAAGAGGGTGTAGAGGAGAGAGAAAAATATGGAAGCAACGTGTCACCCTTTAATATCCCTCTCTTCACTTCCACTGTCATCCAAGTGACCCAATCTCTTAGCTACTCAATATTTGGCATGCTTCCTCTCATACAGCTCTTGGTATTCATTTCAAACACTCTTCACTTGGGTGTCAACTTTGTGGTAGCACGGAATGAGTTGTCCCCAGGCCCACGTCACTTTGGAGATGGCTCTATTGGTAAATCCTTGCTCTAAGAAGCAAGAATGGAGCAAGCAACATTAGGTCCTAGAGATCTTACTACACGAGTGAGCGCCCCAGAGTTTGCTGCTTCTTTTAAAACTATGTGAACATGATACACCAAATGAAACCCCAAGGCCAAAGTCTCATCTCAATGGAATCTGTGGTTTTAGACTTGTGAAACTTATTTAGGTGAAACTTGGGTTTCCCACAGCTGCGCCTGAATCTTCCCATGGCAAGAGCCTTTACATCACTGAAGACTGAAGCTTAGGGAACACATCTGCTTAATTTATTGCTATGGTCAGTTCTGTCAGCAGAGGGAAGAATGGAGATAAACCTATTAGACTATAGCTGTAGAATAAATCAAAATAGTCATTTTAAAAGCTGAGTTTTAAAACATAGACTGTAAATCAGTATGATGATGCTAAGTATAATGAATATTTACAGGAAAGAATACCAAGGAAATTCATTCTTTATAAAATGATTCTTTTAGTTATGGCCACTGCCGGAATAGTAGAAATATCACCTTATCCTGTCTCATGTCCATAAAAAGATTTTATGAAGGGCTTGTTTATGGAGAAAGGTAATACACAAGTGGTAGTTAAATAGAAATACAGCTAAGCCAGTGTATTTAAGAGTTGGTATTACTAATGTTTAATAGAGTACTAGAGATTTGTTTTAATTATTAATCCCTAATGTAAAGTATCATTTTGACATAGGGTTTTTCAATCGCTGGAATTGATAGATTAATTATTTAAAACAAGATTTACCATCTTAAACTTTTATATTTGCCACATGATGTCACAGAGTTGGATCTTTGAACAAATCCCCTCACCTCCCTGTGCCTCCGTTTTACTTTTATTGAATACGAGTATGAAGGAGTTTATCTCTAACTTTTTTCTCACCTCTAAACTTGAACAACTCCAATGGTCTTTGAAGATACAGAGCACTCTGTATATCTCTGCTGTTACTAACCAAAGAAAACAAAGCAAAACAGAAGTCTAGAATTTCTCTGAGGACGTTTATGGTGTGTGGCTCATTTAACACATATTTATGGGATTCCTACTGCCACAGTGCAATTTTAAGGGAAAACTTTTCCCCACATTTTAACACGTATGAATTTGAGATTAATTTTACGTGTGATGGCATGCAATAATTATATCTTTAACAGCATTTCCCCCCTTATGGGTACCTAAATAAGGGCTCAATTTATTCTTTATGGAGTCTTAGGGTTGGTGAAATTCAAAATATGCCAGGCAATGTGCTATGTGCTGAGGATGCCTGGTCTCTCCTCTTAGAAAGCTTTCATTCTAAACGTATAGCCACAGAAAGAAGTGTTAAAGCTGCAAGGGTGTTACGCATGTTGTGAGATTATATCAGCACGACTGTCCTCGTCCAGTACCAGCCTTATTTCCACCCTCTGCTCTTTCTACTTCTCTGCTATAGGCTCTTCTATCCACATCATAAACAATCTCTATGCTAAATTGTGTGTGCTTCAAGAATACAGAATAATTTTAACATATTATTTCTAGATTAATTTTCTGTACCAGTGAGATACCCATCTGACCTGGATGGGGGGAAAATGTGAATGATTTCTTTATAATAATATCTGTCAATAATTGCGTACTTGTTTTCCAGCTTCCACCCCAAATTTAGTGTTTGGTTTTTTTTTTTTTTTTTATGTTGACAGGGAGGGGTGGGGGAAGGGCAGAGAGAGGAGAGAGAGAATCCCAAGCAGGCTCAGTGCCGTCAGCACAGAGCCCAATGCGAGGCTCAATCAATCCTGCGAACCAGGAGATCATGACCTGAGCTGAAATCAAGAGTCAGATGCTTAACTGACTGAGCCACCCAGGCGCCCCTGGTGTCCATTTTTATGGACCAATTTAATCCTCAGTTGACTTTTTAAAAAAGTTCACAATTTATGTTATTCATTATCTCAATCTGTAAGTAGTTACCACTCTATAATGTCTTTCCGATTTTTAAAAATTATGACTTTGGCAACAGGGTTTGGCACTGTGGACTTGTATTCACAAATGAGATGTGTTACAAGATGAGGTCAGAGGTAAAAATCACACTTTTCCTTGGGAACCATAGCCGTGGTACGAGATGTATGCCAGTTACAGGTAGAGCTGCTCTGCCTGGTAAAATGAAAATGATTCATTCTTGTTATTGAAAATGCTGGGAGACGCAGAATAGGTGGACATGAGAAGGGAAAGGGGGGAAGGGAAAGAATAGAGGAAGTGGCAGGTGAGTGGAGCCTTAGGCAATCACAGCTTAGTACTTGAGGTAAAGATGAGGAGATGAGCCTCAGACTGACAATGCGGAGTCAGGTGCACAAGGCATAGTCCCTCATGCACACAACTGGTTTTGGTTCTCTTTATAGAACATGACAGATGACTTGTAAACAGAAGTAATCTTCACTATGTTTGTATTCATTAATTATTTTCCATCTTCTAATGTATTTTTCCATAGCAGCTATAGACAGATTTCTGTATTTACTTTGCTGCTAAACTTTGTACTTTGGAACAAAAATATTTTTGTCATTTCATTCCACAGGGTTTCAAATTATAATGCTCATGGCTGCACCATTCATTCATTCAACTGATACATTTTGAGTGTTTACTATATACCAGAGTTTGCTATTGGTACTGAAAAAAAAAAAGCCATGACTTGCATAAGATTTTAAGTGGAAAACGAGCTTAATTATTCCCACATTGCTAGGCATTTAGGTTGTTTAAAATTTCCCCCTACGGGAACCTCTTTGATATATATATGAATACACACACACACACATATATATTTCTTTCCTTTCTGTTGTCTCCTTAGAAATAGAATTGCTTCCAAAGAGCATCTGGGGGTGAGGGGGTGGGGATAAGTGGGCTCTTGATTTACAGTAAAACATTTTAATGTTTTGACATCAAAATTATTTGCTTACAAATAATGACAAAACTTTACTATTGTTTTGCTAGCGTCATTTAAGATGGAGATATAGAGACATTTTATAACTATGGGCCTTTGGTAAATAATTGGTTTGAATTAGTTATATTATCTTAATTGTGTTTACAGTCTTCTAATTAAAAATGTAGTTTTAGTTCTTAAAGGAATTAATGGGTATGGGTTCCACTTGTGGATACCTAGAACTAATAAGATGGAAGTGATCAAATAAAAATAGACATGATTTTTAGAAATGCTACTTAAGCAGAGTCAGTGACATTATGGAAAATGGAGAACTGCTCATTACCAAAGAAACCTGAACTTTAAAGAAGGCCTGGAAGACATCCTCTTGGAATGAATCCTAATTTTGTGAGGGATGTAACAGATGATCTAAGAAGTCCTTTGCTTTCTGGGACACTATAATAAAAAGATAATTCATGTTCTCATTGTGGTACACAGGGATTTAGAAACATTACTCATACCCATCACCTGCTCATTGGTGAAAGATTAAAATCCTTGTAAATAATACGCACATGTATGTAAGCATCATACATTCCATATAACTGCTTCTGATGCAAGCATCTTCCTCTGATAAAACCACCTCCAAAGCTTTATGGACATTCTTTCTAGTTATTCGCATGGGATATGGGCATGAACGTATCAGTTACCTCTTTCAGCAGACAACCAAAACTGAGTAAAGAAAGTTAATACAGCAGCTTTAATTTTTAAAAAATATAAAATCAAACTGACAAGACAATTAGGCTGTTAGGAAAGGCCTGCAAACAGTGGATACTGTTTTATAAACAAAAACCAATAAAAAATCTACTTAAATATCAAAGAGATATCGATCATAGATCATAGACTTCCCTTTAACATGGTAAATTGGTCTGTTTCATTCTTTATTAAAGAGAGATAAAAAGGTTATTCAATATTTCCAAATATAATTTTTTTTTACTTCAGTGATATTAGTTCCCAAACCACTAAACTACTTACTTTAGTAGAATTCCAGTATTATCAATGTTTCAGAGAGAGAGAAAATAAGAGAGCACATTTCAGCAGGGAACATGACCGCACAGATACGCCATTTGAAGATGCTATAAAACAGTGTTTTTCAAATGACCTAATCTAGTGTGGGTTCTTTTACCTTGCAATTTGCTTTCAAAAGTTGCATACCCACATCTTTAAAGTAGAAACTCTGTACAGTTCTACTTTAACTTTCTGGCAAGAAGTTGAGTTCTGAACCATTTAGAGATGTTGTGTATGACTCCATAACTAATTGAGGGAAATACCTATCCCACTTAAATAGTGGGTAGACCTCAGCTTGCTCGAGCATCTGGAACAAAACCTAGTGTTTGTACCTGTTGTTTCTCAGAGGTCACTCACTATATTTACTCTCTCTTCGTGATAGTTCCATACGTGTGTCACTTTAGCTTTGTGAAAATCTTTCACTTGGTGAAAATCTTGATGGTAAACTTATGGTGTGATTAGAGGGCTATTTTATTGGTAGGGTTTTAAAGATCAAGTCAGATTTATGTATGTCAAAGTCTATTTTCCTTGAAAGTCTAAAAATGGGAGTGCCTGTGCTGATTATGTTTATCACCATGGTTGTGTCAGATAGCTGTGATAGGTCCCTCAAATGAGAAGCCAGACAGGAGTAGGGTTACAGGATGACTAGAACGTAGAAACTTGGTCTTCTGGCTTTGAATACTGCAAAGACAAACCAATGAGCAGATTATTTAGGAAAATGGAAGTAAAGATGCCACCTTCCATTCCCACCTGCGATACTATGACTTCCTCCTGACTCTAGCCTCTGGCTTCAGTTTTATTCTCTTCATTCATTCTCCAACCGGCATTCACAAACCCAATTCTGACTCTGCTTAAACCCTACGTATTTCCCCATAACTACTCACCACTGAGTAAGTGTCAACTATAATAACTTATATACTCCATCTTTCTTCATTTCACCACTTCAGTTGTTGAACTCCAGCCACACTGGATTAGTTGCAGAGCCCAGGAAGCACTCTCCTCAACATGGTGCACATGCTACTTCCTCTTGGTACCAGTTAAAGATTTCTAGGCTACAATTTGTAGAAACCTCAATCCAAACTGGCTTCGACAATAAACATATTATTTCACATATTGAGACACTCGGGACAGCTCCCCATGACAAAGAATTCATTCGACAAATGTCATCAAAGACAGTTTTGTTTTTTTTTTTTCTACCTTCTGTCTATTATCTTTGGTTATTACATTTTTCTTCAGGCTGGAAACAAGATGGCTGAAGCATTTCCAGGACAAAGTTCCAGCACAAAAATGTGAATATCAGCAGAGTCAGAATTTGATCACATATGCATTCCAGAACCATTGGACTTATCCTTAGATCTGTGGTTCTCAACATGGGGTGGGGGGTGATTTTGTCCTCCAGCTGAGTTTTAGTAATGTCTGGAGATAATTTTGGTTGTCACAGTGAGGAGAGGAGGGCGTACTAATGCCATCTAGTGGGTGGAGGTCAAGTATGTTGCTAAATATTTTACAATGTAGAGAACAGTCTCCCTCCTTCACCCTACAAAACTCAAAACAAGGCATTATCCAGCACCAAGTATCAACAGTTCCATGGTTGAGAAACTCTACCTTAGACCAATTAGAACCATGCATGGATCTGGGGATAGGGTTTGCTTCTTCTGAGGCATATGGTTGTGTATGGGAATGTTGGATGTCTCAGCAAAACTAGAGTTCTGTTAGGAAGGAATATGAATGGGAAAGGATGTTGGATTTGTAACCAACAGAGTCTACTATACCCTGCCTGCATTCTTTTTGTTCTTCATCAGTGGTCCAACTCATATCTACACTACAGACAGTACTTTCTTTGGAACATCTCCTCTGAATATAGTCTCCTCTTCCCAAATAGTTTATCCTGGCTGGGTTACATATTTCCAGTGGACTCTTTTTTTTTTTTAATGATTTTTTTTTAACGTTTATTTATTTTTGAGACAGAGAGAGACAGAGCATGAACGGGGGAGGGTCAGAGAGAGAGGGAGACACAGAATCTGAAACAGGCTCCAGGCTCTGAGCTATCAGCACAGAGCCCGACGCGGGGCTCGAACTTGCAGACCATGAGATCATGACCTGAGCTGAAGTCGGACCCTTAACCGACTGAGCCACCCAGGCGCCCCTCCAGTGGACTCTTAATATGTGTGCTACCTCATATCATTATACTCATTCCTTGGAATTTCAATTATCCTTTTTCTAAATCTTTCAACAGTGTGTAATGTTTTCAAGCGGTAGGGACTATGTCCTTTTTATGTAAAAAAAGGTTCATCAGGAAGCAAATTATATACTAGATAGTAGACGAGCACGAAATGGTGGTTCCGTGAAGAAAATGACTCACATTCCTAAATTTATTTCCTTGTGACCTAAACCTCTGGGGAGTTCCTGAAGTTCCCTAAGTCAACCCTGGCTTTGACACTTCAAACCTGACACAAAAATACCACGGTGTGACTGATTCTAGACTTGCTCTCTGGCTTCTCTCACTACTCCCAAATGGCTTTTAAACATGTTGACTCTTCTGTGTTTAGCATATGGGTCATTGTATGCACTACTGTCATGAAAACATCATGAGATATCATTCAGGCCTCCACTGAGGGAATACTTCTGTCGTCATATATTCATGGTAAGAAAGGGCAAAACAGAAGAAATGTTCATGATAATCAATACTGAAGGGTTAAGCTGTAAGAGTTCTATAAGAAAACTGGAACTTTGCCTTTTTTAATTTAATTTTATTTTTTACTTTCACCAATTGGTAGGAGGGGAAAAGGAATATTGTGACATGCAGTAGGTACTTCGGTTAGATCCTGACAGAATCAATTGCTATTTTTGTTGAAGTAATGAAAACAGCATTTTGATTTGAACCTCATATGATACGAATGTAAACAGCCATGTTTCATGTTCCTTCACAAAAGCTTTATTTATTTTTTTTTTTTTAAATTTTTTTTTTCAACGTTTTTTATTTATTTTTGGGACAGAGAGAGACAGAGCATGAACGGGGGAGGGGCAGAGAGAGAGGGAGACACAGAATCGGAAACAGGCTCCAGGCTCCGAGCCATCAGCCCAGAGCCTGACGCGGGGCTCAAACTCACGGACCGCGAGATCGTGACCTGGCTGAAGTCGGACGCTTAACCGACTGCGCCACCCAGGCGCCCCAAAAGCTTTATTTTTTAAAACAATTGGTAATATCAAAGTGTATCTCGCCTTTCAAAAACAGAGGGTTCATAATGGATTTGTATTCATATAATTTTATTGTATATCAGAAAGCAGAATATATTCTCATTAAAACAGCAGGAGAAAAATAAAGAAATCTCAACTTAATTAAGGTGATGTTAAAGTTGATGTACTTAGAGATATATATGAGTTTTCAATGTAAACGTCTACTTTCAGGGGTCTGTAAGATGAGGGTAAAGTCTTCTTAAGCAGAAAGTTTTAATAAAGCCACAAACCAATTTAGCATATTCCTGGGAGAAAATATTAAAGAGAAAGGAAGGATATAGGAAATTTATTTTTAGTGCCCTATTTGAAATTGCTTTTTCTACATGTAGTACACTTAACATAATATTCTTTGAAATAATGCATATTTGAATCTTTAGGTCAGACACCACTGGCTTTTTTCAAACTACCATAAGATCGTTAATCTGTTAGTTTTCTCCATCATCACCATTATAATTTTGCTTACAGTGTTACTGCTTCCTCTAGAGCTCCTGCTGGGGCCTTCCGACTGCTCACTCTCCTTCCATACTTGCTTCCCACACAAGCCCTTCACCCGCTGAATCATTGAATTGAGTATGTCACTCATTTTCTTGATAACCTGCAATGATTTCTCATGGCACTAAACCGTAAATTCATTAGTCTAAAAAGACCCTCATGATTTCGTCCACCTCTCCAGGTTCTCTCACTCTTGCTATGAGGGTTCTGGCTTTTGATTATTTGTTGCCTAAATGCACCAAACCCATTTCCATCAAATTGCTCTTTCCTCTGCCTGGAATCTTCTTCCCTCAGATCTTTACTTGGCTGGCCCATTTTCATTAGTCAAAATACAGTTAAAATATCACCTCCTCAGTATGTAAGTATGGAATCACTAAATTGTACGCCTGAAACTAATACTACACTGTATTTTTTTTTAAATAAAAACTTAAAAATATCACCTCCTCAGAGGAGCATTTGCTGACAGAAAACCTAAAGTCATCTTTCCTAACCTCAGTTACTTTCTATGACATATTCCAGTACTAAAAAGCATGTTTTTCCTTATCCTAAAATTGTAATCTCCCACTCTTCCCCCGTCTTACCTCCCTTCTTCTTTTATGTTTATTGTTTCCCCTACTGGAGTGTGAGCTTCAGGAAAAAACCTTTTTTTTTTTCTTTTCTTTCTTTCTTTTTTTTTTTTCAGTGTTTATTTTTTTGAGAGAGAGAGAGAGACACGGAGACAGAAACAGAGTGCGAATGAGGGATGGGCAGAGAGAGGGAGACACAGAATCCGAAGCAGGTTCCAGGCTCCGAGCTGTCAGCACAGAGCCCAACAAGGGGCTCAAACTCACTGACTGTGAGATTATGACCTGAGCCAAAGTTGGGCGCCGAACCAACTGACTGAGCCACCCAGGCACCCACCCCCCCGCCACCTTATTTTTAAATATCGTTACCAAGAATGGAAGTTGGCCTATAATAGACAATTACTGTTTTTTGAATCTTGGATATATAAAGCTTCTCTTTGAACAGGAATTCATGCAAATTGATTCGGATTCTTCACTATACAATATTATTCTCCAACTTTTCACCTGGCTAACTCCTACTAATTTTTTTCATGTAAATTTAAAAAATGACTCTTAAAGCTTTGCAATCGTGTATTTAGTTAAACTTAGGGCCAAAATTTTTAGAATTTCAGTATTACATTTTTCTCTTTCCATTCTCATCTATTTATAACCACCCTGCATAGTTCCGAGGTTTTTCTTCAGTGCATATGTTCAGTGAAAATTCATGCATATTTCACTTAATAGGATTAATTATCAGCCTTCCACTAATTATAATTAAAGTCTCCTCAGGTAATTGTGTAAGTTAACTTCAGTAATTCACACATACAGAAGAGTATTTTGTAGAATAATAATAGGGCATTGTGCGCCGAAATACTGTAAAGAGCATAAAGGGTATGAACACAAAATAAAAGAATGCAGAGTTCTAATACATTAAGCTTTCTTATGTGTGTTGCATTGTATCTAATTGCAAATTGTGCTACTAAATATATTGTCTATATATAGCAATGATGCCTTATTGCAAACCTTATGACAGTAGGTATTTCTACTAAAAATTACTTCTAAAACGTATAACTATTTCCCTCCTCTTAATAGATATTAGTATTCTAAGTTCTTGTTAAATAGCTTATGATTTAGAAGATAAATGCCCTCAAAATTGGTAATTTATATGCAAAACAAATGAAAAAGGCTTTCTTCAAAGCATCCATCCCTGAATGTACAAATTAAGGCTTTCTCCGTTTATGAAGCTTATTTTTTAACTTTTATTTATACCTAATGGCTAGTTTATATGTTACTACATTAAGAAGTCAGTGTTTTGAAGATGCCATATGACACTGAAATGGCCATCTTTTGAAATTATGGGATGCTTCATTGCAGAGTCAGACTGTAATCTGCAACCAATTTGTGTCAGCTTTCTGCATAGAAAAGATCTCAAATCCTCTCTTAAACCGGGAATCAGCTGAAGGTTTGTCTTGGTTTCCTGAGCCCAGTGCAATTAGGCAGCACGTGAATGTGGGCCACATGCGTTTATTGCTCTTCCTAGCATGTGTTACTTTGATGTGTTAGGTCGGAAGGCTCACTCTTTTCTGGGCAGCCTTCCTCCTGGGTCTTTATACTGCTTAGCAGTTGAGTCCAGACTTTGAAACACAGCCTAATTTAGAGGCGGATGCTGCAGCTGCTGCTGTCATTTCAGATGATTTTTTTTTTTTTTTTTTTGCTTTGATGTCAGCTTAGAATCTTGGGTGTCGTATCAGTAAAGCAGGATCTGCGATTCACAAAATAGAAAGCGCACCGTTTAAGCTTTTGTTTTAGCCTTTAAATTGAATTTCAGCACCTCCTAAATGATCAAAAAATTGTGTCTGAGCAAAAATACGTGGAATTTTGCATGCTATTAATTGAAAGAAAGGTACGAATAAAGAATATGTAGCTCCACGGGTATTAGTTGAATACCCGAATCGCTCAATATCTGCTAAACGCTGATGATAAAGTGTGTGAAATATAAATAAAGAAACATCTTCATCTTCTTCCCTCTGTATCTGATCAAGGGTGGCACAGAGGTTTTCCTTCCAAATGCTTGTCTGACTCCTCTTTAAAGCACTTTGTATTAATTATTGTTGTTTTATTATTGTTGAACCTTAGCAGAGAGCTTACTAAATCCTCTAGGGACAAGACCAATCATGGACCTGCTTATCTTTAATTTCTCTAATTGAAAACCCTACGTCTGAGAAACTGTAAATCTACTGGCCTCCTAAATAGGAAATAACTTCAACATCTCCAGATTGTCTGTTACTTAATAGGAAGAATAGGTTTAAAGCCTAGAAGAGGTGGACATTTGGGAGTTAAATGCTAGTGAACCTACAAGGCCATACGGGTAGGTTTCCTCGGCTGACTCAAGACCAAAAAGGCATATGGAGAACTCCTTTCTACACTTTCTCCGTTGACAAGAAACATGTATCATTGAGGGGTTTTAGAACAGCACCTGCCTATGTATACAGAGGCTGGTTTTTCTAATAGCTTGGGAAAAGGTAAATTGCTACTGTCTGTGAGCAAAAAGAGGAAATACAGTGTTTCTCTGTGTGCTGTAACTCCATGTGCATTTACAGAGAAAAACTGAAGGTGACTTTATTGTGGTATTTGGCAATAACAAAAGTCAAAATTTAAGTAACCTAAACAAATTATGTGAACATCCCTCCTTTCTTCCTTCTGTCTAGAAATTGTTATTATAATACATTCTACAGAAAGTTCTTTCAGAAAAGGGCCAACATAAGCTTCGTCTAAGAACAAAAACCATATTTATTGTTGATAGTAACAAACCACTTTTTTTTTTTTTTTTTTAATTTTTGGGACAGAGAGAAACAAAGCATGAACGGGGGAGGGGCAGAGAGAGAGGGAGACACAGAATCGGAAACAGGCTCCAGGCTCCGAGCCATCAGCCCAGAGCCTGACGCGGGGCTCGAACTCACTCACGGACCGCGAGATCGTGACCTGGCTGAAGTCGGACGCTTAACCGACTGCGCCACCCAGGCGCCCCAGTAACAAACCACTTTTAAAAGTTAGTGAATGAGGGGCATCTGGGTGGCTCAATCGGTTAAGCGCCTGACTTCGGCTCAGGTCATGATCTCACAATTGGTGGGTTTGGGCCCCGTGTCGGACTCTGTGCTGACAGCTCAGAGCCCGGAGCCTGCTTCGGATTCTGTGTCTCCCTCTCTCTTTGCCCCTCCTCAACTCATACTCTCTCTGTCTCTCAAAACTAAAAATAAACATTAAAAAATTGGCGAATGATAGCCTTATTTTAACATGAAATATCAGAAATAATATTAGAAATATTAGAAACAATGAGAAATTAAATGTTGCACAATCACTAAATGGAATATTATACAGTCATTTAGCATGTCTATGAAGAATTTTTAGTAATATTGCCCAATTACACAGGAAAACATAGCAAATGTAGGTGAAATCATAAAGGAAACTTACCATGATGATAGTGGCTGTGTTCAGTTAATTGGGCTATGGAGTTTTTCTACTTTCCTGTATATTCAAAACATTTTTATATACTACAGTGACATAACTTTATCAAGTATAATGTAAAGTTATTTAAAATATCTGCAAATGTCTCATTATATACGATGTAATGAATTTGTAAAAATGGAATTTATTTACTGTGTTTTGTAACTTAAAAAATGAAAAATCCCATTTAATTCCTTAGATTTGGCAGGGACACGAAATGTTCTTTTCTTCTATTTTTGGGCATTTTCCAAACAGAATTTTAGCCTTCATATTTTTGATTAGGCAAGTATTTTGGTACTATCTTGCACTGTAATATGACTTTATTTTATTTTAAAAATTGTGTTGGACTTTCTAAGTATAAATTTGGCAATAATAATAACTATTATCCCTTGAAAAATCTTATAAATTATTAGTTTTTTATTATAAAATTATTTTAATAATAATAAGAACTTATAGCTAAGCATTTAATATGGAAGTCACCCATGGTTATCTTGAATTCAGGTCAGATTTGAATAGACCTGCATTGTTTAATAGGGTTGCTCATAAACACAAGGCAGATTTTGACTAAATTTCAATTCATTGAAAGTACAAAAATTAAAATTTCAGTTCTTCGGTCACATCAGCTTCATTCCAAGTGTTAAATAACCCCATGTGGCTAGCGACTATGGTATTGGGCGATGCAGATATAGAATATTTCCATCATCACAAAGAGTTCTATTGGAAATGCCAATATAGACCCTATTCTGAATAATTAGTGCTGTACGCCTAATTTTATCCTGTGTAGCATGTTTAAAGAAGCAAAATTCTAGATGATTTTCTCAACTTTCTTTTTTAATTTTGTCCTTATACAGACAATTTTGAGAGAGAGAGAAAAAACTCTCTCAGCGTGTTTTGTTTGCCATGTGTGTTTATGTGACAAAAGAAAGTCATATGACTGAACAATAGTCTGTACTAAAATAAAATCCATCTTTCATGCCTTTGTTCTTACAATATTTGCTTTTTTCAAAACCCAGATGTTTCTTTTTTCCTACTTTAACACGAGCAATAGGGCACAGAGCCCTGTGCAAATAGGAAGTGTGGGAAAAACCTGGAGGCTACCAGCCACTTAAAATGAAAGGTGAGAGGAGGAGGAACCTTAATCCGTAGAGGATAAGAGAGAAGATAAATCCCACTATGAAAATACTGCTTTAAGTGGAAAAAAAATAAAACATTGGCATAAATATAGCAACCATCTTTTAGATTATTATGTGTAATCATTTGTAGCACGCTAGAGATCTTTTTCTAAAGACAACTGTGCTGAATGTTGTACAGACAGTGAAATTTAAGATCAAAGTAGAGAGCAGAGTAATATTTTTTAAAAGAACACTTTTCTTTAAATCATAAATATAATATTTCCCAGTAAAAAAATTAGAGAATACAGGAAAGCAACAAAAAGGAAGTAAAAGCCATTCATTATATTTTCACTTAGTTATTATAGTGCATAATTCAGATATATTTTTACAAGAATGCTTTGTTCTAAAGAAATTCTCATTTAACTTTCCATCATAAGTAGCTATCAAAACATTGAGTTCTTCATAAAATGTAATTTTAATTATTTTACTTACATACAGAATTTAATTAACTAATCTATCACTTTGGAATACTTGGGTTATTTTGCATTTTGTTGTTTAAACATGATGCTATAACCAGTTTATTTGCTTGAATCTTTGTCCACGTCTGTCATTATTTACTCAGAGTAGGTTTCCAAAAAAGAATTACTAGATTATACAGTGCAAATTTGTAAGTCTCTGCTTCTTATTGATAAATTTCTTTACAAAAATGTGGCAATGTACATTCCCTCTAGTGACTATAAATATCTTTTTCCTGACATACAGTTATTAGAATGACAAGTAATGGAGTACTATTTATAAAGTTGGAAATTATTCCATATAAACTTATATTCATTCATTACAATAAATTCCAAAGGAGATGCTATCAAATGTATTTTGACATGATAAAGTATCACATATTAAGTTTTATTTTTTAAAGGATAAAATATTACCAACTAATAAACAGAAATGGAAATAATTTCCTTTCCTATTTATTAATCCAAATCTCTTAAAAGTATGGGATACATATCAAGTAAACAATAGCATTATGGTGTAGCATTAATTTTTCTCCTGCAGCTTATTGAGGTATAATTGACAAAAGTTGTATAAATTTAGATTTGTTATATAGATCTATCTATATGTACAGATAGTGAAATAATTACCACAATCAAGCTAATTAACATATACATCAACTGACAGTTTTTATGCATGTGTGATGAAAACATTGGAGATCTACTTCTTTAGCAAATTTCAAGTATATAATACATTATTACTATTTACTAGAGTCACCATGTTATGCATTATGATCAAAAAATTATCCATCTTATAACTGAAAGATTGTCCACTCTGACCAACATGTCCATTTTTAACCCTCCTTACCTCCCCTAACCCTGTAGTAACTACCAATCTTCTGTTACTGAGTTCAAGGTTTGTTTGCTGTTGTTGTTGTTTTGTTTGTTTTTGACTCTACAAATGACTGAGATCATGCACTATTGGTCTTTCTTTGTCTGGCTGGTTTTAGTTAGCATAATATCCATAATATTTCACTTACTTTGAAAACATACCCATAAGTGGATCATCTGGTAGTTATATTCTTAATTTTAGAGAAACCTCCATTCTGTTTTCCATAATGGCTGTACCAATTTATAATATGCCTTGATATCATACAAGGGTTCCTTTTTCTCCATATCCTTGACAACACTTGTTATCTTTTATCTTTTTGATTATGAGCCACCCTAACAGGTGAAAGATGATATCTCATTGTGGTTTTGAAATGATAAATTATGTTGAGTATATTTTTATATACATGTTGGTTGTATGTCTTCTTTGGAAAAATGTCTATTCAAGTACTTTGCCCATTTTTCGATAGTTATTTTTGTTTTTTTACTATTGAGTTATAGGAGTTCCTCATATATTCTAGATATTAACCCTCATCTGATAAAGTCTGCTAATATTTTCTCCCATTGCATAGGTTGCCTTTTCATTTCATTGTTCCCTTTGCTGCTGGCTTCTTAATGATTTTACAGTATAGATGCCGATCATTTTTCGAAGTATGTTAATGAAACCAATTCCATTCCATTCCATTCCAAAATAGAAAGTTTTTAACTTGTTTATTTTTGTTTTTGTTGCCTGTGTTTTGGTTTCAAATACAAAAAAATCAATACTAAAGCCAATGTCAAGGAGCTTTGCCCCTTATGTTTTCTTTTAGGAGTTATACAGTTTCAGGTCTTACATTTAAGTCTTTAATCCACTTTGAGTTGATTCTTTGTATGGTATAAGATAAGGGTACAATTTGTTCTTTTGCATATAGATATCTGGTATCTTGACCATTTATTGATGAGGCTATCCTTTTCCATTGTTTTCCATTTCCATCTTTGTCAAAGATTAGTTGGTTATACATGCATGGGTACATTTCTGGACTCTCTCTTCCATTGACCTAAGTATCTGCATTTATGCTAGTCCAATATTGTTTTGATTACTATAGTTTTATAATGTAATTTGAAATTGATCTTTTTTACCCTATGACATATTTTTTTTAAATTAAATAATACTTGACACACAAGTTACATTAGTTTCAGGTGTATAACACAATGATTCAACAATTCTATACATTAAGTTACGCTCACCAGGTAAAGTATAGTTACCATCTGTCATCATACAATGTTATTACAATATTATTGACTAAATTCCCCATGCTGTACTTTTAATCTTTGTGACTTATTTTATAACTGAAAGTTTATACCTCTTAATCACCTCCACCTATTTTTTCCTTCCTCCAAACCACCTCCCCACTGCAAACCAAGTTTGTTCTCTGTATTTATGAGTCTATTTGTGTTTGTTCATTTGTTTTGTGTTTTAGATCACACATATAAGTGAAATCATATGGCATTTATTTTTCTCTGACTTTTTCACTTAGCATAATACCCTGTAGTTCCCACCAGGTTGTTGCAAATAGCAAAATTTCATTCTTTTTTATAGCTAAGTAAATCTGTTGTATACATTGACCACATCTTTATCCACTCATCTATCAATAGACCCTTTGGCTGCTTCCATATCTTGGCTGTTGTAAAAAATTCTGTGATAAACATAGGGGTGCATATATATTTTCAACCTAGTGTTTTCATTTTTTTTTTTTTTTTTAAGTAAAAATCCAGTAACAGAATTACTGGATCATGTGGTATTTCTTTAATTTTTTGAGGAACCTCCATTCTCTTTTCCACAGCAGTTGAACTGATTTACATTATCACTAAAAAGATATGAAGGTTCCCTTTTCTCCACATGCTCATCAACACTTACTATTTTGTGTCTTTGATTCTAGCCATTCTGACAGACATAAGGTGATATCTCATTGTGGATTTGATTTGCATTTCCCTGATAATTAGTAACGATGAGCATCTCTTCCTGTGTATATTGGCCACCTATATGTCTTTAGAAAAATGTCAATTCCAGTCATCTGCCCATTTTTTAACAGATTATTTTGCTTTTTGATGTTGAGTTGTGTAAGTTGTTAAATCTGTTTTGGATGTTAACCCCTTATCAAATATATCACTTGCAAATATATTCTCCCATTCACTAGGTTACTTTTTACTTTATTGATGGTTTCCTTTGCTATGCAAAAGGTTTTTATTTAGTATAGTCCCAATAGTTATTTATTTATTTATTTATTTATTTTTTGCTTTTGTTTCCCTTGCCTGAAGAGCCAAGCCAAAAAAAAAAAAAAAAGTTAGGCCAACGTCCAAGAGATTATCTATGTTTTCTTGTAGGTGTTTTATGATTTTAGGCCTCACATTTAGGTCTTTAATCCCTTTTGAGTTTATTTTTGTGTATGTTGTAAAGAAAGTGGTCCACTTTCATTCTTTTGCATGTTGCTGTTGAGTTTTCCCAGCACCATTTGTTGAAAAGACTGTTTTTGCCCCATTGTATATTCTTGTCTTCTTTGTCATAGATTAATTACCCATTTAAAAGTGTGTTTTGTTTTTTTGTTTGTTTGTTTTTTGTTTTCTGGCCTATTCTCTTTCATTGGTCTATGTGTGTATTTTTGTGCCAGTACCACATTGTTTTGATTACTACAGTTTTGTAGTGTATCTTGAAGTCTGGAATTATGGTACCTCCATCTTTGTTCTTTTTCAAGATTTCTCTGGCTTCTCTGGGTTTTTTGTGGTTCCAAACAAATTTTAGTATTATGCTATTTCTGTAAAAACATTATTGGTAATTTGATAGCAGTTGCATTGAATTTTCAGATTGCTCTGAGTTGTATGGACATTTTGACAATATCAATTCTCATCTCTGAGCCTGGTGTATCCTTCCATTTATTTGTGTCATTTTTAATTTCTTTCATCAATGTTTTATAACTTTTGGAGTACATGTCTTTCACCTCTTTGGTTAAACTTATTTCTAGTTATTCTTTCTAGTGCAACTGTAAATGGAATTGTTTTCATAATTTCTTGCTACTTTGATTTACTGTATGGAAATACAACTTATTTTTATTGATTTTGTATCTTGCAATTTTACTGAGTGACTAGTTCTAACATTTTTTTGGTGGAATCTTTAGAGTTTTCTATATGTAGCATCATGTCATCTGCAAATAGTGACAGTTTTACTTCTTCCTTGCCAATTTGGATGCTTTTAATTTTTTTTTTCTTGTCTGAATTCTATGGCTAGAACTTCCTGTCCTATGTTAGATAAAAGTGGTGAGAGTAGACATCGTTATCTTTTTTCTGATTTTGAAAGAAAAGTTCTCAGTTTTTCACCACTGAGTATGATGTTAGCTATGGGTTTGTTATATATGGCTTTTATTATGCTAAAGTATATTCTCTCCAAACTCACTTTGTTAAGATTTTTTATCATGAACACATTGAATTTTGTCAAATGCTTTTTCTGCATGTACTGGCATAATTTTATGATTTTTATCCTTTATTTTGATAAATATGATCTATCACATTGGTTGATTTGCAGATGGGTAACCATCCTGCATACTTGGCATAAATCCCACTTGATAGTGATGAATGATCCTTTTACTGTATTATTGAATTTGGTTTGCTAATATTTTGTTGAGAATTTTTGCATCTATGTTCATGAAGGATATTAGTCTGTAGTTTTCTCTTTTTGTGTAGTGTCTTTGCCTGGCTTTGGTATCAGAGTAATGCTGGCCTCATAGAATGAATTTGGAAGACATAACTTCCTCTTCTATTTTTTAGCATAGTTTGAGGAGAATAGATGTTAATTCTTTAAATGCTTGGTAGAATTTACCCATGAATCCATCTTGCACTGGGCATTTGTTTGTTGGGAGTTTACTGATTACCAATTCAATTATGTTACTAGTAGTTCATCTGTTCAGATTTTCTATTTCTTCCTGATTCAGTATTTAAAGACTGTATGTTTCTAGAAATTTATCCATGTATTCTAGGTCATCCAATTTGTCGGCATATAATTTCTTGTTGTAGTCTTATATAATCCTTTGTATTTTGTGATGTCCATTGTTCTCTTCTTTCATTTCTGATCTTATTTGAGGTTTCTCTTTTTTTCTTGCTGAGTCTGGCTAAAGGTTTATCAATTTTGTTTATCTTTTCAAAGAACAAGCTTTTTGTTTCATTGATTTTTCTATCATTTTTAAGTCCTATTTCATTTATTTCTCTTCTGATCTTTATTTCCTTTTTTCTATGAACCTTAGGCTTTATTCTTTTTCTGTTACCTGTAGGTGAAAGGTTAGGTTATTCATCTGAGATTCTTCTTGTTTCTTGAGGTAGGCCTGTATCTCTATGAACTTCCCTCTTAGAACTTCTTTCATTGCATCTCAAACATTTTGGATTGTTATTATTTTAATTTCTCTCCATGCATTTTTGAATTCCTTTTTGATTCCTTCACTGACCCATTTGTTTAGTAGTCTGTTGTTTGGCCTCTACATTTTGTGCCCATCTCCCCCCCCCCCTTTTTTTTATATAGTTTTTTTCTTGTAAGTTATTTCTAGTTTCATACCATTTTGGTCAGAAAAGATTCTTGATAATTTCAATCATCTTAAATTTATTGAGAGATTTTTTTTGTGCCCTAACATTTGGTCTATCCTGGAGAATGTTCTATATGCACTTTAAAAGAATGTGTATTCTGCTGTTTTGGGATGGCATGTCCTGTATATACAGATGAAGTCTATCTGGTCTAGTGTGTCACGGTTTCCTTATTGATTTCCTCTTGGATTATCTCTCCATTGATGTAAGTGGGGTGTTAAAGTCCCCTACTATGATTGTGCTACTATCAATTTCCCCCTTTATGTCTGTTAACAGTTGCTTTATGTATTTAGGTGCTTCATTTTTGGGTGCATAGATATTTACAATTGTTATATCCTCCTACTGGACCGATCCCTTTATCATTATGTAATGCTCTTTTTTGTCTCTTATTATAATCTTTATAATTTGCTGTTGATTCCCTCTAGTATATTTTTCATCTCAGTTATTGTGTTCTTTAACTGGTTCTTTTTTTTATTATTTTTTTTTATCTCTTTGTTGAAGTTTTCACTGAGTTTATTTACTCTTCAGTCTGGTGAGCATCTTTATGACTATTACTCTGAACACTTAATCAGGTAGATTGCTTATCTGTTCTGTTGAGACTTTGTTTCCAAGTTTTTTTCTTATTCTTTCATTTGGAGCACATTTCTCTGTCTTCTCATTTTGTTTGACTTTCTGTGTTTATGTTTATGAATTAGATAGAATAGCTACTTCTCCTAACCTCAAAGGAATGGCCTTGTGAAGTTAAGTTCTTGTGCAGAATGTATGCCTGGTAGTTATGGCTGGTTGGCTGGAGCTATAGGCGGGCATAGGCTAGGGGTCTCAGAGCACTCCAAGGTGGGGCTGCCTTAATCGGATGGCTGAAACTGAAGTGAGAATGAACTTCAGGTGGTTCCCAGGACTCTCTACACTGGCAGGACAACTGAAGTGAGTGCAAGCTGGGGTGTCCCAGGGCATTCTATGTAGGGAATACCCTGGAAAAAAGTCTGGAATTTAGGTGGGCCAGGTGGTCTTATGGTACTCTGTGCAGGGGGATCTCTGGTAGAACAGCTAGAGCTGAAGCAGGCACAGGCTGGAGGTTCCTGGGGTTCTCTGCCAGAGGGTACCCTTGTGAGTCATCTGGGACTGAAGTGGGTATAAGCCTGGGGTGTTTTGGGTGCTTTGCATCTGTGTTACCTTGGCCAGATGACTGGAGCTGTAGTTGACACTGTCCAGGGATATCCCAGTACACACTGTACTAGGGCTGCCTTCATGGGAAAGCTGGGGCTGTTGTATGCCAGGGGCCTGGGACTCACTAAGATAGCTGGCCCGCCAGAGCACTCAGACCCTGCTCTCTTCTGTCCCTTCAAGTTAGAGCAAGAATGTAAACAAAGGCATTCATCTTTCCCTCCAAACCTGGAGAGAGTGCCAGCAACTCTCCTATCATTTGCTAGAGTTCTAGGGATGGTTCCTATATATTCTGGTTGCTTTTTAAAAACTGCAGCCCTTTTCCTGTGCCCCAGGGTTTTCTGTGTCCAGGGCTGGTGTGGGCCAGGGGCTCAGCCTCACTTGGGTGGCAGGCTGGCTACTCTGCTCCCCTCTACATTATCAAGATGGAGGAGGATCATAATCAATAGCACTTGCCTGCCCCTCCAACCCCAGAGACAATTTCCTCCATTTGGTAGAGGGCTATTCCTTTATATTCTAGGTGTCCTTTTAAACCATGGCGCTTTTTTTTTTTTTTTTTTTTTGCCCGAGGGCAGATAAAGCTGCTCCTGGTTCCTCAGTATTACTCCTCCCACTGCAGTTTTCATATTGTTGGTATGGGGTTCCTTTCATTACCTGTCTCCATCTCTTCTGCCATAGTCTATGCAATCGCTCTACTCTTTGTTGTGCAAATCTGTTCAGTCAGCCCTCAGTTCTTCAAGAGGAATTGTTCTATCTATAGGTACAGATTAGGAATGTCCATGGAGGTGAGTTCAGGGTCTTCCTGCATCACCATCTTAAACCTTTTGATCTTGAGTTTTTAAAAGTGAAATGTAATAACGTGAAATTATGAAACATTTTTGAAACTGATTTTGAAGATTATTAAGAAAACAAAGAGGGGCGCCTGGCTGGCGCAGTCGGTTGAGCGTCCGACTTCAGCCAGGTCACGATCTCGCGGTCCGTGAGTTCGAGCCCCGCCTCAGGCTCTGGGCTGATGGCTCGGAGCCTGGAGCCTGTTTCCGATTCTGTGTCTCCCTCTCTCTCTGCCCCTCTCCCGTTCATGCTCTGTCTCTCTCTGTCCCAAAAATAAATAAAAAACGTTGAAAAAAAAATTAAAAAAAAAAAAAAACAAAGATATTAAGAAATAGATTTGGTATGTCTGTGATTATTACACAATCTGTCTTTTTTCAGTGAATTTTTATCTAATTAAGGCAAAAAGTATATAGAAAACAAGAAAGGGTATAATATCATTACACCATTAAATTCTTTCAAAATAGCTTCTGATGATGCATCTCAACAAAGAAATAAGAAACACACAGGTAAAACCAATTTGTGATGAATTACAAAAAACATTTTTTATCTTGCTTCGTAATTATCTATAAATTTTATAGTATACTCTTAGAAGTAGCATTTATGAAGTAGCTGGTATGCATAAGCACTTTATGTGTAAAGATTGGGCAAAAGTCATTTGATCAATAAGAATATGAGCTGAGAGGGGCGCCTGGGTGGCGCAGTCGGTTAAGCGTCCGACTTCAGCCAGGTCACGATCTCGCGGTCCGCGAGTTCGAGCCCCGCGTCAGGCTCTGGGCTGATGGCTCGGAGCCTAGAGCCTGTTTCTGATTCTGTGTCTCCCTCTCTCTCTGCCCCTCCCCCGTTCATGCTCTGTCTCTCTCTCTCTGTCCCAAAAATAAATAAAAAAACGTTGAAAAAAAAAATTAAAAAAAAAAAATATGAGCTGAGATTTGAACTACTGTAAGTCTATCTTCTATCCTCATATGAAAATACTTCTTACATACCATGAGTATGCATAGTGTTGTCATTATTTTTTTTTTTCACGTTTATTTATTATTGAAAGACAAAGAGAGACTGGGCATGAGAATGGGAGGGGCACAGAGAGGAGGAGAAGGGGAATCTGACGCAGGCTCCAGGCTCTGAGCTATCAGCACAGAGCCCGGTGCGGGGCTCAACTCAAAAACCACGAGATCATGACCTGAGCCGATGTTGGATGCTTAACTGACTGAGCCACCCAGGCACCCCTATAGTGTTGTCATTATTGAGATATATGCTTGGAAGTGGAGCTTCCAGGAAGTAAGAGTCTGACCTCAAGAAGCTTAAAATATATTTGAGCAGAGATATACGGAAAATTTTAAATTGCACTAATTTTGTTATATCAACCAAAGCTTAAAATGAAGATTATAAATAGAAATTAGTCCTACCATAATAATAAATAGTAATTGCTTATTTTGATGAAATAAAAAAAACTTTTGATTAAATACATGTTGTGGGCTTGGCTACGGTATAAAAACCATGGCTCAGAAAAGTTCTACGTTTACTTAATATTTGTACAAAACTCCTGAGGTAGTTGGGTAGTTTTAGAAAGAACTATCTAGGCCACAAAGTCATCCAAAGAACCAAGTTTCTTCCATACTCGTGTTTCACCACCTTCTAGGACATCTCTATGATTTGTATAGTCAATGCTAGCTCAAGAAAAGAGCCACATCTGTTTTAGGAGTATGCTTTCTTTGCCCCATAAATTGTATATATATCACTTCTATTCGTATCTCATTAATAAAATCTTTAGCCATACCCAGTTGCAAGGGAGCCTGGGAAACATAGTATCAGCCTGGGCAGTCATGTTTCCTGTTAAAACTTGGTGTCCAATTATGAAAAGAATGAAGAAAAGAATGGATAGTGGAGGGGGCTATTTTATACTCAGCTAAACCTACTGATTCCTCATTTCCCAAAGATTTTAATACTTAAACAATTTTGGTTTATCCAGTTTTTTTTCCTCTCTCATAGTATGTTGGAACTTACTGCCTATGTAATAATAGTTTCCCTTTACTTCCTCCCCTCCAAAAAAAACAAAAACAAAAACAAAAACAAACAAAACTGGAGGTGACCATACAGGTTATCTACTCCAATTCTTATGTCTTATTGATGAGAGGAATTTGGCTTTGAGTAGTATATACCCCAAATTTCTTCTGCTAGTTAGTGTTAAAACTAAGACATCAGGGGCACCTGGGTGGCTCGGTCGGTTAAGCGTCCGACTTCAGCTCAGGTCACGATCTCGTGGTCGGTGAGTTCGAGCCCCGCGTCAGGCTCTGGGCTGATGGCTCAGAGCCTGGAGCCTGCTTCCGATTCTGTGTCTCCCTCTCTCTGCCCCTCCCCCGTTCATGCTCTGTCTCTCTCTGTCCCAAAAATAAATAAACGTAAAAAAAATTTAAAAAAAAAACAAAAAAAACTAAGACATCAATTTAAACTCTGCTTTAAAATTTAAGCCCTTTTATTCCTTTTAGTTTATTTTTTAAGTTTAAAAATATAAAATTATAAAAAGATATATTCATATTTTAAACACTTTAAGATATATTTAAAAATGTGTGGAAAAGCTGTTTTTGTTTATGTTGTGGATGGGCTGATTGAAGGTTCCCAACACCTTTCTTGAATAAGTCTTAACACATTTGAATTATCTATAATTTCTGGTGTCATTGTCTTTGAACTAGAGCAAGAACTGAACACATTTGAAGTAATCAAAATCAGGGTTCTTACCGGGTTAAATTTTTTCTCTAGCCTTTTATGGTTATCTTGAATACATCTAAATCAACATTTTTTTTCTTTTTCTTTTTCTTTTTTTTGTTTGCCATTGGACTTTCCAAAGTATTTAACTTTCATGGAAATAAGAATTGTCTCTCTCTCTGCACTTATATTCTAAAATATTTAATTAAACCATGAAATTCAGTAATAAGCTCAATGAAATAAACAGCTTGGGTCCACACATAACTGACTTTTATTAAACATACAATTCAACCAATGAGCAGATAGGGGAGGGAGTGCTAAAGAGTCATTTATGAGCCCAGTGCTCTGGATGCTGCATGCATCAATACATACATTGTACCAACAGCATGGAGAGCTTTGAAGAGAGCTTCAGTGCTATTACATGTCTAGTCAAAACTAATACTTGTTGATTGTTCATATTTTAAAGTTTACCATTCCTTTCTCTTTGTTTTCACTATCATCCTCACCATTAATAATTTGAAGTTGTAATATAGAGAACATTGTGCTAGAAATTATGGAATCCCCAAAATTTGATATATGTTCTCTAATTCAATGGAGGAAAGAACACCAAAAGTAGAGCTCTGAAAGCCTGGGGTAAAATCAAGGAGAATTTGGGGTGATTAGGTAAAGTTTTCTGCATTCTTTTTGATATTCTTTCAGACCTTTTAAGAAAAGCACAATGTACTTATTTTAGTAAAACTACCAAATTCTACACAGTGCTCTTGACTCCCGCATCAACAAAACGACCAGACCTATAGAGGTACTAAAAAATTATTAAAATTATGTAAAATGCAACAGGGCCACCTGAGCTTGGGTGGTTGTCAATTAAGCGTCTGACTCTTGGTTTCGGCTCAGGTCATGATCTTGTGGTTTGTGAGTTCAAGTCCTGCATTGGGCTCTGCCCTGATGGTGTGTAGCCTGCTTGTGATTCTTTGTCCCTCCCTTTCTGTTCCGTCCCCACTTGTACTCTCCTTCTCTCTCTCAAACTAAATAAAATTTAAAAAATAAATAAAATGCAGACGGAATTTTATTTAATTTGCTTCCAATGCTATCAAGATCCTATTTATAAATATTAGACCATATGCCACTTAGACCTTGAGAATCCTCCTTTAAGTCTCCTGCAAAGAAGCAGTTGGACTTGACCAGGAAATATTGTAGGGAGGCAGAACTTGTGGACTCTAAATACGTGAACGTATCTCTTAAGAGCATCAAAATCACTTATGATTAAGTTACTACGTTCATACTTAAAATTAATGAATATACACAGAGCTTGTGAGGAAACCATTAAAACAATTATATGAAGGTTTTAAAACATAACACTGAAAACTTCTATGTATAATTCTTAGTGTAAAACCATGATATAAAACTGGTAATGTAGTCTAACCACAGCTCTGTAAACAGAGTAATGTCAAACCCTGAAAGGACATATACTGTAGAGCTGACTGGTGATTTTAACTTTTCTTTACGACCTGTCACCAGTTAAAGATTATTTTATATAAGAATTCTATGTACTTCAGTTTTCCCTAATGTACCATTTAACAGATATATTTTTATATCTCCCCAATAATTTACAAATTTACATAATTTTTATGGTTCTTTAATCTTAGGATAAATTTTAGGCACAAGTAGCTATGGAATATGCATGGTTCACTCATAGCAGAGGACAAGAACAAGGCATTAACGTTGTCACCTGTCCATGTCCCATAAAATGGCCTGTGGCTAAATTTATATACCTTAGAAAGCAATATAAACTAGTAAAATTTTTTTGCTGCAAGGAATGGTATTAGCATATTAAAATTAAATGAAAGATCTATTTCCCTACAGATAACATAACTCAAAGTTTTGTCCATAGGATCTATTTTTCACATATGTGGTAGTAAATGAAGACTTGATTACATGATAGTTATCAACATTCATCCCAGATAATCAAAAGTTCATTTAAGTTGCTTACTTTGTAAAGGTTAAATAACATTCTTATACGCTACTTTGTGAGAGAATTCTGTGGTAAAGGTAATGGATTTCATAAAAATGGAAAAGAGAAAATGTAACTTAGTAATGGTTGCCCAAGTATTGAGTAGGTAAGCAAAAAAATAAATTACTATTGCCAACCTGTTTATTGTGTATAGTTTAGTTCCTGTGCCTCACCTATATTCTTCTTGCCTGACTTTTGTGAGAAAAGGTCAGATTTTGAGTAATCGACTGAAAGTATAATTAAAGCTAATTAACAAGTAATGCTCGCAAGACTGCACAATTATAGAAATGAATTTTACAGTGATAAACGATAGCAGTTCCTAAACTACATTTTTCCCCAAGCCCTGTTTAAATTTTTTCTATGAGATAGAATCAAGAGCAGGTGTGAAATTGTCTCTGTATTTCACAATAAAGTTTTTTGAATATTGTTATTTCACCATCAAATTAACCCAAACCCTCTATCCCTACCAAATTTAAATGGACCACGAAGTTCATTTTACAAATGACACCTCAGAAAATATTGCGTTTTATAGGTAAATGGGCTACCCAGAATAATAAATTCATATTTGATTTTTTTAAATGTATGTATACAATTTTTATGGCTGAAGCTTAAAACCTTTAATGAAACCAAATTATATATTAAACTATCTGCAAAAGTTTTAAATATGTTGAGGAAACAGTTTGAAAAATACTAATTTATAATATGCTATTCTTTTGATTGTTCTCAACTTTATATGTATATGTGTCTAAAATAATACTATCCCCAATAAAAATGCTTCCCATGCATGAAATTCATTTATATATTCATTTATATATTTATTGGGTTCCATTAGACCCTAAGCATGGACTTTTTCATTGCAAATTTTTACCAACCACATGTGTTCCAAATAGATAAGCAGAAAGAATAAAGAGAAAGTTATCATACTACATACTTCAGCTTTATTTTGTTAAAGTGGATTTAACGATAACAAGTAGCAAGGGAACGGAATTTGGACAATCTTAACACTTCTGCATGCACAGGCGTGAATAGTTAATGATAATATTTTTAGGGAGAGGTTGAAGAAATAGTAACTATGTTGTCTTTTCTATTAACATTTCATGCACATGACTTTCAAATACCTAACCTTGTTTTCTACTTTCTCTGGTCATCAAATGGAAATTGTCCAGAAACTTAAAGTAACCCTCAGCATCTTATTTTTTTCAGGATCATGGCAATATTATGCATGAAGGCAGTGGGCTTTGGTGGGCAATGGGGGTTTGGTAGCTGAAATCTATGCTTTGCATCATTTCTCTGGTGTTTTTTTCTACCTCTTTTTTTTCCCCCTTTTGTATTTGTTCTCTCAGTTAATTCTCTCCAAGAATCATTAGTGCAGTCATTTTCAAATTCCCCACAGCCTTTCCAGAATCTATTGATGCTCATTCTCCAAAATTTTTCAAATTCCATTTCCTCATTTCACTTCTAGTGATACTTCCTTTGTTCAGACCCATATAGATTCTCAGTCTATTTCAGTAATCTTTGAATTCTTCTTCTGTTTTGCAGTCCCTACAATCCATTCTTCTTTTTTTTTCTAAAGATTTTTAAATTTTTTAAAAATTTATTTTGAGAGAGAGATTGTGCGTGCGCAAGTAGGGGAGGGGCAGAGAGAGGGAGACAGAGAAACCCAAGCAGGCTCAGCAGTGTCAGCACAGAGCCTGATGTGGGGCTCGATTTCACAAAGTGTGAGATCATGGCCTGCGCCAATATCAAGAGTCAGATGCTTAACCGACTGAGCCACCCAGGTGTCCCCCAGTCTTTTTTATGAAAAGCTTTCATCTATAGATCTCTTCTTACAGAGACTTTCATAATTTCTTTGCATAATTTTGAGAACACTCTGACAGGTCTTTTACACATTGCATATAGAGAACATAGTGATTACAAACATGAATTAGAATATAGCGTCTGATATTGAATGCTTCTTCATTTTTGCCTCATAGTAATGCTAATATCTTTGTATAAAAACGAATGTCCCTTTCTTGATTACTGTGTGCCTCCTGGATTTCTCTGTTTCCATCAGTCACCCAGGACTGAGAACAGTGAGCCTTGTTGTCTAATGTACGTGACTTAATGAATGCTAAATACTACAGTCACTTGCAGACTTTTTTACTGTAAAATATATGAACTTTATACAGTGTATCTCAAACTTTAAGGGTCTACTAATCTCCTAGGATCTTTGTAAAATGCATATTCTGATTCAGTGGGTTTGGGGTGGGTCCTGAGATTCTAATTTCTAACAGATTTCCAGCTGGTGATCATCTTGACACTATCAGTTGCTTGAGTATTACTGTCAAAGATTATCTGTGTATATGGAACCCAGGGAACTACTATGCCAAATGAGCTTTCAATTCCAAAAATATCTATGGAACATCAGTGGCTACAAGGGGCACAGAGTTGAACAGTACCTGCCCTTTGTCCTCAAAGAGATTACAATTTGATAAAATAGACAAGCCCAGGATAAAAACTGCTCTAATACAGGATAGAAAGTGGTATATATATCAACCAATAGAAAGGCACAGAGTAGATCACTTTTCCACTTTGTATTGGGAAAACTACGTGCCAATTATATCTGAGGAGAGAAAGAAAAAAAAAGCTTCAGGAGGGACGTGGCATTTAAAGCTCTTTGCAAATAGAATTTCAAAAGGAACAATATGGACAGTATGACAGGAAACAGTATGAATAATAAAAAGAGTATTCTAGATTGAGGAAATTACTGGAACATGGGCACAGGGGTAGAACACTGTAAGGCATTGGTAGGAATCATCAAGAAGTCCTGTTTGATAAGAGACTCTTAAATATGGAGAACAAACAGAGGGTTACTGGAAGGGTTTGGGGAGGGGGAATGGGCTAAATGGGTAAGGGGCATTAAGGAATCTACTCCTGAAATCATTTTTGCACTATATGCTAACTAACTTGGAGGTAAATTAAAAAAAAATAAATTAAAAAAGAAAAGTCATCCTGTTTGGCTGTGCTGTTAGGTGAGTGGGCTATAGAAGAGCATAGGAAGCAAACTCAGAAGTCAAAGAGACAGTAAGACTATTTTAAAGGTCACCAGATGGGAACTGGGACTATATTGCACATGAGAAAGATCAGTATGATACTCTGCTTAACGCATAGCTTAAATATTTTCAGAATATTTTATATTTATATATTTTTAGACTAGTCTAGACCAGGTCGCTCCCTTGAAGCAATAGAGCTTTTTTTTTTTTTTTTTAAGTTTCTCTATACAGTTAAGCAAACATATAAGGTGTAAGATACAAGAATGAAGTAATGAGCCACCAGCAGATCCTAAATAACTACGAATCAGATGGATAAATTGTTGACCACAAAGATACCAATGTACAAGGACTGGCAAAGTGACTATAGTTATAAACACGATTGATGATATGTAAGGGACTTTTATGTAGTAAATATGGCAAATGGATGGCAGTAGCTAAACTTCTTAATATCCCTGGGGTGCCTGGGTGGCTCAGTCAGTTAAGTGTCCGACTTCAGCTCAGGTCATGATCTCACGGTTTGTGAGTTTGAGCCCCGCATCAGGCTCTGTGCTGACAGCTCAGAGCCTGGAGCCTGCTTCTGATTCTGTGCCTCCCTCTCTCTCTGCCCCTTCCCTGTTTACACTGTCTCTTTCTCTCTCAAAATAAATAAAGGTTAAAAATTTAAAAAAAAAAGAATATCCTTAAAGATTCCAATTCTCAGTCACATACAAGTTCTTATAATAGTATTTCTGTGTAGATATTCTGATTCAACAAGTTCAGGCACATAATCTTTCGCTTACCTTAATTTCCCAGGAACCTCTCTGATCTTCTTAATTCTTTATACATCAGAGTCCTTCACTGTAAACCTTTTCTCCCTCAAGTCACAAAAACAGTGCTTGCTAAGCAAATTAGATTCAAGCTGTCCCAAATAAATATGTAATCCCGTTAAACATCGTGTTTTTTTTTTTTTCACTCTTAGACAATCCCTCTATTCTCATATTTAGACCATTGCCCCTTAGATTCTTCCATATAAAATTCTGGCACTGGCACTGGCACTGGCAAAAAGAATCTGGCACTTTAGTAGGATTCCCTACTCTAAATTCCTGATAGGTTAATTGCCAATTCCTTGCATCACCTTGACTCAGTATTATAAATACGTGCCAAATAAATATGCCTTCTGTTTATTGAGCAAAGGAAGGTTCAAAAAGGCACAAACAATGCTGCAAACTCTTCATGAAAGTGATGTAAAAATACCAGCTAGAAAGCTTTTGGGGAGGCAGTGGTTCAGGATCTGCCTTCCTGGAGGCTTTACAGTGACACAAAGTAACTCTAATTCAAACACCTTCAGAGTGAGGAATAGAACGGAAATAGATTACTCCCTTTGAAAGGCCCTTTAAAATTTTGAGGTATTTTTCTCCCTCCACATATTTTTTATTTACAATTTCTTTGCTAGCCTCATGAGGTAGGCATCCGTGAGTTCTCTCTAGAGGCTCTGGTATCTAGTTACTACTAGACGATGGAATGAGTCATTTCCCTCAAGTCAACTAGAAATTGAAAATTTAAGAGTCTTTGCTACGTCTGGGAAGAGTTGGGATGGTCTTTATTTTCTTAGAAGAGATTTATTTGAAATCTTCACATTATGAGTGAGCACACATTTGAGACCAATTTTAATGTTTTCCTTGGAAAAATGGTACTTAAGAGTTAAACATTATCCCAGCAACTGGTTTTCATTAGTAAGGAAGTTGAACTTGAAACGTATGGCTCAGGAATAACAGAGTAGAGGAACCAAGTCATGAAAAGGTAACTTCCTTACTACTTAGTCTCTATTTACCTACTCGTTTTAATAAATCTTTTTAACCAAAATACGTTGTTAATGCACGGGATATGTATATATAAGTATGCTTATATGTTTGTATAGAAAACTATTTTCCCTCCAAAGCAGAGACTACTGATTTGTGTTATGGTGGCAAATTATAGAAACTAAATTCTTATAGAATATATATGATGTATAGCTTTTTTTTAACATTTATTTAGTTTTGAGACAGAGAGAGACAGAGCATAAACGGGGGAGGGGCAGAGAGAGAGGGAGACACAGAATCGGAAGCAGGCTCCAGGCTCCGAGCCATCAGCCCAGAGCTCGGCGCGGGCCTCGAACTCACGGAAGGTGAGATCGTGACCTGAGCCGAAGTTGGACGCTTAACCGACTGAGCCACCCAGGCACCCCTATGATGTATAGCTTTAAAAGTTAAAGTATTTCCTTCTATACGCTGATAGTGAAAATTAATCCGAACTTTTCCCCTCCCCAAAGAGTGTTGAGGCAAATGATCAATTTCTTATAAATAGCTTCTGGGCACAGTGTCCTATGTTTATGTCAGTCAGAAATACTTGCTACACTAATGGCACCAAATGTTGAAGGAGTGTGAAATGTAACATACTTCTTAGCCAAATGTTCTCAAATTGATCAATCACTTTTCTTAAATTTTTTGAACATTTATTCATTTTTGAGAGGCAGAGAGACAGAGCACAAGTGGGGGAAAGGCAGAGAGAGAGAGAGGGAGACACATTATCAGAAGCAGGATTCAGGCTCTTCTGGGCTGTCAGCACAGAGCCCCAATGCGGGGCTCGAACCCACAAAGCAGAAGATCATGACCTGAACCAAAGTCAGACGCTTAGCCAACTGAGCCACCCAGGCTCCCCAGTCAATCACTTTTAGAGGGAAAGCTTTTCCAATGAGGTCACCATAGTCTCTAAATAGCAGAAATTGAGGAGACTGTTAACATTTTAGAGAAATAAATTATCTGAAAAAGTTTGAAACACCCTTTGTGAAAACTAAAAAGCAATGTTCTTAATATTACCAATATTTTAAGCAAAGAAGATATATTCTCAAAAAATGTTAACCAATTTTATACACTTTAAATTTAAGAAGTTGTACCCGCTCAATGTTTTTTAACCCCATCTTGCTGAACAGGCCTCAGAGTTAGTCTAAAATAACCACAAACCATGACACCATTGGCTATTAATAATGACAACCATAAAAGAGTATGTGTTTAAAGCCTGATTAAAGCATATTCAAATGACCTTTATAAAATTCTAGAATACCGAGGATTATGCATGTTGACAGTGAGATGGAATAACCAGAGATAAAAAGGATTTTTGATCCTAGGCAAAAAGACATCCAGGAAGAATTTAACCATAAAACATATTTTTTGCAGCTACATAAAACTAAAGAGATTTATAAATCTTTCCCTCTCTCCTCAAAGTTTACCTCAGAAGAGAAATCATTCACAGAAGGTAAGTATAGTCTGAAGAAGTCACAGGGAACATTTCACCTTTTGTAATTATTTTTGAGTTTCAAATTAAAAGTTGCTGTGCATATTTTTCCTTAGCTTAAATGGTTGAAGAAAAGGAAGTAACAGCTGATAAAGGTTGCGTTCAGTTTTCAAAGAATCTTTTAAATAACACCACGAATGAATATGTAATCAAACTGTATAGTGCCCAAAGAAAGAGTGGTAAAGAGGTGTGGTTTGAATTGGAGCATCAAGTTACCTTCTGGGGAAGGTTCAAGCTGAGACCTGAAGAATTTAAGGTGGAAGGAATAGAAGGCTTGATAGCAAAGCTGAAAAAGAGCCTGGTGGGTTTGATCAACGGAAAGAGGCTATGTGGTAAAAGAATGGAGATGTAGGAATGCAAAATTAACTTAGAGACTTAGGGAGGCCCAGATAATAAAGAGAGCTTTATGGGCCACTGACAAGAATTGGGATTTCATTACACATCGAATGGAAAGCTCATAGGGGTTGCATGCAGGGTAGTGACAGGATCTAACAATCATTAAAAATATATGGCAATTGCTATTATTTAAAACAATGAACTGAAAGGAAAGATAAGATAGAAATGAGAGATGCTAACATGTATGTCTATTAGACTAGTCTAAGGAGAGATGGTGCTGTTTTTAGACCAAGGCGGTGGCAGCTAGTGACAGAAAAAGCTGGTGGATTGAAGACACATGTTGAGATTTGGTGAGGATAGACGTTGAAGGTGAAATAAAGGACGTGTCAAAAATGCTCGGTTTCTGTTGAGGGAAAGTGCATCAATCTAGGTGCCTTTAATTAAGAAATTAAATTGTCCTTCACGCAACCCCTATCAATTATTACAAGTAGGGTAGTGATGCCGCCAACTATTGCTGTTTCATTGTTTATTGTTTGCTTTAATTTTGTTAGTTTTTGCTTCATGTATTTTAAGTCTCTGCTGTTAGGTACATACACATACTGTTGTCTTCCTGGTAAACTGATCATTTTGTCCTTATAAAATATCTATCTCTAGAAACAATTTTTGTCGTAAAGTCTCTTTTTGTCTGATATTAATATAGCCCCCTAAGCTACTTTTTGATGAATGCTCTTATATTAATCTTTCCACCCCTTTACTTTAAATCGACTTGTGCCTTTAAAATTTAAGTGTCTTGGGGCGCCTGGGTGGCGCAGTCGGTTAAGCGTCCGACTTCAGCCAGGTCACGATCTCGCGGTCCGTGAGTTCGAGCCCCGCGTCAGGCTCTGGGCTGATGGCTCGGAGCCTGGAGCCTGTTTCCGATTCTGTGTCTCCCTCTCTCTCTGCCCCTCCCCCGTTCATGCTCTGTCTCTCTCTGTCCCAAAAATAAATAAAAAACGTTGAAAAAAAATTAAAAAAAAAAAAATTTAAGTGTCTTTTGTAAACAGCAAATACTTAGGTGGTTTTTAAATTCAGCTTCTAGTCTCTGCCATTTGGTTATAGTGTTACTCCATTTAATGTAACTATGGATAAAGTAGGATTTACATCAACTATTCACTTTCTGTAGGTCTTATGTCTTTTTGTGGTTCCTCTATTCCCTCATTACTGCCTTCTGTTGTGTTAGATACTTTTTAGTATACCATTTTAATTTTCTTATTCGTATTTTTTGAGGGTTTGGTTTTGTGGTTGTCCTGAAGATTACAATTAGTATCTTAATCTAGTTTACATTGATATTCATTAGATTTCATTTCAATAGCATACAATAGTGTATTCCAATAGAGATCCATTCTTCCTCTTCCTTTGTATTATAATTATCATACAGATTACATTTTGTACACTATAAGCCCATCCACACAGTTGTATAATTATTGCTCTATGTATTTGCTTTAAAAAAATTTTTTTTTAACATTTATTTATTTTTGAGACACAGAGAGACAGAGCATGAACAGGGGAGGGTCAGAGAGAGGGAGACACAGAATTTGAAACAGGCTCCAGGCTCTGAGCTGTCAGCACAGAGCCCGACGCGGGGCTCGAACTCACAGCCCTCACGGACCGCGAGATCATGACCTGAGCTGAAGTCAGCCGCTTAACCGACTGAGCCACCCAGGCGCCCCTATGTATTTGCTTTTAAATAAGATAGTAGAAAATAGTTACAAACAGAAAGACATTTATTCTTTCTTTTACTTTTACCTATGTAGTTATGTTTATGGATGCTTTTTATTTCTTTATGTGGTTTCAAGTTACTGTCTAATGTCCCTTCAGCTTGAACTCTCTTTAGTGACTATGATAGGACACAATTACTACTGGCAGATTCCTTTGTTTTTTTGTTTTTTGTTTTTTTTTTTTTTCTTGTAATTCCTTCTTCATTTTTTGAAGAATAGTTTTGCTGGATATAGAATTCTTAGTTTATAGATTATTTTTTAATCTATATTAAATCTATGGCATCCCATTGCTTTCTGGACTCCATGGTTTCTGATAAGAAGTCAGCTTTTATTCTTATTGGGAAATGGTTTTATACAAGTTCTTTTTCTTGCTTTCAAGATTTTGTCTCCATCTTTGTTCTCTATTAGACTATGATATGTCTAGCTGTGACTTTTTGAGTGTATTTTACCTGGAGTTCATTGGTAATCCAATTGGTAGTCTCATCTGATGAGATTAATATTTTTCATCAAATTGGGGAAGGCTTTGACCAATGTTTCTTCAAAAACCTTTTCTGTCCTTTCTACTTTTTACTCACCTCGTGACATTCCCAATATGTGTATGTTGGAAGGCTTATTGTTATCTCTCCAGTCTGTGGGGCCCTGTTCAATTTTTTCACTCCTTCTCTTTCTGCTCCTAACACTGGATAATTTCTCTTGAACTATCAAGTTTGATGATTCCTTCTCTTGCCTGCTACACTTTTGATTTTGAGTCCCTCTACTAAATTGTTCTTTTCTGTTATTGTGCCTTTCATCTACAGAACTAGTTCTATTTAGTTATTTTTTTTAATTGTGTTGATCTCTTTTCACTATTCTTGGTAAGGTGCTGTTGTCATGTTTTTCATTATTTCTTTAGTTATATTCATTCTTTAAACATTTATAATAGATTTAAAATCTTCTTGTACTAAAATGTGAGTCGCTAAGGGACTTATTTTCAGAATCCTTTTTGCCATTTTATGTTGCACACTTCTTGTTTTGTTTTCATTTCTTTCTTTTTAAACATTTTTTTTGCATGTCTCAAATTTTTTTTTTTAAATTTTTTAACGTTTATTTATTATTAAGAGACAGAGGGGCGCCTGGGTGGCTCAGGTCATGATCTCACAGTCCGTGAGTTAGAGCCCCATATCAGGCTCTGTGCTGACAGCTCAGAGCCTGGAGCCTGTTTCAGATTCTGTGTCTCCCTCTCTCTCTGACCCTCCCCCATTCGTGCTCTGTCTCTGTCTCAAAAATAAATAAACATTAAAAAAGATTATTA
This sequence comes from Neofelis nebulosa, assembly GCF_028018385.1. Classification (NCBI taxonomy): domain Eukaryota; kingdom Metazoa; phylum Chordata; class Mammalia; order Carnivora; family Felidae; genus Neofelis; species Neofelis nebulosa. The sequence goes on along the minus strand of NC_080786.1, from coordinate 42,088,742 downwards.
AGAGAGTGTGAACAGGGGAGGGGCAGAGAGAGAGGGAGACACAGAATCCGAAGCAGGCTCCAGGCTCTGAGCTGTCAGCACAGAGCCCGACGCGGGGCTCGAACTCACTAACCATGAGATCATGACCTGAGCCGAAGTTGGATGCCCAACCAACTGAGCCACCCAGGCACCCCTAATTTAAAATAATTCTTATTTAAACTGTTAAACCGGGCTTCCTGTGAGTCACCCCTGATTCAGTGTAATTTAGTGGTCAGCCAATGCAATGTTTGATGAGAAGATGTCCTCAAATAACTTGCCTGTATATCTTCTACCTTTACCAAGGGGATCTGTACAAAGGCATCCCTTCAAACTTCAGGACATTTATAAGACAGCCTTAGCCTTAGCTTTCACTTTCTACTTGTTTAGGGCCTTATGTTTGGCCAGAATTTAATGGAGCTTTCTTCTTAACCAGGTCTTTCCAGAGCTGTGTGCATGCTCACACAGTCTTTTAGATGTTCAGAAATAGGTTGGAGCTTTTCAAATTTCCTGACAGCCATTTTGGTCTTGAAGATTTCCTTTTAAATTCTTGGTCAGGCTTTTTTGCTCCAACTGAAATAATAGTTTTAGGTAGTTGCAGTGCTGCTAGCAGATTGAAACTGCTTCAGTAATGACCTGGGGGTAGTACTCCTCCCCTCCCCACCCTGATTAGGCTGAAATAGGAGTTAAATAAAACAGCTGTAATAGCACAATAATAGAGATTTTCCATGGAGCTGGATGTTCAAACATTATATTGACTGTTTTGGAGATGGTGTTTCTTACAGAGCTACAAGAGTTCAGTCTGGTAAACTGGCTGCAAGACTTGGCTCTTTGAGGCTATTGCACCACTAGGGTACGGAGAGCAGGGGGATGGGAAGAACCCCAGCTTAAAATGTCACACACACCCCCTGTCTAAAGAAGTTCAATAATTTCTCTTGCATAGATGATTTTGTTTGTTCTCGTTCTGATCATTCCTGCTCACTCAGTTGCTGAAGAAGGCCGTCATTAGCATAAATAGTACAAGCTGGCTGAACACAATAGCCAACACTGGACAGAGGGGATACACAGTTTATTAGTCACGTTAACTCACAGCCCGTGGGAAGAGGACACTGTGTGCTATGCGTGGTCACACAGAGGCTGTACTTGGAAATAGAGTCAAACAGAAGTAGCTGTGGGAGATAGACTTTGTCATAATGGGGGAGGTGGGCCTTGTTTCCTCTCAGGAAGATATGACTCGTTTGAACAATTTGGGTGGCTGGCTGGCTGGAATGTGAAACCAGTTTAGTTGAGGGCCAGGTAGAGTGCAGCTGGTGCAGTTGATGGGGAATTACCTGGGCAGGAAACCTTCCTGGTTGGGCAGAGTGAGAGGCATGTCTGGTAAGAGGAGAGGAACTCATGGCTGAAATTCCACGTGTCTTACACTATCTTAGGCCTTACAATACAGCTCAGTGGCTTTGGTTAATTTGGAGAGTTCTATAAATGACTACTTTTAATTGTTGTGTCAGTATTTTTGTCTTTGTGTGTGAAAGAATGAGTAGCTGAGAGATTGTTACTTGGCCATTCTAAAAGTTAATCTCCAATTTTCCTTGATTTGAACATTAGAATTGGGGCATTTGCTTATGGAGGGCCTAACATTAAATGGAATCAGCCATTGGGACTTTAGGAAAAAACCTTGATCAAAGTGCTCTTTCTCAAAGGGCTATCATTCTGCTTGGAATTTTTCCAATGTGCCAGTTCTTTGTGTAGACAAGACAGGAAGTAGGGACACACAAAACACATGTGGTGCATAAAGTTAAAACGTATTATTTTAAAATTATATTTTAAAGTATTTAAAATGGAGTTTTCCCTCTGGGTGACTTGGTAAAAGTGAGAATCATTGCTTGTCTTTATATTATATATTTTAGAAATTCCTATGATAAGCATGTATCATTTGAATAGTCAGAGGGATGAAAAATCTCTTTTTAAAATTGTTGACGATTAATGATAATTTAGAGTCATGGCATAATGCCATTATCAGACATTAATAATCCAGTCAGGAATAATTTCTAAGAGAGGAAATATAACTTATGAGAAACAGCATGACATTTAGGGTAAGAACATCTCCGTGTCTTAATTCTTAATTCAGTATTTTTATTTTGTATTTGAGTCTTAGTTTCTATGTTTTTAAAAGTGGGAATGAGAAAACTGTATAGGGTTTTTGTAAGAATTAAATAAAATAATGCATTAGAAAGTAGGCATTTAGTAAATTATCAATAAATGTTAGGTCATCTTTCCTTCCACAGCAGAAGTCAAGGAAGGCTGAACTGGCATTCAGTGGTAATGTTCCGGTGCGTGAGTGAAGAGAAGGGAAAGCTGTGTGAATTACGCACAGATCAGCCTCGTGGGGGACTCGGTGGTGGGCACTTGTTCAGAGAGAGGAGCACCAAGGTGTTCAAGACGTTGCAAAAGCCATCACTGATTTTACTTTTGAGATATTACCCAGAACTGGCTTGCTATCACTACACTATAAATGAACGGATTTTGTTTTTCAGTTTTTTTTTTTCGATCATACTCACTCTATCCTTACCTCACATTTACTCTAAAGTTACTCTATACTTCTATGTTTTACCCTATACTTCTTTCTTTTTCATTGTTGTAAGTGCTTAGTATAATAATTAAAAGTCAAAGACCTATCAAAAGACTACAAAATGTTTCTATAATTTCACTAGTTTTCTTTCCGTAGATATTTGTGTTTTCTGCACATTTTATGTAATTTTCCTAAATACACTAGGAATCCCATGGTGGATATCAGATGCCACATGCTTGGAGCTTTTTTCCTTGCCTCTTTTACTTTTGGCATCATTGTTCATCTGACACAATGTCTATGAGAAATAAATTTTTATTCATAATGAAAAATTTTATCTGTATATATACTTACACTCTATTTGTATACAGATGAATGTACCTGTATGTTGTATATAAGGTTACATATAGATATGTATCTATAAATCATAAAGTACAACATGATAAAATTCCAGTTTAAGCTCTGCGTACTCTCTACACCAGTTGTCATTTGACTTGATTTCCAATTTTTAACTTCTCATATTACCGGTGAAAGGGTGTTTATAAAGAAGATAGTAGACACTTCAACATTTATTTCTATACGTTAGCTTATTATTAAATATTATAATATTTAGTTTTAGGAACTGAGTCCAGTTTCAGGAACTGAGTAGTTTATAAAAATGTAGTATATATTCTTAAGAATTTAAGTCTGAAATACTAACAAAATTTAATTCTCAACTATATGTGCTTAATGTCACACAAAATTCCTATCTAAAGCTATTCTGTGCTGAGACTGTGGTCAAAGGATGAGAAATCCAGCAGCTTCTCTTGCTGCAGAAGATTTGGAATAAAAGCTCTAAATATGTTTCCCGAAGAAAAAAAAATAAACTGTATTCTAAAGGGTTGTGTTTTTTTTTCCCCCCAGTAGGAAGAAAAGTAGCCCTGGAAAAACTTGCGAATGCTTTGTCCTTTCTGCAAAACTGTGAAAACACCAAAGCAGCTAGTTTACTCATCCTTGATTTCCCCAGATGGCTGAGTTCCCATTAACTCACCAGAGAATGAGATGCAGACCCAGTGCCTTTACATGTCATTTTGACAAGACATAATGTCCGATCTTGTTTGTGGACGCCTTTCCCTTCTATCTCAAGACTGCTTCACTACTGGTGGTCTGCCCGTGTGCAACACAGATGTTTCCCTCTCTCCACTGCATGCTTTATTTTTCAAGTAGCTTCGGCGAGCATATGTTTCCATGTGAGCCTGTTCCTTCCTTCTCCCAACACCTTCTTGTGCTACATAAACAATCTTCATCTGCCCCCTCAGATCTGGGGCACACGAGACTTTCACAGATGTCGATTTCTTTTTCAGCCTGTTTGCCTCTGGTGAACACGGTCTTCAGATAATGTCTCCCTTCCTTCTCTGTTCCAAATGACTCGGAATGCAGATTTTTTCCCTCCTTTCAACTCAGTTTCCTTCTGTGACCCCAGCATGTTTTCGTCCCCTTTCTTCTAAGTCTTTCTTTGTACTAGCTCTCCAGATGGGATCAAGGATGAGCTCTTCCTGCTCCTCGTTTTATTCTCCTTACAACTGTTTGGTTTGCAAGAACAGGAAGAGACAAACTTCACACGTTAAATATTTTACATGCATGGCCACCTATGTTTGTCTGATTTGTTTCTTTGACTTTTGATTTTTTTTTTCCATACTTCTATGTGGTTGCTTCTATGTGGTTTTTCATTTTTACGAGTTCATTGCAAAGAAGAACTCTGCAAATATATGTATAGAAGCCTATCACATATAATTACATATAAAACATCAGGGTAACAGTTACTTTAATATCAATTTTGTCTTCTTTTGCAAAAAAGGGATTTTAGCTTTTCTTTCACTTACCAACACGTATTGAGCATGTAACTATGTGCCAGAAATTCCTCTGGGTAACAGCATTAGGATAATAAAGAAAATAGAAATGGTCTTTTATTTTTTAATTCTTTTGTTAACATTTGTTCATTTTTGAGAGACAGAGTGTGTGTGGGAGAGGGGCAGAGAGAGAGGGAGACACAGAATCCGAAGCAGATCCCAGGCTCCAAGCTTTCAGTGCGGAGCCCTATATGGGGCTCAAACCCACGGACTGTCAGAACATGACCTGAGCTGAAGTCGGACATGTAACCGACTGAGCCACCCAGGCACCCCAAAAAGGGTTCTCTTTTTAAGGAATTTATATTGTAGTATGACAGATAGATAATAAGCAAGTATATAAAAGATTTAGATAAATATGATAGGATGCCAACTGAGCTAAAATCTCAATGATAAACAGGAGTCTGGATACACAAATCAGGGTAAGTAGATTTCCAAGGGGAAGAAACACGTGCAAAGTCCCTACAGAATGATTTGCAATGGCTTGGGTGAGAAACAGAAGAGAGGTCATATGACTGAGGGGTCATAATGTACGTGGTGGAGAAGGGAAGACGGTGCTCGAGTAGAGGTCTGGGGCAAGATCATTTAGAGCTTTTGAAGGCAGAGTAAGAATTCTCACTTTTATTCCAAATACTCTGAGAAGCCATGGAAGCTTTAAAGCAGGAAGTCACATGATCCAAGTTACATTTCTGCAACATCGCTTTGGTGCTGTGATAATTTCTTATAGTGCAGCGACAGATAAGGGAAAGGCCAGACATAGGATGTGGGCTCTTTTTTTTTTTTTTTTTTTTTTAATTCTTTACATTTCATAATTTTTAAAGACCTCATTTAAAAGATAAAAACAGTTTTAGATTAACAAAATTGAAGAAAGGTACTGAGACTTACCATGTGTACCTTGCCCCCACACATGCGTAGCCTCCTGCATTACTGTATCACTTATATGTGTTAGTTATAACTTTTGAAACTAAATCGACACATCATAATCACTCAAAGCCCATAACTTTCCCTATGCCTTGCTCTTGGCATTGTACATCCTATTGTTTTAGAAAATCTATAATGACATTGTATCCATCAGAGCACCATACAGAGTATTTTCACTGCCCTAAAAAATCTCCTGTGTTCCACACAGGTATCCTTTCCCCTTCTGCCCCGAAAACCACCGAACTTTTTATTGTCTCGACAGTTTTGCCTCTTCTGCAATATCAAATACAGTCGACCCTTGCAAAACATGGGTTTGAACTATGCAGGTCCACCGATACATGGATTTTTTTTTCTAAATATGGTATAGTAAATGTATTTTCTCTTATGATTCTCTTAATATGTTCTCTTATTGTAAGAATGTATTATATAATACATATAACAAAGAAGGTGTGTTACTAGACTGTTTATGTTCCTGATAAGTCTCTGGTCAGAAGTAGGCGGAGTTTTTAGGGGAGTCAAAAGTTATACATGGATTTCAAACTGTGCAGGGGCGTGGTGCTTCTAAACCCCCCTTACTGTTCAAGGATCAACTGAGTTGGTATCATGATATGTAGCTTGTCAGACTGGTTTCTTTCACTTAGTAATACACATTTCAGATTTCTTCATACCTTTTCATAATTTGGTAGCTCATTTCTTTTTAGCACTGAAGAGTATTCCACTGTCTGAGTGTCCTATGTTTTCTAGTTAACAGCCTTCATGGTGATCACCCATCAAATGATTTCAGAGAAGATTTTGGGTAACTCTCGTGTTTTTTCTAGCTAGCCTTTTAATCTACCTGCAGTATTTTTAGAATGATGATGACCTCTCCATATGTCAATCTCTTACTTGGGCATACAGAGGTTTCTGAAATTTTACCCTTGAGCCTCTTTCCTCACATCAGAACGTTCCCCTCCCATCACCGGCATGTTGCACTGTAACCCTCAGCTCTACGGAACCATGTCCTGTTTCTTCACCAGGCCTTGCTAGTCCCCTCTGCACATCCTGCACCCTCCCCTAGGAATGATCTTCTCGCCACACTGTTTGGAAAGTATCTATCCCCACCCCCACAGAGCTTTGTCTATGCTGCCTTGCTGACCACCTTGTATGTGGGCTCTCCCTGTACTCTGCAAGGCTTCTTCTTTTTTTTTTTTTTTAAGTTTTATTTTTGAAAGAGATAGTGTGTGAATGGCGGAGGGGCAGAGAGAGAATCCAAAGCAGGCTCCAGGCTCAGAGCTGTCAGCACAGATCCCCACAAGGGGCTTGAACTCACAAACTGTGAGATCATGACCAGAGACGAAGTCAGACACTAAACCGACTGAGCCACCCTAACGGCCCTGCATAGCCTTGTTATAAAAGTCCCCAAACATGGGGCGCCTGGGTGGCTCAGTTGGTTGAGCGTCCAGCTTCAGCTCAGGTCATGATCTCAGTTTGTGAGTTTGAGCCCCACATCGGTCTCTGTGCTGACAGCTCAGAGCCTGGAGCCTGTTTTGGATTCTGTGTCTCCCTCTCTCTCTGCTCCTTCCCTGCTCCTGCTCTCTCTCTCTCAAAAAAAAATAAACATTAAAAAAAAATTAAAGCCCCCAAACATAAATAATATTTAAGAATTTGTAGAGAAGACTGGGAAACCTGGCAAGGAGAAACATTAGGAAGGGACTTGAGGGCAGGTTAAAGACTTATTGACTTTAAAGACTGTGAAAGGGGTCACCTCTGTGGCTCAGTCGGTTGAACGTCTGACTTCGGCTCAGGTCATGATCTCACAGTTCATGGGTTCAAGCCCCGCATCGGGCTCTGTGCTGACAGCTCAGAGCCTGGAGCCTGCTTCACATTCTGTGTCTCCCTCTCTCTCTGCCCCTCCCCTGCTTGCAGTCTGTCTCTGTCTCTCTCTCTCTCTCTCAAAAATCAGTAAAACATTAAAAAAAATTTTTAAAGACTGTGGAGGGACTCTTGAAGAATTCCAGTATGAGGGTAACAAGATCAGATTTGCCCTTCAGAAAGTTCACTCTGGCCATATACTGGCAAGAGGAGCAGGTGGGTTGAGAAAATGAGACTGGAAGCCGGCTGTTGCATTAGGCTGGATGGGACACGATGGAAGCTTAAAGCCTTCACATGCACACACACACAACTAACGGTGGAAACAGAGACAAAAGGATGGGTTCGGAAAGACTTAAACAGTTCCTAACCAATGAGCAGTATGTAGGGGACAGAAATTCAATAAGAGGAAGTGAAGGGACAACAAAATCAAGGCTCCCTCCCATTTCCATTGAGTACCGGGGAGGATAGTAGCACAATTCACTAATGTTGGCACGTGGGATACACATTGGGAAGGGTATGTCTTCACCCATTTCAATAACACTCCTCAATTTTTTCATGTGCCAACACTGTATTTTCCATATGACAAATTAATCATTGGTTCTCTCTCTCTCTCTCTCTCTCTCTCTCTCTCTCTCTCTCTCGTTTTGCCTTTAGTTTGCCTTATTACAATTTAAGTTTACCTTTTTTAATACAAATTAACTTTGGATCTCCTAACTAGCTGTAGTAGTGCCCAAGGGGAAGTGAGGCGTTTCCTAACTTCGTACTCTATTCCTACAGCTGGAATAGCAGCGTTCCCTAGTGGGCAGGGCTATGGTAGGAGCCAGGTGGATGAGCTGGGGAACGCACTGCTTGGGGACTCAGAAGAAATTAAGGCAGGGGCGCATGCGGATTTGGGTTTTTCCCCCACTACCTCACCATCTCATCATGTCTCTGTTGTCCTAATACTTTGATTTCCACTTAATAGATACCCAGTAACTATTCCCTTACTATTTCATATTTCCCTCACAAATGGGCCATAGGAAACTTTCTTCAATTGATGAAAAGAAGCTTTAGATTCTTCAGAGCACGTGAAGCTTTGCCAGTTTTTTTTTTGGTTTGTTTTTTAGTAAACTTCCTCTTTTGCCAGGGATTTTTCTTAAACTGAAAAAAAAAAACCCACACTGAGATTTATTTACGAAGAGTACATGCTCTTTTTTTTTTGTTTTGTATCCCCCAACTTAAGTTTGAATTTGACTCCATAAATGAACTTGTCCATTTAAGACGTTTTGCGAGCATTTTCAGAGTATGAATGACATTTACTCTAATAGGAGAAAGCAGGGGATTTGGTAATATAAACTAAGACATGATTGCCAAATCATTCGCATTCATTTAAAAATACATTTAACAAATATGTATTGAGCATCTGTAAGGTCCCAAAGCACAAAATCGCTGGCCTGAATTCTAGAAGGGGAAAAGCAGATAATTAACCGAATAAAGGCTAAAGTAAAAGATAAGGCAGGAAGGGGAACAGTCCTGGTTTATGACTGCTGTGTCAGCATATTTATCAATAGCATCCTTCTCACTTTCCAATTGTGCCAATTGGAAAATAAATTATTTGGTCAAACTAGGCACTGGGGTGTTAGATGGGGAGAAGTTGCAATTTTAGCTCGAGTAGCCAGGCAAGGCCTCACAGAGAAAAATGACATTTAAGAGCTGAAGAAGAAGAAGAAGAGAGGAAGACTGCAGACATCTCGGGGATGGTTTGCAGCCAGAAGGAACAGCAGGTACAAAGGCCCTGTGGTGCATGCATACCTGGTGTGTTTCAGGAACAAGACAAAAGGCACCATCGCTGAAAGAGAGGATTAAGGATGAGAGTAGATGTGGATGGGAAGTAAGAAGTAAGTGAAAGTTAGGGTGGGCAGACCTAAAGCCTTTTGGATCCTTGTACCCTGGATGAGGTGGAAGCCATTGCAGGAGTTACTCGTTCTGATTTATATTTTAGTAGGATCATTGTGCCTGCTGTGTGGAGAAGACTGTAGAGAAGGGGTAAATGCAAGGAGACTTAGAAGCATCCAGAATGGAAATGTTGGTGGCTCAAAATGGAATGGTAGTGGTTAAAAGAATCAGAAACGGTTGGATTCCTGAATATGTGGATATAAGTAAAAGGAACGAGTCAAATGTGCTTTTGAGTTTAGGCTTTGAGCCACTAGAGGAATGGGTTTCTTTTTTCACTGACATGGAAAAACTGAGATTAGAGTAGGTTTGGTGACAAATTGAGAATCTCAGTATTAGATATATTAAATTTGAGATGTCCATTCACATCTATGTGGATGTCAAGTAGGTAAGGTGAACTAGAGAATCATTAATTATACAGATAATATTAAGAGCCAGGACATTAGGGGTGTCTGAGTGTCTCAGTGGGTTAAGCATCTGACTTCAGCTCAGGTCAGGATCTCACAGTTCATGGGTTCGAGCTCCCCTTTGGGCTCTATGCTGACTGCTCAGAGCCTGAAGCCAGCTTTGGTTTCTGTGTCTCCCTTTCTCTCTCTGCCCCTCCCCTGCTCTCTTCTGTCTCTCTCTCAAAAATAAATAAACATTAAAAAAATAAAGTAAGAGTCACGACACCAGATGAAATCACAAACAATTAGTAAAAATAGGAAAGAAAAGGTGTTTAAGGATCGATCCCTGGAATACTTCTCTGATTACAGGTTAAGGAGATATGAAAGAATAATCAAAATAAAGATATTTTCAGACAGGTTGGCAACAATCCTCAAGTGGTAGGATTATGAATATTTTTTCTATTTTTTCTACTTTCTAAAATTAGTGGGCAATACATTTTTGTATTTTTGTAATTTGATTTATACTCTGTAAAACAATTTGTAGTTCAGTGAGTTTTTATAATTTATATAAGCTTCTATACTAGCATCCAAATAAGATATAGAATACTTCCATTACCTCCCAAATCCTCTTATGGCCTTTCTGATCGATATCCACCCCCAAACTAATGTAACAATTTTCTGACTTCTATCACTGTAGATTGTTTTGCTTTTCCTCAGCATAATGTCTACAATATACATAATTATGCTTTGTCGTATGTATCAGTTATTGTTCTTATTTACTCCCGGGTAGTGTTCTTTGTATGAATAAAACATGATTAGTTTATCATTCTTCTGATGAGCATTTGGGTTGTTTCCAGCTTTAGGCTATTTTGAATAAGGCTGCTCTGGACATGGATTGTACAAACTTTTTTGTGGATGTGTGTTTGCATTTTGTTTGGATAGTTACCTAGGAGTAGAATTCTTGGACAGAGGGTTGATGTAATCTAACTTTATAAGAAATAGCCAACAAGTTTTGAAAAACAATGATACCATTTTACAATCCACATGTAATACATTTGAAACAGGAAATAGGGCAAATATTTTAGAAAACAACTAAAACTGAGAATTACATAATTTTAATATTCATTATACTCTTTAATACATATCCCTGCTCTAAAATCTTGTCAAAACACTCTAAGTGGTAGTTTTTGAATGTCTTAACTTAGCAATGTATAGAAGATGCAGATTGATAAGTACTGCTGGGACGGTCTCTGAAGCGATTGTTCACCACTTAACTAAGTATTATACGCAAGTCGATTTAATAAACTCTTGGCTCAAGCAGAGATGAGAAGGAACTTTCTCAGTTCCCTGGCTTAGGTGAGAAGTTACATTCCTAACTTCAGTGATCCTAGGCTGTGCTCGGTACCCATCTTTCACCTTCTTCCCCCCCCCCCCTTTTTTTTTTATTCCAGCTTGACCCATTTGAATGAAAGTATTTAAGACCTAGATACTGAGTAATACAGACAACCAGGAGAAAGATCTTCCTCACTGACTAGTGGTAAGAAGAACTATAGAAGGTTCTGTTGTTAAAATAGGAGGGGCTGCAGCAGCTGAGGGAAATTAAGCAGAGTACCTCGGGTCTCATTACTGTCTTATCATGACATGTCAGGATAAGAATGTGCCTTCAGATGTGTTTATTTAAACACTTACCCCAATGCTCCAGTGTATTTTAATTTTTCAGTATTTAAATGTGGCTATTTTAATGAGGTTACAGTTTCGATAAATACCAAAAGTTGAATGTTAATTACCATGAGGTCCTAAGCTCTGTACTCTACATAAAACTCAGGGAGAGCCTGTCCTGTGTAGTTTAAATCACTAGTTAGACTTGAATTTCTACCTAGAAACAGAGTAGCCAAAGTGTTAAATCAGTAGGAAGGGAGGGGCTTTCGCCCATGCCCCCCAGGTACACTTCATGTGTCCGGAGATGTTTTTCATTGCTACAACTTGGGGGCAGGTGCTATTGGTATCTAATGCATAGAGGCCAGGGATACTGCTAAAAACCCCACAATGCCCAAGACAGCCCCCCAATAGTAAGGAGTTATCTAGCTCAAAATGTCAATCATACCACTGCTGAGAAACCTTGTGTTAAAAAATTTGTGTCGGTCTGAGAATACACTTAAAATTACAGACCTGATGTTATTTGCATATTAGGAGATTGGGGTGTAAAACCTATTAACTAAAAAAGACCTGGCATAGGACATTACCCTAGAGGGTAGGACCAATATAAGTAGAAAAAATTTTTTTTAAATGTATGGCGAGTTTTGCTTTGGTTTTAGGGATTTGGAAATGAAGATTCCAGAGGAAATATCGGGGTGTCAGTCAAGCTCTAAGGGCAGGGCAAGTTGCTATTTTAACTTAATCTTAGGGCACAGCACCTTACTAAAATCTGAGAGCATGTTCTCTGAACCACACTATTGAAGTATTTCCTGTCTCATTACTGTCTATCATGACATGCTCTTTTTTCTCTTTTATTTCTTTAAGTTTATTTATTCATTTGAGAGGGAGAGCAAGTGTGGCCGGGAGAGGGGCAGAGAGAGAGAGAATCCCAAGCAGGCTGTCTACTGTGAGCACAGAGCCTGATGCTGGGTTCGAACTCATGAATGCTGAGATCATTATCTGAGACAAAATCAAAAGTTAGAACCTTAGCCAAATGAGCTTCCCAGGTGTCCCTCTTCTAACACTATGATAAACTCAAAATTGTTATTGTTGTTTACTATCTGTTCATCCCATCAGACTATTAATTCCATGAAAGGATCTATATATCTATATCTATCTATATCTATATCTATATCTATATCTATATCTATCTATCTATCTATATATACATACATATTTTGCATGCCCAGCTCCTACCATTATAAAAGTCATCAGTAAATATTGGTACTTTTGAGTTACATGAATAAATTAAACATTTAATAGAGTTTTAATTCTCACTAAAATCTATCTATATGTAGCATCCCAGAACCTTCATTTCTTATACCATCTAAAAGCAACTTTTCCTGAGAAATTTCATACATTCCTTCTTCTAAATAAGAAAAATTCAGCTCAAAAACACTGTTCCTATCTTTGTTTTTGAGTACAAGAGAAAACAAAAATAAGCCTTTGTGAATGTGGGAAGGTGTTAGCTTTGAAGAGAAGTATGGGCAATTTACCTACCTGATGAGGAGGAAGATGGAGTATATAGAAAGGTTCAGTAAGAGAAGAGGGATATGACTCATTGTACCTCTAAGTTCCCAACAAATAAGAAATGATTCCTACCTTCAAGGAGCTCAGAGCAGGGATTCTGGTTTAAGATGGCAACATAAGAGGCTCCTGAACTTACCTCTTCCCACAGACAGACCAAATCTACAACTATTATGGAATAATTCATTCTGAAAGAAATCCAGAAACTAGCTGAGTGACTCTTACACATCAAATGAAGGAGAAAAACACACACACACACACACACATCAAAATGGGTCACCAGTGTCTGGAAAACAAGTCTGTGCATGTGTCTGGAGCCCCACATTTTGTGGCTGAAGACCAGAAGACACATCCCTTGATAGCCTGGCTCTGTTAACCAGCAGTGCTGTGTTCTTGGGTTTAGTGGGATTGTGGCAAGCAAAGAGACAGTGGCTGGCTATCCCTCCAAGAGTCAGCATAGAGGGAGTGGGGAGAGTAGATAGAGGAACCTATCTCCTAGTCCTTTCCTAAAAGAGGTCTATTTGCATACTTAAAAGCCACTTCCAGAGGATCTGTCTTCCATTTAGCCTGCATCTATGTGCTGAGTGAGGTCTTCCCGCTTTGCAATGCTAACAAGTCTTGGCACACCCTCAATTACTGGGAACCACTAAAAACAAACAGGGCTGTTTGGACAATCACAAAGTTTTGAGAGACAACAAAGAGCTAGGGTTGGGCTGAACAAGTTTCATTTCCTACACATCTTCCAGACTGGGAGAGCTAGCTGTTTAATCTTTAAACACACACACACACACACACACACACACACACACACACAACCAGATGAAAAAACAGAGCATATGTTCCAAAAGAAAGAACAAGAATAAACCCCAGAAACAGAACTTAATGAAATAGAGATAAGTGATTTACCTGGTAAAGAGCTTAAAGTTTATAAAGATGGTCACCAAGGTCAAAAGACCAATGCATGGAAGAAATGAAAATTTCAACAAAGAAATTGAAAATATAAGAAAGCATTAAAGCAGAAATCATAGAGGAATACAATACCTGAACTGAAAAAATCAGTAGAAGGGTTCAGTAGCAGATTAGATGAAGTGGAAGAAAAGATCAATGAACTCAAAGAGCAATGGACTTCGATCAGAGAAGAAAAAAGAAAAAAAATGCAGTGAAGACAGCTTAAGGGATTTATGCAACATCATCAAACAGATCAATTTTCACATTATAGGAGTCCCAGAAGGAGAAGATAGAAAAGGGCAAAAAGCTTATTTGAAGAAATAATGGTTGAAAGTTTCCTAACCTGGGGGAATGGGGGGAAGAAAACCAGAACCAGGAATTCCAGAGAGCTCCAAATAAGATAAATTCAAAGACTCACACTTGGACACGTTATAATTGTTAAAAGTTAAAGACAAGAAGATAATCTTAAAGGCAACAAAAGTAGCTGTTTATAAGGGAACCCCTATAAGACTATCAGCAGATCTTTCAGCAGAAGCTTTGAAGACCAGAAGGAGTGGTGCAATATATTCAAAGTGCTAAAGGAAAAAACTTTCCAACTGAGAATACTCTACCTGGTAAAGTTGTTTTTCAAAATTGAAGAAAAGATAAAAAGTTTTGCAGACAAGTAAAAAATAAAGGAATTCATTACCAATAGACTGGACTTATAAGAAATGATAAAGGGAATTAGTCAAGCTGAATTAAAGGGACACTAATTGGCAACAAGAAAATATAAAAGTATAAACCTCATTGGTAAAGGTAAATATTAAATTAAGGATATTCTAATGTTGTAATAGTGGTGGGAACAGTATTTATAAATCTAATATGAAAATGAAAAGACAAAAGTCACAAAACTATACCTACAATAATTTGTTAGTGAATACAAAGGTAAAAAGATAAACTGTGATGTAAAAATGTAGAGCTTTAATATGTGTTTAAATGTAAGTTGCTATCAATTTAAAATAGACTGTTACAAATATATGTTGTTTTTTTTCAATATATGAAGTTTATCGTCAAATTGGTTTCCATACAACACCCAGTGCTCATCCCAAAAGGTGCCCTCCTCAATACCCATCACCCACCCTCCTCTCCCTCCCACCCCCCATTAACCCTCAGTTCTCAGTTTTTAAGAGTCTCTTATGCTTTGGCTCTCTTCCACTCTAACCTCTTTTTTTTTTCCTTCTCCTCCCCCATGGGTTTCTGTTACGTTTCTCAGGATCCACATAAGAGTGAAACCATATGGTATCTGTCTTTCTCTGTGTGGCTTATTTCAGTTAGCATCACATTCTCCAGTTCCATCCATGTTGCTACAAAGGGCCCTATTTCATTCTTTCTCATTGCCATGTAGTACTCCATTGTGTATATAAACCACAATTTCTTTATCCATTCATCAGTTGATGGACATTTAGGCTTTTTCCATAATTTGGCTATTGTTGAGAGTGCTGCTTAAATATATGTTTTATATAAGCTTCATGGTAACTACAAAGGAAAGAATTTTAAGCATATTAGAACAGAATATCATCAAATCACGAAGAGAGCAAGAGAAAAAGGGGCAAGGGAACTGTAGAATAGCCAGAAAACAATTAAGAAAATGACAACATTAAGGACCTATCAATAATTGCTTTAAATGTAAATGGATGAGATTCTACAATACACAGAGTGGCTGAATGGATTAAAAAACAAGAACCAATTGCCACCTAAAAGAGATTCACTTCAGCTTTAAGGATACACATAAATTGAAAATAAAGAGATGGAGAAAGATATTCTATGCAAAAGGAAACCAAAAGAAAGCAGAAGTAGCTATACTTATATCAGACCAAATTGACTTCAAGATTTCAATAATAAGTCTTATATAAGGATAAAGGGATCAATCCAACAAGAGGATATAACATTTGTAAGTATTTATGTATCCAACACAGGATTACCTAAATATATAAAGCAAATATTAATAGACCTATAGGCTGAAATAGACAGCAATATAGTAACAGTGGATGAATTTAATACCCTGCTTTCAACAATGCATAGATCATCCAGACAGAACATCAGTAAGGAAATATAGGACTTTACTCATTAGACCAAATAGACCTAAAAGACATCTATAGAATATTCCATCCAAAACCAGAAGAACACACATTCTTCAAGTGCACATGGAACATTTTCCATGGTGGATCATATGATAGGCCACAAAACAAATCTTAACACATTTAAGAAGAATGAAATCATACCAACCATCTTTTTTGACCATCATGGTATGAAACTAGAACCAACAAGAGAAAAGTGAGACCCAGAAATTAAACAGCACACTTTTTTAAAGTTTATTTATTTAATTAGAGACTTCAAGTGAGGGAGGGGCAGAGACAGAGAAAGAATCCTAAGCATACTCTTCACCATCAGTGTGGAGCCCCATTCAGGGCTTGAACTCATGAACCTGGAGGCCAGGACCTGAGCCAATATTGGATGCTTAACAGACTGAGCCACCCAGGTGCCTCCTACACAACACACTTCTAAAAACCAGGAGGTGAAAGAAGAAATCAAAATGGAAGTAACTTATCCAGAAACATATGACCATAAAAACAAATACTGTGGGACGCAGCAAAAGCAGTTCTGAAAGTGTATAGCAATAAATGCATATATTAGGAAATTAGATCAAGTAAACAATCTAACTTTACAACTCAAGGAACTAGAAAAAATCTTCAGTTCCAAAGTTAGTAGGAGGAAGGGAATAATAAGGATCAGGGCAGAAATAAATGAACTAGAGACCAGACAAAAAGAATAAAAAAGAAAAACAAAATTGACAAACCTTTAGCTAGACTAAGAAAAAAAAGGAGTCTAATAAACTTAGAAATGAAAGCGGAGACATTATAGCTTATAGTACAGTAAGGCATAAAATCATATGAGACTACTATGAACAATTAAATGCCAACAAATTACATAACCTAGAATAAAGGGATACATTTTTAGAAACACACAATTTACCAAGATTGAATCAGGCAGAAAAAGAAAATCTGAACGGAGCAATAATGCATAAAGAGATTGAATTAGTAGTCAAAAACTCTCAACAGGAAACTTCAGGACCAGATGGCTTCACTGGAGAATTCTACCAATTCAAAGAATAATTAACACCAATCCTCCTCAAACTCTTCCAAAATATTGAAGTGGAGGGAGCATCTCCACACACACATTCTATGAGGCCAGATACCAAAACCAGATAAGGATACCACAAGAAAAGAAAACCACAGATCAATATTCCTGATGAATATAGATGTAAAAATTCTCAACAAATTATTAGTAAACTAACAAATTCAAGACCATAGTAGAAGGATTATACACCATGACCAAGTGGGATTTATCCCTGGGATGCAAGAATGGTTCAACATATAAAAATCAATAAATGTATTACATTATATCAATAAAATGAAAGATTAAAATCACACAATTGTTTTAGTAGATGCGTAAAATTAACAGGATACAACATCCTTTCATGATAAAACTCCTTAACAGGTTGGGTATAGAAGAAACTAATGGTTAACATAATGCTCAATGGAGATAAGTTGAAAGTGTTTTCCCCTAAGATCAAGAATAAGGAAAAGATGCTCAGTCTCATCAGTTCTATTCAATATATTACTGGAAGTTCAAGCTAGAGCAATTAGGCAAGACAAAGGGAAAAAAAAGGCATCTCACTAGGAAAGGATGAATTAAAATTGTCAATTATTTTTTTCATGAAGATGAGATCCTATTTCTAGAATATCACAAAGAATCCATTAAAAAACTATTAATCAATTGTAGTTAAGCGGCAGGATATAAAATCAGCATACAGAAATTAATTGCATTAATTTTCACTAACAATGACACATCTGAGAAAAATAAAAATCATTTCATTCACAATAGTATTAAAAACAATAAAATACTTAGGAATAACTTTAACCAAGGAAGTAAAAGATTTATACAATGAAAACTACAAAACCTAGCTGTAAAAAATCAAAGACACAAACAGGTGGAAAGATATCCCATATTCATGGATTGGAAGAATACTGTTAAGTGGCCATGCTACCCAAAGCCATCTACAGATTCAATGGAATCCCCATCAAAATACATAGGCATTCTTCGCAGAAATAATCCTAAAAATTGTGTGGAACCATAAAAGACCCCAAATAGTCAAAGCAATCCTGAAAGAAAGAAACAAAGTTGGAGATATCATGCTTCTAGATGTCAAACTATGCTACAAAGCCATAATAATAAAAACAGTATGATACTGGCACAAAAATAGACACATTGACCAATGGAACAAAACAGCCTGGAGTCAAACCCTGGCATATACAGCTAACTAATATTTGACAAGGGAGCCTAGAATATCCAATGTAGAAAAGATATCTCTTCAATAAGTGGTGCTGGGAAACTGGAGAAACACATACAGAACTTGAAATGCATCAAAGACTTAAACATAAGACCTGATAACCTAAAACTTC
Source organism: Neofelis nebulosa (assembly GCF_028018385.1). Taxonomy (NCBI): domain Eukaryota; kingdom Metazoa; phylum Chordata; class Mammalia; order Carnivora; family Felidae; genus Neofelis; species Neofelis nebulosa. The sequence goes on along the minus strand of NC_080786.1, from coordinate 42,070,516 downwards.
TGAAATAAAACGTAGGAAAGAAGCTCATTGAGATGTCTTGGCAATATTTGGGGGGAAACAAAGCCAAAAACACACACAACAAAAGAAAAACTTTCAACAAATGGGAATACATCAAACTCAAAAGCTTCTGCACAGCAAGCAAATAAAAAAATGAAAAGGCAACCTACAGAATGGGAGAAAATATTTGTATATCTTATCTCATAAGGGTTAATATCTAAAAATATATTTAAAAATACCTACAACTCAATAGCAAAACAAAACAAACAACGTGTTAAAGATGGGGAAAGGACCTGAATAAACATTTTTTCAAAGAAAACCTACAACTGGCCAACATATACCTGAAAAGTTGCTCAACATCACTAATCATCAGGAAAATGCAAATGGAAACCATGATAAAATATTAGGATAACCATTGTAATTGGAATGACCTAAGAAAAAAAGACTGTTGGCAAGGCTGTACAAAAGAGGGAACTTTGTGCACTGTTAGGAATGTAAATTGTTACAGTCATTATGGAAAACAGTATGGAGGATCCTCAATACAAAATAGAACTACCATTTGATCTGGCAAATTTACTTCTGGATATATATCCAAAGGGAATGAAGTCACTATCTTGAAAATCTTTATGCCCCTTCATGTTCATTGCAGCATTATTTATAATAGCTAAGGCATGGATATAACCATTGACAGATGAATGAAGAAAGTATATACCTACATTTTGTGCACACACACATACACATAAATATTATTCAGTCATAAAAAAAAAAGGAAATCCAGCATGGATGAACCTTGAGGGAATTATGCTAAGTGAAATGAGTCAAAGACAAATACTTGGTGATCTGACTTATATGTGGAATCTAAAAAAGAAAGCATTTCATAGATATAGAGAACAGACTGGCGATTGCCAGATTTGGGGTGTGGGAGAAATGGGTGAAAGGCACTTATAAAGAAGTCATAGGAAGGTGATGTAGAGCATGGTGACTAAAGTTAGCAATGCTGCGGGGCGCCTGGGTGGCGCAGTCGGTTAAGCGTCTGACTTCAGCCAGGTCACGATCTTGCGGTCTGTGAGTTCGAGCCCCGCGTCAGGCTCTGGGCTGATGGCTCGGAGCCTGGAGCCTGTTTCCGATTCTGTGTCTCCCTCTCTCTGCCCCTCCCCCGTTCATGCTCTGTTTCTCTCTGTCCCAAAAATAAATAAAAAACGTTGAAAAAAAAATTTAAAGTTAGCAATGCTGCGTTTTGTATGTGAAAATTGTTAGTAGAGTAAATCTTAAAGTTCTCATCACAAGGAAAATGTAACAATGTGTGGTGATGATTAAACTGAGTATGGTAATCATTTTACAATATATAAGTATATGAAACACCATGTTGTACAACTAAATCTCATGCAATGTTATATGTCAAGTATATCAATAAAACTGAAAAAAAATGAAAAAAAATCATGAATTGACAATGTAGCAGGACTACTTGAAGAAGCTTCTTATTGATTATGTGTAGATACATTCATTATTGTGTCATCTGGCATATTTTTCTCTTCCTGGGCTCTTTGAAAGAAAGAGAATAGGAGTTTAGATCTACATGTTCTCAACTTGAGAGTGTGTCTCAAGAGTAAACAGGGTAAGAAACAGACCTCAGAAGAAGCTTGGAAGTATGGGGTTAGAAGAACCAGTAGTAATAAATGAGCTAAGGGGAAAGGATGCATTCTGGATAAATAATGCAAATGACAGTAGTTATACTCATGACAAATTAAGCATGGAAAGTCTAAGAATATTCTTTTGGGAGAACAATCGCACTTATATAGTGATGGAAAGACAAAAAAAGAAAGCCAAAACAAAAATATCAGATAATCTTTTTATCACACAGGGGCTTCATACCTTTTGAATTGTGATATTATTTGTAGTTCTCTACGGGGTTTAATGAAATATGATACCACATTAGCACCTTCGAAATTGGACATCATCCGTGTGTGTGTGTGTGTGCGTGCACGTATGCTTTCCATTTCTGTTCCAGAGAGGATTTAAGGTACCTGAATCAATATTCACATTTCATCTCTGGCTCTAACGAAAGTCTCTGTGATTTTCTAGGTCTTTGGAACATACTTCACACATTCAGCTTCTCAGAGAAAACCATCAATATTTGCCATAGTGAAGAAAAAGAAGGTCAGAGAAGCATTTTCCAAGCTTTTGGATATTTATCATCAGAAGAGTTAAGCAGAGTCAAGTACATCTGGCAGGCCCTAGTGAAATATATGGCTACTAACTCATATATTTTATGATTGAAATTGTTTTATGACTTGTAAACACTTGCAAAGTCACAGATAATAAATTTATTTCACATTGAATAAATCAATTTCATTTAAGTCACCCTGTTCCTTTATGATACTTACTAAACTTTGTTGTAACAAAAATATTTGTTATTTGTTTACAATCCTTGTTCCTATACTTGACTGTAAGGTCCATGAAGACAGGAGTGTTTTTTTGTTCACTGCTGTAAACCCAGGGATTTAATTTACTGCTATAAACCCAATACTTAATAAATACATGAAATTACTTTAAGACTTTGATATCTAAGTATGATAACTACATTGGATTTTCAGAGTAAAGAACTCATTTCTGGAAATTTCCATTTTAGAACATTATTCATGTTTTCTGAGATGTCAATAGCCATATAGAGGGTTTAATTGACTGATAACTATGCCCTAAATTTTCATATTCAAGGAGTGAACTCCCTTGTCAACCTTTTACAAAATGCAGCTAACATTAAGTCTGGGTTGATACATTAACCCTCAAAATTTTAGGAACTTGATGCTGAGTAAGTTGTATAAAACATTTTCACCAAAAAGTTTGTTTCTGTCTTAATTAGGCATTCAAACACATTTTTTTCTCCATAACTGCTTGTAACATGATTGGCTAGTAGTTAAAAATAATTGGCACATTTCTGATAACTTCACCTTCCTAGTTTCCAGCAGCTCTTAGTAAAGGTAATACAGGGGTGCCTGGTGGCTCAGTCGGTTAAGTGTCTGACTCTTGGTTTCCCCACCGGCTCATATCTTGATCTCACAGTTTCATGAGTTCAAGCCCCACACTGGGCTCTGCGCTGACAGCATAGGGCCTGCTTGGGATTCTTTCTCTCTCCCCCTCTCTTTGCCCACCCCTGACTCATGCTGTTTCTGTCTCTCTCAAAATAAATAAACCAAAAAAAAAAAAAAAAAGGTAATACATTACCCCAGGTGCCCCTGGTAGCTGAGGATCCTGGGAAGTGGGGTCATTGATTGATCTAGTTCAGATTTCTCACCTTAGAGTTGATTTCCCTCTCCACAAACATCACTATTGTTAAAGTGCTATTTTGGGCTGCTGTAGAGACATTTGGCATGTCGGTGTTAGGAAAATTTTCCTAAAGCTTGGAAATAAGGAGAAAGAGTAATTCCAAGTCCTTTCAATATCATGTTAAAAAAAAAAAGTGCTTCTCGAACTTCAATGTGCACCTGAACTACCTGGTGATAGTTTTGAAACATAGATTTTGACTTCACACATGGGGGGTGGGAACCCAGATTCTGAATTTCAAACAGCTCTCAGGTGAGAGCAGTTCTATGGGACAATGACCTTCCACCCTGCTACTCAAAATGGGTAGCACATTGTTGAAAGCCCTTGAGCAAGGCGATGTCACATCCTAGGGCGGTGCTTCTCAAACATGGTTGCCTGTTAGAATCACTTGGGGGACCGGGTTTAAAAATCTTGATGCTCAGGTCTCACCCAGTTTCCAATTAAGTTACAGAATTGGGGGGGGGGGGGATGTAAGACCTATTCATCAGTGTTTTTTAAAACTCTCCAGCTGTTTCTAATATGTTCTAAGGGAATAAAGCTTTTTTGCCCAACTGATCCGGGCCATTTTACAGTTCTGTAAACTGGTAAGGTGCGATGGTTTTATTGCCTATGGGATTTTAACCAGTTTTGTACTTAATTTGGTACTTCAGCTTTTATATTTTTCCTACTCAAAAAATTTCAGTTTCTACAATTTTATTTGGAACTGCCTTTTCATCTTTCTAGTTCCCTCATTAATGAATTAAATAAAACTTTTGACACATAATGCTTTGATGGTTTTTGTTTTATCCAGTCTATTAACATAATTACACAGCTAGCAGCTACATTTTCTCTTTTGTTTGAGCAGCAGCCAATGTCTTTTGGAAGTTAGTAATGAATACATAAGTAAATTCATCTGGGGTCTCTCTAAACCTAGCGTACTTGATTCAGCCCTCATCAAAGAAAGAATGAATGACTAGTTCAGTAATTGTTGACATTATCTTAAAGTACATTTCTGGAGATCAGATTTACACTCTGACCCATGCCAATTCACTATCATTGGGAAGACAGCTCCCTCTTTTACTAACAGGAGAAATGCTACCACAGCATTATCGGCAGGCCTGGACTTGTTTTCCCACAGTGGGAAGGAGTTGGCCGTACTCGACCCCTACTTTTCTCCCAGCTTTTCCTTATGACTGATGGTTCCCATTTGCAGGATGTCAGGCCAGGGTTTAAGGGACTGCCTGTAGCAAAGTAAATTGGCCCACTTAGGGATCAAACCTGTGAACTTGCCTTCATCAGCACACTAATCCTAGCAGAGGCATGAGCCTGCCATTTTATCCGCTGATTGATTTCCCTGAAAGTTAGGATTCTGAACTCGTTCTGCTCTTCAGCTGAAGAAAAAGTTTCAAGTTTAAAAAGTGTATTCTAAAACTTAAGAGTCAATAAAAAAATAGCTAAAAGAATATTTATGTATTAAAAATAATCTCATACAAGTAAGGGCATTTAGCCTAAAATGATTTCATATTTGAGGCCTCACCTTTAATATGGTCTTTCAGCTTTATTTTTTTTTTTTTTTTTTTTTTTTTTAAATTTTTTTTTCAACGTTTTTTATTTATTTTTGGGACAGAGAGAGACAGAGCATGAACGGGGGAGGGGCAGAGAGAGAGGGAGACACAGAATCAGAAACAGGCTCCAGGCTCCGAGCCATCAGCCCAGAGCCTGACGCGGGGCTCGAACTCACGGACCGCGAGATCGTGACCTGGCTGAAGTCGGACGCTTAACCGACTGCGCCACCCAGGCGCCCCGGTCTTTCAGCTTTAAAAAGTGAAGTGTATTTTACCTACATAGCTATATTTATTGCTAATTTTTTTTAAGTTTATTTTTGAGAGATAGACAGTATGAGCAAGGGAGGGGCAGAGAGAGAGGGAGAGAGAAAATCCCAAGCAGGTTCCACACTCAGCACAGAGCCCATGGGGCTCGATCCCATGACCAGAAGAATAGGACCTGAACTGAAATCAAAAGACGCTTAACCCACTGAGCTATCCAGGCACCCCTTTTTATTACCAGTTTCTGTAATGCACAGTAAATATGTAAATATTAAGGGTGACTATAAAGTAATGACATTTCTCAGATGGAAGTTTTTCTCTTTAGCTTTGTCCTTCTTGAAAGTTGGCCACCTATTTTGATGATGTTGTAATTATTTACTTATTCCTATAACTTTCCCCAATATTTAAAATATTTTTGATAATCTTAGACAAGAAAAGACTTTTATTTGGAAGTGACTTTCTGTGGCCCATTCTTTTAATGTCTTCTACAGTGACAAGTCTTCATTTTTTGAGATATGTATGATTATAGGAATTAACTGGGAGTCACTTTGAGTCAAATCTGTTGAGGAAGGTGTGGATTTAAGTTGTTTTAATTAACTATTATCACATATGCAATGTGATAACAACCCTGCTTTCTCAAGTGGCTTATAAACTTTTTAAGTTTATTTATTTATTTTTGAGAGAGACAGAGAGCATAAGCAGGGGAGGGGCAGAGACAGAGGGGGGACAGAGGACCCAAAGTGGTCTCTGTGCTGACAGCAGAGAGCCCAGTGCGGGGCTTGAACCCAAGAACTGTGAGATCATGACCTGAGCTGAAGTCAGACACTTAACTGACTGAACCACCCAAGTGCCCTTTATAAACTGGTCTTGGGGCACCTGGGTGGCTCAGTCGATTGAGTGTCCCACTTGGGCTCAGGTCATGATCTGGCGGTTTGTGAGTTTGAGCCCCGCGTCAGGCTCTGTGCTGACAGCTCAGAGCCTAGAGCCTGGAGCCTGCTTTGGATTCTGTGTCTCCCTCTCTCCTTGCCCACCTCCCTCTCTCTCTTTCTCTCTCTCTCTCTGTGTGTGTCAAAAATAACCATTAAAATTTTTTAAAAAAAAAGATAAACTAGTCTTGAAGGCTTTTCCCAAAAAGGGAGCTTCAAAATGTGTTAATATAATGGGAAAGTTAACAGAATAAGTAAAATCTGTTATGGTGAATATACTATGAAGGACATTATTTTGACATTAACTTTCTGAAAGTGTATTTTGTTCTGTTTTTAACTCCTTATCCATAGGTACAATAATTGATATGATTGGTTCTAATATTTTTTTTTTGCTGTAATTATTTTAGAAGAAAAAGTCCACGTGCTAAGGCTCAGAAAGGGAGCCACAGAAAGATGGGATTTTATGCATAATACTTGAACAGTTGGTTTTCATGTTTTACAGCAAAAAGACACATTATATTTTTGTATATTTTATTCTCATGACTATGAAATCACAACACCTATCGCGCATCCTCCATGTACCATAGTAAATGCTTATGATTAGTCAGTTGGTAAGTGGATTCACTTTATATTGAAACTTTAGCTATTAATCAAATGGTTAGCCTCAATGTCTTTTGGGATTAAAGTTAACTCTTAAAATATATGATATGAAGAATATGTCAAGTCATATCTTCTCACTAGCATTGAAAATAACTGCCTTTTTCAAAGTATTAACTGCCATCAATGAAATCTAAACTCATCAACTAAATAAACAGGGTATTTCATAGAGAACACAGGCCAAAGCTGGCAGAGTGTAATAAGCTGATGAGATCTCAAAAACACTGTTCATTTCATCTACTTAGCATCTCTTCCTTCTATTTTAGTAACACTATCCCTTGTTTCCTCTGAAAGAAAGATCTGTCACTCACTGGTCACTTTCAGTCAGTGGGACTGGGGGCAAATCTGGACGTAATTATCTGGCCATCTACCAACACAAGCCATAATAATTGGCTCAGGGATGGATCTGCAACTGAAGCTGAGCCAGTAAGGGTCCATGCTAGAATTCCTGCCAGACTTTTGGGCATGAGGTATTTTGCATCTGGATTAGCCAAGTACTGTATTTAAAATAGAACCCTAAAGTGGCTGGCTGGCCATTTTTGATGCTGAGGAAGGTCAGTGAGAAAAATGCCAATCCCAGAGAAGCAGGGCTGAGAGGAGAAAGATTGCTGATGTCTTTGGGCACTTGGGTGTAACTCTGCCAATGGCTGCCTTAGCCTGGCTTTTTCATTTAAAAACAATGCATTCCATTTTTGATTAAAGTAATTTGAGTTGGAGTGCTGTCATTGGCAACCAAGAGCCCTGGTTATTAACAAGTAGATGATAAAATCACCACTTATTTACTGGTCATTTTATTACTTGCTTTTAAGTTAAGCACTTAAAGTCTATTCATTTTGATAAAGGAAAAAAAAAATAATGAGGACCAAACAGTAAATTTTATGGAAGACTAATTCATTTGCCAACATTCTTTAATTGCATCCAATGCAGCTAGAAAAGAAATAGGAGTGTTTTTTATAATGCTCGGAAATAGAAGAAAAACATACACAATGAGATCCATAAAACCAAAAGTACAAAATACTTTAGAGAATATTTCAGCATGTGCTGGGAAGTTATAGCAAATTATCACTAAGATCCCTCCTAACTATGAGGTTCTATGATTTAAAAAAAATTGAAAATTATAGACAAATCCAATAATGTTAAAATATTTAAGTAAATTTAAGTATGACAAGTGATCAGAGTTTGGTGGAAATAGAGTTTAAAAGATGATAAGCATTAGGTGGATTTTGAAGGAAGAAGAGTGTTCAGTTCTTGAAGACATTATTTTTATTATTTTATATTTAATACCCTTATTATAGTTTCACCCTTTATAGGTTGCTATACTGTTAGAATATCTAATATTACAAATATTTCTCATAGATAGTTAATATATACTTTCATCTAGAATTCTGCTTTTTTTTTTTTTTCCATGAGAGCTCAAGTGGGGGAGAGGGGCAGAGGGACAAAGAGAATCTCAAACATGCTTCATGCTCGAGGCAGGGCTCGATCCCACCACCCTGGGTTCATGACCTGAGCTGAAATCTCGACTGAACGAGCCACCCAGGCGCCCCTGGGATATTGCTATTCTAATTTGGCTTGTAAGGGAAGATCTTGAGCTACAAAACATAGACAACATTAGAGGGATATAGAGACTTAAGTGAAGAAGGAAACTGCAGAGAAAAGTAACAGTAATATGCAAAAGTAAAATAACAATAATGTTTCCTCAAAAGGGATTCACTTTAGAATCATCCATGGTACTTGTGACAATGACACGATTAAAGAACCTACGCCCATTACTCCTGTTCAGTCAATCTGGGATGTGTTCCCAGCATTGTTATGGAAAGCCTCACAGAGGATTCTGATGAATAGCATTGTTTGAGAACAACTCAGCTAAAGGTAACTTACCACTTGGGTTAACCCTCATATTCAGCAATGCTACTATATGTATGTGTATAATGCCCCAAAGTATGCTTGTGTGACACATTCAATAAAGTGTTTAATGATCATATGCATATTAGCCCAGTAAAACTACACCAAACACAAAAAGCAGTGTAACAGTTTTCTCAAACTTGACTACAAACCTATTAGTAATGTTATACCAATTATCGTCCTACTGAGTTAGTTTCCACAGTAACAAGTGTGAATAGAAACTCATGTTAGGGGTTCTCAAATAGGACCATGCAGACTTAAAAATTAAGGTATTTTTCAGTTAACCACTTTTAACCTAGCAACTCGATCATTAACTAGAGTCAACATAGTTTGAAAGATATTTATTTTAAAACTCTTTTCTCTTCCAGAAGTATATACTTTTTTCTTCTTTTTCAAAATTTTATTTAAATTCTAGTTCGTTAACATATAGAGTAATATGGGCTTCAGGAGTAGAATCTAGTGATTCATCACTTACATATAACATCCGGTGCTCAACACAAGTGCCCTCCAACTTATGCTATTAGCTAAACGTTGAGAGAAGCAATTATAATTTTGCTTTTCTTGAATGTTTTCCTAGAAATTTTGGCTGAAGATTACATTCTAGGGGCTAATGCAAAAGTCCATATCGAAGTATATATAGAAATATATACTTTTGAATTAGAACGTAATCTTCAGGGTCAAAATGTCTAGAAAGGCATTCAAGAAAAGCAAAATGACAATTGCTTCTTTCAAGTTTAGCTAACAGAATAAATCAAGGTATCAAAAAACAATATATTCCCCAAAGAACACACAGGTAGAACACAAAGTGTAAAAGAACATAATTAAATGTGTCAAGTATTTTGTCGTTAATACATTTAATTTAAAACAGCTATTTTTATTGTACAGCAGCTTGTTATTTACTCTAAATTAGAAATAGATGACTTTTTAAGAGATACGTGTAATGGATCAAAACTCACGGACAAGAAGCAGGATATTGCTGAAATGTCAGGGAAGTGACAGGGAAATGGGTTAGGAATGGACTTACACTCCCCAGATAGCAAAAATCTCAGCTTCCCACCAGCTGTACTTTCTTGCTCTCTCATCCTTGATGCAGTATTATGTAGTGTTTCGAAACTACAGCTTTTGAAGTTTCTGCCATGGTCAGAAGGTTTCATGTGGGTTGCTTCTATACATTTCCAGGTCTTCTTGGGCTAGCTATGCTGTGTGTGTGTGTGTGTGTGTGAGAGTGTGTGTGTTCCAGTTATGCACAGATGTTTGTTATAGTTTTCTGGGTGCTGTGAACAAAGGTGATGCTACATTTCCTGCTGTCCTACAACTTCCATAAAAGAAGTATAACTTCAAAGCACTGTTTCTGGAGTATATAGTTCTACCTTTTTGAGGAAATGAAAAAATTTTGAATCTGATCAGTTTTTATTGTTGGGTTTTTTTTTTTAATTTTTTAAATCTTTGCAACTCAGATATTACTAATCAGGGCTTTACCTTATTTCAAAACTTCCAAGAAAGTCATAGACTTTCAAACGTCCTATGTTATTGGCAGTATTAAAGAATGATGAAAGCAGGCCTATGTATGGTAAAAATACACTTTTCTAATGGAATATATGTGATACTGTGGTAGTATATTATCCAAATACTCATTTCAATTCTATTACTTTTTAGTAATGCTTGGCTGTTTATTAACGGTATAGACTATGCTAGTGTTTCAGATCCTTCCGCTTCTTCAAGTCTAACCTACACTATTTATTCCAATGCAATATTCACTTTTAAATAATTATGCCTTTAAATACCTTGATATTCTTTCTCTACACACACACACACACATACACACACACAATCACACACTACGCACACACTATTCGAAATCTTGGCTATCATGAAGAATAACAGGATATAAGAACACAAAAACTCTACCAGGCTATTGCCAGGTCTCTTAGAGCATTCTGAAGGGTTCTTTCAGCATTTTTTTGCTTTCCAAGTCCAATCTTCCTGAAATATTTTCCGTAACTGAGTGCCCCCATACTATAGGAGCTGTGCACCATGATCTCTAATTTAGCACCATTTTCTGATCTATACGTTATTGTTTACATTAAGCGTGGTATCTTTGGCAATCAATTTTAATGGGCAGGTATTAACTTTCAATAGTGGCCTCCATATAATGACAGTTGCGAAGACCGTTGCAACAGAATGCTCCTAAATTAATCTGCCAGTTTGACCCAGTAACCGACATGCATACTAAAACACTGATGTGAATTGAAAATAAAATAACTGCACTTGACAGATAGAATAGTTTAAGTGATTTCAAATTAACCACATCCCACTGACCGCAAGTGAAGAATGTGTGCTTTCCCCTGCAATGAAACATGCTCTGGGGGCTCATTATACGGAGTGGAGTAAGTAAATCCAGAGCAGAGTAATTGATGCTGGGGAAGAGAGAGTGACAGCTACTTAATGATTCTCAAACCTATACATTAAAGCGATCACGAGCATTTCATATGTTATTTTTCTCTTTTCAATTTTGGAACATTATCAGCTTAAAACTGGACTGTGTCAAAATTTTAAAACTAGATACAGCTCTTCAAAATTAATCACAACAAAGACACATTGAGTGCTTCAGGTGCACAACTAATGCGGTTTTACTTTTGAAAAAAAATCTAACGTTCTCACAACCTTGGTTCTCTTCTATTCCTCTAAGATCTCATGTAATAATTATTACCTGAATTGGTAAACCTCCTTAGTTTTATTAAAAGTGTAAAAATCTTGGGGTTCCTAGGTGGCTCTGTTGGTTGAGCGTCCGACTTCGGCTCAGGTCATGATCTCGCGGGTTGTGAGTTCCAGCCCCGCGTCAGGCTCTGTGCTGACAGCTCGGAGCCTGGAGCCTGCTTTGGATTCTGTGTCTCCTCCTCTCTCTGCCCCTCCCCTGCTCATGCTCTGTCTCTCAATAATAAATAAACATTGAAAAATTTTTTTTAATAAAAAAAGGGTCAAAATCTTATTTCATGCATATGTTGTACAGATTTGGCTTCTGTTTTTAGGACATCCAAATATTGTCAAAATATTTTAAAGAGTGGAAATATTGAAACATTTAAAAATTTGGCCAAAATTTTATTTAATTGGCTAACATCAAGTTCATGCTGAGGAACAGTTGAGTAGTTGAATGAAGGAAATCTTTGGCCTTCCGTTTCATCTAATGAAAATATAGTTGGCAGAATTTCTATTCAGGAAATGAAGGTACCCAGGCTATTTGGTTTATTCAATCAGGTAAGATTTCTCAGGGACAGTTGTGTTTTACCATTCAGGGGTTGTGTTTTCCATAACATTATGGAAAAAAATGGTACACCAAAATTTGCTCTTAATGAACACGGGATGTGAAAGACATCAATATATAATTTTTATTTTATTTAGTTACCCCCAGAGAATTGACTTTCAGGCATTTTAGGTTCATGGCCATATTTATCTACTCATTAGATCACTGGGACAGCATATGAGTGACTATGATTGTTCTTTTCCTCTTTCATTCAGTAAGCAGTAATTGATTCTTAGTATGTGCCAGTTCCTCTACTAAATGTTCTAGAGTGGGCATTCTAGAGTGAAGGATGGGGATATGCAAAGGCACACAGCAGAGTATGTAATCCATTTGGAAAACCGAAAGTGAATGGCTAACATGTCATCTTGGGCTGCGTGGAGGTGAGGAGGCCAGAAAGAGAGACAAAGTAAAGAAGGCACTTAAAAATGGTTTTCTGAGGAATTTTTCACGCATATATTCATTCATTCACATTTTAGCATATATTTATATGCCATGCAATGTGCCTGACACTGGAGACACAATGGCAAGAAAGGTATGAGCAACTATATTCTAATTGTTTATTATTTATAGGAGAGGCAGATAATATGTGTTCCTTTACAGGGAAATTTTAGAAACATGGGATGAAACCCCCAGATCACTTAGGGGATTACAGAAAATTTCTATAGAAAATTAGCATACAGAAAGAGATCTGAAATCTACCTGAGAATTAGCCCAATGAATGGGGATGAATAGTGGGGAGAGTGTTCTAAAAAGAGGGAACATTATATGAGAAGGCCTCTAGGCAGTCAGGCATAGTAGATGCTGTATGGCTGATACTTACAGGATTAGTGGCAGAGACAAATGTGAGAAGTAAACCTGGAACGATAATCAGGGATTAGTCCATACAAGCCTTGTTAGCGTAAGGAGTTTGGACTTGTGCTTAGCACAGGGAGGGATGTTAGAAAATTTTTATGCTGAGGTATGATAGATGCAAGCTTGTACTTATGCAAGCTTTGAGGCAGCATTACGTATTGGAAGGGCTGAATGAGGGAGAAGAGCAGTTGGTACTCATACTAGTGTTCTGTAGTTAGGAGATGATAGGAACTTTTATTATTAAAGAAATAATGATGGAGATGAAGAAAAATGAACAGAATTATAAGATACAATGGATTAAGAATTGACTGTTTTATTCACTGGTTAGCTATGAGAAGGGTAAGATGGGGTCCTGGATAATGCCCAGGATTCTAATTCAGGTACCTGGGAGGATAATTGTGACATTCACATAGATGGGGGGAAAAAAGGGAAGTTGTAGCCATGGACAAATGATGAGTTTGGTTTTGGATCTCGTGAGCTGAGGTCACTGGAAACATGCAAATGTCTAGTAGGCATTTGGGTATATGAATCTGAAACTCTGGAGAGATGTACAGAATAGGAAAGGAGCTGGAAGTACTACAGAGATGGCAATTGAAGCTGAGAGAGAATTCTACTTAGTTAAGTAAGTAGAAGGGGCTGTGAAGGCAACACAATTAAGGCCAGAGGTAGGATGAGAATTGAGAGGACACAGGCTCACAGGCCCAGAGGAAAAGAGTATCTCAAAACCATCAAGTGCTACAGAACAGACTGAGAAAGGAACACTGGATTTACCAACGATGGTATTGGCACAAACAGCTTCCATTATGTAATGGATGGGGATGGACAGTGGAGAGAGTGTTCTACAAAGAGGGAATCACACACAAGAAGATCAGAGATAAGTAGACATAGTACAGGCTTGGAGAACTGAAAAAATATGGTGTATGCTTACAGGATGAGTGGAAGAGACAGATGTGGGAAATAAATTTGGAGCAATAACCAGAGAGTAGTAAATTAATGAATGTGTGTGGAATGACTAAAGACTGCAAAGAAAACAAAAAACTGTGCTACAAAAGGCAGAAAGAGACACAGATAGCAGGCATTCCATATGGATCAATAACATTTAGTGGTAAGTCTTTCCAGACAGACTTAAATAGGTTTAAATCTTGATGGGAAGGAACCAGTAGAGAAGGTTGAAGAAAAAAAGTTGACCTAGAAGGCTATGGTTGTTGGAGAGGAGAGATGTGAAGCCAGGTAAAGTGAAACCCATGTACCTGCTATTCGAGGGGAAATGAGAGGCTCACGGCAAAAAATGATATGAGTGCAGTGCCTCTCACCTCAAGCAGAGAGAGGTACTCCATTCATTCGGGTGAAAGCTGGGCCAGAAGACTGCTAGATCGCAGCATAACAGAATTATTTTCTAAATAATACCGTAAAAGTCATGTTAAGAGATAAAACATTATTTTTCCCATCAGTCTCACATAGAGTGACTTAGATGACCTTTGGAAAAAAAAAGAACTCATATTTATTGTCTGAAGTAGTAATAGTCATGTGAGGGTTTCATTTCCAACCACTTGAAACTGATGCAAAAGTTCATGGTGAACCAAGAAAGGATGGAGACCTGTATTCCAATTTGCTTTGGGCAAATATGTTATCCTGATGGGGGAGGAGGACTGAAACAGAAGATCACACTAATGATAGGAAAATTAATTGGGGTGGGAGAAGAGTTAAATATTGAGGAAGCATTCACGTACAATTATTTTCTAAAGGTTTAATCTCTGGAGCGATTTGTGATATAAAGCAGATTAGATAAATAAAATACACAATTCTCAAAGACACAAACCCTATGCTTTGGGATAAGTCTAAATCTATTTCAGCATTTATTTATTTGTTCTGTAGAAGATGACTGAGGTGGCCTTTAGTAAAATGGTTGGCATGCCCTCTTTTGCACCTTGACCATAATTGTTTGGAAAATACCTTCTTACCACATTGTGGAAGACCAGGGGAAGAGAAATACAAATCAATACACTGTATTTTTCAATTGCACTTTTCAAGTTTGGGGAGGATACAGAAGAGATGAAAATTTCATACTGCTGGTGGGAGTATAAAATGACATTAATTCTTTTAGAAAACTGGTAGTTTTTTTTTTTTTAAGAAATTGGAGCATTTATGTATCTTAAGATCTTAAAATTCTACTCATAGGTGTTTATCCAAGAGAAAGAAAGACTCAGAAAACTTGTACACAAAATATGGATAGCGACTTAATTCATAATAGCCCCAAACTGGTAAAAAAAAAATAATCTAAATATCCATCAGTTGGAGAATGGATAAACATACCATGTCATATACAATGGAATATGATTTAGAAATAAAAAGAAATGAACACTGCCTTGCAAAATATGGATAAATCTCAAAAACAGGCAGAACCAAAGATGACACAAAAATGTGCATACTATATGATTCCACTTCCACGAAGTTCTAGAATAGGAAAAACTAAACTATGATGATAGAAGTTAGAACAGTGACTAGTTCTATATGTAAGTAAAAGACTGACTGGAGAAGGATTAGAGGGAATTTTTGGAGCAATGAAAATGTTCTTTAACAATGTTTGGGTTATGTGGGTATATGCCTTTGCTAAAACTCATCAAACTACATGTAAGAGCTTTATATTAAACAGTATGTAAATTATTTCTAAAAAATTATACTTTTGAGCATACATATACAGTTTCATTAATAAAATTCACACAGAATTAGTGCTATAAGAGACTAATATCCAAATTTTTTTCAAAATTACCTGCTGAGTCTTTTTTTTTTTTTTTTTTTTTTAATTTTTTTTTTCAACGTTTTTTATTTATTTTTGGGACAGAGAGAGACAGAGCATGAACGGGGGAGGGGCAGAGAGAGAGAGGGAGACACAGAATCGGAAACAGGCTCCAGGCTCCGAGCCATCAGCCCAGAGCCTGACGCGGGGCTCGAACTCACGGACCGCGAGATCGTGACCTGGCTGAAGTCGGACGCTTAACCGACTGCGCCACCCAGGCGCCCCCCTGCTGAGTCTTCAAATGAAATCTTACTGATTAAAAACAACATATAAAAGTAACCTTAAAGGCAAAGCTGATGAAGGTAAAAACAAACAAACAAAAACACAATGATGTATCACTGCACACATGTCAGAATGGCTAAAATAAATAAATGCGAGAAACAAGTGTTGACCAGAATGTGGAGAAACAGGCACCTTTGTGTACTGTTGGTGAGAATGAAAACCGGTACAGCCACTGTGGAAGACAGTAGTATAAAGGCTCATCAAAAAATTAAAAATAGAACTACCATATAATCCAGTAATTGAACTACTGGATATTAATCCAAAGAATGTGAAAATACCAATTTGAAAATTTGTTAACGTTTATGTATTTTTGAGACACAGAGAGAGACAGAGCATGAGCAGGGGAGGGGCAGAGAGAGAGGGAAACAGAGAATCCTAAGCAAGTTCTAGTCTCTGAGCTGTCAGCACAGAGCCGGACGTGGGGACTCGAACCCATGAACTATGAGATCACAACCTGAGCTGAAGTCAGAAGCTTAACTGACTGAGCCACCCAGGCACCCCTGAAAGCACTAATCTCAAAGGATATATATGCACCCTTATGTTTACTGCAGCATTGTTTACAATAGCCAAATTATGGAAGCAGCCCAAGAGTCCGTCAATAGGTGATATGTATAGATATCTATACATATATCTATAGCTATGTATATCTATATACATGTATGTCACATGTATATATATGTATATATCTATATATACATATATCTGTGTATGTATATATATATTTGTGTGTGTGTGTCTGTATGTATATATATAATGGAATATTATTCAGCCATAAAAAGAATGAAAATTTGCCATTGGCAACAATATGGATGGATCTAGAGAGTACAATGCTAAGCAAAATAAGCCAGTCAGAGAAAGACAAATACCTTATGATTTCACTCATATGTGGAATTTAAAAAACGAAACAAATGAACAAAGGAGGAAAAAAAAGAGATAAACTGAGAAACAGACCCTTAACTATAGAGAACAAACTGATGGTTACCAGAGAGATGGGTGGGGGGATGGGTGAAATAGGTGAAGGGGATTAAGAATACATTTATCTTGATAAGCAATGAGTAATAAATGGAATTGTTGAATCACTATATTGTATGCCTGGAAACAATATAACACTGTATGTTTTCTACACTGGAATTTAAATAAAATAAAAAATAAAGCAAAATTTTCAGAAGCACTTAAATATAGGGTAAATATTAACAGATCTAAGGGGGAAAATAGATAACAATATAATAGTAGGAAAATTTAATACCCCACTTTCATCACTGTCTAAATGTCCTACAGACAGAAAAAAAAAATCAATAAGGAACCATAAACTATACATTTGACCACATAGACTTAACAGATATAAACAGAATATTCCATCAAAGAAGCAAAAGAATACACATTCTTCTGAATCACACATGAAATATTCTCAGGATAGATCATGTTAGGCCACAAAAGAAGATAATACATTTAAGAAGATCTGAAATCATATCAACTACCTTTTCAAATCACAATGGTATGAAACTGAAAATCAGTTTCAAGAAAACTGGCAAAATCACAACTATGTGGAGGTTAAACAACATGCCGATGAAAGGAAATAGGAGACATTTAAAAATACCTTGAGAAAGGGGCTCCTGGGTGGCTCAGTCAGTTAAGAGTCCGACTCTTGGTTTCAGCTCTGGTCATGATCTCTCAGTTTCATGAGTTCAAGCCCCGCATCAGGCTCTGAGCTGAGAGTGTGGAGTCTGCATGGGATTCTCTCTCTCTCCCTCTTTTTCTGCCCCTCCACCCCCCGCTCACACTGTCTCTGTCTCTTTCAAAATAAATAAATAAACTTAAAAAAAATTTTTTAAATACTTTGAGAAAAATGAAAATAGAAACATATGATACTGAAACTTATGGGATGCTGCAAAAGCACTTCCATAAGGGAAGTTCATAGCGATAAATTCCGACGTAAAGAAAAAAGAAAGATTTCAAATGAACAAAACTTTACACCTCAAAGAACTAGAAAAAGAAGAACAAATGGAACCTAAAGTTACTAGAAATAAGGAGGGTAAAGATCAGAGTAAAAATAAATGAAATAGGGACTAAAAAGGCAATAGAAAAGATAAATGAAAGTAAGTTCTGTTTTTTGAAAACATCAACAAAATAGACAAATGTTTAGCCAGAATCATCAAGAAAAAAGAGGTCTTAATGTTTTTTAAAATTAGAAATGAGAGAAGACATTAAAATTTGATACCACAGAAATACAAAAGGATAAGAGACTATGTAAACAACTGTATGCAAAAAAAAAAAAAAAAAAAAAAAATGGGACAGCCTAGAAGAAATGTATGAGTTCCTAAGAACATACAACCTTCCAAAACTGAATCAGGACCAAACAGAAATCTAAGCAGATCAGTTGGTAGTAAGGAGATTAAATCAGTAATCAAAACCTTCCAAATAAAGAAAAGTCCATCACCAGATTGTTTCACTAGTGAATTCCACCAAACATTTTAAAATGAATGAATACTAATTCTTCTCAACTCTTCCAGAAAATAGAAGTGAGAACATATCCAAATTCATTTTACAAGGCCAGCCTTGTAAACCTGGCCTTGTATTACCTGATACAAGGTATTACCTGGCCTTGTAATACCTCATATTACCCTGATACGAAAGCCAGAAAAGGACATAACAAGAAAATTATAGGTGAATATCCTTGATAAGCATGGATGCAAATAACCTCAACAAAATATTAGTAAAGCAGATTCAACAATACATTCAAAGGTTCATATGTTATTAAGTGGGATTTATTCCTGGGATGTAAGGATGGTTCCACATCTGCATATCCGTGTGATACAACACATTTTTGAAATCAAAGATAAAAATTATACTCTCATCTTAATAGAAAAAACGTTTGACAAAATTCAACATTGATTTATGAGAAAACCTCTCAACAAAGTGGCTATAAAGAAAACATACTTCAACATAATAAGGTCTATATATGACAAACCCCAGATATCATACACAATGAATGGTGAAAAGCTGAAAACTTTTTCTCCAAGATCAGGAACAAGACAAGGATGCCCACTCTCACTACATATATTCAGCACAGTACTGGAAGTTATAGCCAGAGCGATAGGGCTGAACAAACAACAAAACAAAACAAATAAAAGACCTCCAAATCAGAAAGAAAGATGTAAAACTCTCCCTATTTACAGATAACATATACAGAAAACCTTACTCTACCAAAATGCTGATAGAACTAGACAATAAGGGGTGCCTGGGTGGCCTAGTCAGTTGGGTGTCTGACTTCGACTGAGGTCATGATCTCACGGTTTGTGGGTTCGAGCCCCACGTTGGGCTCTGTGCTGACAGCTTGGATCCTGGAGCCTGCTTCTGATTCTGTGTCTCCCTCTCTCTCTGCCCCTCCCCTGCTCACACTGTCTCTCTCTGTCTCTCAAAAATAAATAAATGTAAAAAAATTTTTTTTTTAAAGAACTAGACAATAAATTCAATAAAGCTTTAGGATGAAAAACATTAATAAAAACCAGGTGCATTTATATGCAATAATAATGAACTCTCAGAAGAAAATAATTTAAAAAAATCTCATTTGTAACAGGACCAAAAACAGTAAAATACCTAGGAATAAAGTTAACCAAGGAGGTAAAAAGCCTGTGCACTGAAAACTGTAAGACATTCAGTCGGAAGCAACTGAAGATGACACAAATAAATGGAAAGATATTTTATTTTCATGGGTTGGAATAATGAATATTGTTCAAATATCCATACTACACAAAACAATCTTCAGATTCAATATAATCCCAATCAAAATTCCAATGGCATTTTTCACATAAACAGAACCTTCAAATTAGTGTGGAACCATAAAAGTCCCAGAATAGCCAAAGCAATCTTGAGAAAGAAGAACAAGAAGGCAGCATGCTTCCTGATTTCAAACTATATTATGAGGCTATAGTAATTAAAACAGTATAGTATTAATATAAAAACAGAAAAATAGATGAATAGAATAGAGCCCAGAAATGACTCACATATATGTGACCAATTAATTTAAAGCAAAAGAGCTAAGAATATACAATGGGGAACGAAGGGTCTCTCCAATAAGTGGTACTAGGAAAACTAGACAGCCACATGCCAAGGAGAAACTGGGTCACTATCTTACACCAGACACAAAATCAACTCAAAATAGATTAAAGACTTGAACATGACTTGAAACCATAAAATTCCTAGAAGAAAATCTAGTGGTGAGCTCCCTGACATTGATTTTTGGATTTGACAACAAAAGTAAAATAATAAATGAGTACATCAAACTTAAAATCTTCTGCAAAGCAAGGGAAATCGTCAACAAAATGGAAAGGCAATCTACAGAATAGAAGAAAATATTTGCTCCTATATGGCAAAAATATTTGCTCCTCGATGGCAAAAACAACCCATTTAAGAAGTAGGCAGAGAATCTGAATAGACAATATTCTAAAGAAGACATACAGATGGCCAACATATTCATGAAAAAGTGCTTGACGTCACTAATCACCAGGGAAATGCAAATCATCTCACATCTGTTCAAATGGTTATTATCAAAAAGACAAGTAATAAATGTTGGCAAGGATGTGGAGAAAGGGAAACTCTTGTGCATTGTCAAAGGGAAAATGTGAAGCCACTGTAAAATGTTGCAGCCACTGTGAAAACAAATACGGAGGTTCCTCAAAAATTTTAAAATACAACTATCCTATGATCCAGCTATTCCACTTTGGAGTATTTATCTGAAGGAAATAAAAACATTACTTGAAAAGACATTTTCACCCCCCATGTCCCTTTCATCATTATTTATATAGTCAAGGTGTCCATTGATGGATGAATGGATAAAGAAAATGTATATAGGAATATTATTCAGTCATAAATAAAAGGGAAATCTTGACATTTGCAACAACATGGATGGACCTTGAGGACATTATGCAAAGTGAAATAAGTCAGACAGAAAAGGACAAGTACTATATGATTTCATTTATATGTAAAATCCAGAAAGAAAGAAAGAAAGAAAGAAAGAAAGAAAGAAAGAAAGAAAGAAAGAAAGAAAGAAAGAAAGAAGGAAGGAAGGAAGGAAGGAAGGAAGGAAGGAAGGAAAGGAAGGAAGGAAGGAAGGAAGGAAGGAAGGAAGGAAGGAAGGAAGAAAGAAAGAAAGAAAGAAAGAAAGAAAGAAAGAAAGAAAGAAAGAAAGAACAAATGCCATAAAAACAAGGAATCTATTTGTGGTTTCCAGAAGTGGAAGGTGTAGGTGGGTGAAATGAGTTATAATGGTCAAAAGGTAGAAACTCACAGTTATAAATAAATACATCTTGAAGATGTAATATATAGAATGGTAACTACAGTCAATAATATCATATTGTATATTTGGAAGTTTCAAAGAGAGTAGATCATCACAAGAAAATCTGTAACTATATGTGTTAACTAGACATATTTTGCTAATTATTTCACAATATATACATTTATGAAATCATTATGTTGTATCCCTGAAATGAATAGGCTGTATTTCAGTTTTATCTCAATGAAAAAAGTAAAATAAATCTCTTTCTCACTCACTCTTTGAAGCAACTCCAGAGAACCTATAGGTTCCTAGTCTTCATCTAGAATTGAGAAATGACTAAGCTAGGATGCTGCATATTGAGATTTTAGTTTGAAATGTCTGCTCCCCATTAACCAGGGGACTGTTGTAGGCAGAATTCTAAAATGTCTCTCGAGGTTACTGCTCCACTGTGTACAGTTTGGATAATCCCCAAAACTAAGAATATGATGTGATATCACTCCTGCGATTAGGTTATGTTGCATGACACAACTGACTTTAAGAAGGAAAAAACATCCTCAGTGGGCATGACCCCTTAATTTCAGCCTTGTTTGACACCCTAAGCAGAGAACCCAGCCACATGGTGCTCAGACCTCTGACCTATGGAATTATGAGCTAATAAACAGGTGTTTGATATAAGCTAGTAAGTCTGTAGCAGTTTGTTATTTGGCAATAGAAAACCACAATAGGGGCGTTTGGGTGGCTCAGTCGGTTAAGCATCCGACTTTGGCTCAGGTCATGATCTCATGGTTTGTGGGTTCGAGCCCCGCATTGGGCTCTGTGCCGACAGCTCAGCTTGCTTTGGATTCTGTGTCTCCTTCTCCCTCTGCCCCTCCCCGACTTGTGTTCTGTCTTCTCTGTCTCTCAAAAATAAATAAATGTAAAAAAAAAAATTTTTTTTTAACTACTACAAAGACCTTTGATAAATTACATAATCATTCTGTTTTCTTACTAGTAGAATAAAAGTAATAATACTAGGGGCGCCTGGGTGGCGCAGTCGGTTAGGCGTCCGACTTCAGCCAGGTCACGATCTCGCGGTCCCTGAGTTCGAGCCCCGCGTCAGGCTCTGGGCTGATGGCTCGGAGCCTGGAGCCTGTTTCCGATTCTGTGTCTCCCTCTCTCTCTGCCCCTCCCCCGCTCATGCTCTGTCTCTCTCTGTCCCAAAAATAAATAAAAAATGTTGAAAAAAAAAAAATTTTTAAATAAAAAAAAAAAAGTAATAATACTATTATGCATTTGTCTTGAGGATTAAATACAATAATTACAATAAAGCACTTACTTGAGTTTTAATGAGTGTCAGTTGCTACCTCATTGTGTTGTTTTGAGAATTCAGTGAAGTAATAGCCAGAAACTCCTCGGCATAATCCCTGGTACTTAGCAACCTCATAACAATATTATCAATTTATCATTGTTAGAGATACAACAAAATCAAAAACAAAAAACTTGGCATGGACTGTATTTAGACCTCTTAGTGTTCTCTATATTTTTTCCTTTGAAACCTTTTACTTTCGACTGAAAGTTAATAGCCAGTATATCATGACCTTAAAGTGAGCCTGGTTTGATTCTTTAGCCACCAAAAATGGATTACTAACACCCAACACTTGGGTTTTTCCTTTCCAAGAAAAGTTTAGTTCTGAAACAAAATTGTACATTATTCATTTTGAGTGGGGTACCTCCATCTGTACTCAGGGTATTTATTCTACACAAAAATAACTAGAACCATATACTGAAATAAAAAAAAAAAAACCTACCTCAGATTCCAGTTTTATTACAGAGAAAGGGAGGGTAGCACTTTTTTATTTTAAACCCAAGTAATGTAACTGAAGAACTTTCCACATCAACAGTATGCTTGATATCCATTATCAAATCTCTTATGAAAAGATACACAGTGAAGTATAAATCAGAGAACCATTCTTACCTATTCATTTGTATTTAATTCAGGGAAATCAGGGCTTGGGTTGTTATTCCTAAGAATCCAAATGTAACCGCATACTTGAAGGGCAAACACAGCTAAATAAATTTGGGTTTCTGGAGTTAAAAAAAAAAACTATTACATTAAGACTCGTGATTGAGTTCACACTATCTCTCTAAGGCAAGCACACATTTCAATGTCATTGTCTGCCACCTAACAATAACAGAAAACATCTGTATAATGGCCTATAACATTACACGGTGCATTACAATTAGAAATGTGCTGAAGTGGTGCTTTGGGGGTTTATTTATGGTCCATGAAACAAAAGATTCTATGAGCATCTCATGAAAACTTAATAGTTCAAGGAAATAAAGTAAATATTTGAGTGCAACAATTACATTTTCAATGATATTGTCACTAGAGAAACTTAGAACAGCCAAAAAGTAGAAATACTAGTGTTAAAAGAAACCCAGTACTAGTTGGCTGGAAATCTTTCTTATTTCAGGGGCAAGAATGACAGAGAATTATGAAAAACACATCATGCTTTCTAGGCTAATATAATTTCTATCAGTGAGTAAAATTTCTCTTAATTGCTCATAAAATCAAGTCTTTAGAAGTTATGGTAACAGCAAACATATTTTAAAACCCCAACATTTTTTAAAAGAAGAACAGAAGATTTTTTTTCTATGTTGCTTTAAAAACGGGTAAGTGTGAGTACCAGCATTCAATGAACTGTTTCTAATAGAAGTCAAAGTTACCCCACAGAAAAATCTTCATGTGGGAGAGCAAATAAGTTCATGAACAACATGTACTTCGTTTCCAGATTATAGGCAATTGTGTACATATTTAACTTTATTTATTTTGCATGCAGGATCTCATACTCATGAAAGATAATTTAATCATCTGTACCTATTGTGAGAAAATTTATGGTGTCTAATCATATGCTCAGATTTCTCAAAGTTTCGCCTGCTGAGGGAAAAAACTACGTCACAGGAGAAGAAAAGCTTTCATTGGACTTTTACAAAATTAAAAAACGAAAGAACAGCAAAGGTCAATGACTTTAAATGATACGGTACTCATTTTTATTATAGAAAAATTTGAAAAGACTTTACTGTACTTGAGAACTTTGCCATGGACTTCTATATTATTGTATTCATAGAAATCCATTCTATTTAATGTCTTAAAGATCATATTTGTAAAATTGTGCTGTATTTCTTTTACTTCACCGAAAAATCAAAATTAAATGGAATATTCTTTTTGATATTAAAAGAAACTATTCCGTATTAATGTATGATTAATTTTAATATAAATTAATGTATTCTTAAAATATATATTTATAAACAATGATTGTGTTGAAATTCAAATTAAACAGCTTTGTATTCATGATAGTTGTTGAAAACATATTTACACAGGAGACTTATATGCTATTTTATTGACTGCTGGTTGGTTTTCAGAATGGGTTTAAATTTCCTCCAAACTAATCTAAAAGACACAGGAATTTTGATAGTTCCTTGATTAAACATGCATCATTTGTAATGATTTTCCACATGATTATCCCAAATAGCCATGGAAGAACATAAAGCTGTCATTCAACAGACAATAGAAAGGGGTCAATGCCATAGTACTATCTGCTAGCAAGGAGGACTACAGTGTCCATTTGCCTGCTGTTACAGGATGTGTAGACATCGTGTTATTAGAGTCTTAATTTCAAAAGAATAGCGAGGCTACAAAAAAGTATCTGGATTTGGAGAGAACCGCTCAAGAAAAAGGGATATTTTTTATTAAGATATTTTAAAGGGATACTGCTGGACAAATAGATTTGATGATTGGGAATCTTAAATTTCTTATTCTTTTGGATTCGATTCCAAATTAGAAGATAGTATTTTTAATATAATTTATTGTCAAATTGGCTTACATACAACACCCAGTGCTCATCCCAACAAGTACCCTCCTCAATGCCCATCACCAATTTTCCCTCTCCCCACACTTCCCCCCCATCCACCTTCAGTTTGCTCTCTGTATTTAAGAGTCTCTTGTGGTTTGCCTCCCTCCCTCTCTGTTTGTATCTCTTTTTTCTCCCTCCCTTCCCCTATGGTCTCCTTGAGAAACTTAAAAGATAATATTTTATACCAGTGAGACTTCTGAATGGATCACATGGGGAAGAACCAACTTTTTGACTTGGAGAAAAAAAAAAAAACAGAAAAGATGGAAAAGATGGGGGAAAAGAGAGAGAAGGAAGGCAAGGAAAAAAAATGGAAGGGACAGAGAGAGGAAATTGGAATTATTTATTTATTTCAAAATTACTTAAATAAGCCTATAGGAAACCTATGTTTTAAATATCTCATGATACCATCAACCTAAAACTTACCAATACCTGTTAAGAAAAAATATGTTAATGTATGGGAAACCACTGAATCATTGTTCTGTATCATGTGTGAGGCAGCAGGCTTAAACTGGGTCATCTAGGGACTGCATACAAGTAGGTAAAGTTTAAGGAAGATGTGCTTTACTCATGAATACTAGTGGATTGGTGGTAAAGAGTAGCTGTTTTATGGTAATGCGTTTGAGTCAAACTTTTGGTAAGTGCTTCAAGGACCAATGACTTTGTAATGACTTCACTCCTATACTTAAAAAATATTCAGTACTTACATTTTAGGTGTGAATTTCCTTTAGAAAATGTTGAAATCTCTCTCCCAATTCAGCAAAATGCTTTATCCTTTATATTGTTAAGTACATAACTGAAAAACAAAGGTGAATACACATCATTTAAATGATAAAAGTGACAAGAATCTGATGACATAATGGAAAGCATTAAGCAAATTAGATCACTCTATTTAAAACTCATCCCATTTCTTCTGCTCACATTCCTAATTTCTAGTATCTTGCTATGTATTTTTAATGTACAAAATATATGATTTATTCTACCTATGCTTTATTGTCTTTCTTTTTAGCTAGAATGGATATCCTTGATGTTTTTATTTGTGCGACAATGAGTTTCACGTGGACAGATTGAAAAACTGCATGGTTACCAGAATCAGATTATGGTAAAGAGACTGGTATGCCATGCCATTTTAGCATTATTCTTTATGAGATTTAGTTCCCCTCAGGTGTACTGCCTATCACACAGTCCTTCTCCAAAATTTTATATTTCAGCAATGTGAACCCTATGTTCACCACTGTGTAATGTCCCAACACGTTGCCTACAGTTCTTCAATAAATACTTAGTGAATAGTAAATAAATGAAATACCAAAGTAAGACTGTCAAAAGGCAACACAGAAAACACAGGATTGAGAAGAGGAGTAACATCACCATGATGGTAATATACATTCTTCCTGACTTCTTTCCTACTCATAAAAAGATTAACAACTATTCAAGAACAAGAAACCACTAAGAGAATCCTAGGACACAGCACCACCTGTGGTAAGCATCCATTACCCAAGACCCAGATACCAAGACAGACTGCATTAGAAAGCTAGGTGAAATAGCTACACATTGATGACATTGTCTCTCCCCCCCAGACAGTACAGCGACATGAAGAGAGGATCCCCCTAAACCCTCAGTTGTTTTTCTTTTTTCAGTGTGAAAAAAGAGAACACAGAAAACAATCAGTCTTTCCCCCAGCACTGTGGATCATTTTCTGGGGTTCCTTACTCTGCTCTCATACCGCAAAATTGCAGGAAAATCTGTGGGACTCAAACACTGGGAATCTGTGATAGAAAAGGGGGGCAATGCTGTGTAGCAATGAGCACATGGATCTTGACAGAGCAAGTTTACACCTGCAGTGCCCAAGTAGTAATCTCAATCAGCAGTTTGCTCATCTCCAGAGCCAAGTCAGATCACAAAAATACAGGTAAATATTACACCACCAGGATCCAAGATGGTCCTCCACAGACACACCAAATCAGGACCTATTTAATGATCAATTCCTTCCTTGAAGAAGTACTGAGGACTGACTGAACAGCTTCTGCATAACAAAAGACAGAACACAGAGAATGCAACAGAGACAGAGGTATGGAAACAAAGGAACCCCCCCACCCCTAAAACTGTAAACCACAGTGGAGAGGGATAGTACTGAAGGGTTATGAGCAGATTTGTCTACCCCAGAGCACAGGGGGGGAAAAAAAGCTACAGTTTAAAGTGCAACTACAATATAAAAAGTCCATCCCTGGCACTCTGCCAAATGGCAGGAGCACTGCTAGAACTCTCTCCAGTTTGAGCAGTCTATTGAGTACCATGGTTCACATCCCCCTGCCCACTTTGATAGCATGGACAACAGGGTCTGGGTGCTATAGCTGGCCTACGACCTCAGTGAGCCCCAGGCACCTAGTCCACACTAGCCCCAGATGCCCTAGGGTACAGACAAAAACTGCAGTTTGAAAGAACAAGTAGAATATAAGGGAACTAGCCCTAGAACCCTGCAATACATCAGAAGAGTGGATGCAATTCTTTCTGGTTTGTAGGGGCTGGTGAGAACCATGGTTGACATTTCCTCTCCACCTTGATAGCATGGATGGGAGCAGGCCTTGGGTGAGCTATCCATCCTACTAACTCTGTAAGCTCGGGACCCAAAGCCAACAACAGCCTCACTGGTCCCACCAAGGTGGCCCCAGTACAGCACAAACTAGCACACCTGTGATCAGTGGTTACTATAGCTCCAGCCATTTTGCCAAGGTGACATAGGCACAAACCACCCCAGAATTCATAGGTCTGTCCCACTTTGGTTCTAGACAGCTTGCTAGGGCACCCCTAGCTCACAGTGCTCTGGGACCTCCTCACTCATATCCACTTGTCCTTCCAGGTTATACTCTGTGCAGAGTGCCCTGAGGATCCTTGGCATGTGTCTGCTTTGGTTCCAGCCACCCTACCAGGGAACCTCGTGTGTGGAGTAACCTGGAACCCCTGACTTGCACCCCACCTTGGCTCCAGCTACCTCACCAGGATGCCTCTTATGCTGAAATACCGTGGCTTGTACCCCTATCAGCTTTTAGCTATTCTTCCAGGGCACACTCTGAGCATATGTCCCTGGGAGTGCCCCATCCAGTACCCACTTAAGCTTTAGCTATCTTTCCAGGGTACACCCCCATATTGAGTGCCCTGGAATCCCCAGGCACACGCCCCACCTTGGCTCCAGCTACCCCTGCTAAGGCACCCTTTGCATGGAGAGCTCCAGGACTGCCATAGACCACAAGGACTTCGCCTTTAGTAAGGCCACCAGGGCTAAACCAGCACAGAGTTCTCTGGGACCTACAGTCCATTCCAGTTCCAGTTGCAGTAAGTCAAAGTCATCTGGCACACAGCATACACAGGGGATAAACATACAGAAGACAGACCCTTCAGATTTAAGAGTAGCAGCTGTTCCACCTAATTCATGGAAACAAATACAGAAAGTCAAGCAAAATGAGGAGATGGAGGAATATGCTGCAAATGAAAGAACAAGACAAAACCTCAGAAAAAGAACTAGAGGAAATGGAGATAAGCAATATGCTTGATAAAGAGTTTAAAGTATTGACCATAGGGGCGCCTCAGCTGGTTAAGCATCCGACTTCAGTTCAGGTCAAGATCCAATGGCTCGTGAGTTTGAGCCTTGCATTGGGCTCTGTGCTGACAGCTCAGAGCCTGGAGCCTGCTTTGGATTCTGTGTCTCCCTCTCTCTCTGCCCCTCCCCTGTCCATACTCTGTCTCTCCTTCAAAAATAAATAAACAGTAAAAAATTTAAGAAATAAAGTAATGATCATAAAGATGCTCACCAGACTGGACAGAAGAGTGAAAAAACTCAGTGAGAACTTCAACAAAGAGATAGAAAACAAAACAATAACTAGTCAGAATTGAAGAATACAGTAAATGGAATGAAAAATACACTGGAGAATCAAGTGTATTCAGAAGAATGGATCAACAATCTGAAATGTCGGGTAATGGAAAGCACCCAAGCTCAAGAGCAAAGAGAAAAAGGATTAAAAATGAGGATAGTTTAAAATGAGGATCTTGGACAAGATCAAGTGAACAAAAATTTGCACTATAGGGACCTCAAAATAAGAAGAGAGAGAAAGAAAGGCAGAAAAATTATATGAAGAAATAAAAGTTGAAACCCTCATACTGTGGGAAAGGAAATAGACACTCATATTCAGGAAACAAAGTTCCCAACAAGCTGGAGCCAGTGAGGTCCATATCCCTGCAAATAATCATAAACTCTCAAAGGTTAAAGATAAAGAAATAATTTTTAAAGCAGCAAAAGACAATCAAAAAGTTACATATAAGGGAAACTCCCAGACTATCAGATCGTTTAGCAGAAATTTTGCAGGGCAGAAGGGAGTGGCATGATATATTCAAAGTGCTGAAAAGGAAAAACAAAAAAAAAAAACAACCAAGAATATTCTTTCCAGAAATTTTATCACTCAGAATTGAAGGAGAGAAAGGTTTCCCAGACAAACAAGAGCTAAAGGAGTTCATCATCCCTAAGTTGGTCTTATAATAAATGTTAAAGGGACTTCTTATGGTAAAACAGAAAAGGCGATAAATAGAAATAAGAATATTATAAATAAAAAGATGTAGAATATGAAAACATATACCTAAAATATGGAGAGGAAGTGAAAAGAAACTTCTTTTAGAATGTGTTTAAATGTAAGTGATCATCCACTTAATATAGACTGTTATATATTTAGGATGTTATATATGCACCTCATGGTAACCACGAACATGAAACCTATAATAGATACATTAAAAATAAAGAGCAAGAAAGCCAAATAGAGAGAATCATCAATAAAAAGGAAAGAGAGCAAGAGAAGAAAGTAACAGAGAAGAAATTTTTATTTATTTTTATTTCTTTAATGTTTGTTTATTTTTAGAGAAAGAATAAGCAGGAGAGGGGCAGAGAGAGAGAGAGATAGAGAAAAGCCCAAGAAGCCTCCATGCTGTCAGCACAGAATCTGATTCAGGGCTTGATCTCATAAACTATGAGATCATGACCTGAGCTGAGTTCAAGAGTCAGTTGCCTAACTAACTGATACACCCAAGGTGTCTGCAGAGAAGAAATTTTTAAAAAACAACCAGAAAACAACTAACAAACTGACACTAAGTCTATACCTATCAATAATTGCTCTACATGCAAATGTCCTAAATGTTCCAATCAAAAGTAATACAGTGGTAGGATGGATAAAAAACAAGACCCATCCATATGCTGCCTATAAGAGGTTCATGTCAAACCTAAATACACATACATACTAAAAGTGAAAGGATGGAAAAGATATTCCATGCAAATAAACTTGAAAACAAAAAGCCAGGGTAGAAATACATATATATGACAAAATAGACCTTAATAAAAGAAAAGAAAGGCATTACATAATGATAAAAGGATCAAATCAACAAGAAAGTATCACTACTGTAAACATATATGCAGCCAACATTTGAACACCTAAATACATTAAGCAAATATTAACAGACAAAAAGGGAACGATTGACAATAATACAATAATAGTAGAGGACATTAACACCCCATTTATATCAATGGATAGATCATCCAGACAGAAAATCAGTAAGGAAACAGTGTCTTTGAATGATACGTTAGATTAGATGGACTTAACAGATTATACATACATATAAACATTCTAGCCGAAAAACAAAACAAAACAAAACAATAGAATACACATTCTTTACAAGTGCACATGGAACATTCTCCAAGATAGATCATATGTTAGGCCACAAAACCAGTCTCAATAAATTTAAGAAGACTGAATCATACCATGCATCTTTTCTGACTACAACCATATGAAACTATAAAACAATTATTAAAAAAACTAGAAAAAAAGTCCACAAATACATGAAGACTAAACTACAGGCTACTAAGCAACCAATAGGCCAATGAAGAAATCAAAGAGGAAATAAAAAGCACATGTAGGAAATGAAAATAAAACAGAAGAGGGGCGCCTGGGTGGCGCAGTCGGTTAAGCGTCCGACTTCAGCCAGGTCACGATCTCGCGGTCCGTGAGTTCGAGCCCCGCGTCAGGCTCTGGGCTGATGGCTCGGAGCCTGGAGCCTGTTTCCGATTCTGTGTCTCCCTCTCTCTCTCTGCCCCTCCCCCGTTCATGCTATGTCTCTCTCTGTCCCAAAAATAAATTTAAAAACGTTGAAAAAAAAAAAATTAAAAAAAAAAAAAGAAAATAAAACAGAAGTGTGTAAAAGCTTTGGGATGCAGCAAAAACATTTCTAGGAGGGAAATTTATAGCTATCTAGGGCTAGCTACCTCAAGAAACAAGAAAACCTCAAATACAATTTGACCTTATACCTAAAGGAACTAGAAAAAAAGACAAATAAAGCTTATGGTTAGTGGAATAAAGAAAACAAAGATCAGAGCAGAAATAAATGAGAGGTGTTTTTTTTGTTTTGTTTTGTTTTTAAGAAACAATATGATGAAATCAACAGCTCATTCTTTGAACAGATAAAGTTGATAAACTTTTATCCAGAGTCATCAAAAAAAAGAGGACCCAAATAAATGAAATGAGGAACAAAACAAAGTAACAAACAACACCAAAGAAATACAAAGAATTATAAGAAACTATTATGAAAAATTATAAGCCAACAAATTGGACAACCTAGAAGAAATGGATAAATTTCTAGAAACATACAATCTTCTATACCTGATCAGGAACAAATAAAAAAACTCAAGAGACAAATTACTAGTAATGAAACTGAATTAGTAATAAGATTTTTCAAAACTCCCAAAAAACAAAAATCAAGGAACAGATGAGTTCTTCATGGGTAAATTTTACCAAACATTTAAAGAAGAGCTAATGACTACTCTCCTCAAACTATTCCAAAAAAATAGAAGGAGAGGAAAGCTTCCAAACTGATTTTACAAGGTCAGCATTACCCTGATACCAAAATCAGACAACACCACTACAAAAAAAAGAAAACTATAGGCAAATAAACCTGATGAACATAGACACAGAAATTCTCAACAGAATGTTAGCAAACTGCATTCAACACTGCATTAAAAGGATCATTCACACAATCAAGAGGGATTTAATCCAGGGATGCAAGGATGGTTCAATATTAGGAAATAAATTAACATGATATATGACATTAACAAAATGAAGGATAAAAATCATATGATCATCTCAATAGATGCAGAAAAAGCATTTGACAAAATTAAACATCAGTTCATGATAAACTCTAAACAAAGTAGGTTGAAAAGGACATTCCTCAACATAATAAAGGTCATATATGGAAAACCTATATAACTAACATCATACCCAATGGTGAAAACTGAGAGGTTTTCTTCTAAGATCAAGAACAAGACAAGCATGTCCACTCTTACCACTTTTATTCAACATAGTACTGGAAGTCCTAGATATAGGAGAGATAAGAAATAAAATGCATTCTTATCAATAAAGAATAAATTTAACTGTAACTATTTGCAGAAGACATGATACTATACATAGAACACACCAAAGACTCCCCTCCAAAAAAAACCTTTTAGAAGTTCTAAGTAGATTAAGTATGGTTGTAACATACAAAATTAATATACAGAAATCAGTTAGATTTCTATACACCTATAACAAAGTGACAGAAAGAAAACCTAAATTAACAATTGCATTTACAATAGTGCCAAGAAGAATAAAGTATTTAGGAATAAACTTAACCAAGGAGGTGAAAAGATCTATACTCTGAAAACTATAAAACATTGGTGAAAGAAATTGAAGATGATAGAAACAAAAAGATAATCTAAGCTCACAGATTGGGAAAATACTGTTATGTGGTCAACTAATCTATGTGTTCAACTAATCTATGACAAATTAGGCAAGAATATACAATGGGGAAATGACAATCTCTTCAATAAATGGTGCTGGGATAACTGGTCGGCTACATATAAAAGAATGAAACTGGACCACTTTCTTATACCACCCACAAAAATAAACTCATTGATTAAAGACATAAAAGCTAGATGTGAAATCATAAAATTCAGAAAGAAAACAGAGAGTAATTTCTTTGACACTGGCCATAGAAATATTTTTTCTAGATATGTCTGGTCAGGCTAGGGAAATAAAAGCAAAAATAAACTATTGGGACTACATTAAAATAAAAAGTTTTTGCACAGTGAAAAAAGTCATCAGTGAAACAACAAATCAACCTACTGACTGGGCGAATATATTTGCAAATGATATAGTGGATAAGGTATTAACATCCAAAACATATAAAGAAATCATACAACTCCACACCAAATTAATAACAATGCAATTAAAATTGAACAGAGGACCAGAATACACATTTTTCCAAAGAAGACATATAGAGAGCCAACAGACACATGACAAGATGCTCAACATCACTCACCATCATGGAAATTCAAATAAAACCACAATGTATGACCATACACCTGTCAAAATATCCAGAATTAAAAAGACAAGAAATAACAAATGTTGGCAAGGATGTGGAGAAAAAGGAACCCTTGTACACTATCGGTAGGAATGTAAATTAGTGCAGCCACTGTGGAATATAATATGAGGTTCTTCAAAAAATTAAAAATAGAAATATCATATGATCCAGAAATTCCACTACTGGGGATTTACCCTAAGAATGTAAAAACACTCAATTTAAAACAATATATGCATTCTATGTTTATTTCAGGATTATTTACAATAGCTGAGATATGGAAGCAATCCATTGATTGATGAGCCATAAAGATGATGTGGTATATATACACAATGGGATACTAATCAACTATAAAAAAGGATGAGATATTGTCATTTGCAACAACATGGATGGAGATAGATGTAATAATGCTAAGTGAAATAAGTCAGATAAAGACAAACCAATAACATATTTCACTTGTATGTGGAATCAAAAAAAAAAAACAAAACAAACAAACATATACTTTTAAATATGGAGAACAAACTGACAGTTACCAGAGAGGGGGTGTGGTTTGGAGAATTGGCAAAATGGGTGAGGGTGAGTAGGAGATAGAGGCTTCTAGCTATGGAACCAATGCATCATTAAATTAACAGTTACAGCATAGGAAACATAGCCAATGTTATTGTAATAGCATTGTATGGTGACAGGAGGTATACCTATGGTGAGCATAGCATAATGCATACACTTTTTGAGTCACTATGGTGTATACATGAAATCAATGTAACATTGTGAATCAAGTATACTTCAGTAAGGAGAAAGGGAGGGAAATGAAGGAAAGGAAGGGAAATGAAG
The DNA here is from genome assembly GCF_028018385.1 of Neofelis nebulosa. NCBI lineage: Eukaryota > Metazoa > Chordata > Mammalia > Carnivora > Felidae > Neofelis > Neofelis nebulosa. Next base: position 42,036,256 of record NC_080786.1, on the reverse strand, counting down.
GAAAGGGAGGGAAAGGGAGGGAAAGGGAGGGAAAGGGAGGGAAGGGACGGAAGGGACGGAAGGGACGGAAGGAAACTTTTCAGGCCAGGAGAGAATGGGATGATATATCCAAATATTGATTACTGGATCTTAACCAGTAATCACTAGACCACCAGGGAGTATCAAAATATTGAAAGGAAACAACTGTCAACAAAGAATTCTCTATCAATCCAGTGAGGCTGTCCTTCAGAAGCAAAGGAGGGATAAAGATTTCCCAAAGAAGCAAAAGCTGAGGGAGTTCATTCCTACCAGACCTGCTTTTCAAGAAATATTCAAGAGTATTATTTGAATGGAAATAAAAGACGCTAATTAACATCATAAAAACATAAGGTGGCATAGGTCTCACTGGTGATGGTAATCACACGTAGTCACAGTTAGATTCTGCAATTATGGTAATAGTGGTGCATAACTCACTTAAAAATAGTTTAAAAGTTAAAGCAAATAAGTGTAGAAAAAATAACCATAAATAAAATAATCTGTTGATAGTGACACAATATTATAAAAACATATAAATTCTAATAGTGATAGCCTAAAATATGATGGTGAGAAGAAGTAAAAGTGTAAAGTTTATAAATTCTACCGAAGTTTTCAGTTTAAGATAGAGTATTATCAGTTTAAGATATTGTATATAGCCTCATGGCAACCACTCATGAAAATTGTGTGATAATTACATAAAAGAACATGATAAAGAAATCAAAAATATTGATTACAAAAGACATCAAAACACATAAAAAAAGACAGCAGGATAAAAGATAAGCAACAAGAGGTCTATAAAACAAACAGAAAACAATGAGCAACATGCGAATAGGAATTTCTTATATATCAATAATTACTTTAAAATTTCCAGTTAACAGTCATAGAATGGCTGAATGGATAAAAAACAAGATTCAATAATATTGTGCCTATAAAATATACACTTTAGTCTTAAAGACCCACATAGAGAGTGAAGTGATGGAAAAGACATTTCAATCAAATAGCAATAAACAAAACATAAGCAGGGCTAGCTATTAGACAAAATAGGCTTTAAACTAAAAAGGGAACAAAAGAGACAAGTAAACCTATCATATAATGATGAAGAGGTCAATACATCAAGAAGATATAACAACTGTAAATATTTATGCACCCAACATTGGAGCACTTAAATATATAAAGCAAAAACTAACAGAGACAAAAAGATAAACAGTAATACAACAGGAGTTAGAGGGTTTAATAATCCACTCTTAATTGTTAGATCATCCAGAAAGAATCAATAAGGAAACAGTGGATTTGAACAACACAATAGATAAAATAGACCTAATAATTACAAATATAGAACATTCTGCCCAACAGAATATACATTTTTCTTAAGTGCACATGGAACATTTTCTATGATAGACTAGTATTAAGCCATGAAACAAGTCTTAGCAAATTCAAGAAGTTTGAAATCATAGCAAATATCTTTTCTGATACAATCACACAAATCTCAAAGCAAATAACAAGAGGAAAAATAGAAAATTCACAAACACATGGAAATTAAACGATGCTCTTCTGAACAACCAATGGATCAAATAAAATGGAAATAAAGTTTCTTGAAACAAATAAAACTGTAAACACAAAAGGCCAGAATTTGTGGGATGCAGCAAAAAAATGTTACTAAGAATAAAGTTGATAGCAATGGATACCTACATTAAGAAACAAGAAAGATCCCAAATAAACACCCTAACTTTATGGCTTATGCAACTAAAAGAACAAACTGAGCACAAACTTAGAAGAAGAAAGGAAATAATAAAGAACAGAGCAGAAAGAAATGAAATTGAGAACAAAAAAACAATTGAAAAAGATTAGTCAATCTAAGAGTTTGATGTTTGAAATGATAAATAAAATGGACAAATGCTTAGACAAACCTAGAGAAAGTACCCAAAGAATTAAATTAGAAATGAAGCACACAACTGACATCACAGAAATGCAGAAGATCAGAAGAGACTACAATGAACCATTACATGTCAATGAATTGGATAACCTGGAAGAAATACATAAATTCCTAGGAATATACGACTTTCCAAGACTGAACAGGAAGAAAGGAAATTCAAGTAGACCAATTACCATTAAGGAGATTGAGTCAGTAATCAAAAATCTCCCAATGAAGGGGTGTCTGGGTGGCTCAGACGGCTAAGTGTCCGACTTCAGCTCAGGTCATGATCTCACGCTCCTTGAGTTCGAGCCCCACATCGGGCTGTATGCTGATAGCTCAGATCCTGGAGCCTACTTCAGATTCTGTGTCTCCCTCTCTCTCTGACCCTCCCCCACTCATGCTCTGTCTATGTCTCAAAAATAAATAAACGTTAAAAAAATTTTTAAAAATCTCCCAATGAAGAAAAGCACAGTACCACATGGCTTCACTTATGAATTTTACCAAACATTTAAAGAAATAACACCAATCTGTCTCAAATCACACCCCCCTCAAAAAATCAAAGAGGATGAAATACTTCCAAACTCAGTTTATGAGGCCAGCATTATTTTGATACCCAAACCAGAAAAAGACACCACTAAAAAAGAAATCTACAGGCCAATACCACTGATGCACAAAAATTTAAAAATTCTCAATAAGGGGTACCTGGATGGCTCAGTTGTTTAAGTGTCCGACTTCGGCTCAGGTCATGATCTTGCAGTTCATGAGTTTGAGCCCTGCTTCAGGCTCTGTGCTGACAGCTCAGAGCCGGGAGCCTGTTTCAGATTCTGTTTCCCTCTCTGTCCCTCTCCCATTCGCACTCTGTCTCTCTTTCTCTCAAAAATAAATAAACATTTAAAAAAATTTAGATAAATAAAAAATAAAAATTTTCAATAAAATACAAGCAGTTAGAATTCACCAGTACATTGAAAAACAAAATCATTCACCATGGTCAAGTGGGAGTTATTCCAGGGATGCAAGGATAGTTCAATATTTGCAAATCAAACAATGATATATCACACTAATAGAATGAAAGAATCATATAATCATCTCAATAGATGCAGAAAAAGGCATTTGACAAAATTCACTTTCATTCATGACAAAAATGCTGAACAAATTAGGCACAGAAGGAATGTATCTCAACGTAATAATGGTCTATATATGATAAGTCACAGATAATATCATACTCAATGGTGAAAGTTGAAAGCTTTCCCCCTCAGATCAGGAACAAAACCAGAGCACCCACACTCACTACTCCTATTCAACATAGTATTAAAATCCTAGCTAGAGCCATCAGGCAAGGAAAAAAATGTATCAAAATTGGAAAGAAAGAAGTAAAATTCACTCTATTTTGCAGACAACATAACTTTATATGTGTAAAATCGTAAAGACTCAACCAAAACACTATTAGATTTAATCAATAAGTTCAGTAAAGTTGCAAGGTACACAATTAACATACAAAAGTTAATAGTATTTCTATACATTAACAATAAATTTTCTGGAAAAGAAATTAATCCCATTTGTAATAGCATCAAAAACATTAAAATACTTCAAACAAATTTAACTAAGGAAGTGAAATATTTCTATCTTCAAAATTATAAAACATCTATGAAAGATATGGTAGAATACAAATAAATAGAAAGGTACCATGTGTTCATAGATTGGAGGAATACTGTTAAAATGTCAATACTACCAAATGCCATCTGTGTACTCAGTGCAATCCCTAACAAGACTCCAATGTCATTTTTTACAGAGGGAGAAAAAAAAAAAAAACACTCCTACAATTTCATGTAACCACAAAATACCCTAAATAGTCAAAGAAATGCTAAGAAAGAACAAAGCAGGAAGCATCACATATCTTGATCATATCTTGATTTCAAATTATACTATAAAGTTGGGATTATCAAAACTTTATGGTACTGGCATAAAAACAGACAAACTGATGGAACAGAATTGAGAGCCCAGAAATAAACCTAAGCATATTCAACTAATATATGACAAGGTAGCCAATATACCCAATGGAGAAAAACCTCCATTTCAATAAATGGTGCTTAATTAGATATTCACATAAAGAAGAATATATGTACGAATAAGAATGGAATGTAAAAGAATTGATATGGGTATTGGTAATGACGTTTTGGACATATTACTCAAACACAAGAAACAAAATTTAAAAAAAAATAATAAGTGGGACTATATCAAACTAAAATCTGCACAGCAACTGAGTGTTATATGTAAGTTATGAATCACAACATTCTACTCCTGAAACCAATATTACACTATATGTTAACTAACTAGAAAGTAAATAAAAATTTGAAAAAAAATCTGCATAGCAAAAAAAATTATCGACAAAGTGAAAAGACAAGTTACAGAGTGTAAAAAAAAATATTTGCAAACCAATTATCTGACAAGGTGTTAATATCCAAAAGAACTCAATAGCAAAAAGAAAAGAAAACAACTTAAAAATGGTTAAAGGACCTGATTAGACATTTCTTCAAAGAAGATATACAAAGGCCAACGTGAAAAGATACTCAGTATCATTAGTCATTGGGATATGAAAATTAAAACCACACTGAGATAGAGCCTCATGCCTATTAAAATGACTATCAACAAAAAGACAAGGGATAACAAATGCTGGTGTGAATGCGGGGAAAGGGAACCGCTGTGAACTGTTGGTAAGATTGCAGATTGGTATAGCCCCCATGGAAAGCAAGATGAAGGACCTTCAAAAAGTTAAAAAATGCAACTACTACATAATCTAGCAATTTCACTTCTGGGAATCAAAAACGGATTCAAAATATCTGCACCCCTTGTTGAAAGAAGGATTATTTACAATAGCTAAGGCATAGAAACAACCTAAGGGTCCATCAACAGATGAAGGAACAAAAAAGATGTTTGCATATACAACTGAATATTATTCAGTAATAAAAAAATGCGAAGTTCTACCACTTGTGACAACATAAATGGACCCTGAAGACATTCTGCTTAATTAAGTCAGAGAAAGGCACTTTATAATCCCACTTATATGTGGAATCCAAAAAATAAAATAAAGTAAATAACTCATAGAAATAGAGATAAGGCTTGCAGTTACTAGAGAGAGAGGGTGGGGAGAGGATATTGGGAGGAAGGTGATCAAAAGGTTCAAACTTCCAGTTAAAAGATAAATAAGTACTAGGGATATAATGTACAACATGATCACTATAGCGAATACTATAATATGATATACAGAACAGTTAACACAGTAAATTCTACGAGGTCTCATCACAAGGAGAAAGTATTTTATTTTTTATTTCTTTTCTTTTTACTGTAGCTATATGAGAAGATGGATGTTAGCTGAACCTATTGGGGCTATCATTTCATAATATATGTAAGTAAAATCATCATACATTTGCCTTAAACTTAAACAGTGATATAAGTCAATTACTTCTCAATAAAACTTGGGAAAAAAGAAAAGATAGAATTGATTAAATAAATGAGAAATATAGGCAGACAATTTAACAGTTCAGAAGGAGAGAGAATTTCCTGCAAGAGTGGTTTAGAAAGCTTTCATGGGAGAGGTAAAATTTTTCAAGAATGGCATTTTACATAAAACTTCATGTGCCCTTCTGTGATTATTCTTTGTCCCATCACAGAATAACTTGTGCTAATAAGTACGTAGAATTTTATATTTAATTGATCCGAATTTTTACTTAACTACACATATATAAAAATCAGTTCTAGGACTAGAGCGCTGGTAACAATTATTTTAATATGGGGTAAGAATAAAACAGACACACATAGTAAACAGTATGTATCTATTAAGTTCTAGCCAGACTCTACTTCAAAGGTCCAAACCTTGTGGTAGATTAGCAAGTATTGGATAGATGTTAAAATGTTCACAGTACTCAAAGAAATCTATAGATTTAATGCAAATCCATATCAAAATACCAGCAGCATTTTTCACAGAAGTGGAACAAACAATCCTAAAATTTGAATGGAACCACAGAAGACCCCAAATAGCCAAAGCAATTGAGAAAGTAGAAAAAGCTGCTGGTATCAATATTCCAGATTTCAAGATATATTACAAAGCTGTAGTAATAGAAACAGTATGGTACTGGCACAAAAACAGACATATAGATCAGTAGAATAGAGTAGACAGTCCAGAAATAAACCTACATTTATATGGTCAATTAATCCAAGACAAATAAGGCAAAAATATACAATGGGGAGAGAATCTCTTCAACAAGTGGTTCTGGGAAATCTGGACAGCTATATGTAAAAGAAAAACTGGACCACTTTCTAACACTATAAACAAAAATAAACTCAAAATGGATTACAGACCTATATGTGAGACCTCAAACCATAAAAATTCTAGAAGAGAACACAAGCAGTAAATTCTCTGACATTAGCCATAGCAACATTTTTCTACATATATCTCCTAAGGTAAGGGAAACAAAGGCAAAAAATAAACAATTGGGAATACATTACAATAGAAAGCTTTTGCACAGTGAAAGAAATCATCAACAAAACGACAAGGCCACCTACTGATTGAAAGGAGATGTTTGCAAATGAAATATCCAATAAGGGTTAATATCCAAAATACATAAAGAACTTATACAACTGAACACCAAAAAGTCCAATTAAAAAATGGGCAGACAGAATAGATATTTTTTCAAAGAAGATATACAGATGGTCAAAAGACACATGAAAAGATGTTTAACATCACTAATCAGTAAGATATTACCTGACATCTACAAAAATCACTAGATTAAAAAAAAAGGAATAAGGGGTGGTAAGGATGTGGAAAAAAACAACCTCTTGTGCACTGTTGGTAGGAATGTCCATTGATACAACCACTGTAGAAGTGTTTGTAGATTTTTTTAAAAAAAATTAAAAATAGAAATATGACATGACCCAATAATTCCACTACTAAGTATTTACCCAAGGAAAATAAAAACACTAATTCAAAAAGAAACATGTACCCCTTTGTCTATTGCAGTGTTATTTACAATAGCCAAGATATGGAAGCAACCAAAATGTCCATCAAAAGACAAATGAATAAGATGTGATGTGTGTATGTATGTATATGTGTAATCACACATATATCTGCATACATACATACATAAATATATGCATACTAGATAGAATATTATGCAGCCATAAAAAGAGGATGAGCACTTCCTATTTGTGACATGTATGGACCTAGAGTGTACTATGCTAAATGAAATAAGTCAGCCTGAGAAAATCAAATACCATATGATTTCACTTGTATGTGGACTAAAAAAAAAAAAAAGAATCAATAAACAAAATGAAGAAACAGACCAATGAATACAGAGAACTTATGGTTGGCAGAGGACAAGGGATGATGGAAAGATCAGCAACATGAGTGAAGGGCAGTGAGAGATAGAGGCTTCCACTTATGGAATGATGGTCACAGGAATAGAAGGCATAGTGTAAGGAGTTAGTCAATGGTGTTATAATAGCACTGTATGGTGACAGATGGTAACCACCCTTATGGGGAGCAGAGCATAATCTATAAACTTGTTGAATCACTATGTTGAACATCTGAAACTGATGGAACATTGTGTTTCAAATAACCTAAAAAGTTATGGTCAAATTTGATATCAGAAAGACTGAAAAGAGAATCCTGCTGAGTGAATGCTCTGTAATTTTTTTCCTTGTACTACATATAAACGCCGCCTGCACAACCTCAAATCATCTTGCATTCCATTTAAATGTGCATGCCCACACTTCAAGAGTGGTCTAGAAAGATGCTACTGACAAGATTGTGAAGTACCATGCAAATATGAAGAGGAGGAAACATTTAATATCCTATTATGTGTCAAGCATTCTGCAAAGTCATTTATATACATTGGTTCTACAGTCCTTCTGAGTTCATAATATCTCTTGGTGTGTGCAGAGCATCCACAGAGTCTCTGCAATTAAATATGCTAGAAACAATGTCAAGATAATTTATTTTTTGCATTTTATTATTTCCAAATTTAAGCTCTATCATTTATGGATTGCACATTCACACAGTACAAAAATAAAAATCCTAGTGTTTTCCGTGAATGCCATTCCACAGTGGCATATAATGAAATTCTTCCCTCTGTCCCTGTCTCCTAGTCATTTGATTGTCCCCCAAATATTAGCAGTAGTTTGAAACAGATGGTAGTCAACAGTACACATTGTCCTGTAAATTGCTTGATTCATGTAACAATATATAATGGGAATATTCTGAGAGGAAAGAGAAATTGTAGTAAGGGAAGTGTTTTAGTTAGAGTAGGATAGGCTACTTAACGACAAATGTAATTTCTCATTCAAGAACAGTCCAAAGTAGGTGATGTTAGTGAATTCATGTCTCTGTGCCCCAGAGCCTGGTAGTAACTAACAGTGCCATGTTATATATATGACCTCCAAGACCGTCCTCATCATTTCCATTTTAGAGAGTAGAGGACAAAGATTGAAAGCCAAGGGTCAAAACTCTTGATCGCTGATATTCTTTCCATTCCTTTGCTATTGATAGAACTTCATCACTAGGCCACAGTGGGCAGAATGAGGTTAAGAAAAGCAGTCCGCAGCTGAGCAATCATGTCCCAGTTGGAACTCTATTACTCTGTTAGGAGGAAAGAATGGATTTTGGCATACAGCCGGCGAGATACAAAATATATCTATCTTTTTTGAGTAAATGAAGAAATTTCATGCATCATTGCAGAAATACTTAAATTATTTCTATGATATCTTAGCTACTTTTTTGGTGAGGTTAAACGGGGTTTAATCTGACAAGTTTTGACAAACGTACACAGTCACCTAATTCCCACCATGATGGTAATATTGTATATTTCTGTCATCTAAAAAAGTTCCAATGTGTCAGTTTGCAGCCCATCTCCTTCCTAGACCCCCAGCCACTGAAAACCAGTCCTATAGTTTCTGTCACTAGAGTTTGGCATTTTTAAAGAATTTTATAGAAATGAAATTTTTTGGAATCTTGTTTTACATTTGGCTTATTTCATTTAGAAAGATGCTTTTGAGATATATCCATGTTTTACAGTATCTCACCAGTTTGTTCCTTTTTATGGCTGGGTAAGATTCTATAGTTATGCATGTACTACAGTTTATCTATTTACCAGTTGATGGGATTTAAGTTGTTCCAGTATTTATTATTATTGTGATAAAACATTTAACATGAAATCTAGCCCCTGAAAACATTTTTAAATGTACATACAATAGGGTATTGTTACAATATTGTAGATGGCAGGTTTATAGACCTTATTCATCTTGCATAACACTAAAACTTTATACCCATCGAACAGCAACTCCCTATTTCCCTCTCTCCCAAGCTCCGGGCAACCACCATTCTACTCTGTTTCTAAGATTTGACTATTTTGGATTCTTCGTAAGTGGAACCATGCCATATTTGTCCTTTTGTGACTGACTTATTTAACTTGGCAAACTGTTTTCAAGGTTCATCCATGCTGTTGCAAGTGGCAGAATTGTTAAAATCTTTTGAGATTATAAACAAAGCTTCTGGGAAAATCTGAATATAAGTCTTTGTGATGAATGTTTTTATCTCTCTCGAACAAATATCTAAGATGGTGATTGCTTGGTCACATGGCAGATATAGGTTTACTTTTTTAGAAATTTCCAAGCTGTTTTAAAAGTGGCTTTAGTGTTTTTCAATCTCATCTGTGGAGAATTTCAGTTACTCCATACGTTTGTCAAAACCTGTTTTTGCTCATCTTTTTAATTTTAGCCATTTCACTGTATGTGTAATGATATCGCATGATGCTTTTGATTTGCATTTCCTTAATTACTAATGATGTTTAGCATCTTTTCATGTGCTTATTTGCCATTTGTATATATTCTTTGATAAGTGAATATTCTTATGCCCTCGTTGAGTTTTTAGAAGTTAAATTTTTAGGGGCGCCTGGGTGGCGCAGTCGGTTAAGCGTTCGACTTCAGCCAGGTCACGATCTCGCGGTCTGTGAGTTCGAGCCCCGCGTCGGGCTCTGGGCTGATGGCTCGGAGCCTGGAGCCTGTTTCCGATTCTGTGTCTCCCTCTCTCTCTGCCCCTCCCCATTCATGCTCTGTCTCTCTCTGTCCTAAAAATAAATAAAAAACGTTGAAAAAAAATTAAAAAAAAAAAAGAAGTTAAATTTTTATGTGTAAAAATACACAAGGAATAACAAGTATTAATAAAATCTTAAAATCTTCTTGAAATTTAGTATTAAGAACAGAATACCAGGGGTGCCTGGGTGGCTCAGTCGGTTGAGCATCTGACTTTGGCTCAGGTCATGATCTCACAGTTTGTGAGTTCGAGCCCCGCATTGGGCTCTGTGCTGACAGCTCAGAGCCTGGAGCCTGCTTCAGATTCTGTGTCACTCTCTCTCTCTGCCCCTTTCCCACTCATGCTCTGTCTTTCTCTCTGTCTCTCAAAACTGAATAAAGTTCAAAAAAATAAAAAAAAAGAACAGAATACAATATAAATGTACAAATGAATTCTGGCTACATTTGAACTTTCTTATGATAGGACATAAGGTAATGCTTATTTTGTAATGACTAAGTAGAAAATAGCCACTAAGAGGCAAGTTATAGCAAATAAATGCTTAAATTAAGAAAAAAGAAAGATTTCCTATTAAACAACCTACATTTTTACCTCAATGAACCAGAAAAAGAAAAAAACTGAATGTAGTGGAAGGAAGGACATAACAATCAGAGCAGAAATAAATAAAATGGAAAATAAAAAGACAGAGACTAATTGAATTAAGAACAAGGTTTTTTTTTGAAAACATAAAATACAAATCCTTGGGGTACCTGAGTGGCTCAGTTTGTTAAGCATTGGACTTCAGCTCACGTCACGATCTCATGGTTTGTCGGTTCAAGCCTGGCGTCGGGCTCTTTGCTGACCGCTCAGAGCCTGGAGCCTGCCTCAGATTCTGTGTCTCTCTCTCTCTCTCCTCCTCCCCCAATTGCACTCTGTCTTTCTCTCAAAAATAAATAAACATTAAAAAAACTTAAAAAAAATACAAGCCCTTAGCTACACTTATAAAGAAGAAAAGAGACACAACTCAAATAAATAGCATCAGAATCAGAAATCAGAGAGGAGGCACTACAACTGATATCACAGAAGATAACACTATAATGAAAAATTAAATGCCACCAAACTGGATAACCTATAAGAAACGGATAAATTCCGGGGCGCCTGGGTGGCTCAGCCGGTTAAGCGTCCGACTTCGGCTCAGGTCAAGATCTCACGGTTCGTGAGTTCAAGCCCCGTATCGGGCTCTGTGCTGAGGGCTCAGAATCTGGAGCCTGTTTCGGAATCTGTGTCTCCCTCTCTCTCTGACCCTCCCCTGTTCATGCTCTGTCTCTCTCTGTCTCAAAAATAAATAAACATTAAAAAAAAAAAGAAACGGATAAATTCCTAGAAACATACAACCTACCAAGACTGTATCATGAAGAAACAAAATCTAAAAGGCCAATTACTAGTATAGAGATTAAAATAATAACAAACTTCTCAACAAAGAACAGTCCAGGAACAGACGGTTTCACTGGTAAATAATACCAAACATTTAAAGAAGAATTAATACCAATGCTTTTCAACTCTTCCAATAAAACAGAAAAGAAGAGGAAGGAAGAGATCTAAACTCATTTTACAAGGCCAGCATTATCCAGATATTCAAACCAGACAAGGACACTCCATGAAAAGAAAATTACAGGCCCAAATCCCCGATGAACATAGATGCAAATATCCCCAACAAAATATTAGCACACCAAATTCAACAATATATCCAAAGGATCATACACCATGATCAAGTGGGATTTATTCCAGAGATGCAAGGATGGTTCAACATCTGCATATCAATCAATATGATATACCACATTAACAAAGTGAAGGATAAAACTCATAGGACCATCTCAGTAGACACAGAAAAAGCATTTGGGAAAATTCAAGTTCATTCAAGATAAAAACTCTGAACAAGCTAGACATAGAAGGACTAATAAAGATTATATATATATATATATATATATATATATATATATAGCAAGTCCACAGCTATTTTCATACTCAAAGATGAAAACCTGAAAGTTTTTCTCTAAGATCAGGAATAAGCCAAGATGTCCACTCTCACCACTTTTTTTCAACTTGGTACTGGATGTCTTAGCCAGAGCAAGTAGGTAAGAAAAACAGACAAAGCATCCAGATCAGACAGGAAGAAATAAGACTGTCCCTATTTGCAGATGGCATATTATTATATAGAGAAAGCCTTAAAGACTCCACCAAAAAAGCTGTTAGAATAAGTGAATTCAGTAAAGTTTCAGGATACAAAATCAATATTCAAAATCAGTTATGTATCTACATTAATATTAGAAACATAATCCCAGTTACGCTGCATCAAAAAAGAATGTGTAAGAGTAACTTTAACCAAGGAGGTGAAAGACCGGTACACTGAAAACTGACCTGTACTGAAAAAAATAAGACATTGATGAAAGAAACTGAAGAAAACACAAACAGACAAATATTCAATGTTCATAGATGAGAAAAATTAATATTCTTAAAATGTCCATACTACCTGAAGTGACCTACAGATTCAACACAATTTCTATCACAATTTCAATGGCATTTTTCACAGAAATACAAAAAGCAATCCTCAGATTTGTGTGGAACTACAAAAAAGACCCTGAATCATCAAAGCAAACTTGAGCAAGAAGAACAAAACTAGAGGCATTACACCTCCTGATTTCGAACTATATTACAAAGCTATAGCAATCAAAACAATATACTATTGGCATAAAAAGACACATAGGTCAATGCAACAGAGTAGAGAGTTCAGAAATACACACACACACACACACACACACATTCATTTAATTTATGACAAAGAAGCCAAGCATATACAATGAGTAAAGGATAGTCTTTCCAACAAATGAGACTAGAAAACTCTAAGGAAAAAAAATGGAACTAGACTACTGTCTTATACCACATGCAAACATCAAGACTGGAACATGAGACCCTGAAACCAGAAGAACATAATAAGTACCCTTTTTGACATCAGTCTTGGCATTTTTTTTATTTGACACCAAAAAGAAAGGCAATAAGAGCAAAAAAATCAGAAAATGGGACTACATCAAACTAAAATGCTTTTGCACAGCAAAGGAAACAATTAACAAAATGTTGATGTAAAGGCAACCTATCGGAGGGGAGAAAATTTTGCAAACCATGTATCTGATAAGGTGTTAATACTTAATATGTATAAAGAGTTCATGCAATTCAATAGTAAAAACAAAACAAAAACAACACTGTGATTAGAAAAAAAGGGCAAATACAAACTACAATGAGATACCACCTCACACCTGGTAGAATGACCATCATCAGAAAGACAGAAGTGTTGATAACGATGCGGAGAAAAGGAAACTCTTACGTACCATTTGTATGAATGTAAATTGATGTAGCCAGCAAGTATGGGAAACAATAGGAAATTTCCTCTAGAAATTAAAATAGAACTACCATATTACCCAGCAATCTCACTTCGGGATATATATTCAAAGAAAATGAAACTGGTGTGTTGAAGAGCTATCTGCATTTCTATGTTTGTTTGTTTTTTTTTGCAGTAGTATTCACAATAGTCACAATATGGAAAAACCTATCAACAAATGAGATAAAGATGTGGTTTGTATATACAATAGAATATTATTCAGCCATGAGAAAGAATTCCTACCATTTGCAACCACTTGGATGACCTTGACACTATTATACTAAGCACAATGAGTCTAACAGAGAAACACAAGACCAGATCACTTTTATGTGGAACCTAAAAGGAAAAAAAAAAAAAAAAGAGTCCAATTCTTAGAAACAGAAAGCAAAGTAGCTGCGAAGGTCTGGGGATTAGGGGAAATTTGGAGAGGTTGGCTAAGGGTACACCTTTTTAATTATAGTAAATCAGGTCTGAGGAACTAATGGGAAACATAGTGACTATAGTTGATAACATTGTAACATACAATTGAAATTTGCTAAGAAAGTGGAACTTAAGTACTACCAAAAAATTTAACAAATGATAAATATGTGGAGGAGTTAAGATGGCATTATAGCGGGAGGCCACTGGGCTAGTCTCATCCCTCAAACACAGCCACGTCAACATCAAATGATTTTGAACACCTAGGAAATCAGTCCAAGTACTAAGAGAACAATCTGCATAATTTGAGGAAGAGAACATGGTAGGTACAGGATAGGGAGTGGGGATTTGGGAGGGAGAAAAGCTGAAGTGCTACAGAGGGGTGGGAGGCCTTTTTGCAGGAGAAAGAGAAGGGGAGAGAGAGCAGTGCACTGGGCTCACTCAAGAAAAGCACTCCCCCAAAACCACTGACTGGAGAATCGTGAGGAACTGAATATCACAAATTTTTGCAAACTGAAATGCTGAGGTTTGGAAGTCTATATACCATTTGCTGGAGTAGCCCCAGGCAGGCAGCAGTGCTCCCGGGGAGAAGGAGCGGAAGCCCTGGAGGAGACAGCAAGATGTGGGGATCTGCTGGGTCACACTGGGAAAGTTCCCCTTCCCAGAGAGCATTTGGAAATGGGTATATTACCTCTCCAAGGTCAAAAGACCCAGCCGGTACCTTTGAGTGGCTATGCAACAGCAGGGGTTGGAGGCACTTATAAAGGGCGGATAAAGTGGTCACAGATTTTCCCTGTGCTTCACCATAAACTCTAGACACCTGCGCGGCTATGGGATTGCTTGCTCTGAGGCAGAGTGGCGCCAGGTGCGACACTGTGATGCTCTCCTCAGGAAGGGGGGGGGTGTGGGTCCGGGCCTTGCCGGTCCTTTAAGATTTGCAATTTTGAGGGGCTACTGGGTGGCTCAGTCGGTAAGCGACCAACTTTAGCTCAGGTCATGATCTCCCCGTTCGTGGGTTTGAGCCCCGCGTTGGGCTCTGTGCTGACAACTTAGAGCCTGGAGCCTGCTTTGGATTCTGTGTCTCCCTCTCTCTCTCTACTCCCCCACTCATGCTCTCTCTCTCTCTCTCTCAAAAATAAATAAAATATTTAAAACATTAAAAAAAAAAAGGTTTGGAATTTTGAATCCCAGACATGTGCGAGAGATAAAACACAGGAGAGCTGTGGTGCCCAGCATGTGGGTAGCCCCCCCGGGGGGAGGGGGCTGTTCACTTGTCTGTGATGGCTACCTGAATAGCAGTGGGTGCCAGCTCTCCCATCCAGGGACAAGAGGGCAGGCTGATGCCATCTTTCCCTGCCCACCAGCAAGGTGGGATTTCACCCAGCGACACAGCCCGCAGTGGGTGCTGGCGCTGCCTACATCAAACCAGGTCCTCCTCCCCCTTGCAGGTGCATCTTTACTAGGGCAGGTCTGATTGTGAGCAGCACAGCAGGCCTCCCCCCCAGAGGACCAACACAGGCCCCTCATGCACCAAGTCTGCTGATCATAGAGTGCTCCAAAGTGTCAGCTTCAGCTCTGGTGGAAACAGGACCAGGCTTGCTTTTTTTTTTTTTTTTTTTTTTTTTTTGATCAGGCTTACAGTGTTTTTGTTCATTTGTTTGATTGTTAATTTCCTTTTCTCTTTTTTTGGTACAGGCTTCTTTTTCTCTCCTTTCTTCTTTTTTGCTTCCTTTTTCCTTGGAATCAGGTTTATAGTAGTTTGTTTGTCTCTGCGTTTGGGTTTTTGTTGTTGGTGTTGTTCCTCTGCCTTTTCTTTTCTTGGACAAGGCCTTTGTGTTTTTTAAGTCATGCTTATTTTCACAAACAAATTAAAGCACACCTAATCAAAGGTCCGAACATTCCCCACTGCAAGCAAGGAGGAACTCTGCAAAGGGCTGATACGGGGGAGAGAGCGGCCAAATCACAACAGCAGGGCACACAGAGCATACACCAGAAACACTTCCAGAAGCACCAGGCTCTGGAAAGTATATAACCCCTTCTTAATGCAGCAATACACTCAGGAGCAGTAAACATAACAAGCTTTCATAACACGAAAAAGACAGCAACCTAGACAAAATGACAACACAGAGGAGTTGTCCCCCAAAGAAAGTTCAAGAAGAAACCACATCCAGAGATTTGCTCAAAACAGATATAAGTAAGATATTTGAGCAAGAATTTAGCACAGTAATAAGAATACTACCTGGGCTTGCAAAAAGCATAGAAGACTACAGACAAACCCTTGCTGCAGAGATACAAGATGTTAAAACTGCTCAGGCCAAAATAAAAACTGCTATAACTGAGCTGCAAAACCAACCAGATGTAATTACAATGAAAATGGTGGGAACAGAGGATCGAATTGGTGATACAGAAGACAAAATTATGGAAAATAATGAAACTGAAAAGGAGAGGGAAAGAAAATTAGCAGATCACAAATATACACTTAGAGAAATCAGTGTTTCTATAAAGAACAATAATATCTGTATCATAGGAGTCCCAGAAGAAGAAGAACAGGAAAAAGGGACAGAACAAATTGGAACAAATTATAGCTGAGAACTTCCCTAATCTTGGGAAGGGAACAGGCATTCAAATGCAAGACACACAGAGAACTCCCCTCAAAATCAATAAGAACAGGTCAACACCAAGATCTATCATAGTGAAACTTGTAAACTATGAAGATAAAAAGATAATTCTGAAAGTAGCTAGGGACAAAAAAAGTCCAGTACAACAGATCAATGAAACTAAGAGCTGGTTCTGTGAAGGAATAAACAGAGTTGATAAATGCCTAGCCTAGAAAAGAGAAAGGACCCAAATAAATAGAATAATGAATGAAAGAGGAGAGATCAGAACCAATACCACAGGAAGACAAATAATTATAACAGAATACTATGAAAAATTATATGCCACAAACTGGGAAATCTGGAAGAAATGAACAAATTCCTAGAAACATACAAACTACCAAAACTGAACCAGGAAGAAATAGAAAATTTGAACAGACCTATAGCCAGCTAAGAAATTGAATCAGTTATCAAAAGTCTCCCATAAAACAAGAGTCCTGGGCCAGATGGCTTTCCAGGAGAAATCTACCAGACATTTAAAGAAGAGTTAATACCCATTCTTCTCAAGCTATTTCAAAAAAATAGAAATGGAAGGAAAGGTTCCAAACTCATTCTATGAAATCAACACTATCTTGATTCCAAAACCAGAAAAAGACCCCACTAAAAAGGAGAATTATAGACCAATATCTCCGGTGAACATGGATGTAAAAATTCTCAAAAAGATACTAGCAAATCAAATCCAAAAGTACATTAAAAGAATTATTCAACATGACCAAATGGAATTTATTCCTGGGCTGCAAATGTGGTTCAGTATCTACAAATCAGTCAATATGATATACCACATTAATAAAAGAAACGATAAGAACCATATTATCCTCTCAATAGATGCAGAAAAAGCATTTGACAAAAGATAGCATTCTTTGTTAATAAAAACCCTCAAGAAAGTTCAACATCATAAAGGCCATATATGAAAGGCTCATAGCTAATTTCATCCTCAATGGGGAAAAACTGCGAGCTTTTCCCCCAAGTTCAGGAACACAACAGGGATTGTCCACCCTCACCACTGTCATTCAGCATAGTACTGGAAGTCCTAGCTTCATCAATCAGACAACAACAACAACAACAACAACAAAAATAAAGGCATCCAAATCAGCAAGGAAGAAGTCAAACCTTCACTCAAACTCATGGGATATAAAATCAATATACAGAAATCTGTTGCATTTCTATACACCAATAATGAAGCATCAGAAAGAGAAATCAAGGAATTGATCCCATTTACAATTGCCGTAAAGAAATCATGAGATACCATAAGATAGCTAGGAATAAACCTAACCAAAGATGTAAAACATCTGCATGCTGAAAACTATAAAAAGCTTATGAAAGTAATTGAAAAAGACACAAAGACATGGGAAAACATCCCATGCTCATGGATTGGAAGAAAAAATATTGTTAAAATGTCAATACTACCTAAAGCAATACTACCCAAAGCAATCTACCCAAAGCAGTCTCTATCAAAATACCACAAGCATTTTTCACAGAGCTAGAAAAAACTATTATAAAATATGTATGGAACCAAAAAAGTCCCCAAATAGCCAAAGGAATGTTGCAAAGGAAAACCAAAGTAAAGGCATCACAATCATCGTCATTTGCAATGATGACTGCAAAGCTGTAATCATCAAGACAGTATGGTACTAGCACAAAAACAGACACATAGATAAACGGAACAGCATAGAGAACCCAAAAATGGACCCACAACTAGATAGTCAACTAACCTTTGACAAAGCAGGAAAGAATACGTGATGGAAAAAGACAGTCTGTTCAACAAATGGTCTTGCAAAAATTGGACAATGACATGCAGAATGAAACTGGACCACTTTCTTACACCATACACAAACATAAATTCAAGATGGATGAAAGTTCTAAATATGAGACAGGAAAACACCAAATCCTAGAGAAGAACACAGGCAGCAACTTCTTTGACCTTGGCCATAGTAACTTCTTACTAGACATGTCTCCGGAGGCAAGATAAATAGAAGCAAACATGAACTATTGGGATTTCATAAGGATAAAAGCTTCTGCATTGTGAAGAAAACAATCAACAAAAGTAAAAGGCAAACTATGGAATGGGAGAAGATATTTGCAAATAACATATTGGATAAGGGGCTAGTATCCAAAATCTATAAAGAACTTATCAAACTCAGCACCCAAAAAGCAAATAATCCTGCTAAGAAATGGGCAGAAGACATGAACAGACACCTCTCCAAAGAAGACATACAAATGGCTACCAGACACATGAAAAAAATGCTCAGCATCACTCATCATCAGGGAAATACAAATTACAACCACAATGAGGGGTGTCTGGGTGGCTTAGTCGGTTAAGCGTCTGACTTCGGCTCAGGTCACCATCTCGCGGTCCATGAGTTCGAGCCCCGCGTCGGGCTCTGTGCTGACTGCTCAGAGCCTGGAGCCTGTTTCAGATTCTGTGTCTCCCTCTCTCTCTGCCCCTTCCCCGTTCATGCTCTGTCTCTCTGTCTCAAAAATAAATAAACGTTAAATAAATAAATAAAACCACAACGAGATAACACCTCACACATGTCAGAATGACTAAAATTAACAACTCAGGAAACAACAGATGTTGGTGAGGATTCAGAGAAAGGGGAACCCTCTTACAAGTTGATGGGAACGCAAACTGGCACAGCCACTCTGGAATACAGTGCGGAGGTTCCTCAGAAAGTTAAAGATAGAACCACCCCATGACCCAGCAAATGCATTACTAGGTACTTACTCTCAGGATACAAAAATACTGACTTGAAGGGACACATGCAGTCCAATGTTTATAGGAGCAGTATCACCAATAGCCCAATTATGGAAAGAGCCCAAATGTCCATCGACTGATGAATGAATATATAATATGTGACATAGATAGATGATACATAGATTGATAGATATGTGTGTGTGCTAATATATATTTATAATATAGCATATTACTCATCCATCAAAAAGAATGAAATCTTCCCATTTGCAATGACATGGATGGAACTAGAGAGTATTATGGTAAGCAAAGTAAGTCAGAGAATGATAAATACCATATGATTTCACTCATATGTGGAATTTGGGAAACAAAACAGATGAACTTACGGTAGGGAAGGAAAACAAAATAAGAGGAAAACAGAGAGGTATGCAAACCATAAGAGACGTTTAACTGTAGAGAACAAACTGAGGTTTGCTGGAGGGGAAGGCAGTGGGGGCACTAAATGGGTGATGGGCATTAAGGAGGGCATTTGTTATGAGGAGCACTGAGTGTTGTAGATAAGGGATGAATCACTAAATTCTACTCCTGAATCCAATACTATGCTATATGTTAACTAACTTGAATTTAAATAAAATCTTGGAAATAAAAAAAATAAATATGTGATGGACATATTAATTACCCACATGGTGGAATCCTAATGTATATGTATATCAAATCACCATGATATGCACTTTAAGATCATATAATTTTATTTGTCAATATACCTCAACAAAGCTGAAAAAAGAGAAAATCTTTGCTTTCTTTCTAACACATTTGTAACAATAATTGCTAAGATTTAAGAAAGCCATTTTCACCATGATGCTAAGGATTTTGTTTAACCTTCCATGATTTTACATTAGAAAGGTCTCTCTGGTTAATGACATGACCATTAGTCCTCAAATGCCTGCAGCTGTCACTCACTGTAGTACTTTCCTAAATGGAATACCTAATATTCAGAAGCTGTTAGTAAGAATGATAAATTTGAGTATGGTTATCCATTGTTTCCCCTCTATTTTACATGTTCTTATACATTTTATGATAGAAGGATCATTCTTAGATACACTGGATAAGAATTAAAAGCTAGTATAATTTTCCCCATGCATATGTGAAATACTCATGTCACACATTTGAACAATGATTAAAAGTTTTACAATTAGAAACTAGTGAAATACCAGTTTTAGAGCATAATTAAGAAACCATTCTGTGAACATTTGCTAATATTGAGTACATAGTCATACCTTGGTTTTAGCTACCACAGAGTTTGGATACAATTATTTGCTTCTTTACTGGAAAGCTACAAATGTTAAACAGTTATTTTAATTTTTAAACAAATAAAAAAGGCAAATCAAAAATTTCAAATTCATTAAACTACATGACTGAGATCTCATAGTTATTATCTAATTAGCCAGATGAACTTAGATAAGTCATTCTATCTGGATTAAGTTTATTTGTAAATGATGAATTCAGATTATTTATTAGAGACTTTGTAAGGATTCATTCAATTTTAAAATGCCAGTTTGAAGTATATTTTTTAAGAATAGATTTCCTGAAATTTATGTGTATTTTGCTTCTACCATTGATTTTCCTTTCCCTGCATTATCATGTTGTACTATAAAGTTATGTTGTACTATAAAGTTATCATAAATTAATATATCTTCCCCTTTAGACATTTGGAGAACATGGCCAACATTCATTCAAATGACAAAACGTACAATCTTGTTCATCTTGATCTTGTCAATACTGGAGACGTTTTGGGTAAGAGTGACCCACTTACAAGGGAAAGATCAGAATTTTCATTTCTGTTCCATGATTTCATATTTTAATCCTGAATTCATTGTTCCATATCACTTCTGCTATCTGAACTTATTTCCGTGACCATTTGATTGAATGTGAGTAGTATGTTAGGTACCATTAAGAAATAATCATGGGGTGCCTGGGTGGCTCAGTCAGTTAAATTCCCCACTCTTGATTTCAGCTCAGGTCATGATCTCATGGTTCAGGGGACTGAGCCCCAAATCAGGCTCCGCACTGACAGCATGGAGCCTGTGTGGGATTCTCTCTCCCTTCTCTCTTGGCCCCTTCCCTGTTTGCGTGCTCTCTCTCTCTCTCTCTCTCAAAATAAATAAATAAACACTTTAAAAATTTTTTAAATAAAAACATAATCATCATACTCTCTATTTAGAAAGTCCCTTAATTTGGGTTTGTCTGATGTTTCACTATGGTTTAATTCAGATTATATATTTTTGGATGTCAAGGCCATGGAAGCGATGCTGTGTCTTTTCTAGTATATTCTGTCAGGAGGTTTCTAGTATTGGTTTGTGCCATTATTGGTGATGTTGATTGATCACTTGACTATATTTGTGAGATGCATCGACTGTAAAATTACTATATTTCCTTTTTGAGTAATAACTAATTCATAGAAGAGTACTTTGCAATAGTAAATATCCTCACCAAACTTTTCTCACCAGTTTTACCCATTATATATTTGTGGCTAAATGAGTAATTTCTATGATAGTTGCAAATGATGGTTATTTGACTTTCTAACTTCATTATTCTTTTCCATTTATATATTTGTTTACTTATGTGTATTAGTATGGGCTCATATGAATTCTTATTTTATGTCATGAATGTTCTGTTATTCCTATACATTTTTATGAAACTGTCTTAAACTGTCCAGTGAGAGCCATTTTAAGCTGGCTTCGTTGTCCTTCTGATATATTCCCATTATTTTATTCAGCCAGTCCTTGCTTTATGTTACAACAAGATGTCCCAAACTCATCTTTTACTTTCTCTGCCATAGCCCTGGACTCAGTCATTTTTCTAAGGAGCCCCAGCTTTTGTTAGTCAGGTATAGTATACAGAAACCAGTATCTGAGAGTTAGGCTTGCTCATTGCTATAGGGGTAGCTGTATTTCTAGGCGCTTTCAGTTGGAAGAGCTACAAAATATACATATATCTGTATCTTCCTATCTCTAGCTATAATTTCTTTTATAAATCTCTGTATTAAAAACTATACATTCATACTACTACCTCCAATTTTAATTGATTATAACAGAGTTTATTCTGGTCTTTTTTCATATTTTTTTCATAAAACTTCTGGTTTTCGTATTTCTAACTCCTTGGACCAACAGTAGAAATATGGTTTCATCACTACTAATAGATTTGCTCATAGACTTCTTTCTAATACCCTCGGATAGTAATTTTTGAATTGCTAAACCATACTACTGTGAACTGAGCTCCTTTTAAACTGAACCCCACAGTGATTTTTAATTCAAAGAATCATAAAAATTAGACAGGCAACACAATTTTTCTCTCACTGTACTAAGTGTATAGAAAATCTGTTTATTCATACTTATTTTTTATTGCTAAGAATTGTCTCTGAAAAAGTGTCATTTGATTTAGGAAGAGGATATATATCTTTGTTATCTGGGTTTCAAATCTGTTTCATTTTATTAGGCAAGGACAGTTGATACATAAGTGTCATCAAAATTTTAGGTACATGTTTTTGTCATACATAGAAAATAAAATAGTATCCAATGCTTGCAATTCATCAACTACAAGCACAGTGCACTCCTGGGCCATTAATGTACACCCTGAATTTTAGCATTACATATGTATCTTTCTCTTTTGCTGAGTTTTTTGAAAACCTAATTAATTTATGTTAAAGCTTCAGTATGTTGGAAGGCAGAGGAGGAAGGGAGTGTTAGTATTATTTAAACTCGAGACCTATGGATTTCAATATCTATTAATCTCTAGAAAGGCACTCTTTTCTCACACACACAAAAAAGCTAATAATTTACTAATGTACAAACATGACAATGGTCACAGCCCAGGCCTCTGTCTATTAGGATACAATACGGCTCTGGCATACCCTCTGCCCAAAATGGAACACAACCTGTGACCCTTTACTGGGAAGCCACTTCTGTATTTCATCTCTGCCATTCGTCACTATCACTGGGCTAAATAATTTACAGTATCAAGTGTATATTTCCCCCAAAGCATAATTCTTTCCTCAAATCAGCACCCAACTTGCTTTTATCTCCCCAATAAGTCCTACTAGTTGCTATGGAATTGAAATCAAAATGGACAAAAGGACTGCCTGTACAATGTACCGACCCCTCTCAGGTGAGACCATACGATGAGGCAGAACAACTTTTTTGAAAGACAAGACTCACATATTTGGACAAGCAGCATTTAAATAGTTTTTAGGTAAATGTTTCAGGTGACTTCAGAGAGACAAAGATTTTATGACAATTGGCTGGGATGTAGGTTGTATATTGGGTAGGATTTGATGAGTTGGAGAGAGAAGGTGGGCACTATAGGTGGAGGGACTAATGTGGGTAAGGACAGAGAAGAGAAAAGCCAACTGAACTTTTGAATTTGTATTTCCCTCAGGCAGTGCAAACTCACTATGTACCAAATGAATCTACTCTCCCCCCTCAAACCTGTTTCTCCTCTAGTTCCTTGACTACAAATCCAGTATCCACCCTATGATCTATGTCAGGAAACTAGGGGTCATCCTAATCAAAATGATTTTATTCCTGCTACCTCCCCACCCTGCATATTATATCATCCATGCATCCAGGTCAATTAGTTTGAAGGAAAGTTCACACTTTGTTTCTTGGCATGGATCTATACATATGTCCGTGTGTTCACTCCAGCCTCATCTCTCACCATCACCCTTTCAGAGCTCCCAGTTGTTTCGTACATTTTCTCCATTTTGGGATTGGTTCTCTTTAGCATTCAGAATTCAGCTCAAGCATTACCACCTGTGAGAACCTCCTCCACTATCTCATCTTAGGTTCATCACAGTTCTCAGTGAATTCTGAGGGACTTGTCTGATTACTTCTAAGACTTTCCAACTTTGTTGTGAACATTTGCAGGTTTTATTTGTCTTAACATTCCTTGGGTAATTTGCACAAGACAGGCATCAACTAAAGCCTCGTTAAAAAAGAAGAAGAAGAAGACACGGATGGATGTTGAGTGAGAATAAATAGTTCATGCTGTCTGGACTCCAGGAGAGTGTTTAAGCAATTTATGAGTGGGGTCATGCAAGTGAAAGGATTCTGAAGTCTTAGCATTTTATGTTGTGGACCATAAGGAGTCCTTGAGGTTTTCATGGAGGAAAATTGACTTGATAAAAGCAGTGAATAAGGAAGATAAACCATGGTAACAGGAATGTTAGGAAGAAAGGGGACAAGTATTGGGATATTGGCTGATAGGCCAGTTAAACAATTTAAATGTGAGAAAATAAAGGCCTGATATATGGCGGCGGTAGGAATGAAAAGGTTAGATACATCTTGGTTCTCATCCAAGATGGTCACATAGGAAGACCATATGAAGACTCAACTTTTTGATGGAACACTGTAAATTACACATATTTATAGAACAAGTCCTCCCGAAGAAGAACAGAGGGCTGACTGAACAGCTTCTGAATAACCAAAAATAGAAGAAGAAGAGAATAACAAGAAAGATGGAGACATAGTAACAAAGGGAACCCCTACTCCCCAAACTGTGAAGGCAGTGGAGAAGGAAAGTAGTGAACAGATTCCTCTGTCCTTGGGCACACACACACACACACACACACAAAAGTCACAGTTTATAAGAATAGTTAGAATATAAGAGAGGCAACACTAGAACTCTGTTGAGAAGTGGAGGAGCTGTGGGAAAGTTCTCCAGACCAGAGGAGCTGGAGAACAATATGGTTTATGTCCACACTCAACCTTGAAAGCCCAGACTGGACCAGGGTCCAGGCACCATAATGGGCAGGTCTGGTCATTACAATGAGCTTATAACCTCAACAAGCCCATACCAGCCCTGGTCATCCCTTTGAGACAGAGACAGAAAAGACAGGGTTCAGAGAACTGAGGATCTTCAGGAACATTCTCTTTCCCTCTACCCTAAAAGCTCAGAAAGGAACAGGTTCTAACTCACAGTGAGCTTGTGACCTCAGTGAGCCCAGGGCCCACAAGCCCATACCATCCCCTATAGTGCTGGAGAATAAAAAGTAGACTAAATTTTATTTTTTTAATCTTTTAAATTAAAAAATATATTTTATTTTGTATTTGTCTAGTCTTATTCTTATTTTTGTTCTTTTAGGTTTTTTTCTTTTCTTTTTCCTTTTATCTTTTCTTTTTTCCTGTTTTGCGTTTTTGTTATAGCCACTGTGGAAAACACTAGGGAGGTTTCTCAAAAAATTAAAAATAGAAATACTATGTGATCCAGTAATTCCACTATTCAGTATTTACTCAAAGAAACAACTGTGATTAATATGGTAAGGGCCCTAATAGATAAAGTAGACAGCATGCAAAACAGATGGACAATGTAAGAAGAGAGATGGAAATATCCTAAGAAAGAAAGAAACAAAAAAATGCTAGAGATTAAAAACATTGTGACAGAAATGAGGAATGACTTTGAAGGGCTTATTAGTAGAATAAACGCAACTGAGGAAAGAATCTCTGAGATAGAAGATTAATAGAATCCTTGTGTGTGGGGGGGGAGGAGAATGGAAAAAAGAAAAGAAAGATGAAAAAATCCAAAAAACAAACAAACAAACAAAAAACCCCCACAAAATCCAGAACAAACTATCCAAGGACTATGGGACAACTACAAAAGGTATAACATATGTACATTGGGAATATTAGAAGGAAAAGAAAGAAAGGAAGGAATAGATGAAATATTTGAAACAATGATGACTGAGAATTTGCCCAAATTAATGTCAGATTTCAGCCCACAGACCTACAAATCTCGCAGAACACCAAGTAGGATAAATGCCCTTAAAACTAATACCTAGACAATTCAGTTTCAACTAGACATATCATTTTCAAATTAAAGATAAAGAAAAAAATTCTAAAAGGAGAGGATAAAAAGCACCTTATCTTTGGAGGTACAAAAAAGTGTTATAGTCAGTTTCTCCTCAGAAATGATGCAAGAATAGGATGAATTAAGGCACTGAAAAAAAAACCCTAGACTTTTATATCCGGCAAAATTTTCTTTCAAAAGTGAAGGAGAAATAAAGGCTTTCTCAAACAGACAAAAATTGAGGGAATTTGTTGTTGGAAGACCTGTATTGCCAGATATGTTAACAGAAGTTCTTTAAAGAGAAGGAAATGTATACAGTTCAGAAATTCTGCTCTATGTTAAAAGAAAAAAAAAACATGAGCATTGGAGGATAAGTGTAGGTAAAATGAAAGATTTTATTTTTCTTATTCTTAAAGTAACAGCAATTTGTTCAAAACAACAATAGCACCAATGTATTTGATGGTATATGCTTATTGATATACACATAGACTATATATACTTAAATATAAGTGAAATGAATGACAGCAATAACAATTATAAGTGATAGGAAAGAATTAGGATCACTTTGTTTTATAAAGTATTCATACTGCCTGGGAAGTGGTATAGCATTATTTGAAAGTTGGCTTGGATTAGTTGTAAATGTATATTGTAAACTTAGGGCAGCCACTGAAAGTTAAAAAAAAAAAAAGAAGTATACGTGATATGCTAAGAAAAGAGAAAGTAGCATCAAATAAAATTCACATTAGCATCCCTCTGTGCACATACACCTGTACCCTCAGTGTCTCTCAATGTGTTCAAATTTCCTGTTCTTACAAGGACACAAGTTGGATTGGATTAGGGCCGCACTAACAGATTTGTATTCACTCAATCACCTCATTAAAAGTCCTATTCCCAAATATAGTCCCCTTCTGAGGTACGGGGGGTTGGGCCATACCCATCTGAATTTAATGGGACGCATTTCAGCCTACGACACTAGCTAATGCCTAGGTAGACTTCAGATTTCTCCTTTGTTGTTAATCTTTTGGAAAAGTGTCCATTAATTTTCCCAGTTTGACTTACATGCCTACTTCGGGGTATTCTCATAACACTTTGGAATTTCCCCTTCAAATCACATGCTATCTCCCACTATATTGTAAACAACATGAGCAAATCTGTAAAATTTTGGTCACTATAGTGTTTCTTCAGAACTTAGTACAGCGTGTCATAGAAAAATGATTGAATTAACACATATAGGTATACAACTCCCTGTTTTCTCTCCTTACCTCTTGTCCAAGTTTATCATTTGTCATTTGTAAATTGAATAGGAACTTAACCTGGAGTTCTCCAAATAAATTGCATCCTCTACTAATTCTTTGCCTATGCCTTCTGCCTAAAATTCCCTTCCTGAATTTCTTCTTAGCTTTTGTAACCCTTGCCACTCCTTCAAGGCTGAGCCCTTCTGGGAAGCTCGAGTATCTACAACATGTACTGGTACATCTTCTTCTGGGTTGATAGCTCCCTGTGCTTATCCCCATTAGGGCATTAATGACTTCCACTAGACTGCTCCTTTGTGCAAGTGATTTTTTGTTTTAATATTTGTATTTTATAAGTTTCCAGAGGAGTTTGCAAAGCAGGAGCTCAATACAGATTTGAATAAATGTGAGACAAAGCAGACTATAGTGACACTTATGATGTCCTACTGAATCTGATGAATAGAAAACTCTTTGGGGGCACCGGGGTGGCTCAGTAGGTTAGGCATCCGACTCTTGATTTCTCCTTAGGTCGTGATCTCACGGTTCATGAGTTCGAGCCCCTCATTGGGCTCTGTGCTGACAGCATGGGGTCTGCTTGGGATTCTCTGTCCCCTCTCTCTCTACCCCTCCTCTGCTGACACTCTCTCCCTCTCTCTCTTTCTGTCTCAAAAATAAATAAATAAGCATTAAGACAAAAGAAAAGAAAACACTTTGATTTCTATAAGATATAGAGATGTTGAGGGGGAAGCAGGTCTGGTGTGCTACAGAAAGAGCAGGAAATCCAGTGTAGCTAAAGTAGAAGAAATGAGGGGGCAGATTGGTAAGGAATGAGGTCTGAGAGGCCATGGGGGTCAGATCATGCACAGTGCTTAGGCATCACTAAGGGCTTTGACTTTCATCCCAAGTGAAATGGGAGGAATGGAGAGAATTTCCACAGTACGTTGGTCATAGGACACAAAAGTGGGGGCAGCAGACATGGGGGTGGCAAGGCCAGAAGAGAGAAACCAGTTAAAAGACTCTGATGAAAATTTAGGTGAGAAATTATGTACTGGTATGATAGGGAAAAATATTGTTAAGTAAGTAGAGAGAGAAAAGTTAGGACTTAAGGTCCCTGAATGTAGGAAAACACACACACATATTTTAAAACAGTGCTGGGAATGTCTGACCATGAGGGAAACTGCATCAGGCCTGACCATGAAAGAAACTCCCTCAAATGTAAAGTTTTTCTTAAGAAAGTAGCAAACGCTACCTACTCCTCCTTTATGTTTCCAACAGAAAGTCAATAACTTAGTACCTGCAGTTATCAGGCCAACAAAGGGGGGAAAAGGGAGGAACAGCCCCAAACCTTATAAAACAAAGACCCTTGCCTATAGTCGGGGGTATTCACTTTTGAATTCCCCCTCCCTGCAAAGAGAGCTTTCATACTATTCTTCCTTTCTGATCTTATTCTCTGATAAACTTTTGCCTGCTGCTCATTTTATTTTGTGTTCACCTCTTTATTCTTTGAAGCAGTGAGACAATGAATCAGGGGTATTAAAGTGAAAAATCATACAACATTGGGAGGTCATGGTAAAGACTGTAAGAAATAGTTGGAGTCTAGATATACTTTCCCCCTACCCCATGCACTCTCTCTAGGGGCACCTGGGTGACTCAGTCGGTTGAGCGTCCCACTTAGGCTCAGGTCATGATCTCATGGTTCATGAGTTTCAGCCCCACATCGAAATCTGTGCTGACAGCTCAGAATTTGGAGGCTGGTTTGGATTCTGTGTCTCCCTCTCTCTCTGTCCCTCCCCCACTAACTCACTCACTCTCTCTCTCCCCCTCTCTGTCTCAAAAAAATAAATAAACATTTAAAAAATGTTTAGATATATTTTCACAGTAGAGCTAAGAGGATTATTGACTAGCAGGATATAAGGATGTGAATGAATGAAATGACTGACTTTGGAGTGCGTGTGCTTATAAATATGTAAGCTACCTCTCAACATCTATTAATTTACTTTGTAGACAGTCCAGAATTTAAAACGGATGCTTTAAGAAACTTAATGAGACTGGAGTCAGAAATACATTTTTGGATTGATGGTGGGATATTGAATAAGACAAAATTAGAGTCTTTGGAAGAGATTAAATGTAATTTTTTAAAATGTTTATTGATTTTTGTTGAGAGAGAGAGAGAGAGAGAAAGAGAGAGAGAGAGAACTGGGGAGGGAAAGAGAGAGAGTGAGACATAGAATCTGAAGCAGACTCCAGGCTCTGAGCTGTCAGCACAAAGCCCAATGTGAGGCTCGAACTCACGAACCTCGAGATCCTGATCTGAGCCGTAGTCAGACGACTGAGCCACCCAGGCACCCTTAAAGGAGATTCAAAGGGAAATTTTATTTGATATATGTGTACAAACAGGGCCTAATTACAATTTAGGGGGAAAGTGGAGGAAAAGATGATGGAAATTATTTAGGAAAAAATTTTTAAAAAATTTTTAATGTTTATTTTTTGAGATAGAGAGACAGACAAAGAGACAGAGCGTGAGTAGGGGAGGGGCACAGAGAGAGGGAGATACAGAATCCGAAGCAGGCTCCAGGCTCTGAGGTGTCAGCACAGGACCCGACATGGGGCTCTAACTCACGAACTGTGAGATCATGACCTGAGCCAAAGTCAGACACTCAACTGACTGAGCCACCCAGGTGCCCCTAGGAAAATATTTTTTTAAGGAATCCTCTACAATATCAAAACTTTATAACATAAAGGAATAGTGATTTGAAAGATGCAATGAAAAAAAATGTTGTCTTTAAAAACAAAGCTTATCTAAGTAACAAAAGAAAAATAAAAGAAATTGTGTTATTTGCATTAAGCATAAAAATATTTATCTGCAACTATCAAAACATACTTTCTACTTATGAAGGAAATACTATATGATTCACAAATTATTATTTTAAAATAAATATCTATAAACCCCATCGGAAAAAAATCTTCCAAGGAGAACCGATGAAGTAATAAATATATCCAAGTTGATGTAGGCCCATAAATATGTACATATTTAACACAAATATATTCTGACATTTTATTTACATAATATAAATAGTAACTCATTTTTGGAAGAATTTTAAGAATTTCTGCCTGCTTTCTGTTAAAATTCCTTTTATCCTAGATATCCTACTTCCTTTGATAAATTTGTTTGGATAAAATAATTTTACTTCTGTTCACTTCTACAATAGAGATTTGTGTTTCTTTTTAAAACTCTCTTTCACATCATGAGATGTGATTGAGGTAAAGATATTTTTAATCATTGATGTCCTCTTTGGCCTATCTCTTCTTTCATTTTCAGATGACATCTTCTTTTTTTCCCCGTTTTGCACCTTTATACTTTGTATTTTGGGTTCTGTATAATTTTTTTTATTTTTTTGACATCTTGTTCAATGAAATAATAAATATGGCAGGAAGATGAAGAAGACACATAGTTCTTATTTTGAGTGGAAGTGTTAAATGCTAAGAATAATTTCATGGCCTCAAAACCTTATAGAGAATTACATATCTTTTTTCCTGTGAGAGAAAACAATAGAACCCTCCTCTTTCTCCTTTTCCTTTACATTCTAAACAATCACAGCACTAGGGATTGAAACACAATAACACATTTGTACTTAGCAGGTGTTGACATAATTATGTTATACAGATATTCATTACAAGTAATGTTTTTCCATATAGTGCATTTAATATGGGCAGGGATATTCTTTTACAAATGCACTTTGGTATGAGACTGTAATATCATCCAAAGGTTATGTGGTATAAAAAATGACAGAGAACATTTTATTTAGTTCTTCACTGTCATTAGAATTGCAAGATGGAATTATAGCTTTCTCTGTTCTGTTTTGGAGCATTCATCAATTTAAATTTTAATAAATATCAATTTTAAGCTGGTTTAATCTAATAAAAAGGAGCATTATTTCTCATTTACTAGTCAGTTTCTACAAACCTCTTCTTTTGCCTTCCCAGCAATTTCTACCATTCTTATTCTTCCCATGGTCCAGAGTTTAATTTATTGGTACAGAATTCAGCAGTAACCCACCAAATATAATTTCAAATGAAAATAATTTACTTTTTTGTGAAAAAGAATAATAGAAACAATTATAATCATTCTGTCATTTTTTTTAGAGCACAGTAAAATGATTTGTATAGAACACTAAAAACACTTGTTCAGTTCAGGTCAGTATACATTTACCAAACAAATGTATGCAAACTTCTTTTTTTTTTTTTTTTTTTTTTTACTATGCACTATTTTATTTTTTTTCCTCTTTTAAAAATTTAGTTTATTTTTTAAAATTTATATCCAAATTAGTTAGCATATAGTGCAACAATGATTTCAGGAGTAGATTCTTTAGAGCCCCTTACCCATTTAGCCCATTCCCCCTCCCACAACCCCTCCAGTAACCCTCTGTCTGTTCTCCATATTTATGAGTCTCTTACATTTTGTCCCCCTCCCTGTTTTTTATATTATTTTTGTTTCCTTTCCCTTATGTTCATCTGTTTTGTCTCTTAATGTCCTCATATGAGTGAAGTCATGTGATACTTGTCTTCCTCTGACTATTTCACTTAGCATAATCCCCTCCAGTTCCATCCACATAGTTGCAAATGGCAAGATTTCATTCTTTTTGATTGCCAAGTAATACTCCTATATATATATGTATATATATATATATATATATATATATATATATATACATATATATATATATATACCACATCTTCTTTATCCAGCCATCCATGGATGGACATTTGGGCTCTTTCCTTACTTCGGCTATTGTTGATAGTGCTGCTATAAACACTGGGGTGCGCGCGTCCCTTTGAAACAGCACACCTGTATCCCTTGGATAAATGCCTAGTAGTGCAATTGCTGGGTCGTAGGGTAGTTCTATTAGTTTTTTGAGGAACCTCCATGCTGTTTCCCAGAGTGGCTGCACCAGTTTGCATTCCCACCAACAATGCAAAAGAGATCCTCTTTCTCCACATCCTCGCCAACATCTGCTGTTGCCTGAATTGTTAATGTTATCCATTTTGACAGGTGCATGCAAACTTCTAAGTATTGCAAAGGTTAAAGAAATGGATAAGACATTTCCAATCCTTAATAAGATAAGAGCATAATGGAGGGAAATATTGCACAATTATAATGAAAGATAGAAAATGACTATAAGAGAGGTAAACGTTTTACAAAGCTATCAGACCACATGAAGTACATGCAGGAACATGTACTGGGAACATGTAGCTGTCTGGGAACTTACAAAACTGAAGGTTCATTTTGGTACTTTTCTCCAAGTTAATACCTTGTCGGTATTAGAAAGATGAGATAAGGAAGTCTGTAAAATAAAGATCACCTTAGGAACTGTCAGTAAGTAAAGTAACCTGCCACTTCCCTGAGCAGAACTGAGTGTGTGAAAGTAGAAATAGAGATACAAGAAAGGATGTAGAATCTACCTAGGGATTCCCCTTATGGAAGACCTCCGTTTCCCAATATTAGAGGTGAGAAAGTGGGTTTGATTATAAATAAAAACCTTTGGGGATTTATTAAAAGGGAATAATAGGGGCTTTTTATAGGAAGGTGTGTACTTGTCCTTGAAGAAGAAGTTGTTGATGAGGGCATTAATGTGCAAGGAACAATTCTAATATGGGTACGGATCATGAAAAGGCAGGTCTGAATTTTCACTCAAAAATAAGGTAGGCATATGGTATTATGTGGCATAGGCCTGGAGTTTTAAGCCATGAGAAAATGATGGAGAATTTTCAAACTCAGGAAATTTTTATTTCATTTAGTGGCTTAATAATATTCCATTTTAACGAGGATACTTAAAAGTTGTTTGTTTTTTTTTTTTTTGACGTGTGGTTTTCGAAGCTTTGGTTGCAATCCATAGGATTGATTGGAGAAGGGTATGTAAGAAAAGTAAGAGACCATCATGAGCCTCTTGTAATGATACAGTGAGAGAGACAGTGAGGTCTCTCATGATGGTCATGAAGATGGGAGTGGGAAGGAGGAGCTGGCAATATTGATTCTGGTTTGATAGGAAGGCAGGAAAAAAATGACTCACTGCACTTTAGCTTAGAGACTTGGGAGAATGTAGGTTTCACCAGTAAAAACAGAAAAAACAATTAATATAAACTATTTGGAAGAAATGAAGATGTAGAGAAAGACGTTAACTATGTCTTAAGACATTGTAAGGGCAAGACAGGTCTAGAGATGAAGATATCCATCAGTTAGAACTACAGAACGGTAGGACAAAACAGGAGCACAGGGAGTATGGCCTAATAGTTACTGGCACATAATTAATTGTCAGATTTAACGGTTTTCAAACCTGCTTGAGAGCCTTTAACCTACGTTGATCCTGATCTCATCCCACACCAATTAAATCTGAATCACTGGGAGTACAGTAGGGAGTTAGGAATCACTGTTTTTTGTTGTTTTTCCTAAACATATATTGCAATATTTATCATCTTTTTTTTTCCCCTAGTTGACTTGTTTGGGGGGCTGGGGGTAAGATTTCTAACCCATGGAAAAGTTAGAATAGTACATGAATACATATGAAGCAATACTAGTAAAAATGCAAGCTTTTTCCTAGAGTCTGTGGTCCTCACCTTTATTTATTTATTTTTTAAAATTTTAAATGTTTTTTTTTTGTTTATATATTTATTTAATGTTTATTTTTGAGAGAGACAGAGTGCCAGTGGGGTAGGGGCAGACAGAGAAGGAGACAACAGAATGCTCTGAGCTGTCAGAGCCTGACGTGGGGCTCAAACTCACCAGCAGTGAGATCATGACCTGAGCCGAAGTTGGACACTCAATTAATTGAGCCACCCAGGCCCCACTGTGGTCCTCGGCTTTGAAACACAGCACCCTAACACTCTGCAATGTACTTAACCTTTCCGCATCTTTTGTGGAATTCTTACTGCTGCTGCTTTCCTAGGCACCAAAATCTCTGGCTAGGGAAGGTTGTTGTTTTACCAGGCCCGGTGATCATTCTCATTGTTCCATTAATGCTCTTCTTGGCACCCTTGGTGCTCCTGTGCTCATGCTGTCCAAGTTGGAGGGCAACTATTGACTAATCCTAATAGCTTTCTCCCATTTGTGTTATATCTTATAAGATAGGATTGAAGCCTAAGAAGTTTATGATCCCGGTGTTTTACCGAATTGGAAGAAACTTCTCTCTCAGATCTAATTTCCTAGTCGATCAAGAGATCAACTAGAGAGATAACCTCCATTTGAAAGCCAGAGTCAACTGCATCCCTGCCTTGCTCCCTCTATTTTGAAGATTACAGTTTTCTCACTGGGTACAATCAACATGCCTATCCTGTTCTCCTGAAGTTCTCCTGGCTGAACAACTAGATCCATATCTTTGGCCTCACATGTTTGGTGCATATTGGGTGGGCTGAACATTTTTTTATTTCAGGGCTTTTATTATTGATTCTAAGTCTTACTAATAAAATTGTGTAAAGAAGAGCGGAGTCAGAGCATACGCATATTTAACTTTCTCCACTTCAACTTGTCTCTACTATTCCATTTAATGTACATATGGCCCAGTGTGTAGAGAAAAGGACACAGAAAGGTGATTTTCTTTGGTCTCTGTTCTCCTGCAAACCCTTATGGTATGATTATATCTCCGAGCTGAGATGCCTCTTGTGGTTGAAAGCCTTTTTCTCTGCTTTATGGACAACTTAAGGAATTTTTAAGATAAATTTTTACCCTACCGGATTTTGGCCTTACATGTTGATCTCAGAGTTTAACTGTGTCAAAAAAAAAAAAAAAAAAAAAAAGATTTGCTTTGGCTCTGTGCCTGTTTGCCCTCAGATATATTACCTGCCCTTTTCCTGCTCTACAGAATCACAAATGGGCTGATCTCTGCTGGCTGCATTTCCCAGTCTCCTGGACCAGCTCTTTTCCATTGGGGTTTGGCTATTGGGAGGTTCTGTCAAAGATTACAAGGGAGGTGGGAAGCAGATGTTACAGTGCTATTGCCCTCTGAAGCAGGTGTCCTGTCTCTTAGTTGGGCTCCAGATCCTCCTAATTCAGATTCTTCTCATTTTCCTGGGCCCCTGGATTCCAGTAATACCTCCTGATCTTTCTGCCACTTCAGCCAAGGTTAGGTAGCAGTTCTGACTCTTGTTTACCTCTGGATTGCCCCGCTCCTCCATGATTTGATTCTCAGCCTCTTCTGTCACCTTTGTAACCATTTTACTACATTAAATTCTCTCTGCTTACGACTCTGAATGGTTTTATTTTCCCGATTATCCCTTGACTGACAAACTTCCTGTTATTAGTAGTTATTCCCAGTGTCAGGCTTTTCAAGACGGGTTTGCAGGGTTGGATTCCTTCTCTGTTTGAGTGTGAATATAACAATGACTTCCTTGCAGGTGGGAAAATAGGATACTACTAATACCTGGCATGCAGTGACTTAAATTACTTAAGTGAGCCCGTGATTTCCTGGAAGTAAATGCCAGTCAAAGAGGCAAGGCTCTGGGAAAACAAGTAGCAACTGTTACTATCATACCATTACAGCAGTAATGATTTCAAGCGCTGTCCTTGGAATGGCTGCCTTTGACAGCTTTGATGAACTTCCAGAAAGAAAATTACAGACTGAGAGCTTTGAGTTCTTTTTTCGTGTCAAGGTTAGAAAACCAAAGAGATGTTATGGAAACCTTAAAATTATATCTAATCTTCCGTAGCAGCAGAAAAGACATGATAGAAGATCAGGCCCCAAGTCCAATGGTAAACTCTGTAGAATTATAAAGTGGAATATACAAACTTGAAATGTGTCTTACTTTTGTAACTTTTTTACATGTGTATTTATTTTTGAGACCGAGAGGCAGAGCATGAGTGGGGGAGGGGCGGAGAGACAGAGAGAGAGAGGGAGACACAGAATCCGAAGCAGGCTCCAGGCTCTGAGCTGTCAGCACGGAGCCAGACGCAGGGCTCGAACCCACGAACTGTGAGATCATGACCTGAGCCGAAGTCAGACGCTCACCCGACTGAGCCGCCCGGGTGCCCACAACATGGCTTGTATTTCAGTTGGACATGTGCAGCACCAGCACATCATAAAATGGAACTGACATATAAAGTTGGCTTGAACGGATCCTGATGGCACAGGGAAACAGCATCAAAAGGTGACTCACTTGCATGACACCTACTTCTGCTGCATTGCTGTTCCTCTATTAATTCAACACCGTAGTCTCATGTGGGCTTTCTGTGATCAGTCGTTGGAGGAAGAAATTGTTAGTCTCAGTTTACACAGAATTCGTACAACACGCTGGATTCGCCCGTACACGAACTGCTGCCACATTGCAGTTTCAGTCCGGGGTGATCCTGGAGGATGGTCAACCCTCTCGTAGCTAAGACTTTAGGCCGTCTGTTGGGTTGTTCATCACCTTTTGTGGAATGAGAGAGATGGCTTGAGGTGAAGTTGCATTTTCCTTCATGACAATGATCAATATTTATCCTCACTGACCGGGGACCTGCAAAGAGCAACATTGGAAGATTGATAGCAAGCAGGTCCAGAAGAGTTACGTGAACAAACTGCCAGATAGGCATGTAGGTCCCATGTGTGTCCACCCAAGGGCGTCTACCGCAGAGGAGAATCTCACTGCTCATGTAGGCAAGGTGTTCCACCACGGGACTAACAGCCTACTCTTGTATCCATCCGAGTCCGTTTGCTTGTTGTTGTTGTTGTTGTTGTTTAAATGATAAAAATATGGCCATATCAACAGGGATGTAGGCTATGTATGATCTCAGCCACATGGACTTTTCCTCATCAGCATTGACCTCCTTATTGTCTCTGGTAAGTGTCCAATCTCTGAACTACAGATGCCAATAGTGAATGTTCAATATAGCATCATTCTCTAGAGGTATTGGTTGGTCCATGAGTTGCAGGTGGATGACATTAGACCTCTTCCATTGTGAAAGTAATTTTTTCCTCTCTGATATAGTCATCTGTTCCTTTTTTTCCCACAATGTCCTTGAGGTCCTGAGATCCTGATTTCAATTCTTTTGGATAACACTTAGAAGTGAGATTGCTGAATTAAACATTGACCCTTGATATCAATTTGCCTTCCATACCCACCCTGCTTCTGTCAGTACTG
This sequence comes from Neofelis nebulosa, assembly GCF_028018385.1. Taxonomy (NCBI): domain Eukaryota; kingdom Metazoa; phylum Chordata; class Mammalia; order Carnivora; family Felidae; genus Neofelis; species Neofelis nebulosa. The sequence continues at coordinate 41,998,892 of NC_080786.1, read as the reverse complement.
ACCTTTATGGACTTAGAGATTTCCCTACACATCATGATGTTATCTCACGTAACACTGTTTCTTACCAAGGAAGATATTTTGCGGCAAGAGAAATGCAACAGTGGGCTCACACCCAGGGACTTCTCTGACCTAATCACAAACCTCATCACTCAGAAGCAGCAGGCCTGAAAGAAAGGTGGATAGCCTACCAAAGACATTTATGATATTTGACAGAAGACCAGGAGAAGTTGAGATGCTCTCTTACAGCATGTAGTATATGCCTTGAATCAGACACAGTTATGTGATGCTATTTCTCTCATCGCCAGCATTCACAGGTCCTGAATCCAAGAAGTAGAAGTTAGAAGGGTCTCCCTCACTATTACACATAATAACTCATCACACAGACATCTTTCTTTCAGTTCATGCAACCTTGCCCCAGTGTCTGCTATGGGACACAGCAATAGGCCCATTAAACTGGAAGTTAAAACTACCACCTGATTCTTTTCAGAGGCAGGACTGAAAGAGGTGACAGTAAATGCAGTGAAAAGATGATAGTATTTGTAGGGGTGAGTGTTTCAAGTTATGAAAAAAGGGGGTTTCTTCTAAAAATAAGAGCAGAAAATAGTACATTTGGACTCTCAGAAAGATTCCCGAGACCTCATTTCTTTCCTGGATGCCAACAAGGACCATTCCAATAAAGACAAAACATTAAGGATTCAGACCCTTCTGGAATTAAGGTTTGGGACTCTTTTTGGTATAAAGAATCCTACGCGACTGATCTGAGAGCAAGGTGACATGGAATGAGTAATGGGAGGAAGTAATAAATATTGACAAATATCAATGATACCCTCATAATCACTTCCAGGACTGAGGACTCTAGCACCTGCACACAGACACACACACTGTTAGGCAGCTAGAGGTAATTACCCCAACTAATACAACAAGGGAGAACAGTGAGCATATCCTAACACAAAGTTTGTAAGAAACTGTCCTCAGAGACATATCAGGTTCAGTTAAGAAAGGAAAAGGCAAGAGCACATGAGGAAAAGTTAAACGGAAAGGCAATGATGTAGAAAATAAGACCATGCAGTTTGAATATGGCAGACTGAAGTTGAGTATCAGTTCCACCATTTACTAAGTGTACCATGGGCAAGCTACTTCATAAAGTTCAGTTTCCTCATCTCCAATCTTAATAATAAGACCTACCTCGTGAAATTTTTATACGAATGAACTATAGCTAAATAAACAATAGAAATGATATTGGGGAAATAATAACTAGTGCCTGTAGGTATTATGGCAGGTAGATTGCGGAGAGGAAAAAAAAAAGATAATCCAGAAGAACATGTGTCAGATGGGCAGTATTGATTAAGGCTGTGCGTCCCAATGAGAAATAACTAAGATGGGAAGAACGTCTGTTGGATAAAAGGGAATTCTGGGTAGGGAGTAATTTTTTATAGAAGAGTATTGGAGCAATATACACAGTCGAGATTATATTCAAAGTATCATTTCGTCAGTGTGGAAGACTGTAGAATTGTCTCATGCTGGGAAATTTGGTGATTTCTTCATAATTTCAAACCATGAGATGAGGCCAATGACGGGGCAAGTGAGCACTGTTGACTGATATGTTTCCATAGCAGACTGTGTTTATATTGCATAGGCCTTCAGCTTCATCCCTAATCAATGAATGCATAACAAAAGGCCAACCAACCAGCCAGTAAACCAAAAAGTCATTGAGGCGCAAAACATCCAATAGACAAGAGAAAATGAGAATTTGGTTCATGTGAATCTTGTCAATAGTTAATTGATTCTGTACATTTAAATATGGAAATAGAGATACTTATGTTAGTATTTAGAAACATTAGTATTAGAAATATTATATTGTGTATTAAAGCTGTATATCCTTTCCTCTCTACCTCCTAACAATGTAGCAACATTCTATCTACATTAATAAAATTAATTAGGGGCTTCCATTGTTCATGTTTTTTTGCAAACTCCACATGCTCTCAGAATGATTAAGAAGGCCATCTTCAGGGAGAGTGGCAGTCTCCTTTGGCCACATAAGCTGAAGCTCTCTCCCTTCCCTCCCTCTTCTTCCTCTTTCCCAGTGTGCCTTTTGCTTTCTCTTTGCTTGCAGGAGTCATTTTCTCCATTCTGTCCTCTTCTGGGTATGCAAACGTAAATGCTGAATTACTCCAACTTAGGTAACCCTTAGGATAATTTTTTAAGCAGCAGGAAACAGGGCTATCTGGCTGCGCAGATAATGATATCAGCTGCTTCCTTCCAAAACAACAGGTGCTTTGGCATAAAAATGTATATCATCATACTGAGATGATGACATCAGTTCATACTTCAGCTTAATTATAAACTACCTCCATTAATCCTCAAATAATTAAACATTTTGTGTGTGCTGCAAGGTGAAATGTAAAGTTAAAGGTGCCTGGCTGTTTATTATAGGGTTTTGAAAATGTATTTTCTCCACAATGCCTTTCTTTGTACACCAGTGGAATAAAATTCAAAGTGTATTTCAAATATCAAATTTTGCTTCTATCAGAGAAACGTAAGACATAAAATCATTAGTGAGATATAATTTTTCCATATGTTTGTATGAACTTAGAACCACCACAAGAAATGTTAATAGCCATGCAGCCTATATATGATTGGGAATTAAAAGCAAAATAATTCTAATTAAAATATTAAATATTTGAAGCTCCCTTATTAATATTTCAATTTTATATTTTTAATAACGTACGCCAAAAACTTACATTTACATTTCACTAAAAACAAATATTAAACCTAGTAGGGTCTGATGTCTACAGTGAAAATTGGGTACATCAGATGTTTTTGGTAAAAATGAAACAGTTACTTATGAAGTAATATTTGACTCATTGATTATATTTTTAATATTTAGAAATTTTAGCAAAAAAAATTTGTTATATTATTTATACCATCAAACCCAAAACAGAATTACATAACTTAAAACATGTCTCGATTCGGTATAGAAATACAACAAATAAGATTACTGTCTTCTTCTTTGACTTTAAAACATAGAACTGGACTTCTTGAAAACAGTTGTTACCTTCAGAAGCCAGGTGTGTTTCTAAGCAAATTACTTATATGGAATATATCCAAGGACATAGCCATTTAAGACTCAATAAATTATGCATCTGTCATTTGTTATTGGGTAAGAGTTAAGCTGACATCTTTGACATGCATACAAGTGTCCCAGCACTTAGTAATTACATTAACAATTTAGCAGAGGTGATTTTCTGGGGGAATGAGAGAACAGTGGTTTATAAAATTGTGTTTTATCACAGAAGCAGGCATTTCTACAGATTTTAATTATTCACTACACATCCATTAAAAAGTCCACCTTTCTTAGGTTATATTACAATTGATATAAATTCTGTGGCGTTCCCAGGAGTGCATCATTATCCGTTTATCTTGAGGACGGCATAACAGCTGTACCAAGTTGTTCTTAAAAGGAGTATTTTTTTCCCATTTTTAAAAATGTAACCAGTTAACAAGACTTTTTCTCTTGGTAGGCACATAATGATAAATTCATACAAGAAGAGTTTTATTTTTTACAAGTAAAAGTCAGACTGGAAATTTTCAGTGGATTTAGCTGGAACATTTGGGTGGCCATATGGAGCGCTCCGTGGCGCCACGGGACCACGCAGCTATGAAATCTGATCACTATCTCCCCAGTGACAGCTGGGCCTTTACACCATCAGAAAATTTTCAGACTTCTAATTTGTCATAACTACCTCCTGTGGAAAGGAAATATGTTATGTAGCCAGATACAAAAATTCTTAGTACCCTGCACTATAAACGGTTAATTCCTTAACTGCATTTTGTGATTCACTGATGCAACTCATATACCAAAAACATATGGAGTCTTGTTCAGTTGGGGTTGGCCAATTGCTCTGCCCATTCAAAAAGCCATTTCCACGGGATTGTATCCAGAGAAAGGTTCTGTCACAGAGCTTAGCATTTTAAGTACATTTAACTTTTAGTTGCTCTCGAAAAGTCAGTGATGTCACTGAGAGGTTTCATCTTAGTTCCACTGGTCCATATTGGTCTATTTAAGTCTAACGACTCTTCATTTGAGTAGTTGAATATTATGCTACAGCTCCTAGTCCCTGCTTCTTTCTACATCGTGGGGCCAAAACTGTTCTGCTGTGATGCTTTCAATCTATCAGCAGCTCATGAGCTTATTAAGTATTCCTCCAGCTACCCAAAGAGATAGAGCTGTGTTTGCTACTCTCCCTTTCTGACCACTTAACCTGAGTTTCCACTTGGGAATTCCCCCCATAACCATCCCCATCATGGGAAGAACTCCTAGGATGTAATTTGTATTTTTCCTCAACTCAACTGTCATGAAAGATGCAATTTTAAGTGACTCCACCTTCGACTTCTGCTGACCAAATCCTTTCGCTTGGTAGCTTTTTAATGTCTCAGTTTATTATTAATTTAAAAAAAAACCCGTTGTACTTGACTTTCTAAATGGAAGCTCTACACAGTCTCTAATTCAATGTAATGAAGAGAGCCTTTGTGGTGGTCTTTTCTTCCTCCTCTTGTTTATCCATCTTTACTGACATTAGCTCTGCAGGGATTAGGAGAGTACTTTTGAATTCATCACTAGGTGCTCCATATCTTTTGCAACTTAAAAATCCAAAATTTATCTATGGTAATTTTATAGCACAGTTTATATAATAATAATAGCTAATATCTACTTAGCTCTTACTGTGTGTCTGGCACTAGTGTAAACACTTCAAATAAACAGACTCATTTATACCCTATAACATGCCTGTGAAATTGACATAGTTGTTGTCATTCTCATTTTAGAGATGCGGAAGCCCAAGGTCCAATTTGACCAATGTCACACAACTTATTAGTGTCAGATTCAGGATTTGAAGCCAGGCCGTCAGGATTGAGAGCCAGTGTTGTTAATCACTATACACCATGATACATGTCAAACTAGGAATGTGGGGAATCGCCCTGACACTGAAATAAATAGAAAACAAACAAGTACAGATTCTATTAGTTCTGCTATTTTGAACTAACTCTGTAATACTAACAATGGCACCCACTCTGGGACTCTTCCCTCATTTTTAAGATAACAAGATGAGGTTAGTGTTGCTGTTGTTTTTTGCTGTTTTGGGTGGTGGTGGTGGTGGTTTGTTTGGTTGCAGCAATAAAATGCCAAGATACAGGTTCTGTATGGGCGATGAGAGTTCACAGCTCTTCATAGAGGTCTTGGTTATGTCACAGACACCATTTCAATGCCATTTTCTTTAACTGCCACCTTGCTGGTACTATTATTCTATATACGGGTTTTCAATCTAGCCAACACAATGTTTTCTATTACTTATTACTCAGTACTCTATTCTTCAGTACTTTTTCTTTATGTTCTATATGAAAATCAATTCCAAGAAAAATCTTGCTTTTAATTCCATGCATCTACTATCCTCACATCCCAAACCTCCTTCTGATTTATCCATGCCAATCCTCTTTCTCTGACCTAAACCAATTTTTTTGTCATGCCAATCATTACATCCTATAATATGCATTAGCCATTCTTTTTTCCCTTATTCAAATGGACATTGTATTTACTCAAGAAGTGCTAACTCAGGGTTGAATGGAGTCCCTCAAAGCACTACAGCTTGCCTTTCAGCACTGCCTTTAAATTGCATTTCAAAATCCCATGTAATTTCCCCATTTACAGAAAATACCCAGCTTTGCAGCTTTACTTAATCTTTCCAGAATGCCTGCTTTTGACTATGGTCTTTACACAGATTTACAACATACCTTCACTGCAATACTTAAACTAGCATTTGACTGAATAACTAGGGACAGTAGACTAGCCAAGTGGACACATGAAAAAGACCATCACAGTCCACCCCTTGTCAAACCATCTATCTCTCTGGAACACATTTTAAATCTTATTTAATCTCCAAATAAAAGCAATAACAAAGTCATATTTCTACTGAACATAATACAACTATTTTGGGTACAATGGAAACCAAACTAACCATTTTCTTTAAGAGGATGAAAAGTTTTTGGGTGATGTTCACTCTCTTTCTTTAATATCCTATAGCTTCAATACTGTGATATAAAGTTAACTATTGTTATGTTATGTATTGTGAATACATTTTATATTATATGATAAAGGTATAATAGAAGGAATAAAAAGCTTGGTTATTATATATATACAAATATTCATTACAAAATAAGGAAGAAAAACAATGATTATAATCTTTGTTTCTATAGTGATCACATGGTCAAAGGTAGCATGTTTAATTACCTTCTTCCATTACCCATTCCATATTTCCTTTTGCCACAGCTTTCATTTGGTGGCATTCCCTTAAACTTTCCTTCTTGAAGGGTTTGAGCCTTTAGCGGTCCTTCCTGAATTGGGTCATCATAGCTTTTCATTAACTGTAATCACAGGATATGGTGATACTAAAAGATGCTACAATGAATCTCCTATATTCCAGACATACTCTTCCTTAACTCCACTGTGTAGTAGCAAACCAATTTATCTTGTACACTAGACAGCACAGTAGCCACCTCTTTGCCACCATACTTTAGAAGTGTGAGGAGCCCAAATTGGCTGACAGTCTCAATTCTCAGTTCAATGGAATCATTGTTACGTCTTCTGGTAGAAGCAATTCTCCCTTTGGCATTAAGACCTTTAGGCCAGTAGAGCATACAGTTGTGGGGACAGGAAGCAAACATTTTTGCCAGTGGATCACTATGGATAATAGTAAGTGGTGCCCTTCTCCCTCTATCCTGAGAATGAACCCTACCTATATGATAAAGAGCCTCATATATTGGATGCCTAATGAAGAGCATATATAGCATCTGGAGCTTTTCCAAGACCCCAAGGCATTACCACCTACCTGGCACTGTAAGTGAGTTTTCAAAAAGCCATTCAGCACCTGATAGTGGGTGTAACCAGGCCAACACTGGTAAGCAGAAGTTTATGTTACTGAGCCCATGCATAATCTCCATCCCTGCAACCATAGCCACTTTGTTCACAAAACTATTCAACAATTAGAAGAATGGCTGGGGAAAGAGACTCATTTCAGAGCCATCCTTAGCAACTGTTTAATAGAATTCTCCTTTGCTGAGGTTATCCACTTGTGGGCATACACATGGGACATAAATATCTCATATCTTCATATTCTTTGCTCAAAGAGTCTACTCACATACCTCTCGCCCAGAGGTTACCAACTTTTGATTGTGTTCCTACCCAAGTACCTGATTATTCAGCCAAATCAAACCACTGACCAAGAGCCATAAATCAGTATTGACTCTCACCACATTTAAACAACACAACTTTATCTTACAGTTCTCTAGGTCAAAGGTCCAACACCGTCTCAACAGAATAAAATAAAGATTTTAAAGCAGAACTGCATTTTTTCCTGTACTCTTTGGGTAGGATCTATTTCCTTGCCTTTTTCAAGTTCTACAAGGTTGCTTGCATTCTTTAACTTACAGACCCCTTCTTCGGTCTTCAAAGCTAGCAAATGTGAGTTGAATCCTTCTCACATCTCTCACATGACATCACTCTGACCTCTTCCATAGTCACATCTCCCTGTGTCTCTCTTCTTCCTGTCTTTTCTACTTTTAAGGACTCATGTGATTATATTGGGCCCACCCAGATAATCCAAAATAATCTATTCATCTCCAGGTTTTTCATTTAATTACATCTACAAAGTCCACTTTGCCACACAAGGTATCATATTTATAGCTTCCACAGATTAGGATGTGAACATATTTGGAAAGCTATTGTTTCACCTATCACAGTTTATCTTTTGCACCCTAAAGATTCAAATCCATCCTACATATAAAATATATTCATCCTCTCCAGTGTCCACAATATCTCAACCCATTATAATATCAACTCAAAGTCCAAAATCTCATATAAATGTCATCAGCATAAAAGTCCCAAACCAATAGCATTGAAATAATCTAAATTAAGTATGAGTATAATACATGTTGGTATAAATGCATTTGGTATAAAATTCCTATTTGTGGACCTTTGAACCTAAAAACAAGTTCTGCTCCCAAAATGTGACAGTGGGATGGGCATGGGATGACAGTTATGGACATTCCTTCTCATAATGGGAGAAAATAAAAGAAAAAAAAAGAGTCACTGAACAGCAAATTTCAAAATTCAGCGAGGCACACCCTCTTAGGTTTCAAGGCTTGGGGAGTACTTCCATCCTCTGGACTCCAGGCTCTACATTCTTGAGCTTAAAGCTCCACCCTCTTGCCTTGAGGTTCCACATTGTGAGCCATCCTTCCTATTTTATAAATGACAGCATATGTTTACTGCTGAGTGATTTTATCAGCCTGTTTCCTTCCTGGAAAATTTGGGGTATCAAAAGCCTTCTTTTATTTTTTCTTCTCTCCATTCCTTTCAGTCCAAGCTAGCAGTATTTCTCCTGGCATAACATTCTCAAGAACTTTATGGGTTTCCTGTATATGTCCTAGAGATTCACTCCAGTAGATGAGAATCTACTTCCTGGATCTTTCCTAGATAATCTCATCTCTGTTTTTGGCTTCTGCCTCATTGACTGAGGGAATGTATGAGTCATATATCTCATGTGCTCTCGTCAAAGTACATTTGTGTTACTAAATAATCTGACTTTTTAAAATCTTCCTGAGGTATTAGCTAAAAGTGGTGTGGCCAGACTCTTGATGTTTTTCATTGGAGTCTGCTTTTCTTACGGGGAATATCTTAACTGCAGAGTCTTTTGCGTTTCTGGATAAGCTGATATTTTCCCAAACCATCAAGTCCTGGTTTCTCTGTGTTTAACAACTCTTTCTCAATGTATTTCTTTCCTTTTGCATGAGCTGCAATAAGAAACCATGCCACAAATTCAACACTTTGCTTGGGGGTTTCCTGCACTAAATGTTGAATTCCATTGTTTCCAAATTCCCCTTTCTACATAAATTCAGAATATAATTCTGCTAAGGTTTCTGCACCACATAGCAAGAATGTCCCCTTTCTTTAGTTTCTAATATCATATTTCTCATATCCTCCTGAGCCCTCGCCACCCATTTTTAACAACCATACATCTACTAAAAGTTTCTTCATCATAATTTAGGTATTTGCTAAGATAATTTAGGTTTTATCTTTTATGGTCCTCATTTATTTTGGAGTCCTTAATAGTAGAGTTATTCACACATATTTCCACTAATAGTATGTTCAGGGAAATCTACTTTAAAAACAAAACAAAACAAAACTGTGTTTCTCAAAATTCTAGCTTCTTCTCATTGCCCACTTTTATTTTAAGGTATTTATTACAGCAGTATCATACTTCCAGGTACCAAAATCTGTGTCAATCAAGGTTCATCCTGAAAGATAGAACCAAGAGGAGATAAATACTAAGAGATTTATTATCAGAAATTGGCTTATGTGATTTGGGGGGCTAGATAAGCAAGTCTGAAACTTCAGCGCAGGCCATCAGGAAGGACAGGCTAGAACTCTTAGGCACAGCCGTACGTCATCTATGTGTGGAATTTCTTTTTCAGAGAAACCTCAGCTCTGATTTTAAGACCTTTTGACTAATTGAATCAAGCTCACCCATATTATTTAGAATAATCTTAAAGTTAACTATTATCTTTAATCATATTTATAAAATACCTGCATTGTCAGCACAGAGCCTGACGTGGGGCTCAATCTCAAGAACCGTGGTACTATGACCTGAGCAGATATCAAGAGTCAGCTGTTTAACTGACTGAGCCACCCAGGTGCCCCATAACCTTCCTTGTTTTAATCCTTGCTCAGGAACTTACTAACTCAAGCACCAAGGAACTTATTAAAAGATTCTAGCAACAATTTTCAAACATTTAAAAAGTAATAGTAACCTCTATCTGACATAGAATAGGGATGAATGCTGGGGCGCCTGGGTGGCGCAGTCGGTTAAGCGTCCGACTTCAGCCAGGTCACGATCTCGCGGTCCGTGAGTTCGAGCCCCGCGTCAGGCTCTGGGCCGATGGCTCGGAGCCTGGAGCCTGTTTCCGATTCTGTGTCTCCCTCTCTCTCTGCCCCTCCCCCGTTCATGCTCTGTCTCTCTCTGTCCCAAAAATAAAAAAAATAAAAAAAAAAATAGGGATGAATGCTATAAATTATTGATTACAGTATCAGGTGTATAGTAGATTTTTAATAAAGATTAATTTTTGATCTCTATGCTTCTCAAAAGTAAAAAGCAGAGCCTGTGAAACTTTTTGTGGCTGCTTCCAGAAGAAGAAATTTAGTTACTGACATTTAATTAGAACCTACAACATAATATTGCAATTATTTGCTTACCTCTGTCTCTCTGATTAATCTGAGAGGTAGAGTTCCTAAGACATTTGTCATCTTTGTTCCTCCTCTTTCTGGTCTACCTTTAGTAAGTATGAATTCTAATGGCTGGGGACTATGTTTCTTATACTTCTGTTTTTAGTGTTACTATTAAAACATCATATTCATAGCAATAATAGCGCAGTATTTTTCACGATGACAATGATGATGATTTGCTACAGGGTGACAAATATGATTTCAGTGCAACATATTTGCCAGGCACTGGGAATACAAATCAACAGGGAAAGTGACAGGGTCTAAGGGTGAGACAAATATTAAACACGTAAACTAACACATGAGTAGTTAAAACAATAAAAAAAAATTAACAGCTCTGGCGTATCTGTTACATTCTGAGCATAGTTTTAAGCACTTTAAACTATATTAACCCAATAAAGAAAATGTATGAGGTACTATGTTTAAAGAAAGATGAGTGGAGGCACAAAAACTTCAGACCACATGAAGAAGAGCACAAATTCTACTAACTTATTCAGAGTAATGGTTTTTAGCCTCTGTTGTAAAATTCTGTTAAAGGGTAGCTTACGGTTCAAATAGAAACAGCCATATTATTGTATAGTTTCTAAACATTAAACAAAGTTGAACCTGTCCAACCTCTTCTCTGAACCCTTAGAGAGAACAAAATGACAGAAAAAAATTTTGAAGCAAAAGATATTTATGGAAAACGGCTTATTGGCAGTATAACTAAAGTTTAACCTCAGTGCTTTTGTTGAACATGGCAACCGAGTGCAGAGTCTTGCTGCCACGTTGGAACCTGGTACGATATGGGATAAATCAAGTAAACCCTATGTACAGTGATTCAAATGAGATCCATTTACTGGTGTATGTTTCCTGGCTTCTGCCACTGCCAAGGCTTTATGTTCAATGAACTCAGCCAGTCCAAAAAGTCATGTGATGCTACTGCATGGTGCCAAACGGAGGGGAGAGTTGCTGGGGAGCCTAGGAGGAGGGAAAGCTCATACAAATGAGCTTTTTGGCAAGATATAATCCCCTTTGGAAGGACCCCTACCTTTCAAAGAGCATACTGCATTTTGCTAGGAACAAATCTCAACTGTGTCCCTTTACAGAAATCCCAGGAAGCTTTACCATCACTGATAATAGCTCGAATGGTGGCAAAAAGTCTACTGTGAATGCCTACTATCTCTGCAATGAGACGATCACTTATTCTCGAAACATCTTTTCTTGCTATTTTTCTCTTCAAATGAAAACTTTCCAAATTCTCTATGTTGCAACTGCTGACTATTCCTATAATTTTTCTCTCACCTCAAAGTTAGAATTCATGAAGAGTGTAAAAAAGAACATAAAAGAATAAAAGTGATAACAATAGGCAGATAAAATAAAGACTTTTTGTAATGGGATTTAAGTTTATTTTAGGATGTATACTTCTTTTTGTCTCTTGCATGTAGATGATTTGTTCTCTTGATTTTAATCCCAGGCACTGAGGGGCATTTTATTTACCTTGTACCTTCCCAAAAAAATGAACAGAAGAGTCTCTTATCTTCTTATTCCAACTTTCCCAGAATAGATATATTTTTTCTACCATTTTTATTACTCTATTACTTTGGCATGTTATAATGTATTGATGTACTTGGTTTCTTGAAAGCATGAGAATATGGTTGCTACAGACACTGTTCAATATGTCTTTATTTGGTAAAAGAGAATAAGAGTTGAGATTTAGTAAAGTAGACTTTGTAATGACAAAACTGTTCATAGTTTATTCTTGAAACTTTAGCATTGAATCCTTTGTGTAATTTTTATAAATGGTTGTGATTCGATTTAATTTTCTTATTAAAATATTTTTGGGGGGAACCTGGGTGGCTCAGTCGGTTGAGTGCCCAGCTTTGGCTCAGGTCATGATCTCGCAGTCTGTGAGTTTGAGCCCCGTGTTGGGCTCTGTGCTGACAGCTCAAAGCCTGGAGCCTGTTTCAGATTCTGTGTCTCCCTCTCTTCCTGCTCCTCCCCCGCTCGTGCTCTGTCTCTCTTTCTCTCTCGAAAATAAATAAAACATTAAAAAAATTTTTTTGGAATTATAAATAGAGATGGAAGGCCACATAGTAAAAATGCCAATATCTCTAGAATAATAATGTTTAGATTTTACTATCTAAAAATTAATGTTTAAATTTTAAGCTCACACAAACATAATGTAAAAGCTATTAAATGGCTCATTATGTTCAAATATGGAAATGCAGCCTAGAACTGTTCTCTGTGTGTGTTACAGGGGGTGGTATAGTTTTCTCTTTCATATTGTTTAGAGACATTGTGTTCACTCAAGAAAAAAAAAAGACAAAATCTATAGATACTAAGATCGGTTGTATAAAAATTCATCTCTAAAATCAATACTCCTTGATATTTTATACTATTGCAAGGAGAATTTACAAAAGTTTATAAACCATTTATTAGAAACATCATTTTTCATAAAAAATGTAGTTCCTGTGTGCTTCTTTGCTGTTCTATATTCATTTCTCTTCCCTTCTTTGTTGTCACCATCCCATAATCAACATTTGACAAAAGAGTGGCAAGGCTTTCTAGGATCTATCTATGGAAGTTTTAATTAAAATTCCTCAACTAATATCTTTAGTAGTTTTTAAAGTTAAGGAGAAAGTGGTTCAACCTAGTTGAGTGTAATTATCTTACCAACATATTAAGAACAAAGACCCAAGTGAGATTCACACCAGCTTTCTAAGCAATTCCCCCTTTGATTCCCAAGTGAAGAAATGGATTGAATCTGTGAGGGAGATTTTCTTTCCCCGATTCACTCTGTCCCCCACACTACCCTCCTGCAGGGGTCTGTGTCCATCCCACACTTAAATTACTATCACTTTCCTCCTTCTTGGTATATAAACCATTGTTTGAGGGATCCTGAAAACACTATGTTCATATAGAAAAATGTTTCTTCAGTGTTTTGTATTTATCCGCAATTGTTAATATTCATGGGGTGCTCTTTCTTATTGTTGTTAGTTAGCCTTTGCTGTTAAACAACAATGTTTATACTGTTTTATCGATGACTTCTTGATATTGGTTTGAATAAATGTGCTTACTAAGAACAAATAATTATTCTATCCTCCAGCTTTATTACCCTACCACTTTATATTTTGAAAATGCAAGATTCTTGTTCCCTTTACTTCAATAGCCTGCTCTGTATTTTACTAACCATATCTTCTTATCTTCCTGGAGGTGATGCCCAGACACCAAAACACAACTTCTAACCATAATTTGACAAGATTTTCATGTAATTATAATGTTCACACTTTTCCTTTGTTTTATTCGTTAAAAAAGCAAATTAATTTTAACCTTTATTAATTAGCTTTTGGCCAAGGTTAGGTAGAGAAATGCAGAATGTATGTACATAGAAGATTGAGCACATAAACATCTACTGCTCTTTTTAAAGGCAGTTATTACACAAGGATCTCTGAACTCTTGAGGCACCTCAGTTCCTACATGAAACTGGTCATTAAGTCTTATTAGCTCTCCCCCTAAGAGGCACCTCATCCATTTTCACTACTGCCCTCAACTCAGTATAAGTCTCCAGTATTCATCACCTAGCCTCCAAATTGCCCTCACTTCCCTTGCTTGGCTCCCTTTGCAATCCTTTCTGCACATACATTCTAGAAGAAAAGTTAGACCATGTCATACATGAGCATAGACTCCATCAGTAAGTAGCTGCACCACATTTTTAATTTCAGACATAAAGCCTCTGATAATTTTGCTGTGGATTTCCTATCTCTCTGATTTAATCTCACACCAGGTTCTCCTGTGCTCTTGGCACTCAGTGGCCACCTGACTACCCCTAGGAAACACTAAGCATAGAGCATCCCTAGGGTTTCTTCATGATCATCTTTCTGCTTGGCCCCACCTTAGCCAGATGAGCCCATGACTATCTCCTCATCATCATTCAGAAATCACTTCATTTCTGCATCCCAGAGAAATCTAAATGACTCATTCTAAAGTAGGCACCCTTCCCCTCAATCCAATTGCTCTCTATGCTGAACAGCATCACTCAGTTTTGTTGCCTTTATAGTTTCTATCACCAGATCTTTCTTTATCCATTTACATATATTGCCTGTCTCCTCCTCTAGAATATAAGCTCTATGAGAGTACAGGTTACATTTTCACTATTCTATCCCCACATCTGACAAAGAGTAGGTTCATTAAAAATGGAACCAGAGGGGGGCGCCTGGGTGGCGCAGTCGGTTAAGCGTCCGACTTCAGCCAGGTCACGATCTCGCGGTCCGTGAGTTCGAGCCCCGCGTCGGGCTCTGGGCTGATGGCTTGGAGCCTGGAGCCTGTTTCCGATTCTGTGTCTCCCTCTCTCTCTGCCCCTCCCCCGTTCATGCTCTGTCTCTCTCTGTCCCAAAAATAAATAAAAAACGTTGAAAAAAATTAAAAAAAAAATGGAACCAGAGGTTAGTATGAAGACTGGTTATATCAGACAAATTACAGTAAGAAGCTATATATTATGATTATGGCTACAGTTATGATTATGATTACTATCCTAATTCAGTACTAATAAAACTTACTCTGTAGCTGACATTAAAAAAATCCACAACACATGTTTAAAATTATGCGCATGTGTCATAAAATTATTTAAAGAGAGCTAGAAATCTGTGTAAGCTAATAAATGACCATACATTATAATGCCTTTTTGTAGTCTGCTTAGAACTGATGAAACTGAAAGGAGGGGAAAGGTGGAGGGCAGGTGAGGCCCTGCTGAGTATAGAGCCGGACAGAGGGTTCTCCTGATGCATGGGACAGGGTGGGAGAGGGCCTTCCCTTAAGATTTGCTCACTGCCTAGAGATTAGTTTGCCTTATGTTCATCCATCTGGGATGTGACAGCTAATTCATTTTCTCTTTTAAAGAAATTATAGTTCTGGCACAGGTCTTAATGCTTCGCTCCTAAATCTTCCATTTTCAGTCTTGTTGGATGTTGATTTTTCTATCCACTATGAAAAAAATATGGCAGATATTTTCAAACCTAGCTTACTTGAAGCCTTCATTTCTAAGATGCACTTTAGGCCATATAATTCTATCCAGGCCTTCCGTTCATTCTTTTAAGGGGATGAGAGAGGGAAGTAGGGTAATTTCATATTACATAACAAGCATCTGTTCCTCATGGAATTTTGGAGAGTAGAAGTCCAGTGATCCTCTCCTGATAAGCAACTAAAATAAGAGCTAATGGTGGACTTTTCCCCTTTGTGGCAGAATGCCACAAGCATTCTTCAATGGGATTGAGATCATTAAGTGCATCTTGGAAAATCTGTTATCAGCAGGAGAGTGGGGGAATATGATTCATCTGAAACTCACATAAGGTTTCAATAAAAATCATTTTGGTAATATATCTGATAGGCCAGATTATTTTATACTTGAATTTGGAAGAATGGCCCCAAATCTCCCTATTACACTGTCTTTACCCTCATGATGGATAGAGAATGTTATGTATTTTATATTATTTTATTTACATTGTTTTCTTCTATTTTAAGTTCTATAAAATGAGTATATAATTATTCACTCCATCCCCCTTCAAACTTCTTCTTTCACACTATCCCTGATTCTAACCACATTTTTTGTCATAGAAAAAATTTTTAATTCCTCTAGTATATCTAACACACACACACACACACACACACATATATATATATATATATACATACATACATACATACATACATATATGTATTATCTGGAAGAAAGGTAAAGAATATATCTGTTTGCAAGTTTTAGTTAAAATATACTGCATCTTCAGACTACGTATTCTGTCCCAAATCCACACCTACACCACATTAATACCTAGACAGTTACCATTGCCAGCCCCAGCTGAGGGCACACTGAATGTAAAGAATATACAGTTACACGTAGAAGCTACCTAGAGGACAAGGACTAGTTTCTGCAGCAAGCTTTTTGTGATGAATATCACTCCGAATACAAGTTATTTTGTGCAAAATGGCTTTTATGAGTTTTTCTTTATTACTGCAGATGTCTTGATGGCCCAGATGGTAAGATAATGTCCCATACCTTCCAAATAAACCTAGAGAAGGCAAGCCTTCCAGAACACTTATTACCACTGAAGACAGTTCAATTTCAAAGTTTTTGCCTTGTAAAGATCAAGGGTCCAATTTATGGTTTATTAACTTTTATCCTTCAAGATGTTCTGAGAGGCAAGACTTGACACATTTCAACAGTTGATTCTTTGGGCAAGATGACTAGATGACACTTTTATATTGGATAGCCATGGCTTTTTTAGTAATGAATTTTAAACATTATTTTTTAATCAATTGAGCAATGGAGATACCATTCTATTGCCTTTGTTTTCATTGTTTTGAATTTCTGAAAAACTCAGAAAACGATTTAAAATAATAATCACCCTCAAAACAAAAGTTTTTTTTATATTCAAAGGTCACTGTCTGAAATCAAAAGTCACCTAATTCACTACCAGTTAAATGCTCAAAAAGGTCCCTCCATCAGACTGGATTTATTTAAATTGTTTGCATTTCATGTGAGCATTGATATGACTGTAGTTTTGGTTTCAAAATACTGATGCTTTCTATTCTTCTTATAAAGTTTGTGTGTGTGTGTGTGTGTGTGTGTGATTGAGTGAATCTCCCACTGATCTCAAGCCTTCAGGAAGAGGAAGAAAAAATATTTGCCTTTACTAATCTATTATTGTGAGAATTTTATTTATTTATTTATTTTATTATTTTTTTTTTTAATTTTTTTTTCAACGCTTTTTATTTATTTTTTGGGACAGAGAGAGACAGAGCATGAACGGGGGAGGGGCAGAGAGAGAGGGAGACACAGAATCGGAAACAGGCTCCAGGCTCTGAGCCATCAGCCCAGGGCCTGACGCGGGGCTCGAACTCACAGGCCGTGAGATCGTGACCTGGCTGAAGTCGGACGCTTAACCGACTGCGCCACCCAGGCGCCCCGATTTTTTTTTAAATTTTTTTTAACGTTTATTTATTTTTGAGACAGAGACAGAACATGAACAGGGGAGGGGCAGAGAGAGAGGGAGACACAGAATCTGAAACAGGCTCCAGGCTCTGAGCTGTCAGCACAGAGCCTGACGCGGGGCTCGAACTCACGGACCGTGAGATCATGACCTGAGCCGAAGTCGGACGCTCAACCGACCAAGCCACCCAGGCGCCCCTATTGTGAGAATTTTAAAAAACATGCATATATAAAAGCAGAGCAAGTAAAGGGAAACATAATGGCTTTCATTTTCCAGGTCTCTGCTTCTCTTTCTTTTTTGCTTTTTTTTTTTAAATGAACAAATGCAACACTTACTTTTTGGTTTCATATGATTCTGCTAAATTTATGGGATTATCAGATCATTCTATTATAGGATTGATCACTAAGGAAAAATTCCTTTTATCATTTTCCAAAATAATGAAATTTTGCAGCTACTAACTTATAAAAACTCATTCATTCTCATTTGTTGTTGATGTTTCCTGAACAAAAAAAAAAAAAAAAAAAAAAGGAAATTCCCTTCTCCATTTACAAATAATTCCCATTACCTATTCCTTTCCTTGCTTCATGATTGTGCTTATTTCTTTAAATTGTAAATGGTTAGGTATTTCATCAGGTTGTTTTCTCAAGCTGTTATAATTTTACTTAAAAAATTAATGGAGTGTTTTAGAAATCATCGTTGCCATTCCATTTAATAATTCCTTTAAATCTTACTCTGAAATAAAACACAGTCTACAGGTCACCTACTCTGTGCAACTTGTCAGGCCCCTCCTACCTGGGATACATATGCACAGCTCATTGCTTCTCTCAAATGCTGGGTAAATACACCCACCACAGCACTTGCATGCTGATGCTAATGGTTCATTTTCATGTCTGCCTTCTCCATAAGTCTGCCTTCTGAATGATATGGGTCTTGTTTACTTAATATATTTACATGTTGGTACCCGAGCAATGCCTCACGTATAGTAGACAATAATTAAATATTTGTTAAAATAAGTGTTTTGATTTCCACTTTTTCACGTTTTTTCTGATTATGAAATGATACACCTTACTGTAGATTATTCGAAAATTAGCTAAAAATACAAAAACACATTCATTACTTTTAACTCTATCACCCTAAAATAGCCAGTGCTATACGTACATCTTAAATTTTCCTTATTGAATTTGATATGTGGCTTGAGATGAATAAACAAGAGCTTCTACAACCCCCGAAGGCCCCCTTTTCTGTCCTTGACTATATTGCATTTCACAATTTACTTAACAGATTATGTATTTTTTGAAGTTTCTCTTATCCACTGGCTCTTTTGGCTGCCCTTATTTTTATCTATCTATCTATCTGTCTGTCTGTCTATTTTCATACAACAAATATCAGTTGACCTTCTGCTATGATTTCGGTACTACCTAGACCTGAAAAAAATAATACTGAGAAAACATACAGATCTTTGCTTTCATTGCACTTATAGATAGGAAAGCAGATGGTACTAGGTAACTTATAAAAGAAAAGATTAAGAGTTTGATTTTTAAAATGTGAGTCCTCTTCTAGGTGGGTGATGCAAAAGAAAACATGGATAATCTGCAATGTTCATAATCTAGATGTTCAGGAATTGTCGGTGTTTGAACATCTGCCAAGGTGACTACACTAAACAATAGATTTTCAGTGTAAATGAAACAGCCTTCCATCGGAAGAAGATGTCATCCAGGACTTATAAAACTAGAGAGGAGAAGTCAGTGGCTGGCATCAAAATTTCAAAGGACAGGTTGACTTTCTTATTAGGGGCTAATGCAGCTGGTGACTTTAAGTTGAAGCCAATGTTCATTTACCATTCCAAAATCTTAGGGTCTTTAAGAATTAAGTCAAATCTACTCTGCCTGTTCTCTATAAATGGAACAACAAAGCCTGGATGATAGCACATTTGTTTATAGCATGGTCTACATAGTGAGAGATCTATTGCTCAGGAAAAAAATATATTTCTTTCAAAATACTACTGGTCATTGACAATGCACCTGGTCACCAAGAGCTCTGATGGAGATATACAATGTGATGAATGATGTTTCCATCCCTGCTAACACAACATCCATTCCACAGACCACGGATCATGGAATAATTTCTACTTTCAAGTTTTAGTATTTAAAAATAAATTTTCTAAGGCTATAGTTGCCATGGATAGTGATTCCTCTGATGGATCTGGCAGAGTAAATCGAGAACTTTCTGGAAAAGATTTACCATTTTTAATTCATGGGAAGAGGTCAACATATCAGCATGAATAGGAGTTTGAAAGAAACTGGTTCCAACGCTGATGGATGACTTTGAGGGGTTCAAGATTTTAATGGAGGAAGTAACTGCGGATGTAGTAGAAAGAACAAGAGAACTACAATAGAATTAGGGCTTAAAACTGTGACTGAATGGCTGTAATCTCATGATCAAACTTTAACAGATGAGGAGTTCCTTTAATGGATGAACCAAGAGAGTGGCTTCTTGAAATGGAATCTACCCCGGTGAAGATGCTGTTAAGATTGCTGAAATGAATACAAAAGATTTAGAATATAACACAAACATAGTTGACAATGCAGTAGCAGAGTTTGACAGGATTGATTCCAATACTGAAAGAAATTCTACTATTGGTAAAATGCTGTCAAATGTAGTCACATGCTCAGGGAAATTGTTCATGGAAGAGTCAATGGTTGGGCAAAATTCATTATTGTCTTATTTTAAGACAACAGCCACAGCCACCCCAATCTTTATCAACCAGCACCCTTACCAGTCAGCTGCCATCAACATCAAGACAAGACCCTCCACCAGCCAAAAGATTACAACTTACTGAAAGCTCAGATGATGGTTAGCATTTTTTATCAGTAAAGTATTTTTAATTAAGGTATGCACATCTTTTTGACATAATGCTATTGCATATTTAATCAATTATGGTATAGTGTAAATGTAACTTTTATATGCACTTGGAAACCAAAAAACTAATTTGCCTCGCTTTATTGTCATATTCACTTTTTTGCAGTAGTCTGGTACTGGACCTACAGTATCTCTGAGGTGTGATTACACTACCAGACAGCTTTCCAAATTTATACCCACCGGCGAAGTGTGAGAGTTCCAGTTGCTCCAAATCACCATCACCACTTGCTGTGATCAACTTTTAATGGAGTCTAGTAATAATTTAAAGAGATAATCCTGGAATTTAAATCTATCACAAGGAATACACCTCCATTAATAGTATTATTATAAATCTAAGTTTAAATATTTCATTTTAGTTGATATGTACTTCCCTCCTCCCACCCCAGTTTGGCATGCACACAAACACAAACTCACATAAACACACCAACAACTGAAATAACAAGAGCTCCATTTGCTAGTTCTGGAAGAACTCTGTGATTTCCTATTGTGTTTTGGAAAAAAAAACAACACCGTGCATTTGCATGCTTTAGAGAAATTTAGAAAAACAGGGAAGCATCCTATTATCTTTAAGAGGATCATTTTAGAACCTCAGAAACTGTCTCTAGCCGGTGCTTTCAAAGTCAGCTCAAAGTGCAGTGGGATGTGCAGAAAACGTTCATTAGTCAGGCACACCGCGAGTTAAGTCCTTACTTCTAGGAATCATTTCTAATCATTTGTAATTAGAGTAATGCTTTTGAAAACGTTTGCATTACTAACCATGAGGAGTTGAAACTTTCTCTTCTGGGAAAGTGAGCAGATGGTGTCACTTCATTTACTTTTTCCCATTCGGCGGGGAGGACTAAGGGATTTAACTTGTCCTTTCCGTCTCTCCTGCCTGGGGTTTGGATAGTTGTCTAGTCTGTGGTCGTAGCTCTTGGCTCAGCTATTTCTTGTCCAGTTCCTTTTGTTTGATATCACTTTGATCTTCGCCCAATATCAGCGATGCCTTGCTTGGATGACTCTCTCGCTCTAACTCTTACTCTTTTCCTTGGCAGGAGTATTCTTTTCTTTTGGTTGTAAGAATCTGGCCAGTAATGAGGTGGTAAGCTCCTGTCGAAGCAGCAGGAGTTGTCAGTGCTCCTTTCTTTCATTAACTTTCTTGGGCTGTAGCCACAACAGCAAGACTTCAGGGACTGAGAATTTAACCTTCTCCAGCACTGATCATTTTTCCACATGGATTCACATGGCCCCATAGCCCCTTGGCCCCTTTCACCACCTCCTTCCCTCCACCCTGCTTTTTATAGATTATCCTGAACTTTCTGTCCAACGCTCTCCAGGGCCACCATGAAATAATACGCTTGAAGTATTTCTTTTTTATTTTTTCAGTTAACTACCTTTTATTCATTGTTGTTACATGAAGAGCACATTCATACGGCTTGAACAAAAGGTGCTGAAATTTCAGATAACAGCTGTGGCAAATTATCTTTTCTCTTATGAAATAAGCAAGTAATTGGTAACCACACTTTGTAGCATAATGTCATGTATTTTAATCCTAGTAGAAGAATGAAAATCTTGTGCTTAATAGTAATGATTATATATATTACAATATATAATGTAAATGTGTGTATATATATTATATATAATATATATATTATATATATACACACATATATATGATATAATTAGAAAATCCCTTTCTCTTGAAGTAGTGGCCATTTACTTAAATAATCATAACATCATTCCCCACTTGATTCATTCTAAAGGAAACAATACATTGATATACTCACTGGAAACTCTGACCAACTTAATAACGATAGCAATAATAATATAATAACAGTAATACCAGTAATGATGGTGATGGCAATAAAACCATCATGTTTTAGATGCATGTTATATGCCAGATACAATGCCATACATTATTTGTTTAGTGTGTGTATATGTGCAAAATTTATCATTCTCAGTTAAAACTTGTATAACAGTTATGATCATGTCCAGTTTACAGATAAAGGAAATGATGCACAGACAAATTTCTTGCCCAAAGTTAGACTTACTCTGAAGGGTTGCTCTCTTCCCTCACTTCCCACACCTTCTTCCCCCAGTCAATTTGCTATTCTCTCAGATTTAGCATCACATATATCAATATTCATTTATCATCCCCCATATAATACGAGCATTCATTTGTAAAAGCATTTCCTAAGAATAGATGGGTATAACCTAGTCTTGGACCTATCATTATAAGCCATACAATGTTGAAAGAGTAGATTTGCTTGGTATTTCAAGCTTATTTTGAAATGATTTCTGGGGGCGCCTCAGTGGCTCAGTCGGTTAAGCGGCCGACTTTGACTCAGGTCATGATCTCGCAGTCCGTGGGTTTGAGCCCCGCGTCAGGCTCTGTGCTGACAGCTCGGAGCCTGGAGCCTGTTTTGGATTCTGTGTCTCCCTCTCTCTGACCCTCCCCCGTTCATGCTCTGTCTCTCTCTGTCTCAAAAAAATAAATAAACGTTAAAAAAAGAACGAAAAGAAAAAAATTTTTGAAATGATTTCTGTATCCTAATGGAATACCCAAACTCACTGGTGTTTTGTCTTGTTATAGACTGATAGATTTATTTATAATAACTGATGAATTATGCTTTTGTGTTTGTAAGATTAGAGGATATTATAAAAGCACGTGTACTATTGACTAGTTTTAATTTATATTACTTCCATTAATTTCTAATTTGCCATTAGGGACTGAGATGATTTTCCATTCTTTAGATCTCTATTGACACCAAATTAGTATCAATACAGAACAATGTCCATATTGGGCACTACCTTCTTGATACGTGCCATTATGTACTTTATTATAGTTTCTCATTTCCTGGTCTGCCAGTTGCTCTAATGTTCCTTCATTTTTATACATGCAACTCTCTTAGACTCATATTTGCTGATGGATATAGTTCTCTCATCTTTCATCACTAGAAGCCATGGGCTTTTAGTTAGCCTGGGAAAATTAAAAAAGCAACATCCTCAACACAGGGCTCTTTATCTCTTAATGTTTGACAGCATAAGCAAAATGCCAGTCTCAGTCAATTCAACTTCATCAGATAGTCTCCTAGCGGATTAGACACTGTGGCAATTACCTTCAAGGCCAGAGAATGAGTTCAGGAAAGAATACAGAAGGAGTTGCAGATTATGAAGACATAAAAATTATAAAACAAAGATAGAAATTGTACTCTAAATATTTCTCTCTCACTGATGGAGATGTTCCTTGTAAGGAGATGTAAGGTGTTAAAAGATTTCATTACTTTTAGTTCAATAAGATATCAATTAAAGGCAAAAAGACAGCATTTATCATATTTCTAAAAATTGCATGCAAATGACCCCAACTTTAAAGTCAAAATGCTATTGCCAGAGTAATAATTTTTCAGTGGTTAATCCCCTTAATTCATTTCCCCAGAGTAACTGAATCTGTTGCAAGCACTAGGGCCCAAGGAATTAAAACAGCCAGGCATAGCAGAAAGAGACTTGGGTGAGAGCAAGAGAACTTGGCTTAGTCCTTGACCTCCCACTCTGCTCTTAACATCCCCAGGTGACCTTGGGTAAGTACCTCACCTTTATGGTCCTTCCTTTTCTACACAGTAGGGATTTGGGGGAAATGAACTGTTCTGTCCTTTTAAATTCCAGACATTTATTATTATTTTCTGTATTAAGAGAGGGGGTCACTAAAACTGTTTGAGTAAATCATGCTTCATGTTATTCACTATGGGAGAGGAGCAGGAACCTGAGAGAAATTGCCTAACTTATTAGAAACAATGACTACTCCTTCATTATAGGTAGAGCTAATTGAAGATGACTGGTTTTGTGAATTTGACAGTTCCCAGTTTAAAGCCCTTTGGTGGTTCCCCATTATTCCTTAAGATAAAGATGAAACTCTTTAACCAGGGCCTGCATGGCCCCCTGCTGTCCAGCCCCTATGTTAGTTGAGGTAGGTCAATTGTGTAATGGTTCAACACAATGGATGTGTATTTCTTGTTTAGCTAATAGTCCGCTGAAGGATTCTTGTTGGCAGACTATTCTCCTAAGAGTACCCAGGAACCTAGGTTCTTCCCATCTTGTGGCTCTGCCTCCTCCCAGGACTTAAAATATTTTATATTTAGCTGACAAAGGGAAAGAGGGGTGGGCCTTGGCTCAAAAGTGATACTCATTATTTGTGCTTACATGCTATTAGTGGGAAAGAGTCACATGACCACACATAAATACAAGGATAAAATACTGGGAAATACAGTGTTGGTGAACATCCAAATAGAAGACAGAGAGAATTCGGGTACACAGGTAGCAGAGCTTCATTTCCACCTTAATGAAGTCATACATAATTTCTTTCAGTTCCTAGAATGCCTACACTCCCCTTTGCCTCCAGGCCTTCACCTAGAATCTTCTCCCTGTTCACCTGTCTCCAACTTTCCTTTCTGGTCTAGGTTGCTGGTGCCTTCCCTTCTGGGCTCGCATGAGATTTTATTTCTATTTGATCTTTACTTTATAATAATACTCACTGCAGTTTATTTCATTTAATTATATGTTTTCTCTGCTAGATTCTACACTCCTGGAAGGTAGAGACCATACTTTCTCCCTGTTTGGTTCAGGAGTGATGGAAAAAGAGGAGAGTAAGAGAGGAAGAGGAAAAGAAAAAGATACAGCACATGAGAGCTGGAGAAAATACAGTTAAGTAGATAGGCTACAGTGTCAAATGTCTTGTGGTTTTTTCTTCACCTGAATAGACTAGTTGATTTGGCATGGTATTGTCAGATAGCAAAAATGTCCATCGTTCTTTGTGGTTATGAAAACCGACGTGATATTACAATATTTTGTTGTGTTAGTACAGAATATAACAACTGCTCTGGGATGACAGGGAAACACTAATTCTAAAGGAAAGGGGCTGCATCTGAAAATATTTTCAGTGCCCCAATCTTGTGTTGCATCTCAGCAGTGTCCTTTTAAGCACCACCAAATGCTTGCTGTCTTATTCACTCTTAAAGAATTCACAGGGCTTCTCTAATCATCTTCATTGAATGGCAACTTTCTCATTCTCACTGTGAGATTCTCAGGCTGAGAGGTGAGAGGCTATATAAGAAGAATGGAACAACGATCAGAATCATTATGGTTTGCTTTTGAGAGAATTATGTGGAGATTTGAAAACACACGCAGCTGAACTACCCTCAAATTACTGTGAACTTGTCTCCTTAAAATATCTTAGAGCCAGAGAGCTACAATGTTTCCAAATTTTACATTTACAAATATATGTGTAAAATTCTTTTTTTGGTTTCGCGAGGAAATGTATTGATAGAAACTGCGGTGAAGCAGGTATGTACTCTTTCATCAATAAGTATGTGGAGAATTCAGCAACGTGGCAAGCAGTGTTTCTGATGCCCAAATTGTAACACTTATTAGGAACTACACACAGAGGTAAGAAAAAAAATAAAAGTCCACATTGATAATTTTACATAATTTTATAACATTACACAAATGGAATGAATGCAAGCCAAATCACATTTAAAACTACGTAATGTATAAATTAGACTATTTGGCTAAATCCACATCTGAAAAAAGGAAAACACACAATCATTTTAAAAATAATTTGAGATAAGTTTTGTTTCGCAAATGAAATTAAACTGTCTTATATGATGTGTCTTTTGGCTTCAATTCTCACAGAAGTACTTGAGACACAAATCTCAGAAAAAATATCAAAATATGAATATTTTTGTTTAAATGAAAATTCAGACTTCATGAGTCACCAAAGGTTTCCATATCAGCGTGGAAAGCTGGAAAACAGATTAGGGATAGCAGACTTCTTTGGTGTTGCCCATAGAGTCAACGCTTGGCACAGCATGGATTAAAAATTTAATGAAAAACATTAGCTGTGTTTCTTATACACATCACAGAGCTGGAGTTTGCTTGTTAGCCGATCTGAAAAATGTTTCTCACTTAATAGGGCGTTAAGACTATTTATATTTATTGAAAGTAACAATATGTTCAATTATAGTCATCTTATATTGTTTTATAAAAGTTATATATGCATATTATAAACAAATATAAATATACACAAAATTAGCTTATTAGCACTAAAATTATAAAGAATATAAGTAGTTGCAGCATTTAAGTACCCAGACAATATTTCAGAGTCTATTAACCTCAGAGTTCTCATTGTTTATAGGTAATTAATACTTGACCTCCATTTATTGACTTGTCAATCCAGCTGGATTCAAATGTTCACTTCCTGTCTTAATCTTGTGTTACTTGTCTATCTTGGATCCAAGGATGAGGAAGATGAGCGTTTACATTTTTTAAGAAAATTACCCCAAGTTTTAGAATTATGCCATCTTTTTTTTTTTTTTTTTTAATTTGGAGAGACCAAATTGTCTCTTATTTTTGTTTTGGAGCTGAGAAAAGTAAGGCTTGAGAAACTGAAGCCTGAAATAAAATGGATACTTACTGTGAGAACCAGGATTTTCCTTGGATTTTTAAAGGCTATTTTCCAAAGATATCTTCACTATTTGGATTTAGTTTAAAACAAAATTTAACCCCTATTAAAGGAAAGAAAACTCTTACATTTTTAGACTGGTTTATTTTCATCCATTTAATCTGTCAGCACATAGACAGTTGTTTCAGATATTTAGCTACTTTGATAAGGTATTATTTACATTTCTCTTGAATGACAAAAATAAAAACATAGTATACAGTGATATTTTAATGAGAGTAATGTCATCTCAAAGATTCTAAAAAGAAAAAAAGAGGGAGCTCTTTCATACTTAACATAAAGGAAACTAATTCTGCTTTGCTCTTGCACCTGCTTGAAGGAATTTATTGGAAGAAATGGAATTGGAGATATTTGCCTTTTTTATTAAAATCAGCTTAATAGTTCTTAGCACCACCTGTCACCACATTGTACAATCCATCTTTGGGTACTAGGTTTTCTCCAGATGTTTAGCTTTCTGTTGTCTTGGGGATCATGGCTTTTTTTTTTTTTTTTTTTTTTTTTTACAGTCCAGTGATTCATAGGTCACATCATTTGCCTGTGGCAAATACACAGATGTAGGTAGTTTGAAAACATTTCAGTTAAGGAAGGAAAAAATTACTATTAGTTTTGATGATTCTACTTTTAGATTTAAATACCAAGCCAATATGGTATTCCTGAGGGCAGGCAATAAGTGGGTAGAAAGTTATTGATGTGAACAAATTCTATCAAGCTAATCTTAGAAGATCCCCCGTGAGTCTATTTTAAATATCTTATTCATATGGGCTTTTTTTTCTGGAATTGCCCACTGTTTTTATGCAAGGATAGTATCATGCAACTTTAAGTTAATTACACAGCTATACCAAAGCATAAGATAAACGATCTGTTGTTTTTATCTATTATTTGACAGTGAAAGCACAATTCAATGTACAGATTATTTTTGGAATATAATCAGTTGCATGGCCAGGCAACATATTTTTTTCAGTGAACTTTAGCCAGGCTAAAACTCAGGTTGTAGTTACTTTGAAACTAGACTATGTCTTTCTGTGAACTGGGATAAGCTACAGGTGTTGGAAGAATCATGTCAGGTGAATAAGGTCAGTCTCCTTATAAATATATCTTCCCAGAATTCCTTAACTCATGTTCAAGCTGCATTCTAGAGAGTCACTAAAAAAAAGTAGATCTGTGATGTAAATAGGTCACAGTAGGGCATATCGGTGTACTTGTCCTTTGCCAGTCCTTGGGAATTAGAATTTCTGTATATTAGACAAAACCCTTATCCTGAGTAGTTGGCCTGTAGGGCTTGGGATGGATATATCTCTACTAGACAGAGTATAAGCGGACCTCTTTTCCCCTTCTCTGAACTTTAAATTAAGCTCAGGCTTCTTTGGAATAAAATGAAAACAGTGTTGATGAGATAAATCAACTTACAGGAGCGAACCCAGGTTTAAGATTTGGAAGGTGGTTAAGACAGACCCCTTTCAAAGTCACTTTCCCTTTAACATTCTGCTAACAGCCAATGTGCAGTACCTTATGGAGGCACCCTGAAATTTGATGGCCAATGGTATTCCTGTTAGGAAGAGTTCACCAGCTTTCAGAGCCCCAAGCATCTCTAAATGCAACTAATTGCCCTTTATAGCATTAGGATGGGGGCCATGACAGTGCTCAAGCCCCTAATACATTAGACAATTCCTGGTTGCACTTCTTTATTCTGTCCCTATTATGTTTCACTAGCTTGTTGAAACTAAAGCAAATCTTAGCATTGTAAGTAAATGGGTTATGGTGGTGTATGAGTTATTTACTCTGATTTGCAGAAAGATTTAAGAACCTTAACTAGCTTAGTCTTTTCCTCCTGCATAGAGACTACCTATTCCTAATTAAATAATCAGTCTTAACTTTGGTACTTTCATTTATCATCCAACTTTTCTAATTACATAATAGTATCTTAGGGGGTGGAGGGAAACTTTCCTGGAAATAAATTATTAAGGAAACATGGGTATTATATATATTCATTTTATAAATGAAAAATAAACACAGAAACATTTGAAAGGGATACATGTTGATGTAAGAGACTTCTGCCAGGGGTGCCTGGGTGGCTCAGTCGGTGAAGCGTCCGACTTCAGTTCAGGTCATGATCTTACGGTTGGTGGGTTCGAGCCCTGTGTCAGGCTCTGTGCTGACAGCTCAGAGCCTGGGGCCTGCTTGAGATTCTGTGTGTGTGTGTCTCTCTCTCTCTGTTCCCCTCCCCCACTCATGCTCTGTTTCTCTCTGTGTCAAAAATAAACATTAAAAAAAATTTTTAAAAAGAAAAAGAGAGACCTCTGCTAGTGTTCTACCAAAAAAGAAGTAGGGGTGGGAAGGATTTTTAGTTTAGATAGTTTAAAAAATTGCTTATTTCTTTCATCCTAAATTTTACATCACAACCAAGGAAATAAACAGGACTTATTATATCATATTTAAATACGATTTAGTATCGCAAGTTGAATGCAGAGATTTAGCTCTTTCCCCTCCAGTCTCATTTTAGTAATGGTTTTGGGAGAGAGGAAGGTAGAAACAAGTTGTAAATTGATAAAAGGAAACCACTTATATTAAGTGGCTTTAAATTTTTGGTTAAAACCATTTATTTGGTACATACTGTGTCTATGTGCCAGACACTGCACTAGGAGCTGGGACTACAAACTTTCATTTAGTCAACAATTTATATTGGTCCCTTACTACAAGCCAAGCACTAATCTAGGCACTGGAGATAATAAAAAGAAGAAACAAAAATTCTAGGCCTCATTGAACTCGCATTCCAGGGGGAAAAGTCAGAAGACAAAAACACAACATACAAATAAAGTCTAAAGTTTATCAGGTGACAAGTGCTGGTGAGAAAAATAAAGGAGAATAAAAGGGACTAGGAGAACTGAAGGGTTATAATTTGTTTGAGCTGAAGTATAAATTGGTGCAGCCACTACAGATAACAGCATGGAGACTCCTCAAAAAGTTAAAAAAAGAACTACCATATGATCCAGCAACACTACTTCTGGATATTTACCTGAAGAAAATGAAAACACTGACCTGAAAAGTCATATGCACACCTATGTTCACTGCAGCATTATTTTCAATAGCCAAGATATGGAAGCAACCCATGTGTCCATCAGTGGATGAAGGGATAAAGAAGATGTGGTACACATGTACGTACACACACACACACACACACACACACAATGGAATGTTATTCAGCCATAAAAAGAATGAAATCTTGCCATTTCAGAAACATGAATGGACATTGCATGCATTATGAGAAGTGAAATAAGTCAGACAGAGACAAATAGCATAGGATTTCACTTATACATGGAATCTAAAAAGCAAAACAAGAGAACAAACAAAACAAAACAGAAATAAACTCATAAATACAGAGAACAAACTGATGGCTGCTGGGGGGGAAGAAATAGGTGAAGAGAATTAAGAGGTACAAACTTTCAGTTATAAAAGTAAAAAGACACAGGACTCAAGGTACAGCATAGGGAATATAGTCAACAATATTGTAAAAAATATGTATGGTGGCAGATAGTAACTTGCCTTAGAAACTAAGAGCTGGTTCTTTGAAAAAGATAAGCAAAACTGATAAACCTTTAGCCAGACTCATCAAGAAAAAAAAAGAGAAGGCCCAAATAAACAAAATCAGAAGTAAATGAGGAGATATTGCGAAGAATACCACGGATATACAAAGGATCATAAGAGACTACTATAAACAATTATATGCCAGCAAATTGGACAATCTACAAGAAATGGATAAATTCCTGGAAACATACAATCCCCCAAGACTTAATAATGAAGAAAACGAAATTTTGAATAGCCTGATTGGTAGCAATGAAATTGAATCAGTAATCAAAAAGCACTCAATGAGCAAAAGTCCAGGACCAGATGATGACACAGGTGAATTCTACCAAACATTTAAAGAACTAATATCTATTCTTCTCAAATTATTCCAAAAATTTGAAGAGGAAGGACTGCTTCCAAACCCATTTTACAAAGTCATCATTACTCTGATACCAAAACCAGAAAAGACACTACAAAAAAAAAAAAAAAAAAAAAAAAAAAGAAAGAAAGAAAGAAAAGAAAAGAAAAGAGAAGAAAAGAAAAGAAAAAAGAAAATTATGGGCCAACATCCTGGGGCAGGGCAAACTGTAATTTTAAATGAGGTGGTTTCAGCAAGTGCTCCTTGCAAAAGGAGCAGCCAGTGATAAGGTCCTGTGGTGTGAGCACGCTGAGACAGTTTCAAGATCAGGGAGGGTGGAGTAGGGAGAGCAAGAAGGAAAGTATTACAGGTTGAGAAGTAGTAATGGTGGGTCAGACCATGGTAGAGTTGTAGCTATTATAAGAAGTTTAGCTTTTACTCTAAGTGAAAAGACACTGTCAGAAGGTTTTGAACAGAGGGTTTAAGTTCATTTAAATTTTAAAAGGACCTCTCTGACTGATGTAATGACTGCAGGTTGCTACAGGGTGACATGGGGGCAGCTGGGTAAGAGTGGAAACAGAGTTTCATGCTCTTTAAAGGCCTTGGGTCTTGTTCAGGAGCCAGATTTGTTCACAGATTGTAAAGGTGAGTAAGGAAGAAGAAGCAGGAAGAAAGCATGGTCTGAGAAAAGAAGCAAGCTCTCTCAAGGTCAAATGCACTCATTTCCTTTCTGCCCATGCAGTATTAGTAGGTTTTACAGAGTCCCTCTGGGATATGGAGGCAGAACAGGACAGGAGGAGGGTAACACATTTTTATTTAAAATATTTATCTTTTAAAATTATAACTGTAATATACATTAATTATAAACAAGTTTAGAAAAGTATAAATTAAAAAGTAAAAGCAAAAATTTAAATTTAAATTAAAATTTAAAAATGGAAAGCAGCGAGAATGCCATCATCAAGAAATGATGACTGTTAATATTTTTATTTATTTTATTCCAGCCATTTCTCTTTCTACCTACTTATTTATGAAGAACTAAAAAAAATACTATATATGAGTGGATTTGTTTTTCCCCCTCAAATTATACCGATTAACTGTTATCCATGTCATGGAATATTTACAGAAACTATGGTATTTATAGCAGTATTTCCATTGTAGTGATGTTCATTATTTTATTATAGCCATATATTTAGAAAGACGGATTATTTTTACCTTCATATAGTTAAAGGAAAGCTGTTTTGATCATGCTTGAAAGTAAATCTTTTTAAGAATCCCTAAAGATTTTCTTAAGATACATTAATAACAGTAGTAGTGAAATTTTAAGACCAAAAATACAATTATCCTTCATTTTCCTGGCACGTAACATCAGACTATTCACCAGAAAAGCTATAGGGGCACACTTTCGACAGCTCTACCATAATCCCAACTATCTATGAACAATGAAATTAAATACACATATGAATTTAGTTACTATTGAATTTTACATTTGTTTATTAGTATCATGTTTCTCTTTAACCCCCGCCCCCCTTTCCTTTACCGGGATGCATATATATACTTCTCACTCATTTACAAGCTCTTGTTATAAAATAAGGTTATTCAACATTCTATCATGTATATTGTGAATGTATTTGTCGTTGTGCCTTTTAGTTTGCATGCTATTTTAATTTTATATAGTCTATCTTTTCCTTTCTTATTTTTCCCTGTTTTAAGAGCACTGTTTTCCATCCTGACATTGATATCATCTAGTTTTTCTATAAGCCTTTGTGTTATTTGTTGATTTTCTTTTTTTTATTCTCTTCCCTCAAACTCATTCTCCAATTGGACTTTTTTAGGTGGAGTCAAAGATGAGAACCTAAGCTGACTTCTGTATTTTTAACATGTGGCCTGTTTTCCCAAAGAACATTTAGAAGTGTCAAACTTTCTTTCATTAAATCGTGATACTTTCTTTATTGCTGTAAAGTTGTTACATGTACTGGGTTCTGCTTCCACTGATCTGTTTAAAATTTTTCATGCTACAGTATGTTTTGATACGTGGTAGGAAATGTCTCTGCAACATTTCAAGTCTTAAACATGTGATTTAGTTGGTTTGAGGAAATCAGACTAATCAAAGAGGCATCTTTGTAGGCTAATGAATTATTTTTTACTAATTCTATTTCTGTCTAAAAACAAACAAAATGGTTATTATTATCTATTCTGTCATTTATCATTTATTCTAATTAATTCTCTCCCATCTGAAAAAATGCTCCTCAATGTTGAAAATACCTAGCCAGAAATAAAACTTCTAGGATTTTATGTTAAATCAAACCAAATCTATATATGAATACAGTATAAAACATGCAACATTTCTGGTAAGTTAATGCCTATAGGCGAATTCACCTGTAGGTGAATGAATGAATGAATGAATGAAGTATAGGGTATGGAGATACATACACAGATAGGATTTTCATGATGAAATTACACTGGTAGATACAAAACTAAGAAACTCTAATACATAAGCCCATTTTATAGTCTGAAATATAAACTGTAATTCAGAAATTTGGAATGCTAGTGGAGAAAATGGTTTGACACAAAATGACTGAAATGGCTTGAGACAAATGACTGAAAATATGAAATGATTTTCCAATTTGCATTTTTTTTCTAGAAGTGAGTGTAAAGACATTTCCTTTGGCAAAATATAAAGATTTTAATACTCTGATTAGCTTGACGAATGAAATGGGAAGCATATCCTGAGAGGTTCTTTTTAACCATAGTTACATTTTCTCATATGGCATTTTGCCTCCCCTATTTCTCTCTCTTTCTTTCTCCATTCACTTTTTCCTCCTCCTTTTTAGATTTCCTTTCCCTTTCCTTTTATTTCATTTTAAACATCCAGCCTAATTAACTTCAACAAGAAAGGTCTAATAGCCAGTCAATCATGAAAAAGAAAAAAAGAAAGCAAGAAAAGAAACTATCAACTGATTAGTATATCTTTCTCATTATACAGTAGATTAGATATTACTGTTTTGACTTCACAGTCTCATGAGAAAGACTTGGCTAAGAAAGACTACAACAAAACATTCATTAGTATGACATATGGCAAAAATAATGGAAGTGGGACCCAACAAACCCATTCAGGTTAAAATCTTGAAGCTGTAATTGTAAGATAATTGCGTAGTCTTATTGTCAAGCAGTTACAGCATGAGACTAATAGGATGCCAAGGGAAATGTTGATCAGTACTTGAGAGCCTTAATTTTCTCCAAATTTTATTCACCAACTTGTTCAATGAATAGGGCTCTCTTCTGAAGTTGCTATTCATGTGTGAGTTACTGAACAGTCATGTGCTTAAAAGTGGTGGCCAAACAGAGCTACTGAGGGTGTGGAGTGGGCACTCAGATGAGAAAATGAAAGATACGCCCCCCCAAAGTTTATTCCAAGATGGAGAGAATGCTCCCAACATCTGGATTGCATTTCTGATTGTGCCAATGATATTACTTATTATAACTGTGCTAAATAAACCACTGCATTAATCTTTTTTTCAATTTACTCTAGTCAAAAAAGTTACTTTTGTGTTTGCAAGAATAATTTGTAGAATTGATCAAATGCTCAAGTCTGTGTAGATTTTCTTTTATGAGTTGCTCTCTGATCACAAATCCACATATTCTGCGGCAAGATGCTTATAAACATAAGAATATCTCAGGAATACTGAAATTATAAGCATTCAGATATCTCCAATTAATCTATTTTTAATAGAAAAGTGATATATGCGTATACCATTCTTATTTTTAGTGAATTATGCACAGTTTTTCTCCCAATAACTGCTTATGTTATTAGTTTAATAATGAACTTTATTTATTGTGCACAGAGAAAGCAAAAAAAAAAAAAAGGAGAGAGAGAGAGAGAAATATCTCCATCTACAATAGGCAGCCATAATATGCTCTATTTTAACTGGTGCAATAATTTCATTAATGTTAGAATGAACTGCTCAACTTTTGCCAGAATGAAATGAATGATTATCAGAGTTGCTGAAAACCTAAAATTAAATGGAAAATGTTGAAGATGATTTGAAAAATCACAATAATTCAAGAAGATTCTTAGGGTACATTTCCAATAACTTTTCTACAAAGTTATAAGATTTGGCCATTTAGTCTAGCAGGTTGATTTTATAGATAAGGACAAAAACGCACAGTGAGATCAGGGTCAAGAAGCTTTTCCAAAACTACACATCTACTTGGCCCTTCTTCCTAGCTCACAGACCTTTTTGCACAAATAACAGTTGGTATCCAGAGGTGATACCTTGAATGAGAATCCAAGTAAATTAAGATATTTATTTAAGGATGTCTGCTAGCTCTTCTTTTGTACCTTCTGCTATTCGCCATGATTCTTTTAAAACATCAAACTGATCATAAAAATCTTCTGTTCAAAGTCCTCTAACAACAACTCCTCTGCTACATTTCACTCAGATTAAAAGCTTGTCCTTGTAATGCCCTTGCAGAATCCTGCTGCTCACTCTGACCTCATCTCCCCCACCCCCACCCCCAACTTACTCTGCCTTAGTTCTTCAAGTTTGTCTCAGAACTCTTTGTAGTTCCCTCCACCTGGGATTTTTTTCCCCAGATACATCTCTGTCTCTCCCCGTCACGTTCCTCAAGACTGTGCCCCTGGACTACTCCTAAACGTGGAAAGTGGACTCCTCTGCCCTACCTCTGTTCTTCTAGAGATGCCAGTGCTGCTCCCTTTCATGAGGAGCTATATCCCCCACAGAGCAGAGAGTTCAACAAGCCCAGGGTAAACACCCACCTGACATTGGCTGTCCCTTTCTATCTAGAGTATCCTGTCATTTTCAACGATGCCCAGAAAATGTCATAGGTGAGGCTGCTTTGCTCCAGTCACAGCACCAGTGAGGACTTCCCTGGTTATCTTATTTAAAATTACGCCCTCATTATTACACAGATCTCCCTCTTTCCCTTTCATTTAGTACGTGTCACTTTCTGATGTAGTATATAGTTTACTTACTAATTGTATCTCTCTCCTTCTAGAATGTAAGCTCCATGAGGCAGAGAGTTTGCCCACTTGTTTGCTGTTGTGACACCTTATACCAAGTAGTGGTTGGCACACAAGTATTTAATGATACTTGTTATTTGAGTGAATGAATGAATATAGGGCACAGATTGATCTGTATACGGAATAGCTGCAAATATGACAAAAATTCATTTGGAGACATTATCTTGTTTTCTGTTCATCTTTCTTGCCCAGGGAGCCTGTTCTAATGATTCAAATCTTTCTTCTGAAATCCAGCAAGTAATGTCAAAGTATAAAAAAATCTTCAAAAAATTAGTTTTATTAAAATTAAAACTCTTCAGGGGCGCCTGGGTGGCGCAGTCGGTTAAGCGTCCGACTTCAGCCAGGTCACGATCTCGCGGTCCGTGAGTTCGAGCCCCGTGTCAGGCTCTGGGCTGATGGCTCGGAGCCTGGAGCCTGTTTCCGATTCTGTGTCTCCCTCTTTCTCTGCCCCTCCCCCGTTCATGCTCTGTCTCTCTCTGTCCCAAAAATAAATAAAAAACGTTGAAAAAAAAAATTTACAAAAAAAAAAAAAAATTAAAACTCTTCATAAAATTGATGATAAACAGCTTCTTTCCCTGAGCTTTGGGCCTGTAGTTGAAAAGTTATTTATAAGGAGAATCCTCAGTTCAAAACAACTGTGCTTGAAAGCTTATAAGTGAGGAGCCTGCCTGGGATTCTCTCTCTCTCTCCCTCTCTCTGCCCATCTACCAATCTCCCCCTCTCTCACACACACACGCACACACACAAAAAGCACATCAAAAAAAGCTTCTGAATTCTGAATGACCTCTTCTGGGATAGTCTCAAGCCTTTATATCAAACCTAATGTAAACCAGCTTCCCAAAAATGTGTGAACCATTTTCAGGTGCAACATTTTCCACTCGTGCCTCCTAAATATTTTGTAACTTACTAAATATTTACTCTTATGACCTAAATAGATTATTGATTTGGGGTGCCTGAATGGCTCAGTTGGTTAAGGGTCCAACCTTGGCTCGGGTCATGATATTACGATTCTGTGCTGTCAGCACAGAACCTGCATGGGATCCTCTGTCTCCCTCTCTCTCTCTCTCTCTGCCCCTCCCCGGCTCTCTCTCTCTCACAAATAAATAAACATTCGAAAACATATTGATTTAAGTACAAAACATTCTCTGGATAAGAACTCATATTTTTAATAGTTTATTTATTTATTTTGAAAGATAGAGAAAGTGGGTGAGGGGCAGAGATTGAGGAAGAGAGAGGGAGAGAATTCTAAGCAGGCTCTGCACTGATGGGCTTGAACCCACTAACCGTGAGATTATGACTTGAGCTAAAACGAAGAGCCGGATGTTTAACCGACTGAGCCACCAGGCACCCTGTGAACTCACATTCCCTAAAAAAGAGTTATTAAACTTTTACTCCTTGCCTATTGTGTTTAGTAAGACCAGGGCGCTGTCCTAGGTCGTGGAGAAATGAGAAATCATGATGTCTTAGAAGACTAAGGACATCCATATCTAGTGACCTTTTCAAGTATTAAAGCAATAGCAAAAAAACCTAGAATAAGCAAATATCTTTCAAACAGAACTTTCGGTGTAATATTTTCATTAATAGGAATATTTCATGTTGTCAGGACATTTTGAGCACCCAGAGTAGAATTTTGAAACTTTAGGAGCCTTAGAGATTATCTAAATTCAATCTCTTCATTTCACTAGTGAAAATTCTAAGCATCAGATAATATAAGACAGATATATAGTGCACATAGCATTAAAAATAAAATATTATGGTATTCAGAGAAAGAAGAAGAAGCTTCTATTTGAGGGACTGGAGACCATCAGTGCCCAGCAATGGAGGCAGCATGGCCAGGCCTGACACAAGCGAAGGAACAAAGGTAGGAATGTTAGGATGCTGTGATATGAAAGAGTAAGTGCTCTGATTTGATTGGCATGTCAGGGAGAAATGGGGCATGATTGAGAAGTAGGATCAGATTATGGTATGCCTTATGTTGTAGGCTTAAAACTTTGAATTTTACCCCATAAGCAATGAAGGGATATTAATGTTTTTGCAGGAAGGTGATTGAGTTGTGCTCAAGATTATTTGTCAGTAGTTGGGAAGGTCAGTGGGGTGGGAAGATTACTTGCTTGAGGATCACCAGTGTTATGAAATGATTGGTGTTATGTGCAGTCATATTAGATTGTTGGGATATATAGTTCAAGGAGATAAAAGCCCACTTGAACTCAAGTTATGGGGACAGGTGGAGAAGACAGAGTCGAAAGGAGAAATGCTTTGTGGGTGGGTTTTAAGGAAGCATAAGAACTAAGTGTACATTTCAGCTATCTCTCTCATATAACTGTAGTACTAAGAGAATCTAACTTTGGGTATTGAATTAGAATCATGAGATAAACCAATACAATAAAACAGAAAGATGTCCATTCAATATTTCCTTGTCACTTTTACCATTTTAGAACCAGACCAAAGTTTTCTTTGGTTTTGAAATCTTCAGGACAAATAACAAACTCTCTCTTTCTAATCATCATTGAAGGAGAGACTCATCTCCTATGATACAAACTAAGTTGAAGGAACAAATAGAAAACTAAGATATGGTTGGAGGGTAGATATCAGTGGAAAAATTAGGCAAAACATGTGATCTCCAATACATGAAAATATTGATAAACAAGTAATAAAATAATTTAGAAGAGAGAAGTAGAAATTATTTTGAGCACCATTTTGTACCAGACGATCATCTGTAGAGCAAGGAGAGGAACTACAGACCAGCTACATTGTTTGTGAGAAAGACGATGAGAGAAATACTTCATGAATACAGGATTTATAGCATTGGGGGTTTTATTCAATTGCTTCTGACAAGAGCTATGTGATTAGAGTATAGTGGTGTAGAACATGTAACAAGTAAGTTTTATGTATCACTTTAGCAAAATGTTTTCTCTCTGAATATATGTCCTAAAATACTCTACATTTCTGAGTTGTGATATTTACTTACCTTAGGTCAGATTTCTTCCCATAAGAACACATCTCTAATGTAATAATGTAAATCAATGGGAAACATGATCCAATTAATAATTTTTTAAACAAATGCATTGCAAGATTATATTTTTTAAAAGTATGCTCTATCTGTAGTTAAATTATTTTCAAAAAAGTAATTTACATTTGACTTAAGGACACTTTTCTCATTAAGATACACTACTGAAAAATCCACAAGGCAGCAAGTTTGGAGAAGCTAGGTGTATTAAATTATACATGGTCACTTGGGGAATTGCTCAAGGAAATACTAATTGTAGCAGTATAAGCCCATAGGTATTATGGCAAGTACATCCATCATGTGAGAACAGTTGTCATTAATAAAGCCTTATTGCCAACTACAAAGAGCTTTCAAAGCATTTTCCACTTGGATTACTGTATTGTCTTAGAGATTTTATTAAATTTTTTTTTAACGTTTTATTTATTTTTGGGACAGAGAGAGACAGAGCACGAACTGGGGAGGGGCAGAGAGAGAGGGAGACACAGAATCGGAAGCAGGCTCCAGGCTCTGAGCCGTCAGCCCAGAGCCCGACGCGGGGCTCGAACTCACGGACCGCGAGATCGTGACCTGAGCTGAAGTCGGATGCCTAACCGACTGAGCCACCCAGGCGCCCCGTTTTTTTTTTTATTTATTTTTTATTTTTTTTTAACGTTTTATTTATTTTTGGGACAGAGAGAGGCAGAGCACGAACTGCGGAGGGGCAGAGAGAGAGGGAGACACAGAATCGGAAACAATTGTCTTAGAGATTTTAAAGATTCAGTCGTTGGCTTAGGAAATTGAAAATAAATGTCAAAACTCAAAGTGTGAAGTTCTGCAACAACTATTTAGGTTTGACTAATCCTTGCTATAAGAACATAAAAACAAGACGCATGTGGAAATGAATCAAACTATTTAAATACGGTAAACCAAAGAGAGTCCAAATAGATTTTTAAAAAATATTTAAGAAAAGTATAACACTTTTTTTTTCTAACAAAGAACATTCATCTGGCACTAAGCTTGTTAAATCTTTCTCTCACTACATTGATCTTCTATTCTTCCATTATCTTCTACACTGTCATTTAAATTTTCACATTTTATTTCAGCTTTCCCAGAATAATTGGAAACTCCCTGAGTGCAAGAAACACACTTTAAATTTCTTGAAACATGAAGAGTTTCTATCAGGGTAAGTGTCTGATAAATCTATAATGTTTAATTATAAATTTTCTATCACCTGTTTGAAAATTATTAAAGATATCGCTTGAATTAATAGCTAAAATATATTGAGTACTATGTACCAGGCACTATGTTAAGTGTTTTATGTGGGTTAGCTAATTCAATCTTCAAAATACACCTATGTATTAAATAATTTTATTTTTAAATTTTTTTAATGTTTTATTTATTTTGGAGACAGAGAGAGACAAAGCACGAGCAGGGAAGGGTCAGAGAGAGGGAGACACAGAATCCGAAGCAGGCTCCAGGCTCTGAGCTGTCAGCACAGAGCCCTACGTAGGGCTGGAACTCACCAACTGTGAGATCATGACCTGAGCTGAAGTCGGACGCTTAACCGACTGAGCCACCCAGACGCCCCTAAATAATTTTAGTAATAGTGTTATTAGTATTCCTCTAGAGAAGTAAGAGAGATAATTTAAGGAACTTATTCAGGATCTCACAGTTATTTGAGGTAGACAGAGATAGGATTTTGAACCAGGGATTTGGATGCCAGTGTCTTACTACTACTTTATACTGATGAGTCCACCCCTCTTAGTCAATGTCCTTGCTTTCACATAAATGACCCGGAGCGTTTGTGAATTTCACTAATACTGTAATTCAGAAATACAGAAAATGCATCTTTGGAATTCGTTTTCAGGGTGCTCAGCTATATAACCACAGGCAATAAGCAACTGTTCCACATACTTAGAGAGCGATCATGAGTTTCATCCTGTATATTGAAGCACATATGGCCTGAGCTTTTCCTTCTCCAATTCCATCCCTAGGCTTGTCACATGTTGCCAATCTACTGGGTGGACCTACCATTCTTCATCCTCTAATGGGTCTATGGCAAAAGCCACCTGTTCTCCCAACTTCTTCTTCAAGATCCCCAGGTCCCAGCCAGCCACTGCTTGCAGTTTTTTTTAAGATTCCTTCCCACTTTCATTTCTTTGTGCATATCTCCATGTTTTTTGTTTCAGCCACTAACCAATTCCAAATGTCTGCATTTATCTAAGAATTCGTTGCTTGTAATTCCATTTCTGTATTAGTTAAGGTACTTTGGTTGCAAGAAACAGAAAAAAACTCTGAGAAACTTAGAAAAAAGAAGACTGAAGGAGAGGGGAGTAAAGAAAGGCAGGGGAGAAATACTGGAAGGACACTGGAGTAGCTCACAAAATCAAAGCAAAAGTAAAATGAGGATACAGATCTCTTCTCTTATCTCATCAATTTCTACCTTGTTTGTCACCATTACATTACTCAAAATTTAATGTCTTTCACCCACCCAATATGCGACTGATCAACGCTAAAATTTCAAGAAAAATATTCTATCGTGGTATGTAATTCATCTTAGTAGTCTGAGGGATGCAATTTATTTTTTAGAGGTGGGGAAAGAAAGGTATTCATGAAAGATAGAATATCCTAGATAGCAGTAACTCCCTAAATCCTTTTCTCCAACAACATCTTTTCCTTTGAAACATATGATTTTAAAAAATGGCTCTCTGAACATGATTCTCTCCCATGTTAAGACCTCAAATAGGTGTTTTTTCCTCTTAATGGGAGATAATCCAAAGTCATATCTAGCTCCAAAGTCATGTCTAGCTCCTACATGAAAAAATGCTATCACTGGTATCTGTGATATTAACTGGTATCAGTGCTATCACCAGTAATGATATTATGCAGAGAGGCTGGGTAGTCTATTTTCCTCTAGTTTTATCACATTCTCTCATGAGATTGTACAACCTGTATAGGAAAGTCATGTGTATATCTGCCATTCAACACATCATATGTATAAGAGAGGAAAAAATAAAAAATAATAATAGATATTTAAATATCATAAGTTCAGCAAGCAAGGAATGGACTAGATTCCCACTTTTTGAAAATTGCCAGTGTGGTGGCTCAGTCAGTTAAGTGTCTGACTCTTGATCTCAGCTCAGGTCATGATCTCACAGTTCGTGGGATCGAGCCCCGTGTCAGGCTCTGCACTATCAGGTGCAGAGTCCCCTTGGTATCCTTTATCTCCTTCTCTCTCTGCCCCCACCCTGTTGCTCGCGCACACATGCCCACTTTCTCTCTCTCAAAATAAGTAAAATTTTAAAAACAGAAGAAAATTGCCAAAAAGTCAGAGCTGGTATTCTTGACTTCATTCCTCCATTAGCTATTTCATATTCTCTTGTTCAATATCTACTTTTCAGAGATTTTTACCTATTAGGGTGATTCAAGTTGTCATTGTTCCTGAGGGTCCAGAGCTTCTAGTGGGCTAGGGATGCCACAGTTTTTACTTCTTGGCAAGGTAGAACTAGAATATACTCAAGAGGGATTTCCTACACTTACTCTAGGCCTGAGGTTCAGGGTTAATCATCTCAACCATAACAGTGAAATGTACTGCTTCAAGTTCTGCTACTAACTGGGAGGGGCTCCATTCTCCACTCTCCTTCAGGGCTCCACTCTGAGTGGGGCTGTGATGGCAAAACTGTCACTTTCAGCAGGTGACCACACTTTGTCAGAGCTAGCTATAATCTACTTCTCTCCAGTTTCCTTATTTCCAAATTGAAGGGAGACTCCACATGAGGACCCTAATCTTTGGTATTGATTGAGGAAAGGCAGTGTCATGACAGGAAAAGATATGCTGGGAGTGTAAGCATTTCCCTAAAGGACTTATCTAGACTTTCCAGAACTATTCAGGCAAGGCCTCTTTTCCATGGCTGATCAGATCACATAGGACCTATTTCAAGATGGACAGTTCAGGGGGTGCCTGGATGGCCCAGTCCATTAAGCATTCGACTCTTGATTTTGGCTCAGGTCATGATCTCACAGTTGATGACGGCAAGCCCCATGTCAGGCTCTCAAATTAAATAAACATTAAAAAAAAAAAAGATGGACTTCTCAGGTCAGTTGGTCAGCTGATCTCTCAAGTTCTAACAAGAGCTCAGGCCAACCAGAATTCCATTTATCACATGACTTTCAATATTACTCAAAGAAGAAATAACTTACTGAAGCAGATATGGCCTACTTCAAAAACCCTACTGATCTTTGCTATGACTGCTCTATCAGGGTTTTCTACATGATCTATCTAGGACCTCAAGATGCTTTTAGTAGCATTGGTTCATTAGATCAAAAGAATCAGTGGCAGAACTTAACTGTGGTCTGGACCAGTTGGGTTGTAC
The DNA here is from genome assembly GCF_028018385.1 of Neofelis nebulosa. NCBI lineage: Eukaryota > Metazoa > Chordata > Mammalia > Carnivora > Felidae > Neofelis > Neofelis nebulosa. The sequence continues at coordinate 41,955,869 of NC_080786.1, read as the reverse complement.
ACTTCCGACCCCACTAAATTTTGGATCACTTGGTAAAGGATTTGGAGGAAGACACCTATAGATGGTATATATTGCCAAGTACTCACTAGGGATTAATGCCTCCCTGTTAATCATTTAGGACACAAAGTACAATGAGGAAGAGGAAGGGATTATTCAACATGTTCAGTGCCACTGAACCCCAGAAAATTCTATGATACGGTCTTTGCCATTTTGTTTTGAATTTACTTTTCATTTACTTCCAATGTATCACATTCTCTTACTGCTTCCTGTTCTTTAGATCATATTATTGTGATGGGACCAATAAAGTGGATCAGACTGATGTTCTGTGGCAAAGTGGGATGGTCAAAGAATTTAGCTGGAATGTTTTCTATCCTTGAGGTAGAATATTATATTAGTAGTGCTGACCCCTTAAGATGTTTTTCTAACTTTCTGTATATGCAAAGGAGTAAGAACTACTCGCCATTTCATGCACACCAAGTACCGGAGACACTTTCATTTTCTGTAGTTAGGCGCCCCCACCAGGAATAGCAGTAGCAGGAGTCATAACATTATCAAGTTCAATCATCTACCATCTTTCTTCAGGTACCACCAGTCTTTTTAGCCAGAATAAGGATCAGAAATGTGATAGGACTCAAAAAATCTCTATCTTCAAAGGCTGTAGTGGTAATATTAATCACTTCAATACTCTCAGAAGTGTGTTATAGTGTTTGACTTATTCCTGTGATAGGAAAATCCAGGCCCAGTATGGCTTTTGCTTTTATTTCCAGTACCTGGAAGCCAGTGTGGCATTTCACAAAGTTATGATATTGATTCAAGCCATGAACAAAACAAACATGGAAATATCCACAGATGGTCTGGGCCACAGAGAGCTGATCATGAGATTAATTTATTTGAATTCCATTTATCACATGACTCTCACAAGCCCTTAAGTCTGCAAGTTTTGGTCTGGATGCTCATTTTTAGCATTTTGTTAAAGCCAGGCTATGAAAATTAAGGTTTGTTTTTTTGTTTGTTTGTTTGTTTTTGCCAGTGCACAGAAAGTACTCCTAATTGCTCTGGGGAAGTTTAGGAAAAGACCCACATTATGTCTATTTAAGGAATCAAGAAAAATTAACCTTGTAAACAAAGGAGGAGAAGGTCTTATAATCAAACTGGTTTTTTTACAACTATCTTAAAATTATTTTTCTCTTAGAGAACATATGCACTTTTTAATAATAGAATTCAAATAAAACATAGAGTCAGACAAAAAGCAAAACAAAACATAACAAAACAGAAACTTCCTGAAAAGACTACTATCTAGGAATATAACTCATTTTTAGCAGTAAGCAGTTTTTTTTAAATCTATATTTATATTTGTTAGAAATTATAGGAATCTCAGATTTACACTGGATCCAAGAGAAATGAAAGAGATAAAAAATAGCCATTATAAAATATTCCTTCTACATTCTTCACATTAAAAATGACAAAAACATAGGGTGCTTGCGTGGTTCAATTGGTTAAACATCCAACTTTTGATTTCGGCTCAGGTCATGATCTCACAGTTTGTGAGATCAAGCCCCACGTTGTGCTCTGTACTGACAGTGAAGAGCCTGCTTGGGATTCTCTCCCTCTCTTTCTGCCCCCGTTCCACTCATGGATGCGTGTGGGCACAAACTCTCTCTCTTTCTCAAAAATAAACATTTTTTAAAAAATGGCAAAAACATTAGTGTTTCAGCAATGAATTAAAAAATGCAGACTCTTTTATTTTCAAACTTTGAAACACTAAATAAATCAAAAGTATGTGGAAAGAAGTCTGTGTTTTAAAATTTTTAATATCTCTTCAATCACTCTTAGATAACTAAAGAATAAAATACTATGCGACGATGTGTGAAATATTGATTGATTCAATAAAAACATATTGATATATTTTGTCTGGAATGATTGAATCATTTAAATTTTTAAAATATTTAAAGTTACTATCAGAAATTGACCTTGGCTGTGTGGCTACATGATTTAGCATGTAAAATACATTAGATGTCTAGGCTATAAATAAAAAGAGTATTTGATTCTGTAAACTCAGTTGTTTTCTTTTACCCATAACCATTCCCATACTCATCTTCTTTCTAGCATTCTTAACCAAGACCTTAAAACAGTGGTTATCAATACTGGAGGAATATTAGAATTATCTTGGGATGTTTTAAACACTGATGTAAAGATCAGACCTCAGATGAATTAAATTAGAATGTCTGGGGCAGGACCCAGGCAGGTGTGACCAAGATTAAAAGCCACTGTCTTCAGGATAAATGTGATAGATTTCTTTGTTATTTGTAATAAACCAAGAAACTATGTTCAAGACCTTAAAATGTTTAAAAAATAGACTATCTTGAAACAATTAGCTTCACCTCCTAAATATGAGCTGGCTCTACCCTTTTATTGATTGATGGGATGGGTGAGATGGCCATGTCAGAAAATTTAAAACACAGCTCTTCATCATGTGGCTCAATATGACCCTATAATAGGCTGGATTGTCAAATGGCATATGTATCCCCAGACAAAGAAAACAAAAGTACAAATAAACGACTGGGATTACATTAAACTAAAAAGCTTTTGCACAGAGAAGGAAACGATCAACAAAATGAAAAGTCAACCCACTGAATGAGAGAAGATATTTGCAAATGATATATCTAATAATGGGTTAATATCCAAAATACAGAAAGTCACACAGCTCAACAGCAAAACCAAATAATCCAATTAAAATGGGCAGAGGACCTGAAGAGACATTTTTCCAAAGAAGACATATAGATCACCAAACAATGAAATAATGCTCAACATCACTAATTATGAGGGAAATGCAAATCAAAACCAAAATAAGATATTACCTTACACCTGCCAGAATGGCTAGAATCAAAAATACAAGAGAGAACAAGTGTTAGTGAGCATTCAGAGAAAAGGAAACCCTTGTAGACTACTGGTGAGAAGGTAAATTGGTGCAGCAACTGTGGAAAATAGTATAAATGTTCCTTAAAAAAATAAAAATAAGAGTACCATACAATCCAGTATTCCACTACTGGGTATTTATCCCCAAAAAACAAAAACACTAATTTGAAAAGATACATGCATCCCTATGTTTATTGCAGCATTATTTACAATAGCCAATATTGGAAATCAATCTAAGTGCCCATCAATAGACAAATGGATAAAACACTATGGAATATTACTCAGCCATAAAAGAGAAAGAAATCTTGTCATTTGCAGCAACATGGATAGACCTAGAAGGTATTATGCTAAGTGAAATAAATCAGAGAAAGACCAATACCACATGATTTTACTTATATGTGGAATGAAAAACAATACAAATGAACAAGTACACAGCAACAAAAAAGAACAACACACTCATAAATATAGAGGACGTGGTTACCAGAGGTGAGAGAATGGAGAAATGGGTAAAATAATTGAAGGGGCTTAAGAGATACAAACTTTCAGTTATAAAATAAATAAGTCATGGGGCACCTGGGTGGCTCAGTTGGTTGAGCATCCGACTTTGGCCCAGGTCATGGTCTCGCGGTTTGTGAGTTCAAGCCCTGCGTCAGCCTCTGTGCTGACAGCTCAGAGTCTGGAGCCTGCTTCGGATTCTGTGTCTCTTCATCTCTCGGCCCCTCCCCTGCTCATGCTCTGTGTCTCTCTGTCTCTCAATAATAAATAAACATTAAAAAAAAAATAACATTAAATAAATAAATAAATAAATAAGTCATGGGGATGAAAAGTACAGCATAGGAAATATAGTCAATAATATTGTAATAACTGTATGGTGACAGATGGTGGCTACACTCATCATGGTGAGCATTTCATAATGTATATGACTGCTGAGTCACTATGTTGTACACCTGAAACTAATATGCTATATATCAACCGTACTTCAATTAAAAACAAAAAAATAAAGGGGTGCCTGGATAGTTCAGTTGGTTAAGCGTCTGACTTCAGTTTAGGTCATGATCTCAGTTTGTGAGTTCGAGCCCTGCGTCAGCCTCTGGGGCTGACAGCTCAGAGCCCGGAGCCTGCTTCAGATTCTGTGCCTCCCTCTCTGTTACTCCTGCTCATGCTCTGCCTGTCTCTCTCTCAAAAATAAATACAACATTAAAAACTTTTTTTGAAAAAACATTAAAAAATTTAATGGTCATGAGGAATCTTAGTGAGGAAGTAAAAATGTTCTAAAACTAATTTATGGTGGTGGTTGCACCACTCAGTAAAGTCAAAATACAAAAATCATTGAGTTGTACACTTAAAATGTGATTTTGATGATATGTAAAATAGTCTTCAAAAAAACAGCATTAAAAAAATCTTTTAATGTTTATTTATTTTTGACAGACAGAGACAGAGCATGAGTGGGGGAGAGGGAGAGAGAGAGGGACACAGAATCCGAAGCAGGCTCCAGGCTCTGAGGTGTCAACACAGAGCCTGATGCGGGGCTTGAACCCACCAACCACGAGATCATGACTGAGCTGAAGTTGGACACTTAACTGACTGAGCCACCCAGGTACCCCTAAAAAAATTTTTTTAATGCTTATTTATTTTTGAGAGACAGAGAGACACAGAGCATGGGCAGGGGAGGGGCAGAGAGAGAGGGAGACACAGAATCCAAAGCAGGCTCCAGGCTCTGAGGTGTCAGCACAGAGCCCGATGCAGGGCTCAAACTTGCAGACCATGAGATCATGACCTGAGCTGAAGTCGGACCCTTAACCAACTGAGCCACCCAGGCGCCCCTCCAGTGGACTCTTAATATGTGTGCTACCTCATATCATTATACTCATTCCTTGGAATTTCATTTATCCTTTTTCTAAATCTTTGGATGCTTAACCAACTGAGCCACCCAGGTGCCCCCCCCCCCCCCACAAAACAGCATTTTTTTTTTTTTTTAAAGAAAGAATGCCTGCATTCAAAGTTTGGTACATCAGGTAACTAATGTCTATCTCTGGGCAAGTCAGTTAATTGCACTAAACCTTATTGTCTCACGAGTAACATAGGAGAATCTGTATCTTAAGATTGGGTAAGGTTGACAAAAGATAAATATGCTGTGGACCTAAAACAAAGTAAAGTTTCAATTATTGGTAAGTTTTATTGTTTGTCATACCATGGAAGACTTTTTCTTTCTACCTTCCATTCAAAACTCTTATTTCCTCTAAAATTGTGATTAAAGTTATAATAATTGATAGGAAGTTGATAGGAATAATTGATAGGAAGTACTCAGGGAGTTGTTTGCTGGTTGTTTAACCTTTTAACTTGTAGGGCTTAAGAGAACTGAAACAAAATCAAAAGTGTAAGAATTTTATGTGGCATGTATTAGTATTGTAGGTGGTACGCCTCTGGTTCTCCATGTGCTAGTGCTTTCTGGAAGAGGGGATGTGTAGGGACTAGAAGCAGCCAGTTCTGGCCAGGCGTCTGCCCTGAGTTTAAATGACACTTTATATTCCTCTGAAATCTTCTAACCTGGCCCGCTATCAAGCAAAAAAGACTAGGTATGGGAGCTAAATATGTGTGGAATACATTTTAATTACAAATGTTCATTTCATGAAAAGTTTTAAGGAAGGTGATAGTTTCCTTTGATTGAGAAAAAAATGATTATATAGCCACAAAAGAATGAACGCGAATGTATAAATATAATATAGGCTCTTAAACAATTTATATTTTAAATGATAAAACAATTCAGTTGAATTCTAATGTCTGAATTTTCCATATCTGCCCCAGTATAAACCCAGTTCTTAAAACTAAGAGATTTTTATGTAAATATATTAATCTATTCTTCCTGAGACCTTTCCTAGATTTTTTTTCCCTCTAACCTTTTCAACCTGCATGTTTCAGGGAGTATTAACAACTACTAGGGGCAATGTCCACTGAATGATCATTTCTCCTGTTATCTAATTGTTTATTTTGAATCTCTAATTCTCTTTAGTGGCTTTCAGTGGATTGCTTTGCCTGAATTATAGGCTTCCACTCTGGATATACTTACAAAACATGCTAAGTGCCACATTATTTTCCTGAAATTTTCCTAAGCCATCAAATATGCTAGCATTCCTCAGGGTCACACTTGACTTGCCTACCTTCTGCCATCTCGTGTCTAACATGACACTCTAAAATATAAAATTGCAAAATACTTTACTCCCTTTACCGATTAAAAATTTATTTCAAATGCCACATCTTTCAGGACTCTCCCACCACTCTTCTCCACCACACACATACCTGGCCAAGTATATCAAGTGTTTTTTCTTAGATCCTTTTCTTATTGGAACTGTTTGTTGGGAATTATATGTGCATGAGATCAGTTTGGGCACACCGACTGAGTGCATCATCATATGATCCTCACAACCTTGGGAAGTAGGAACTTTACAGATCTCATATTATGGACAAGGAAACTAAGGCTTAAAGAGACTTGCGCCAGGAATCTGTAAGATCATTCCTAAAATAGGATTCTCTTATTCCTGGTCATTTTGAGAACTATACTATCCACATGAAATAACTCACCTAAATACATTTAAAGAAAGCCCTTCACTCCGTTCTCAGCCTCTCTTTGTTCAGAGTAAAAATCTTTGTCTTCTGTGGCTAGACACGGACTGGAAATGCCCAAAAGAGTGAGGTTCATTAGCCCCTGGGATGCTTGAACTGGGCTATTGCCATGAGAGAGTCCATTCCAAAAAAGGGTTTGATTGATGGTCAGGAGACAAGATCCGGGCAGATGGCACAAGCTTGAGTGGACAGAAAGTGTCACTTGTCTTCCACTGGGGAGGGGGAAAAATGGGCAGGACACAAACTTCAAACTAGAAAGTGGAAAACAGACTCTAAGAGGCACAAGACTGAATTTTCTCTTCATTCTTTCTAATGTGAGAGGAAAAGGGTTGTTAAGTGTCTCTGTCCAAAGTAAGGATTGATTTTCAGTGTGCAGAAAAGATGTCACTGGGTAGGCTCTGTACTTCTCACAGCTTGCTCCAATTTTTCACCCATGTAGACTCAAACTGTCAAATTTTCAATAATTTTTAACCCCCTGTTCTAAAAGACCTCCAACTTAATTCCAAGAATGAATGTTCAAGGAAACAGTAGTTTAAAAAACTCCAAATACTTACGATCATGCAAGTTTTCAATTGTTTTCAATATGAAAACAATTTTAAATTAGCTCTTAATTGGTTTGAGTTGTTTACAATCAGTTGAACCAGTTGGAGTCAGTATGCAAACAAAAAGGAGAGAATCTACTTTGAACTCTCCTAACAGTTTTAAACAAACTTCAAAAGCTTCAATGCCATTTGAATTTATTAGTATGGACATAAAAAACACTTTGACAAATTAGAATATGATAGGTTCTTTGAATTTCATTACTGACTTCTTTCAGCAGAATCCTAACTATATTATCTTACCACTCCGGGATATAAATTGCTATCATATTAGTTTTCTTTTTAATTTTGTTTTTGAGAGGGTGAGAGAGAGAGAGAGAGAGAGATCACCTGAGTGAGTGGGGGAGAGGGGTAATGGAGGGGGTGTGGAGAGAATCTGAAGCAGGCTCTATGCTCAGTGTGGAGCCCAGTGTGGGGCTGGATCCCACGACTTGGGGGTCATGACCTGAGTGGAAATCAAGAGTCTGATGCTCAACCAACTGAGCCACGCAGGAGCCCCATATTAGTTTTCTTAAAATGCGTCCTTCATTGACAGTATACAAGGTATACTGACAGTATACAAGGCACAGATAACATTTTTGTCCCTCAAGTTATTGGTTTTGATTCCTCAAATATTACGTAACTAAAACCCAAACTCATTGGCTCATGAAATTTTTGTCACAGTCTGAACTCAGTCTTAATTTTCTTACAGTTTTACAGAAACTTCTTTGTATCTTCTAGCTATTCTGATCCACTGTCTATTCTTCAAACACACTTGAAATTTCTCTTCTTTGAACTCACAATTTGATAAGCTGCAGAGGCATCCTTTATTTTTTGGACCCATTAAAGTTGTTCTTGATGTAAAGAAAATTTTTGTCGAGTTGGTTGCCTGCCATTGAGTCCTTCTTTTTTGGGTAACACACCTTGAGTTCATTTGGGGGAAGCCCTACCTGGCACCCTCTTAATCCTTTCCTGCCATAAAAATTGGTTCATAGATCAGCCCATGACTCAATCTGAGCCAGTCAGACCTAGAAAGAAAGATTTGTTTTTTTACCCTTTACTTGAACCTTTGAGAATATTGTTGGAGTTACCCCCAAGGAGGGAAGTGTCTATTTGAGGAAATGGAGCAGAGAGATGGAGAAAAAAACATCCCAATGACAGTGTTTGAAACTTGGATTAAAAACTTTACATTATAGGAGCCAATAATTTTGTTTTACAATTTCTCCCTCAGACACCAATGTATATTGGCTATTTTGTCACTTACCTCCATTTGCCTCTTCCATTCAGAAGCAAATCATTCTATTCTGTACTCCAACAGAGACAAGAGTTTGGAGCAGTTCCTATGAACAACATGGAACTCACAATCTTATGCATTCTGCCTTTTCTAATTTTATGTCTCTCCATCCATTCAAGAAATTAGAAAATTAGAATATACTGTTTTCATGGTTAAAATAGCTGTGTGTGTGTGTGTGTGTGTGTGTGTGTGTATATCTATATATCTATATATCTATATCTATATCTATATCTATATCTATATATATATATATATCTGTTTTAATGTAAGCCCATCCAAGTTACACAAAATATTCTGCATCTTTCTTAAGAACAACAAAAAAATACAAGTATTTTATGTGAGCTTTAAAAAGGGAAGCAGTACTGAGATTTTCTCTTCACTCTACACCAAAGTGCAAATCCAGTTAATTCTATCACTGACTAGAAGTACAATGAAGACACATTTGTAAATGGATTCTATAGCCTGAGGTGTATAAAGCACTTTAAGGTTGTCTCATCGTGCTCACAATCTTCCCTGACCTCAGTTTAATACTAGAGATGACCTTTACATTATGTTCACAGCTCTGCCGGTGATGTCACCATCTATCTACTGGGCCACCAAAAGAATGCCAGGGGAGAGAATAGTTTCTAGTCACTGTGTTCACCCACTGGGCATCAAAATGGACAACATTAAGGTGTCATCTACAAACACACCATCTTCCATATAAGGAACAGAGATTGATTTGCTGAGGTAGTGTATTTTTCCCACTAAAAAGAATTAAAAAAAAATAGACTTTCTTCCTTCGTAGAAAACATTAATTTCAAACAGGCCAAATAGAGCATTGCAAAGTAAGAGCGCAATGATTTTTAAATTTTTCAATTTATTGTATGTTCAAAGATAAAGATTTACTTAACATTATAGTAAAATTTCCTAAGATGATTCCTTTTATGTTGGAGCAAAGTTGCCTACGAGAAGTTTTCCTGATATAAAAATAACTCACTTTAATATGTAATAATTCTCATGTGTGCATGTTGTATGTATGGTGCACTTACACCGGGCATGCAGATCCTATCTTTAAGAATTTTGCTGATATACAAACTCATTAAGCTTGTCACTAAAGACAAAGGCTTCATGAAAGCATGGGTCATTTTTCCGACCCATGGTCCCTGAACAAGGAATTCTCATTGAGCATGGAGAACCATGGACTGTCATTGTTTGGATCTTCTAAGTTTTGGATCCTAAAGGCAGAATTTATGAAGACACTTACATCTTAAAAAAATTTTTTTTTGAAAGAGAGAGAGATAGCATGTGCACAAGCAGGGGAGGGGCAGAAGGAGGAGAGAGAGAATCTTAACCAGGCTCCATACTCAGTGCAGAGCCAGACACAAGGCTCGATCTCACTACCAGGGGATAATGACCTGACCTGAAATTAAGAGTCAGATGCTTAACTGACTGAGCCACCCAGGCGCCTCCATGAAGACATCTTTAAATTAACACCTCACTCTCTATTTTATACCTCCTATAATCTCATTTTCTGAGTTTAATATTTATAGAAACAACATTTTCAGGCAGTTTTCATTTCACAGTTAAAAAAAACACCCCTCCACACAGATGTAGTTAACATGTATGAATAAGGTTTTGAAATTTTACCAATCATCATTAAAATTTATAACTTGCAAGGAATAACATTTTAATCAAGCCTCAGAAAATTATTAAAATTGCTAAGGCGAGCTCTCTTCCAAACTAGATTCCAAGTAATTTTTGTTTTAACTTCTTTATTTTCTTTGTTAAGTATATACGGATTAATTAGAGTGGGTTTGGCTAAACATCTGGATAAATGTCACATCCTCCCAAAGGGACCTATATAGGCTAAAAAAGGAGTCTGCTATTAGTATACTCCATAATAACTAAGTCATATGTGCTTTTAGTCAACATCCAGGGGAAACATGCCTGTCATAAAAAACATCATATACATTATTACTCCTTGGCTAGCAGATATTTAGATACCATACTTAAGTACTTTCTGGTAGTTCCTCATGAGAACAATTTCTCCTGAGATGAATAGATGAAAGAAGAAAGAAGTAGGGAAGAAGAATTATTAACGTGTGCTTACTTATAAAATTTACATATACTATTCTGGTGCTGAGTTCCTGTTAGCTTTTGGTTTCTGTTGAAGATTCCATAACATGAAGAAAGCACTGTCTTATGAAGTAGTTTTCATCCCTTGTCATATTCTGATCCCCCAGGAGAATTGAGTCAGCCTTAGAGAGAGAGTGTGTGTGTGCAAAGGCAATTCAGGACCTCTTGGTAGCTGACTCAGAAAGCGACTGGGTAGAAAGGAGGGAACATGAGCCAGTTGGGTCCTTCCTGGAATTCTGGCTCTTTTAGTTACTGATTGAATACCATTATGTTACAGACTTGAACTTTCCTGGATGCCCCCACCCCCCATCTCTGTTTACTTCAGTGTAAAATGGCAACGATTTTACATGGCAAATACTATGGAAAACACAAATGGCAAATACTTCAGAAGATGAGAAAAGTGAACAAATACATGAAACACTTCCCACAGAGTTTGACTTTTACAAGACTCTCAAGTACTATTTTAGTTTTTCCTCTCTCTGATAAAGAACACAAAAGCTTTCCTGGCTATTTGATGAATAAAAATCTTATAATTTCAAGACTTCTAAATTTAACAATAATAAAGTCCTTTTTCTAGATTGAGGGCTTTCTATTTTTATAAGTGTATGAATTAACCAGTATTTACTGAGCTCTTATCCAGCATAATTCCCATATTCTAGATGTTTTAGCTTTATTTAGAACAATGAAAACATCTAGTTCCTACTTTGCTCTGTCTATGATATAATTTGAACAATGGAAATTACATGAAAATGGAATACAATTATGGGGAAAAGATATACAATAAATTGTAATGATATCTTTATGTGGAAGTAACATCAATAGACCTGAAGATTCTATCACTAGACTTTCAGATTATTTTATCAAAGGGAGTAAACAATGTGTAGGTTGTTTTCTATAAGTTTCACTCTATGCTGTATTGTGTGTCCATTATCTCCTGTTAAACCTTGTAATGATCCTTTGCCCTAGGTGTTGTTATATACATTTTAAACCAAACAATTATTTCAAACTAAGGAATCCAAATCTTGAACAGATTAAATAATTTACAGAAAGTCATATGGTTAACAAGGGATGAATCTGATATTCCAAATCAAGTTACTCTTTCAGTAAAGTCCATGCCTTTCTTAGCTACCCTCCTTCCATACAGGAAGTTCAGAACTCATTAGTACCAGTGCCTTTAGAGTTGTGGGTTTTTTTGTTTTGTTTTATTTTGTTGCCACCATCACTTCAAGAAGCCATTCCCAAATCATGAGTGTTTGTACAGTCTTCTCTCCCATGTATATACTGAATGTGTCATGGGCAGAGAAGAGTTATATAGAACAGTGACTACTATGTCAGAAACAGAGGTCCCTAGATACCTGAGTTGTGAAGTAGAGAGACGCACTGTTTTTTCCACATATTCAGTATTGTAAACAGTAATTGACTTCCAAAGCCAACACTCCAAAGCCCACTTAGTCTAAATATAACAGAATTATATTACTAATGGTGATATTTTAGCCATTGATGATTTCCTCTTTTTCTCTCTTACCTCCTTTTAATCTTTTGTTTATATAAAAGCCAGAGGCATTGCTTTAAATCTCATTATATCTCTCTGTTGTTTCTACAAAGGTTTGCCTTTTCTGTGTTTGAAGATCCCAATTCTTCACCTATTCTTCAAAATACTGCATAAGCTGTTTTTCACATCTCATATTTTCAGCATCATCTCAAACCACTCTTCCTCTTAGTCTGTGCACTCCAGGTAACTTAGCTTTCTGTCAGATGCTTGAAACACTTCAGGGCCTTTATATATGTCTCTGTCTGGAAATATATTCTCCCCCGTCCTGAGAGTTTTCTCTTTTTTTTAAGTTTATTTATTTTTGAGAGAGAGACATGCACAGAGGAGAGAGAAAGAGAGTGCATGCATGCACGAGCCAGGAAGGGACAGAGAGAATCCCAAGCAGGATCCTTGCTGTCAGCACAGAGCGCAATGCAGGGCTCCATCTCACAAACCACAAGATCATGACCTATGCCAAAATCAAGAGTCGGTTGCTTAACTGACTGAGCCACCCAGGTGCCCCCCACTAAACTTTTTCTTAACTAACCCATGCAGAACACAACCTTATATCTCAGTTTAAATAATCACTTTGAGGAAAATTGTCCCTGACCCACTGTTCTAGATCTGCTGTATGCTTCTATAACTCCATGGACTTCTTCTCCATAGGACTTATGAGAGTTTGGAATTACATTCTTGTGCAATTATTTGATTAGTGTATTCACTATTAAACTGTAAGCTCTTTGATAACAATATCCCTTTTACTGAGCATTGTTCACCTTTGATTTCCTTGCTGTTTCAGTCACTAAAATATGACCAACAACCAGGAGAGGGCCTGGTATAGGTAACCAAAAATTAATTAAATTAATTAAATTAAATTAAAAATTAATTAAATTTGTGGAAAAATAAAGCATATTTTTATAAATTATATTCTTCTTTATTTCTCTATTCTGAATAGATAGTAAAAGACTTACAAAATAAGATGGGAAGATTAGAGAAAAAGAACAAAGCTTGTGGATAAGTTTATTGGAAAGGACACAGTATGTTAGGATATTTGCATTTCATGATTTTATTCACAAAAGAACACCCACTGCAGAGAAGATTCTTTGGGTGGAGACAATGATCCATTTTATGAATGTCAGTTGACTTTTCTATCCTCAGTAACCCCAGTATAAGACCAGTGAATCAATGTACAACATGACCATGGCTTCAAAAAAAGATGGTATAAATGGGCTCAGCAATAAATATTCCATTCAACAAAAATTCTCTGTCAATTGCCACTAATGAGTGCCTAACTTGCCATTTACAAAGGCCAAAGATGAATTCACTATATGGTACCTGAATTCTGGGGACTATCTGTCCATCTGATGGCAAAGTGACTACATTGGATACTTCCATCATGGAGGGGTCCTTGCAGAGATAGATATTTGTTTACTTAATATTTTCTTTTCTTATCTGCTTTACTTTTCTAGCACTGCCATCTATGGATTTATTAAAGGCCTTATTTTCTATCATGACATTCCATGTTTCTGACTAAGGAATTCATTTATTATCCCCCCCCAAAAAAATCAATGAGTTCATATCCATGATATTCATTGCTCTTACAGCATACCATACTAGAAGCAGGTGGCGTTGCAGAACAATGGAACATGAAATAATTTGCTGAAGATTCACTGACAGCTGAAGAGCAAAATCTTGCAAATTTGTGCACTTTCCTAAAAAATGCAGTGCATACTTTGAACCAACAGTCCTTTATGGCCAGTATATACAGATCTAGAAATTAATAGATGGAAGTTAGAATGCCCTTTTTCTTACAAACTTAATAACTCATTAATATTTTCCTTTCTGTCTGAAACCTTTGGGCTATACTAGTTCAAAAATGTTAGTTCAAAAGGGAGAAATAATTCCAACAAGGGACAAAAAAGGATTTTTGAAAATGGAAATTGTGATAGCTACCTGAGTATTTGGGGCTCGTCATGCCAATAGGAAAAGAAGGTAATCTACTCTGCTGTAATAGATGGACGTTATTCAAAGGAGAGAGAGCTTTGTATAGGACCCAATGAAGTATATGGGATCTCTCTTGGTATTTCAATATCAAGTGTTAAATGTTAATAGAAGACTACATATAAACAATAAAGGGAGGATGACTTAGAGACTGGACCTTGAGAAATAAATGTTCAGGTTGTTAGGCCATACGACTATGGGAAATCCTGGCCAGGTGAGGTTAAAGGAATCGATAGTAGAAAAAGGAACTCATAAATGTCAGACACTGTCTTGTGAGCAATGACACATTTTTTCCTCCTTTTCCTATTATTTTAAATAAAGAGTGTTGAGGATGAAACTGCAACTGAACTAGAAGAGGAATTAACATTCTCCAAAAACAGTTACAACTACTAACACTATTTTCCTACTTTTGTCGGGGGGAGGGAATGAAAGTGCTGCCATTGATGTGAGCAATAGTTGGGTCATATTCATAAAAATATGATTCTGCATCATCATTGCTATTCAGAAGTTTCAATATGGCAAGAAAGTGTATGGTTACTGGGTAATCAAAGTGTTGGAAGTGAACAGACATTCCTAGTTGGCACCTGACCCTATCATACTCTTCTTTCTTCTATACTTTCTTCTGTAAAGTCAGGTTGAAGACTGCAAATTACATTTCATATGCTATCTTAACCAACTAGGTTCTAGCTGTCTTCTGGTAATGGAGACCCTATCCCAGATATGAAGGCTGTCAGGTAGAAAGTGTTCTCTTCTGACAGCAGTAGGTGAGCAACCATGGGTTCCTGCAAAAGCACAGGTGATTCCATATTTGTCCCAGAGTTCTGAACGTAGCTGAGTTAGTGGTAGCAGTGGGTAACTCTGGACCACTGAAGGTTATTGCAGGATGTGCCAATAGTTTTAGAGTTCTGGCAGTGACAAGTGTTGTGAATGTGAACACTTTATGGATAACATCCAGCAGATGATGGAGCTTCTGCCCGTATTATATTGCTATTTGAAAATAGTCAAATGGTTTCTAGTTTCCTAACTGGATGCTGGTTCATCTTTATCCCCCCTACCTCTTAATCTTGCCCTAGAGCTCAGTAATTCATCCTCTTCTATCTATATTCACATCTTCTGTGATCTCAACGAGATTTATAGGTTTTATACATATATTTATCTCTGTGCCAGCAACGCTCCAATTTAAATCTCTAAACACATATGTCCAACTGCCCACTTGGCATCTCCACTTGGATAGCTAATAGGAATCCCAAACTTGTTGCCTCCAAAAATTAACTTCTAAACTTTCCTCTCATACTTGTTTCCCTCCCATAATCTTTCTGATTTCGGTTGATGGAAAATCCACCTTCCAACAATGTTAGCATACTTTCAAATGTCTCTTTTTTGTTCATATTCTATATCAAATCCATTAGTAAAATGTATTTTTTCTACTCTGAAAGTATTTCAGAACCTGCTCATTCTTAACCACAATATTTGCTATCACCATCACCTGATTTACTTCAACAGTCTTCTAGATAGTCTGCCCTTCTATCATTATTCCCAATACTTCAAACCAAGTGCCATTTTCAAATTGTCAGTGAGGGGTCCTATAACTCCTCTGCTCAAAATCTTTCAGTGGCTCGCTTCCATTCAAAATCAAATCTGAATTCCTTATATCTGACTCTAAATGAAAAGGCAACAGAAGCAAAAATAAACAAGTGAGACTACATCAAACTCAAAAGCTTCTGGACAGCAAAAGGCAAAACAAAACAAAAAAGACAACCTACTGAATGAGATAAAGCATTTGAAAATTATATATACAATAAGGGGTTAGTAGGGTTAATATCTAAAATACATAAGAAACTCATACAAATCAATAGCCAAAAAACCAACACAATTTAAAAAAATGAGCAGAGGATCTGAATAGCCATTTTTCCAAAGAAGGCATACAGATGGCCAACAGGCACATGAAAAGACACTCAACATCACTAATCATCAGAGAAATGAAAATCAAAACCACAGTGAGATATCACTTCAAGCCTTTTAGAATGGCTATTATAAAAAAGACAACAAATAGTAACTATTGGTGGGAACGTGGAAAAAGGAACCTTTCAACTGTTGGTTGAAATGCAAAATGGTGCAGCCACTATGGAAAACAGTATGAAAGTTTCTCAGATAATTAAAAACATAACCAACTACCGCATGATCCAGCAATGCCACTTCTGGGTATTTATCCAAAGGAAACAAAAACACTAATTTGAAAAGACAGATACACTCCTATGTTTATTGTAGCATTAATGCACCAGACAAGATATGGAAACAACCTAAATGTCCACTAGTGGATGAGTGTATAAAGAAGATATATACAATAAAATATTACTTTGCCATTAAAAAGAATAAAATCTTGCCATTTGTAATAACCTGAATGGATCTTGAGAGCTTTATGCTAAGTGAAATAAGTCAGAGAAAGACAAGTACTAAATCATTTCACTTATATATAGAATCTAAGAACAAAACAAACAACATAAAACAAAACTCATAATTACAGAGAACAGAATGGTGGTGTCAGGGATGAAGAAAATTGAGGGGGTGGGCATAATGAGTGAAGAGGGTCAAAAGGTAAAAACTTCTAGTTATCAAATAAATTAGTCATGGATGCAAAATCCTTAACAAAATACTAGCAAACCAAATTCAATAATACATTAAAAGGATCATATGCCATAACCAAGTGTTGCTCATTTACTCTAGAGATATAAAGATGGCTCAATATCCACCAATATATCCAAGTGATATACCACATTAACAAAAATTATACTATTGTCTGAATAGTACAGAAAAGTATTTGATAAAATTCAACATCCATTTATGATAAGAACTCTCAACAAAGTAGGTATACAGAAGCATACCTCAAATAAATAGACTACATATGACAAACAACAGTTAACATCATACTCAACAGTGAAAAGCCAAAGGCTTTCTTCCTCTAAGATCAGGAACAAGACAGGATGCCTTTCTCACCACTTCTATTCAACATAGTACTGGAAGTCCTAGCCACAACAATAAGACAAGAATAAGAAATAAAAGGCATCCAAATTAGAAGAAAAAGTAAAACAGTCACTATTTGTAGATGGCATGATCCTGAATATAGAAAACCCTAAGGATCCACCAATAAAATCAGAATAAATGAATTTAATGAAGTTGCAGGATACAATATGAATATACATAAATCCATTGCATTTTTATACACTAATAATGAACTATCAGAATGAGAAATTAAGAAAACAATCCCATTTCCAATTGCATCAAAGTTAATAAATCTCTTATGGACTTTAAGAATTAATATTGTTAAAATGTTCATGCTACCCAAAGCAATCTACAGATTCAGTGCAAGCCCATTCAAAATACCAATGACACTTTCCATGGAACTAGAACAAATAATCTTAAAATTTGTATAGAAGCATCAAAGATCCTGAATAGCTGAAGCAATCCTGGGAAAGAACAAAGCTGGAAGTATCATGCTCCTTGATTTCAAACTAACACTACCAAAGTATAATAATCAAAATGGTATGGCACTGGCACAAAAGCAGACACATAGATCCACGGAACATAGAGTCCAGAAATAAGCCCATGTCTATATGATTAATTAATCTTTGACAGGGGAGGCACAAATATACAAACCATGGGTAAAAGAGAGTGTCTTCAATAAATGGTGTGGGGAAACCTGGACGACAAACAAAAGAATGAAACAGGACCATTTTCTTATACCCATACAAAAATACAAAGTCAAAATGAATTAAGGACTTAAATATAAGATTAGAAACAATAACAAATCCGGAATAAAATAAAGGCAGCAAGCTTTTGTACATCAGTCTGAGAAATATTTTTTTGAATCTGTCTCCACAGACAAAACATACGGACTGTATCAAACGAAAACACTTTTGCACAGCAAAGAAAGCTATCAACAAAATGAAAAAGCAACCTACTGAATGGCAAAGGATATTTGCAAGTAATATAACTGATAAGAGGTTAATATCCAAATATAAAAAGAACTTACACAACTAAAAATTAAAAAAATAGACAAACCAAATAAAAAATAGGCAGAGGACCTGAATAGATACTTTTCCAAGAAAGACACATAGATGGGCAACAGATACATGAAACAATGCTCAATAATCAGGGAAATGGATGGGGCGCCTGGGTGGCTCAGTCGGTTAGGCGGCCGACTTCGGCTCAGGTCATGATCTTGCGGCCCGTGAGTTCTAGCCCCACGTCGGGCTCTGTGCTGACAGCTCAGAGCCTGGAGCCTGCTTCATATTCTGTGTCTCCCTCTCTCTGACCCTCCCCTGTTCATGCTCTGTCTCTCCCTGTCTCGAAAATAAACGCTAAAAAAAATAATAATAATCAGGGAAATGGAAATTAAAAACACAGTAAGATAGCATCTCATGCCTATTAGAATGGCTATTATCAAAAAGATAAGAAATGATAACTATTGGCAAGAATGTGGGGAAAAGGAAACCCTTGTGCACGGTTGGTGGGGATGCAAAATGTTGCAGCCACTATGGAAAACAGTATGGAGTTTCCTCAGAAAATTAAAAATAGAACTACCATATAATCCAGCAATTCTACTTCTGAGTATCTGAAGAAAACAAAAACACTAATTCAAAAAGATATATGTACCCCTATATTTATTATTTATTGCAGCATTCTTCAAAATACCCAAGATATGGAAGCAACCTAAGTATTCATTAATAGGTTAATGGATAAAGAAAATATAGCGTACACATGCATACATACATACATGCATACATACATACAAAAAGGTAATATAAAAAAGAATGAAATCTTGTCATTTGCAGCAACGTGGATGGATATGGAGAGTGTTATGCTAAGTGGAATTGTCAGAGAGACGAACACTGCATTATTTCACTTATATGTGGACCCTAAAAACAAAACAAATGAACAATAAAACCAAAACAGAAATGAACTCACTGATACACAAAACAACCTGGTGGTTGCCAAAGTGAGGAGGGTAGGAAGATGGGCAAAATAGGGGAAGAGAATTAAGAATTACAAACTTCCTGGGTGCCTTAGTGGCTCAGTCAAGTTGAGTGTCTGACACCTGCTTTCAGCTCAGGTCATGATCTCATGGTTCATGGGTTGGCATCCCATGTCTGGCTCTGCAATGATGGGCTCTGTGCTATCATGCAGAGCCTGCTTGGGATTCTCTGTCTCCTTTTCTCTCTGTCCCTCCCCTGATCATGTGTGCATGCTCTCTCCCTCTCTCTCTCTTTCTCTCAAAAATAAGTGAATAAACATTAAAAATTTTTTTAAGTTACAAACTTCCAATTCTGGAATAAATAAGACAAGGAACTACAACATACAGCATAGGGAACGTAGTTAATATGTAACAGCTTTGTATGGTGACAGATGGCAGCTACACGATGATCACTTTGTAATGTATATGTGTTGAATCACTATGTTGTATACCTGAAATTAATATAATATTGTATGTCAATGTCACTTCAAAAAATTCTCATCACAAGAAAAAAATTTGTAACTTTGGTGACAGATGGTAACTAGACTTACTGTAGTGATCATTTTGTAGTGTATACAAATATGGAATCATTATGCTATACACTTGAAACGAATATAATGCTATTCATCAATTATACCTCAGTAAAAATCCAAATTCCTTGTAATAGATTACAAGATCTACTTCCTTCCCAGTAGTATCTCTCTGACCTCAATTCCTATAAACCTTCTCTTGATTTATGCTGGGTTTTTTGATATACCATGCCTACCCCCCAATTCAAGCAATTTGTTCTAGCTATTGGTTCTTCCTGATACTCTCTTCCCCTACCACATCTATAAGTCTAACCTACTCATTGTTTAAGTATTTGTTGAATGTTTTCTTCTCAATTACACTTATCCTTACTACCTGTCCCCAATGCTGTAGATGCCATTCACCATCTGAGTTTTTTTCTCAACAAGGCATATATTTATGACATACTAAAATGTTACTATTTATTATTTATTGACTCTCCCACAAGAATATAAATTTAATGAGGGAAGAGATTTATTTTTAACAATCTTTTTCACTTATGCATCATTCCCAATACCTGGCATGCGTAGGTATTCAATGAATCTTTGTTAAATGGTGTAATAAATTTATTTTCTTGTACAGCTATTGTCTCCTGAATCTAGGAGAATTCTCTGAGAATGAGCATTGCTGAAATGTGGAAGCAGATTATCTTTTCCTTCCTGTGTTCTTATCTTACTCCTTCTGTCTCTCTCACAGACACAAATACATACACAACCCCCCCTCAGACATGTTTAGGCACACACATTGAAGAGGAGAAACTTGGTAAGCGTGACCTGAAATATAAAAGGTTGATGTTGCAAGTAAGAGTGGCAAGAAATAAAAAGAAAGAGAGAAAGGAAGGAAGGAAGGAAAGAAGGAGGGAGGGAGACAGGGAGGAAAGAAAGAAAAGAAGTCATGTGAAATTGATTATTTCTGATGAAACAAGGAGTAGGGTTTTAAGCAGCCACTTGAACTGTTGTGCACAGTATGCTTTCATTATTATTCACCCTCGTTTCTTCTCATGCACAAAGAGGGAAATTAAGATAATACCAAAACAATCATCCTACAAGAGAATATTTTTTTATTTTTGGAGATGCTTTCAACAGCTAATGAATGAGACCACTAATTTGCATCAGAGTAGATTGTCATTCTGTATCCTGGAAACCTCTCTTAAAATATATTTTTGGAGCTTATATTATATTGTGCACTCAGGTGAATAATAGGGAGAAGTTTAATGGTACATTTTAGCATTCTCCCTTTATACTCCTTTACCTGCCCCATCAAAAAGCTAGCACAGGTTTGGAATTTCCTAACGACCATAGATTATTATGGAGGCAACTATATTCTCATCACAGTTCTTAATTACCAACAATGTTGTATACATGATAAAGGTGAAAAGTGTATGTGTCTATACATATAGAAATATTTTGTTTAAAGTCCTTTTGAGACCAATTAATTTACCAAACAAATATAAATATCTTCAAGACAAATGCCTACTGATTTGTGGTTACAAATTTGGATTTCCAAGTTGCAGATATATATGGAAACTGAGGATGTTGAGCCTTCTAATAGTTGGCATAAAGACCACAGAAACAGAAAGGAACTCACATTGTCCCAAGGTATTTTCCCTTGCCCTAACCTTCCCTTGGCTACACATTATTAAACATTCTAGAAGTCCCCCGCAGCCTAGGCTAGGAGTTAACAAACTAACCTGGTCTTAAACTAGTTTGTGTCAAGGTGGGCAGTGGTGGTTTACTTTAAAAAAGGCCTAAATGGAATGTTTAAATGGAATATTTTCAGTATCCTGTTGGACTTTTTGGGCTGTGTGGATTGGAGCGCAGAAACCAGAGGCTTAGGAGTTATAAGGTAATTGACATGTCCTTACTTAGAACAGGATAGAGGTTTAGTTAAGGAAAAGTATCTCTGTCTCTGTCATTCTATCTCCTCTCTCTCAAAAGTAAAGCATATGAACTAGTAATAAGGATAAACACACAGGCAATTTTGCCTGCATTTAGCAGATGCTGCCAGTGTGGCACAGGTGGATGGTCACAGATGAGTCTTCCAGAAGACTACTGTTCTCACTCCACCATCTGAGGACACTTCAAGCTCGATATCCAGAAATCTTCTCAATGGGCTTCCCTCTGGATTCAGAAACTAGGTTTTGAACTATTAATCTTTGTTTTTCTTTTCATAGAAACCCCCTCATTAAATGCCTAAATGTTTGTACAATTCAGCAAACATTCTCTACTACCAAGTCTCAACAGATGGTTCAGCAGGTCCTTAATGATCATAAAGCAATTGAAAGAGACAATGGACTGACATTGTTCAGAGGAAGGAAGGATGTCTCTTCTTTCCTCCAATCGGAGGAGGAACTGACAGAGATTCCTCGACCAAACTTCAGTCAAGCTCCTCTGAGCCATTTTCTGGACTAGGCCTTGACCTTTGGACTTCTGAGTCAGTCTTTGCATTGCCCAAGGATCCTGCTAAATAGGTTTAGTCAGAACTCTCCACCTTAATATCTAATCATTCTTGACTGCCTTCAGCAAGTATCCTGTCGAGTTGGTTTAGCGAGAATCTCCATCCCTCTTAATAATTTTCCATCCACAGCCCTGCTCCTTGGTTATAAATCCCGACTTATGGCTGAACCCAACCCCCCTTCTCCCCTACTGCAAACCCCATTGCACTAGTCCACTGAATGAAGTCTTTCTTATCATCTTTAACAAGTATCAGAATAATTTTTTTCTTTAATTTTTTTTTCTCCTCAATATATAGAGGAAAATGCAGGTACCTAGGATGAAACAATAGTTTTCCTGCAACAGAGAACCACCATTGTCAAGGATTAAAAGATATCCAAAGTATTTCAATCTTGTTGGACCAATGTGCTGCATGTTTGCCTCATATCTGATAATTAGTAGTAATATCCAGGTAGTCTCTTAAAGTAATGTAATAGTGTTTGTAATCATGGGTATTAGAATCAGACACACCTATGTTACTATCCTAGCCATGTCAGTTTCATTCTGTGATCTTTAGGTGAACAGTTGACCTTTCTAAGATTTAACACTTCATTTGTTACATGAGCATAATGATGACATATATAATATATTAAATGAGATAATACATAAAAAGAGCATAATATAGTGCCTAAAACACAGTAGGTGCCCAATAAATATTAGCCACTTTGATTTTAAATATTCATAATAATTAAGTACTTTCCAAATATTTTGTTTTGAGTTGTTCCACTTGTTATATCAGACATTCCCAGGAGTCTCTTTAAAGGGGATATGCTACTTAACACCATATTCTGAAATGAGTGATCTCATAGAAAGGTACGTTTGATATGTGAGTTATATATACATACATAATTTTTTCAAAATAAGTCACCCAGTAATTCTTTCTAAACAAATCATAGTCAAAATTTATTTCCTTTCTAATCATGAAAGCCGTCATCTGGAGCCCAGGTAACATTCTGATATTTTATAGGTAATCACAGAAATCCGGTAACTTCTGGTGGATAAGAATATTAATGTGGAAAAAATCCATTTTTCTGTAACTCCTGAGATTAAAATGTGCTACAGAAAGGTGTAGTCAACTCAGTAAGATATTCTTATTGTTGACTTGAACCTTATGGAATCACCACTGAATGTCAAAAGTAATCAAATATCAGCAATTTCACATTTCATAGTAAAAAACTATCAAATTTGTTTCCATGAGTAATGTTAACTACATTTCCCCTTGTGGGTTCTAATTCCAAAAGGATAACTTATTTACTTGAGCCCTATATTTGTCCATGCCAAGCCTAAACGTTCATGGCTTAATTCCCATGCATATGAAGGTGAGGCACTGTAAAATTGGGGTTCTTAGATATAAACAACAGAAATCATTTTGGGTAGCTAAGCAACAAGGCTATTTCCTGGAAAGATCGTCATGGGATAGAAAGGAAGTTTGGAAAACCAGGCTCAGGTACGAAGGCCAAGACCCTAACACTTGTCAATTTAGGATATTTCCATAGTTTGGGACTCTTCTCTCTCTGACATTAGCTCATATGCTACTCCACTGTATCTTCCAAAAATAATCTCTAGTGGACCCTGCACTGTTTTTCTCACTCTCCCAGGTTTGAACTCCTGGGAGGAAGTGTCTGATTAGCTGACCACACATCATGTCACTCTACCTTCTATATGACAACGTCCCCTCATTGTCTTCTGTAATGGAAGACAAAGCCCCACCTCCAACCTTTCCTGTTATTCCTGCCAAATAGGAAGTTTATAAGTTGGGCACATGTACATAGTTTTTTTTTTAAGCTAAAATCCTCTAGATTTACTCCTATATAACATTATGTCATGATAGTACCAGACTGCTACAGACTAGATTTTGCATTTTCAATTATTTTGGTTGTTTATAAATACTCCTATTTAAAAATACATGTACAAATGTGTAAGTCTAAAAACAAAATATGATGAACTAAATAAATGATGAACTAAAACACAGTTTCTAACCCTTAAAAAGTCTGTGGTTCAGAATTGCCCCATATGTATTTGATTTTTCTCAATTGTACTGTCAGTGTAAATTGCTTTTACACAAAGAGTGATATGAAAGTCATATAAAGAACAATCTTTTGTGTGTTTTATTGTGCAAAATATACTTAAGAGAGGACTTCCAGGGATGTTATTCGCAGGTAGAAGTCACACATTTAATCCTTGCGTAGAAAGTACATAAGATTATCAGTTTAACAAAAGGGAAATGAAAATCAATTTTGTGTGAATTTAATAAAAATTGAAAAGTAAATAAACCTGCCTGCTGATGAATATGCTTTCTATTTGAGGGGAAAAAATATTTGCGTTGTCAGTGAATAAATCATCTTTCACAAAAAAAAATGATTTTGTTCTTTTCCAAGGTGAAGAATTTACTTCAGATTAACCTTAAACTTTGGTGTTATAGGAGAAGTTAAAACTTTATTAAGAGATCATAAAACTATATGTAATCAGAATTATTTCACAATAGGAATGAAACTGACTGAATCCTACTTTCCTGAATCTCCCATGATATTTCAGCTCTAAGAAAGATGTCTAGAATCTCAGAGGCAGTGTGTTTTTTACATCAGCACTTCTTAGCACATTATAGTCCCTAGTCTCAATTATCTCTCCCTTTACTCATTTAACAGAAGCCAGGAAAAAAAAAAAAAAAACTCAGTTTCAGAACATGCATTAAAATGTGACCCTTTCCATTGAATTAACAATTGAAATCACTTTAAGTTTCTATCCTAATTATACCTCTTTGTAAATGTTTCCTTCTCTAATTTAAAAAGGGAAGAGGTTTTTGTGTGGGTGTGGCTTTTTGGTTTTTGTTTGTTGTTTTTTATCCCTTTTGGGGAGAGTAGAGAGGTTTGGGGGAAAGCTGCCTTTAATATTAAGGAAAAAAACAAGTTTGTTGGTAAAAAAACTGATTAGAAAGTAATTGAACATTCACTAAATCATAGTTTTAATACAGCAGTTGTATATATTTAAAAACTGTCTTTTAATAGTATTCAAAACATGGTGTTTTTCATTAAACAATGTAAGTTCAATACATGAATTAATTGAGTACAGTACTGGTGAGGTACTCTTCCTATACTTGGGATGATTTTTACCTAATCAACAACTTAGCTGAGAGTACTCATTTGAAGATGGTTGATTGTTAACATAGAGGTGTTGTTTCTTCATCATGAAACAGAAAAGGGTGAAAGGGTCTATTGAACCTTGATTTCTGATCTTGGTAAATTAGCATTATGTTCAATCAGGTTTGGCTATTTGTTTTTTTTCTATTTAATATTTAAATGATGCTATAATAAATATTTGGTATCCTATGTCTGTGAGCAGGAAAGGACATTTTTTTAGGGATGCCAAAAACTAAAGTTCTAAGATTGCAATTTTCATTTTCCCCCAGCTATTTCTATGGGGAACACCATTTTACAGATACCAGATACATTACCATGAAAGAAAAATATCAACAGAGACAAGTTTTGGATTATTTTATTTCCGTGAATAACAAAGTCTTTTTTTCTGAGCGTGAGCATGAATTCATGGTATGTACCTAATCATAGAGAACTTGGTTAAAAGGGGACTGTCGACGGTTCCAGGTCCAGTGGCTAAGTTATCCATATTGTTTTTCCCCAAAGAATAGGATAGCAAAACAAAATGCAAAGGTATCAAAGGAGGGAATAAAAAAATGTATGTATGTCTGCTTTTGCCCCCAGATATATTTAATATGAAGATGTATGTGTATGGTGTGTGTGTGTGTGTGTGTGTGTGTGAGAGAGAGAGAGAGAGAGAGAGAGAGAACCACATATATATCTTAGATGACTCCTTTTAAGTTAGAGGAATTTGGAGCAAATATTAATCCTCTCTAAGGCACAAATATGTGCCACCTCACTTGAGTATTCAGCATCAGATGTGCTGAAACAAAGAGAATAAAACAAACAAAACTAACACAAACTACTAAGAGAAGGCAAGGAGGCATTTGGTATAAGACATCTATATCTTCCTCTCCATCTCCTCCGTTCCAAATCTTCCAAGTCTGTACCCAAAGTGTTTCTACCTCAGAAAGCAAGTCAATGATAAAAGACATGACGTCAGCTGGTGGTAACCTTGACCCTGACTCTGCACGTCTGGGCCCTTGACTTCGGTGTCTTGTACAAGAGGAAAAGTCAGAGAGTTCACATGCAGTCTTACAGCATCATATGAACAAGCATGAGGTGTCCCGTGCTGTGACTGGGAAAGTCCTTTCACTGAACTTCCCTCCTGATTCTGTCACTCAAGGCATCGAATGCAGGCATTTCTTGCATATCCGTTCATTTGCTGAGGATCCACTCAAAAGGCAAAACTTAGTCATTAATGATTCAACTATCCTATATTGATTAGGAAGACAAAGTTTAATGAATCCTAAAAGCAGACCTCTATTTCCAGTCAGCTTTTACTGACAATAAAAAATTATCTAAGGCATGTGCTCGAAATAGTGCATTCTATCAAAAACTTATTCAGGCTGACTTTACTTCAGCTTTACCCAAGATGAGATCATTATAAAAATAATCTAAAGGAGAAAAAAATTCTCCAAGCAACATGTATTTGAAACTCAAATTTCTCAAAAATAAACCAGTCTAGGAGTAAAGATAATGGCCTAATAAGCGTAATAAAACAGTATTTCTGTTTTTGCCACTATGCATAAAATTTCAGAAGCTTCAGCTTTCTTCAGATTTTTCCAACAGATTTTAAGCTGTCCCCATGGGGATAGCCAAAAGCAGTCCATTCAGCTCACATGCAGAGAGTATGGTTTCCTCTTACATATTCTTCTTGGATACCCCAGGGAGCCCTCGACTTCTTTTGTCTCCTACTCCAGCTGCTGTGAGGATATGTCTTTCTTCTAATGCTCTGATGTTCCAGCCCTGATATAGTTCTTTTCTTTTCCTTCATTCTACACAGAGGCTGGATTGGTTTGCTGCTTCCACTAATGTGACTACAGAGATCAATAATTATCTAAATTACGGAAAGCACTGTACTCTGCTATATAGACTACTGGGTTATGGTTTTGCTGTACTTTTCAGGTTTTACAGAGATTTTAAGAAACCAGCTCTAATTCATGTCTCTTATACTCAGATTTCTGCTATATGTCTTTAAAGGAAATGAGGAAACACATAACATCTGATCTGAACCAAATTTTCCATCTTTTCTCAACACTTAAAGTTTATACGCACAGACTCTCTTTATCAAAGAGATTTGTTCTTTCCAAGGAAAGACCCTTTCCTTTATGCAAAAAGACCCTGATAAACACTTAAACAGACTCACTAGAGTTGCTGAAACATATCTGAAACAGATCTCTCAAGCTAAGATCCCATCATCATATATGTACACACATTAAAGTGATAAAATTCTAATTAAGAACAGGCCATTTTATTATTTTAAATATAATGGTGAATGGGCTTCAAATGAATTATTTTATTGTATTTGTGCCATAATTTACATTTAAGACTAAAGAAAATTTCTATTAGAGGAACAAGGAGAGCATCGCTTCTTAATATCATTTTGAATGGTAGGGTACCAGGGTAACTGAGTTTCCTGGAAAGAATCAGTGTTATTCCCAAGAATAACCATGATGGTCATTCTCAAGGCTTCTTGGGGGATTGAAGCACCAAGTACATCATTTTGAGTTATTACAATGATCTATTCAAAGAAGCACTTCTCTAAGAAATTAGTCTTTTGCTTGATAGGCTTTGTTCATGTTTTTCAGACTCAGTCACTCCTAATCCTGTGTGCAACAAACAAATCGCACATGCCCATACCAGTCATTCTCCCATATTTTCAAAATGTTACACATGGGTGGTGCCTTGTCATTTTTACATATTCTATAAAAAATACATACACAGGATAATGTTGATCTAGTAAGAAATTATAACCTGAGTCTAAATGTGACATGGCTTTTAAAAAGGTGTTTATAAACCATATAAGGTTGGGGTTCTTATATGGCTATAAGAAGTTTATAAAGCCCCCTCCCCCCACTTTGATGCTCCTTGAATCCTGGTTAGGATTCAGTCTTCACTTTGGACAGACACCTAAGCCTACCACCATCTGAGTGTATATCTAAATGAGGGAAGTAGATGAGGTTCCAGAAGTCCTGGTCATAAAACTTCCCAAGCATGATATTTTTTTGTATTCTTTTCCAAAAGCTGTCTCCTTTAATCTTATAGTGATAAAATGCAACTTGATTAAATTTTATGTATTGGAATGACTAGTTTTATAAATTTTCAAAATTTTTTCTGTCTTAGCTGCCATGCAAGTAAAGGTTTTGACTAAGAATTTTTTTAAAAAGACTATTTGATATTCCTATAATATTTATTTAATCCATTCCTAAGTGAATATTAATCAAATTTATTATAACAGTGAGGCTATATCCAATCATTCAAAGAGACTTCAAATATCAAATCTGTGTCTTCCTTCTTATTCCGTGACCTTGAGCTCAAGAGGTTGGAGTTCGCAAATGGGGTCTCTTAGACTTTTACATGGATGGGACAAAATAAAGGAAAAAAGACCAGATTTTTGAAAAGTTTGATGTATATCAACTGTGATAGGCTTCCATGTTTGTTTATTTTCCCTAATATCATATTTTGAACCAACTCCCTGACAAAAGGAATCCAATACAATACAGAGGATTCTGGAATCCCAAAGTCATCAAACACCAGGATAGAAATATCAACTCAAAATTTTCCACAATGGAACCTGATTCATAAAACTAAAGATGTTAAAATATGGGTTATCTATAAGGAAAGAAAGAAAAGGGTCTCTATTGAAAAAGGTCTAGAGTAGAGCAAAGAAGAAAAGAGACAGCCAGAAGGAAAATCTGTAAAAGATATCTCTGAGAAAGGTCACTTCAATTGATGTAGGTTTTTCTGTTATGAATTCCTTTTTATGTGTTTAGCTGTTAAATGTTAAAGCTTCCATTTTAAAATGTACTTCAGTTTCACTATGGAATAAGGCTCTAACCCCTGCAAATGATGGTCAGTCTCTACATATGTATTTCATTTTATGTCATGTGCTCTTTGCTCATGCTTTCTATTTTTCTTATTTGGTGCATTGATATAAGGGCACTTATCTGTCTGAAATGTCATTGTGTGAATGTGTATTGATATCCTCTTGTGTAAGTGCCTCAGGGACATTCTTTTCTGATGGATGTCCCAGATGTCAGAGTTTACACCTGTTCCTAAGTGTAAAATGTATATGTTAACTAACAAAAATAAAGTTTTATAAGGCTAATATGATTTTAAATTAAGAAGCTCATGTAAATGGATATAGCAAGGTGTAGAAATAAAACACCTCATATTTGCTTGGAAAACATATTATTTCCAGAAGAATGCAAATATGACATTTGAAGGAGAGGTCTGGATTAAATATCATAAAATTAAGTGACTAAATAGGGTAGCTTAAGTAAATGGTTTCCTGGTTCCCACAGGGTTATGATTTTTCTCCTTGTCCTGACATTAAATAGCCAATAGTTTGGGGGTAGCGGGAAAAAAAAGGGAAAATTAGAAAATAAATGTCAATTTTTGAATATAGAGTTTAATAGTTTTATGAGTTCTTTAAATATAATATAATCCACAATACAGTTAGTGGTGATATGTGTTAATAGAAGCCTAGATGATATTCTCCACTTTATCACTTATTAGTAATAGTTACTCAAACATCCATTCAACAAATATTTAAGTGCTTAATATGTATCATCACTATTTTATATTTCTGTATGTCACAAATCAAAATAGTTCAAAAGACACATAACTGACACCATGTTTCCACTTATCCCAATGGCAGTCCATTCTCTACACAAAGTAATTTTTTTTAAATTTTTTTTAATGTTTATTTATTTTTGAGACAGAGAGAGACAGAACATGAGCAGGGAAGAGGCAGAGAGAGAGACACAGAATGTGAAGCAGGCTCCAAGCTCTGAGCTGTCAGCACAGAGCCCGACATGGGGCTCGAACTCACGAACCGTGAGATCATGACCTGAGCCGAAGTCGGACGCTCAAACGACTGAGCCACCCAGGCACCCCATACACAAAGTAATTTTAAAATATAGAAATATATAGATATAGATAGATATAGATGATATAGACAGATATATAGATAGATACAGATATAGATATATAGATATAGATATAGAAAGATATAGATGATAGAGACAGATAGAGATAGAGATAGAGATGATAGAGATAGAGATAGAGATAGATAGAGATAGATGATAGATCAGATTATTCTACATCACTCCTGCTCAAGACTCCCTGGTAATTTAAATTCATAATAAAACACAAACTCCTTATATGCCTTTAAACCATACTTGATCTGGGTCTTGCCTCCTCCTTTGACTTCACTTCTATTCTCATCTTCAGCTCCCCACCCCTGCCCCAGGTCCCCACCACTGCCACCCATGGTTATCATGTTTCTTCTTTACGTGTATACTCTCTGCCCTTGAATACATCTAGCTGTTTCTACTTCATGGCTTCTACACTGTTACCTCTCATTCATGTTCTCATCAGATCACATGTCATTTATCCTATCCCATCACTATTTTTTTTCCTAGTATTTAGCATTATCTGAAAGGACTCTATGCATTTGTTTACCTGTTTTTATTCTGCCTCTCTGACTAAAGTGCAAGTTCCTTGAGAGCAGGGAACTTGTCCATTGCAGTCACTGTAACTTCTCATGCCAGATATTTCATATAAGTTTCCCATGCCAGGTACTGATATAAGACTTAATATAAAATGTAGTTAATTTATTGAATGAATGATTTAAACTTTTACTGTTGATTAAAACTATCATGCTGAATATTTGTTACTCTATTCTCTTGTAATATGGTAGGCTACTTTGGAAGCCATTGAGAATCTAAGAACTTTGGGTCTCCATATTTCGGTACATTTTGAGTACTAAAGTATTTGGGTTAGTTCTTCCTTAGGTTCATTGATTTATCTTTCTGTTGACAGTAAGTCTTCTTTGAGTAACCAAGACTTCCACCCTACCTCATCTACTACTGTTCTGAAATCAAGAAGAGGCAATTTGGTATGCATTGTGTGTAAACTAAAGGTGAGAAGGTTTTGAAGGAGATCAATTTACAACTATCTGCTTGATAAAATTGTTCCAAGTGAACACACCCGTGTAACTTCCTTCCAAATCAATAAATGCAAATATAATCTACAATGTGGGAGCCTCCTCCTACTTCTTCCCAGTCATTATTTGTTTTCAAAGATCAGAAAATTACTTTGATTTCTATCACCACCAATTAGGTTTTGTTTAAAATTTCACAAAAATAGAAGTAGAAATAGGTTTTTGTTTTGTTCTGTTTTTTGGCTTCTTTGGCTCAACAGGACCTTTGTAAGATTTATCCCTACTGTTGCATGTAAAAGTAGTTCATGCTCATTGTTGTATAATAGTTCACGGCAAATATATATACTACAGTGTATTTATCCTTTCTATTGCTGACAGATACTTGAGCCCTTTCTAGTTATTGGTTGTCACAAATATTGATACTGTGATATATCTGATAGATATTTAGGTAGGATTAGAATTACATAAACTTAGCTATAATAGATCTAGAAAAAATAGATTTCCAAAGTGTGTGAGAATATTACTTGCTCCACAGCATTGTCAACTTCTAAAATTGTCAGCCTTCTTAATTTGCCATTATAGTACTTGTGAAATTGCATCACAGTGTCATATTAATGAGCCAATCCCTGATGAAGTCAAACCACTTTTTATATGTTTATTGGCAATTCTGATATGTTGTTTTACAAAGCTTCTGTTCAAGTGTTTTGATTCAATCTCTATTCGTCTTTGTAATATTGATGTATAGAAGGTGTGTGTGTGTGTGTGTGTGTGTGTGTGTGTGTACATATCCTCAAAATGTCTTTTGTCAGATAATACATTGCAAATATATTCTTCCATTCTTTGATGTCTTTTAACATTCTTTCTTTAAATTTTTCAATGTTTATTCATTTTTGAGAGAGAGAGAGAGAGTGAGAGAGAGAGACAAAGCACAAGCCACAAGCAGAGGAAGGGCAGAGAGAGGAGGAGACACAGAATCTGAAGCAGGCTCCAGGCTCTGAGCTGTCAGCACAGAGCCCGATGCGGAGCTCAAACCCACAAACCGTGAGATCATGACCAGAGTGGAAGTCGGACCCTCAGCCGACTGAGCCACCCAGGCGCCCCTCATCTCTTAACATTCTTAATGGTGAGTCCTGATGGGCAGAAATTTTAGTTTTTGTAAAAATACTTTATTTATCTTTTTTCTTTTATGATTAATCAACTTTATGCTATGCTGCTCCAAAATCATGAAAATATATTCCAATGTTTTATTTTAGAAGGCTTATCATTACAGCTTTTATATTTAGGCTTATTGTCCAAATTAAATTAATTTTCATGTTTGATTTGAAGTACATGTTAAGATTCATTCACAAACGAAACCACAACTAAGCAAATTATAATCAAATTGCTAAAAAAATGATATGGTTATGTGAAATTATAACTTTATTAGAGAGATTTACATTTTGGATAGTGACCTTGAATAGCAGTTTAAAAGAATTTTGAGGCTTGTTTAATTATCTGGCCTCAGAATTCCAAATGGATCTTTAAGGTGGCAAGATAGATACATGTTTCATTTTCAGAGAAACTACCTGAGCAATTTCCAATGTGGTTGTAAGATTTTCTACTTCCAACAGCAATGTACAAGAATTTTAGTTTCCCCATATCCTTGCTAACACTTTTCAATCTTAGCTGTTCCAGTGGGTATCTCATTACAGTTTTAACATTTTCCTAGTAACTAGTGACGTTGAATACCTTTTCAAGCACTTATTGGAAATTCATGTATCTTCCTTTATGGAGTGCCTATTCAAGTCTTTTGTCCATTTTTTTTAAAGTTTATTTATTTATTTTGCGAGAGAGAGAGAGAGAGAGAGAGAGAGAGAGAGGAGGAGCAGAGAGAGAGAGACTGAAAATCCCAAGCAGGCTCTGCACTGCCAGCACAGAGCCTGATGCAGGGCTTGAATTCACGAACATGAAATCATGACCTGAGCTGAAAACAAGAGTCAGACACTTAACTGACTGAGCCACCCAGGTGCCTCTCTTTTGCCCATTTTCAAAATTTGGTTTTGTTGAGTACTTAGAACAAAAGTTGTCATTCTCAGTGTTAATACTTTTGAAAGAAGAGTATAGACAAAATAGGTAAGAATACAGGTGCAGTAAAAGTAGACTCGGCCTCATAGAATACAGTTGGGAATAATTTGGGGAGAGAGTGTTTGGACAGAATCTCAGAGGATTTAGGGTCAGAATTTAAGCCTATGGATTAGTTATTATTTACTACTTGAATATCAGCTTATTCACAGGAAGGGGAGGGTCCACCTAAATAAAACACTGTATTCTCTTTTTTTCTTAAATAATATGAGGCGTAATCATTTGTCTTCAACTTTTAGAAGATTTTTTACTTTTTAAACATTAATAAATTATTAGCATTTAAAACTGACACTTGGTAGCTATTAATAAGGTTTCACATATTTTGAAAATGTAAACTAATGAAATATTTATCTCTTGACAATGTTGAAATTGAAAGCATTACTTTATTATTAATATTTTTAATATGAAATTTATTGTCAAATTGGTTTCCATACAACACCCAGTGCTCATCCCAACAGGTGCCCTTCTCAATGCCCATCTTTATATGTTCTATCATTTATCAGGTTCTTATCATGATATCCATCTTTTAGTTTTCCTTTATTGTTACAAGTGAAATGATACATTTTATAGGTAACTTAGTTGAGAAACAGTGAACTACGTGTAGTTACAAGATACTCGGGAGCTCAGGATTCAATGGCATGCGGTGTGAAAAAGGAATTGAGGTCATTCACTTAAATCTAGATGTCCAGGGCACCCAGTTTGACACATAGGTTACGGAAATCAACATGCTTTGTAAATTTTTTGGAATATCAAACTTCAAACACAGTAAAAATTGTGTTTTTACGAAATATTGATCATTTTTTAGAACTGTGCTTCCACAATGCTGCTTTAGCAAGTTAAAGCAGGACAAGGGGTTCCCAGCAGCATCCCGACACATTCACCTCAAAAGTACTCTGATGCTAGGGGCACCTGGGTGGCTCAGTCGGTTGGGCGTCCCAACTTCGGCTCAGTCATGATCTCATAGCTCCTGAGTTTGAGCCCCGCATTAGGTTCTGTGCTGACAGCTCAGAGCCTGGAGCCTGCTTCAGATTCTGTGTCTCCCTTTCTCTCTGCCCCTTCCCCGCTCACACTCTGTCTCTCTCTCCTTCAAAAATAAATAAACATTAAAAAAAAGTGTTTTTTTTTAAGTACACTGATGCCACTTAACATCCTCTGTTTTCCTTTAGGTTATATTAACTCCAAGATGCTTACCTTTATTTGATATCATACCCATAATAGAATCTCAATTTCCCAGATCATGTTACTGCCTTTGCCAAAAAAACTACTGCCACTATAAAAAAAGAAAAACCCAAGGTTAGCTATTATGTGTAGCTAGTGAATGAGAGTGCTACCTTTTCTGCTTCTCTATTTTCAATACTCTATTGTTATCAATTATCAAAAGCTGTAAAAGATGTTTACTGTAACACGTGAAGCCTCAGAATATAGCTAAGATGAATGTTAAATTACATATAATGTAATCTGCCTGCATAAAAGGACGATATTGTAGATTACATTTTCAACTATGCCACACACTTACCATCAACAGAAAACAACAGAGTTAGCCATGGAGTTGAACCAGCCCATGCCAATTTTGTTATTTCATATGCTGCTCTCAAAACAATAGCTCTGGAAGAAATCCAAATGGAAACTCAATTCAATAGCACTCTATTCCAAAGGGTTTGTGATGGGACCAGAAGTATAACAAATGTGACTTGAGGGCACAATGTTCTAAGAAAAAAAATGGCGTATCTCACATAAAAGATGAGCTGATTACAACTAGTGGGGGGCAAATTATAATATGCGCATGGATATTCTGACACATAAGAACACAAAAACATTTTAGGTGCATGAAATAATATACTCTACACACTCAAAATCTGAAGTTTCACTACCCGATTTAATTTCAGCGCAGAATTCTTTTTGCACCCTACATATTACATATTAAATTATATTACCACTAGTATCACAACCTGTTGCTTTGTTTTCCTTTCATTCGAGAATGTTTCTTCTCTTTCCATTTATTGTAAACTCAATGAAGCTATTTATCACCAGATGACAAACCTGCCAACAATATCTATTTGTACATAGAAGTAGAAAAATTTCTCAGGCAAAATGAGTGCTTTTTTTTCCCCTGAGGTAACAAAATATGTCATTTATCTAGATACAAATGTTTCATTTACATTATTGTAAATATGAGGCAAAAATATAAAGTTCTCACCTTTTGGGGGCTCCTGGGTGGCTCGGTTGGTTAAGCACGTGACTTCAGCTCAGGTCATGATCTCACGGTCTGTGAGTTCAAGCCCCGTGTCAGGCTCTGAGCTGTCGGCACAGCCTGCTTCAGATTCTGTGTCTTCCTCTTTCTCTGCCTCTCCCCCGCTTGTCCTCTCTCTCTCTCTCTCTCAAAATAATATACATTTAAAAACTTTAAAAAAGAAAGATTTAAAATTCTCACCTTCTTAATGATTTCCTGGGGCATGAAACCAGCACAAAGCCAGCAATGTTAGAGTAATTTTCTCATAAATTTGTTACAGATTTACTGTAACAAATAGAAATACTCGTGTGTATGTGTGTCTACAGTCCTTAAGCCATCTTCCCTCGTATCACTCTAAAATCTTGATTTCAAGGATAAAAATTTGGTCCAAATATGAAACATGGCAATGAGAATAAAGGAGTTCCTTTTTTTCTCAATTACATTTAAGTTTCACCATAAAATTGTCCCTATTTCCTTT
The DNA here is from genome assembly GCF_028018385.1 of Neofelis nebulosa. NCBI lineage: Eukaryota > Metazoa > Chordata > Mammalia > Carnivora > Felidae > Neofelis > Neofelis nebulosa. The sequence continues at coordinate 41,919,809 of NC_080786.1, read as the reverse complement.
TCTTAACAAAACGCAAATATTCAAGGGGTTAAATTCCCTAAGGTACACCAGGAAGCAGCTTATCTTTCCCTCTACTTCACATCCTTCTAACCTTCCTTCTGATCTCCCTGTCCTGGCCTTTTGATGGCAACTCAAGCCTATCTTATGAGTTTACAGTGACTTTCAGATATTAGAAGTCTTCATTTCAGATATTAACAACTTTAGCCCAACCCATATCAAAACATCAATTTCTCCTTCCATTTAAATACTACCCCAATCTAGTCTAACCCATGGCCAAGCAAGTAGCATTAAGGAAAGGGACATACACTGTCTATTCTTTTACCCAGGTTTGTGGAGTCTAAAATATTTACAGTTTGGGGAGAGGCACCCTCTTTACAAAAAAAAAATACAACAAATTAGTAATACAAAATTTGGTCCATGGCATCCCAAGGATATCTGTGCAAATGAGGCACTCTGAAGTTTCAGCTTCATTAGCTTCAAGGTAAATCCACTCGTACCTTCACCTTGCACTTCCTCTCTTCCTCCTCATCCTCTTGGTTTTTCCAAGAACAAAAGCACAATGAAGAAGGTTTTGGAAAATGAAAGGTCTTTTTAGTAGTGGAATTATTGGCTATTCTTTCTTGGCTCGCAATGACCAGTTATTTGTCAGAGACTATGAGTCTGGAGTTCTCTCTTGTCCAGCAAGAGAGTGGATGCGGAATTGAATACGAGAGAGGCTAATGTCCAGGAGGAGACAAGAGCCCTAAGCAGGGGTTTTGTCTCCGTATTTATTGAGCTCTCAAGATATTACCCTCGTGGTGAACGTGAAGAAAATAAGATCTTACACACATGGTGAATGTGAAGAAAACAATCAGTAATCAGTAATCATTAACTTGTATGTGTAAGAAGCAAAGGGTCTGGCGGGTAAGTGGAGTTTGTGATCAAAGCATAATAGTATATTGGCATCAGATGGAAAGTAATTTCCTGCAGGTGATATAACAAGTTACTCGTGATCTCGTGACAATATCTCACTAACTAACCTCGGGCATTTTCACTCCATGGTGGCAGCTTTCTGCCCTAAGCTTTTTTCTAACTCATTGATGTAAGTAGAACCTATTTCCCCACAGTTATTGCCCTCTGTCATGGCAAACATCCAACACTTGTAATTTTATGAATCATGTTATTCGATTCTTTATGAACCACCTCCCCTCTCTACCCATCCCATGGTGACCTTCACTATTACATGTTCTATGGTGAAAATGTGGCCATCCTGAGATAACATTTTGATTTCACTCTTGGTTAGTGCCTCTGACAGTTTACCACACTAGGCCTTCTCTATGGCAAGCATGTTTTTGTTTTTGTTTTGTTTTTATTGGTGGTGGTGGTGGTGAGGGAGGGGCACTACTTTCAGTAATACTTCAGTCTAGCTATCTTCCACAGTACCCACTTGGCTCAATGAAACATAAACCCCCTTGTTTGTCAAATTATAGAATTTCAGCTTGCTTCTACTATGGCTTCTCTTCTCTTTACCTCATCAATGTAAGGGTGCTCCAGGCATCATCAGAGCTTAAGAACTTTTTTTCTTAATTTTTAAATGTTTATTTATTTATTTTGAGAGATAGAGTGCACAAGTGGGGGAGGGGCAGAGACAGAGACAGAGACAGAGAATCCCAAGCAGGCTCTGTATTGTCAGCACAGAGCCTCATGCGGGGCTCCTTCTCACAAACTGTGAGATCATGACCTGAGTCGAAATCAAGAGTCCAACGCTTAACTGACTGAGCCACCCAGGTGCCCCCAGCTTGAGAACTTCCAATGTGAGAGTGAGGCTGAAGTTTCTTTGCTGCCAAAATTCAGGCTCTCCTAAAACCTCAATACTCTCTACCCTGATAGCAACACCCTGAGTTTCTGAGCTCAGGAACATGCAATCAGGAACTAGGACCCTGATTTCTCCTTGGCCCCAATTTCTCCTAATCTCTTCAAGGATTTTTTAGACCTTTCTAATTTACTTTAAGGGGTACCTACAAGGAAGGTACCTACCTTCTTATAAATTCCTTCACTTCAAGAAATCCTGTCCTCATCAATATACCCCAATCTCAATCTACATAGGTTTCAGGTGAGCAATGGTTACTGTGCTAGTCTGACTTTCTTTCAACCAGTTCCATTACGATGTGTGTAGTACCTCTCTTTGGTTTGTGGCATTTGTATCAACAACCAATAGCATAAGCAATGTGGCTTTAGCCAAGATTATAAGGTAATGGAGAAGCCCCATTCTAAATGTTGTGCTTTTCTTTCCTGGCTGTGAAATGACCAAGCAGCTATTTAGCCCAAATTAAATACAGGCTTTGTGACCTACAAATAGAGAAGTTATATTGATTCAGCCAGAATTCTGTTCATTTATGGTTTATGGAATACCAGTGTAAAGGTTTGAAAAAAATTGCAGGCACATTATTTTTTTTTTTAATTTTTTTTTCAACGTTTTTTATTTATTTTGGGGACAGAGACAGACAGAGCATGAACGGGGGAGGGGCAGAGAGAGGGAGACACAGAATCGGAAACAGGCTCCAGGCTCCAAGCCATCAGCCCAGAGCCCGACGCGGGGCTCGAACTCACGGACCGCGAGATCGTGACCTGGCTGAAGTCGGACGCTTAACCGACTGCGCCACCCAGGCGCCCCGCAGGCACATTATTTAAGACAGGATATGGACTTTCAGTGATGTCACAAAATTATCAATGTTTAAGATATGTCAGGGCTCACAACTCTCTCTCTATTTTGCACCTGGCTTCTTGATTGATCCTTATTAAATGAAGTTTTTATAATTTCAACATTTTCTTTCCATTTTATACTTTCCAAAAATATTTTAGCAGCTATTCATTGCTGTCCAGAGTCCAGCTTTATTCACTTGGTTATTTAAGCCCCTTTTTTATTAGAGTTGAGCCTTCCGGACAGTCATATTTTTATTCTACTCCAACTTATTTGATCCATTCTAGATAGTCTATTGCCCACTCTCCCAAGAATTTATTTACACCTTCTATACACCTGGAATTCTCCTTTTTCTCTACCTTATCTCCATTCTTCAATAAAATCTCTATAATACATCAACACAGAATAGATGATCCTAATTCACAATTGCTAGTATATATTTTTTCTGCTTATGAGGTACAACTAGTTGGTTATATACTGGTTTTTTTCAGGCACTACCCCTTTTTGAGCCACTACCCTATTCAGAATATATGTAGTGATTTGTCTTCTCAACTGTATTGCAATCTATGAGACTTTGCCTTACATGCATAGAACTACATTTTGAAGGCCCTTATTAAGACTTGCATTTTTAAGAATAACTATGAATAGAATTTTAAGAATATAATTAAGAGGTTCTCTTACATCAACCACGTAAGAGTCACACTGTAAGAAGCAACAATCTCCTCTTCTTCTCCACCATCTGCTTGGCAGCCTCAAAGCAGCAACCATGCATGAATGCATCTCCATCCATGTTGGCCAGGCTGGTGTCCAGATTGGAAATTCCTGCTGGGAGCTCTATTGCCTGGAACATGGCATCCTGCCCACTGATCAGATGCCAGTGACAAGACCATCATGGTGGAGGTTGGACTCCTTCACCACCTTCTTCAGTGAGATGGGTTCTGGCAAGCATATGCCCAGGGCCGTATTTATAGACCTGGAACCCACAGTCATTGATGAGGTTCACACTGGCACCTACCACCACCTTTTCCACCCTGAGTAGCTCATCACAGACAAGAATGATACTGCCAATAACTATGCCCAAGGATGCTACGCCACTGGCAAGAAGATCATTGACTTTGTCTTGGACTGAATTCAGAAACTGGCCAACCCGTGCACGGACTTCAGGGCTTCTTGGTTTTCTACAGCTTTGGAGGGGGAACTGATTCTGGGCTCATCTCCCGGCTAATGGAATGTCTCTCTGTCGATTATGGCAATAAGTCCAAGTTTGAGTTCTCCATTTACCCAACTCCCTAGGTTTCCACAACTGTAGCTGAGCCCTACAACTCCATCCTCACTACCAACCACCCTGGAGCACTCTGATCATGCCTTCATGGTAGATAATGAGGCCTTCTATGATATCTGTCATAGAAACCTCAATATTGAATGCCCAATTTACACTAACCTGAATAGGTCGGTAGGTCAAATGTCATCCTCCGTCACTGCCTCCCTCAGATTTGATGGAGCACTGAATGTTGATCTGACAGAATTCCAGACCAACCTGGTGCCCCATCCTCACAACTACTACTCTCTGGCCACATATTCCCATGTCATCTCTGCTGAGAAAGCCTACCATGAGCAGCCTTCTGTAGTAGAGATCACCAATGTGTGCTCAGAGCCAACCAACCAGATGGTGAAATATGACCCTCACCATGGTAAATACATGGCCTGATGCCTGTGACACCATGGCAACATGGTTCCCAAAGATATCAATGCTGCCATTGCCACCATAAAGACCAATTACAGCATCCAGTTTGTGGACCGGTACTCCACTGGTTTCAAAGTTGTCATTAATCACCAGCCTCCCACTGCAGTCCCTGGTGGAGACCTGGCCAAAGGACAACGAGCTTTGTGCATGCGGGGCAACACCACAGCCACTGCTGAGGCCTGGGCTCACCTGGACCACAAGTTTAACCAGATACATGCCAAATATGCCTTTGTTCACTGGTATGGGGGTGAGGACATGGAGGAAAGAGAGTTTTCTGAGGCCTGTGAGGACATGGCTGCCCTTGAGAAGGATTATGAGGAGGTTGGTGTGGTTTCTGTTGAAGGAGAAGGTGAAGAAGAAGGAGAGGAATACTAAAGTTAAAAATGTCACGTAGGTGCTGCTTTTACAGTTTATTCTGTTTTAAACATTGAAAAGTTGTACTCTGATCAGTTACTTTGTATGTAGCTGTGTATACTCTCATATACAATTACTGACCTATGCTTTAAAACAACACTTTGTTACAGACTCAGGCTATCCATTACTCTTAAGGGTTTGAATAAGGGATTCCCTGTCTTAGACAAAAAAAACAAAACAAAAACAAAAACAAAGAATAGGGGCGCCTGGGTGGCTCAGTCACGTAAGCAGCCAACTCTTGATTTTGGTTCAGGTCATGATCACACAGTTTGTGATATCCAGCCCAGCAGGTTCTGTGCTGACAGAACAGAGCCTGCTTGAGATTCTCTTTCCCAATCACATTCTCTCTTCCCCTCCCCCACTCATGCTTTCTTTCTCTCTCAAAATAAATAAATTTAAAAAACAGAATAGAATTAAAATAATTTACTTTTTTTCTTTTACAAAGCATATGCATGGGGCGGGGAGCGGGGAGACAGATGAAAACAATTCATCAAAGAAGCTGTGACACCTTGCCACGACATATTTTGTTATTATTGACTATGTCTAGTCGGGCAAGGGGCAGTAGGGGGGTCAGTGCAAAAAGAGTTGGAGAGGATCTTGTTGTTTTTCCCCTCTCCCCTGCTCCTTCTTTATTTCATTTGGATTAGATCACATTACATATTGTTTAGTTAACTTTGTCATCCAAAGCATCATTATAATAGACAAAGATGAGGGGCAGAACCTCTCAATCTTTTCCAAGACCATAGTGTGTATATGTAGCTTATGTTTTTGGCATTGTGCTATTGGTTAGAAAGAGGGGTTAATAGAGATCCTATACAGTTGTTTCCAGAAGGCACCTCAAGTGTCCATAATATTGTAACTGTTCCCTATATTTTCACCCTTGGCTCCCTTCAATCCATTATAAATTCAGAAACTGATGTGATGCTTTAAATTATATTTCACACAATTTTCCTTTCTGAAAAGGAAAGTTAAAGTCCTTACAAAATTAAAGTCAGTCCTTACAATTAACTTCAGGGTACTGTATGACTGCCCCCTACTGTCCATTCCATCCACCCTATAATTTCACCTCATCTGCTACTGCTTTCTCCCTTTCTCTTTCACCTTCAGCAACAACTCCACAGGGCCTTTGCACTTGCCATCCCATCAGCCTGCAATGCTCTTCTTCCCAGTTGTCCCATGACCTTTTCTCCTACTTTCTTCAGCTTTCTTAACTTTTTCAGACGTCTCCTTCCCCTATGTTACCCTATTTACATGACATTCCCCCACCTTTTTCAGTTTTGTTTTTTCCCCAGCTCTACATTTTTACCAACTTATTTTATTTATTATCTGTTTTCCTTCAGTGACATATATATTCCGTGAGCACAGTAAGTATTGTGTATTATGTTCATTGCTACATCCCTACCATTCAGAACAGCACCTGACACCAAATAGGACCTCAATGAATATTCGTTGAATGAATGAAACAGCACCTACATGAATGCCGAAGTAGCAAGGCAACGGGGGATACACAAAAATGTGTAAAACATAACCTTTATGATCCAGGAGTCCAAAATGTGTTACAGGAGATCAATATAAACATAATGAAGATAAAACAAGTACAAAATATGTTACAAAAAAGAACTATGGTAAAGACTTCTTTGAATTTGAGTAGGACAACATTAATAATTATGCTTAATCTTGTAGAATGAGATTTAAATATAAGACAATAGGGGTCGCCTGGGTGGCTCAGTCGGTTGGGCGTCTGACTTCGGCTCAGGTCATGATCTCGTGGTCCGTGAGTTCGAGCCCCGCATCGGGCTCTGGGCTGACAGCTCGGAGCCTGGAGCCTGTTTCGGATTCTGTGTCTCCCTCTCTCTCTGACCCTCCCCTGCTCATGCTCTGTCTCTCTCTGTCTCAAAAATAAATAAAACGTTAAAAAAAAATTAAAATAAATAAATAAATAAATAAATAAATAAAAATAAATATAAGACAACAGAAGTAAAAACTAATTCTCAGCTGGGGTGCCTGGGTGGCTCAGTTGGTTAAGCGTCTGACTTCAACTCAGGTCATGATTTCACAGTTCGTGGGTTCAAGCCCCACATCGGGCTCTGTGCTGACAGCTCGGAGCCTGGAGCCTGCTTCAGATTCTGTGTCTCTCGCTCTCTGCCCTTGACACTCTCTCTCTCTCCCAAAATAAACATTAAAAAATAATTACAAAAAAATAAAATGTGCTAATTATTTAAAAAAAAAACTAATTCTCGGCTAATAACCAAGCACGAGAAAAACAAAAAGTCAGTGTTAGGCAAATATGTTGCCTATTAAGTTGGAGTCAATAATGCAATTTGATGGAAGTGTTGAGTATGAGGAAATACAGTGCAGACAGAAAGGTTATATCGGTGTTATGTTGGAGAAGAGTTTTAATGTCAGAGGCAGGGAGTGAGTGATATTTTATGGACAGCAGGGGACCTCGTAAAATTTTCTAGCAGGAAAATGAGATGGTCATGCCTGTGTTTTGGAGGAATAAATGGTAGTGAGGGAGAGGACAAGGACAGATTGGAAGTAGAGAGATTAGTTAGAAAAGTATTAAAATATTTGGGGAAGCACAATGAGGGCTAAAGTAGGGAGTAGCAACAGGAACAGAAATGAAAGAGTAGATTCCAGGGATAACAGAGGGTGGATGGAAAGAACTGGGCGACTAATTTAATGTTTGTTATAAAAGTGCTGTCCGTTATCCATGCTGATAATTTTCTGACTCAACTATCAATGAGAGTGATCATCTGAATTAAAAATTTTGTTGTATTTCTACTCAGTCCTGGGATCTTACAGGTACTAGGATGTGAGAATATGTTCAGAAGCAGAAAGTGTAAGGATCCTTTCTTTGCAATGCACTAAGAATTCATATGGAATAAAAATTTACTCCTAGCCTGAAATTTCCAGCAATGCCAGGAGCTCAGAGTTAGACTAATTTGTGCCTGTAACCATCAGATTCAAACAATGGTCTGGCACATATGGGAAGCCAGTCATCCTCATTTGCCTCAATTCCACTAGGGAATGATAAAAAGAAAAAAAATATATTCTTAACATGAAACATTTCATGCTTGCAAGAGGAAGATGAGCATCTCTTTCAATGAGAATAAAACCTCCAAAAATATCCTTCAAATTTGAGCAGGAGGCTTGCGTACTAGAAAACAAAACACAACAAACAAATAAAGGTGATCAAAACATGCTCAGAATAGCTGAGCAGCAAACAAAGACAGAAAGGGTTATGTTGGGGACACAGCAACATAATTGGATTCCTCTGCCAATCCCGGTAATTAAAATGGAGACACTCCGTACCTTAGTTGCTCTGCAATCCCATAATATGTTTGAGATTAACAACCCTTGAATCTTGGTTTTACTGCTATATTATTTGAATATACAATACGTATCTCTTGCCATTTTCAGAATACACAGATCAAGGTTCCTGGAGGGCTGAGAGGATTTAGAAGCAGCTAACGAGAGAGCCTGACTTACACTCTCCATCTCACTTCCCTTGCTGCCATGGGTATTTTGGCCAAATCTGAACAGAAAACAAACAGAAAAGCGGAAGTAGCAACCTTTGCAGTGATTTAAACCTTTGCTTTCCTATTTCAGAGGGGGAAAAAAAAACAAGTTGCTGCTCTGTTGCTTTGCATAGTCTCTTCTGTTTTGCCAGCATGGTGTGTGTGTGTGTGTGTGTGTGTGTGTGTGTGTGCGCGCGCGCGCGTGTGTGTCTGTGTGTGATCTCACCAGTGCCTTGTAAAAATGAAAGATATAAAATGCGTTGTTGGCTTGAGCTGCCTGGCTGCGTTATCTGTGAGGGACCGTTATCTTCATTGATGCTGCCTTACCCCACAGCCTTAATACCCGCCCCCCACCGTGTCTCAGATCCCATCTGTGGAGGGGGTGGGGGAACTCGGGTCTCCTCACTGGTCTTTGGCCTTACCTGGCTGGTGCCCACAGGTAATGTACAGCTGGCTGGCCACTCCAACCAGCCACACACAGGAGACTCTGCACATACAAAGAGCCCCTCTGCTGCTAAAAGGCTTTTCTGTCTATAGATGGTAATTTCAGCCAAATTCCTGCTTGCAGAGTGATGAGAGCTCCTCTAGACTCTTGTGGAGCTGCTTATCAGGTGGCAGATATGGTATTACAAAGGGAACAGGAAGTACATGCCAGTAATTAATATTATGTCTCGTCCCCAAAGACATTCCTGGTCCCTTTATATGTTAGTTAGCTGATCCTCCAAATCCTCTGAGAGGTAATGATGAAGTTCATATAAACACTGAGCTTTCTATCTAATTTCAGCTATTAAAAGGGAGGGAGGCAAACAAACAAATAAAACAGGTTGGCAATGCCTAAGAAAAACCTCAGCAATATTGGGTATGCAATCCAGAGGACAGGGACTTGGGCACCTTGTTTTTCTGGCTGCAGGGGTAGTTTCCAGTAGGTCTGCTCATTGTGATGGGTATTCCAAGCAGCCTGGAGTAAAAGGAAGTTGAAAGGGCTAAAAGAGAAAGCACAGGAAGACTCTGCACCATTTTACTTCTGTTTCATCCCTGGACTAATACCTTTTGCAGAACAAGACCCTGCCAACAGCAACTCGTCACTAGTCTGCCTGGCATGGTGCAAAAGAGAGCCCCGTTCGTAGCCAACCTGTCTGGTTAGTGAACGAGGCGGTGAGCAGGAGACCAGAGGTCAATCAGTGATTGCTCTTACCTCAGTGTACACATCTGTCCGTCTTTACAGGGTCCTGGCGATAGTGAGAGAACAAGTGGAAACTCACACTTTTAAAAATGACTTAACGTTATACATCAACTACATGTTGGCATTAAAATAATAGGCATTCCTAAGGTAAATGTGTAGTCTAAGCCTGTGGAAAATCCTAGAATTCATGCTTTTGATCATTCATTTATTCAATAGATATTCACTGCAAGCTTCGCTGTGGCATCAGCCGCTGCTGGGCAGTACACATGACGATCCCCGTTTTCAGAGGGTTTATAGACTAGACGATCAAGTTGGTTGGATAATGCTTGAGAAAAATGGGACATCATAAGCAGACATAAATGCTGTTAGAAGTATTGACTGGAGAGAACAAAGGCGGATTTCTTTTTTAAAAACAAGATGTATTCCTCCAACCCACCCCACCCCCATCTCCTATGTTACACTGTTACAATTTTATTTTTTATTTTTTCCCCAATATATGAAGTTTATTGTCAAATTGGTTTCCATACAACACCCAGTGCTCATCCCAAAAGGTGCCCTCCTCAAACTGTTACAATTTTAAAAGGACTCAGAGATTATACAGGAGAGGGAGCCCAGCCCCAGTACAGTCCCATGAATGCTGAATATGATCTGCCCCCAAAGAATCAAAACAGCCAGTGGAAATCTGATCATTGTGTTATTTCTAAGAGGAAATGCCATCCTATCTTTGTGATTTAATTGAGTTAAAAAATTCCAATTTGTGACTGACTGGGTCATCTTCATTATTTCAGGGGGATCATGCCATCTCTTGACTCACGATGGCCAAATATTTTTGATTCATATACAGTAAAAATAAAACATGACATACTTTACCTTGAGGACAAAGGCAAGGCACTGTAAAAAAAAAACAACTGATGAAGTGTCAAAACTCCTCCAATAAGGACAATCTTTGCATTCATAAGGTCTTTATTTTTTTAAAGACACCATTTCTCTAGCACCCATTAGCAAAATCAAAATATATTTTTCCTCCAGAAAAGTCACACTAACCTCTTATAACTATTTCGGTCGGTGGAAAAATACCCTGATTGAAACCACGAACACTACTTCTTCTGAACACCAGTATCGCACCAATGGCTGTTGGAATCTGAGTATTTGAGTTCAAGTAGAATTTTCGGATCTGAGAATATCAGGAGGAAAAATGCTCAAGTCTGGGTCCACATATGCTCAGCAGGAGTTACACTTCATAGCAGATGCTCCAGGGGGAGAAGAGAAGCAGATGTAGCTGTGGAGAGGAGCCGGCCTCGTCTCTGGGATGCTGTTCCACATAGCTGGGGCTCAGCGCTTGTGAATCTGGGCGCCGCACAGCATTATGGCGGGTGCAGTGGTTCAGTTGTTATTAGTGAGTGTCATTGTGCCCTGATTGCAGGCACTCAAGTGTTCAGAAGGGGAATCAGGGGTACCAAATGGAGAAAAACAATACACAGGAGCCTAATATCTTTAAGCGGGTAAATTATCTTTTCCTTGAGAAAGCAGAAAATGTTAATGGCTGAGTCTGCCAAGACATTTTATAACAGAGGTAAATAAAGAAACAAAAGATTGTTCGAGTACTTTCGTGTGCAATTAAAGCACGTTATTCGCTACCCTGAATGAATCTGGGATCACTGACTTAAATGTATGGATATGCCATAAAGAGGTGCGAGTTGGCTTGATTTTTGTCTTTGTGAAAAATACTTTGTAACTGGAGATTTTTCATTTGTGCAGTCACATTTGATATGTCTATACTGCATCAGAATTTGAGTAAAAGTAAGCTCTATTCCTGTTTATCTTCTATCTTTTCCCTCTTACAATCCATCTTATTGGACTACTTTTCCATCAAGACTAAATTTTGTTAATCAAAGTTTCTTTTGTTTTAGATGATAAAACAGTTCCCAATCTATAAAATTACATTAGGGGAAAAAAAAGGTAAGAGTCTGTGAAATAAGGGGTTGTCAGAAACAGCAGAGCTGAGCAGGCTGGACAATGGTGGCTGAGTCTCCCTGCCTGTCTCCTCAGTCTCAAAGGGGATGCTTTTACCTGTGACACTAAGGAAGTTAGGCCTACCTTCCCCTCTGGGGATTTCTGGACACGTTGAAGGAGAACTGACCTCTTTACCCCCAAACTGTGCCGGCACTTGACTATTCCACTGGTCAAATGGCAGAAGGCAATAAATGGAAGTTACTCTGCTGATGTCACAACAGAATACATTTGACTGCTAAAATAATCTCCCAAGTGTCCTTCCTTCATCCCGCTCACAAATGACAAGTAGATTGATAGAAGAAAATATGTCATATCCTAAGAGGAGGTGACATGACAAAGTAGAATAATCATAGGATGTGTTTTCAGATCTCTTGGGTTCGTGTTCAAGCACTGCCTTTACCAGCTGTGAATAGTAAGTCATTTCATCTTCCCGAGCTTCATAATCCAAATATATAAAATGATAATGCCCCTGCCACCTAATTTACAGTGATCCCATGGTGACTGAATGAGAAATGGATATGCAAGCATATTTTCAACCCACAAGCATAAGATTATTGATATTTCCTTGTACATGGCATGTTCTCAATATAATATGTACATATTGAATGAAAGACTTGATGTACTACGAAACCCTTCTAAATAAGGCAAAATAAACAGGATGGGCCCTCCCTACCACCAAAAAGAAGAAGAGGGAGGAGAAGAGACAGGAGGGGGAGGGGTTGGAGAAAAGGAACGGTGGATAGAGTAACCTCTTCAAAAAAATATTCGGTTTATCTACTGAAGCCAACATTTCATATGCATTGAGGGTAGACTCTTCCCCTACACATACTGAAAATATATTCAATTTCCAGAACTCTCATCCTGATTTGGAAGTTGATATCTTTCCTTTGTGGCACATCTCATTTTTATTTTTAGCTGAAAAGGGAAATTTGCACTCATTGACAAGAAAGATATTCTTCATTTGCTGCTTAAATGTCTACATTTAAGACATGGGTGTTTATTCAATATGTTTTTATAATGACGTCTCTTAAAAAATGGAATAAATAACATTTGATTATGGCAAGTAATATAATGAATCCAACTACAAACTATGAAAACTGAATCACTGTACAATGCAAGTTAAATCATAATGAAATAATTTGAGTTTAATTTGAATGTAATAACCCATTACATCTTCACATCTTTTCTTTCTTTTAATATAGTGAGCTAATTACCTCCTTAAAACCTTTATATACAAACATGTATAAGAGCCAGAAAAGTATTCTGCTCTCTGAACTCCAAAAACACTTAGGATAAAAATATATATTTCAGATGAATTCAGTAGATTGTTACTGAGAAATTATTTTTATGCACTTCACTGTCATGTTAGGGTGAAGCGCATATTCCTTTTCAGATTTTCCAGTCACTTTTATGTCTTTTAATATTTTTTAATCTTAAGTTCTTCCCTTTTCCTGTTTATTTTTAATTCTTTTGGTTTGAAGAGTAAATAGCCTGCTTTAATGCTCTTAGCGTTTTCATTTACAACTTTAGTGTGCATTTATTTTTGACAGAGAGAGTGAGCAGGGAAGGGGCAGAGAGAGAGGTAGACAGAGGAACTGAAGTGGTCTCTGTACCGACAGCAAAAAATCCTTATGTGGGGCTCTAACTCACGAACCCATGAACCACGAGATCGTGCCCTGAGCCGAAGTCGATGCTTAGGCACCTGAGTCACCCAAGGTGCCCCTACAATTTTTTTAAAGTTTTTAAATTTATTTACTTATTTATTTTGAGAGAGAGAGAGAGAGAGAGGGAGAGAGAGAGAGAGAGAGAGGGAGAGAGAGAGAGAGAGAGAGAGAGAGAGAGAGAGAGAGAGAGACAGGGTGAGAGCAGGAGAGAGGCAGAGAGAGAGGGAGATGGAGGGTCCCAAGCAGGATCCACGCTGTGGGCACAGAGCCTAATGTGAGGCTTGAACTCAGGAACCATGAGATTATGACCTGAGCCAAAACCAAGAGTCAGAGGCTTAAACGACCGAGCCACCTAGGTCCCCCCACAATCTTAAAGCACGGATTATTCTCCAACTGTATTATCACAAGTTACCATAGTGGTTGACTTCTCCTTTCTGTAGATGAGGAAATTTTACTCTTTTTAACTGCTGCCTTTCCAACTTCTGAATTTTAGTTTATGTTAACTGGTATTTCGACGCAGAGTACCTTTTCCGCTGATAAGATTTTTTCCCAGACCTCCTTTATCATACAGTTCTATTAGAATTCCCGTGATAAATTTGACTTTTCTCAGCATTTCAACTTTTCTAATAAACAAGACATAACAAAAATAGATACTGCATACATACACTGGCAAGTATTTTTTAATTTTCCCCGGTGTTATCTGGTGAAAAAACTGGCCACTTATTTTGAATCATTAGTTTCTATATTTCGGGTCATTTTTGATTTCCATTGTCTTATTCCAGATTTGTTGAACCTATCAGTACTGTTTATAAAGGTCTTTGGAATTTATTTGTGGTAGTTTTTAGTAAAGTACACAGAAAAGATAGGAAAAGGAACGAATGACCGTTGGTGGCTTTGATGTCAACAAGAATTTAAATCACAGACTACCTTTTAAAAACATAATATATATTTAATCATGGAAGAGGTCAATTTCAGGGAAGTTGGTCAAGCAGTTTTTGTCCGATACAATCTCAGTAATTAAATGAAATCATAGATGTAAGAAATCGTCATCGGCAAATTGGCAAGGCTCACTAAACAAAATGTGCACTTGAGACCACTCAATGCAATTCTGGTCCCATGACCCTTGTCAGTACTGCTGCCACAATAATTCTTATGTTGAACCCAGATGCACATTCTACCAGTCTTACATAAGCAAAGACAACCACTTTCTTTTGGGCTTCCTTCTTGTCAGCCTTAATAAGGTGCTTCATCTTACTGACCATTATGGTGCTACCCCAAGAGCCAAAGATCTTTGATTATGATTGTTAAATTTATTTTAAAGAACATATTTTCCTCTTCAAAAACAATTTTTAAGCACTTGCTTTTTATTTTGGAATTGCACATGCTTTGGAGTTACATCCTTTTATAACCCAAACTTCCCTTCCTCTTCCTTATCTCCGTTTACCTCTGGTTTAACTGCCAATGTGCTTTTCATTAACTGTTTTTATTGGGTAACATAAAAGGCATAGTTCCTGAACTCCTATATATGTAAGGTTGTTTTTCAATTAATTTCTCATGCGATCGAAAACTCAGATATATGGAATTTGGGGTCAAACCATTTTCTTCAGCAAGAAGTCTGTAGACATTGCCAAATCTTCTGGAGTTTGGGTTATCGAGTAGACATTTGAGGCAAATCCGATCAGTGATTGATTGATTGATTGATTGATTGATTTTGCAAATTTTATTTTCTTCAGATGCCTATAGAATTTTGTTAAAAAATTATATTACATTCAAAAATTTAACCAGAGTGAGCCCAACACTTCTTCAGGACTGTAGAGTTCATTCCAGAGCAGTGTAAGCTGTGGTGTTTATGTCATCTGTCTACGTTGCATTATAACTTTCTGTTTTCTAGTGCATCTGCCAACTAGACATTGTCTCTTTAGCCCCAGTGACAGCTTCATCTTCAACCCGTATCTTTTTTTTTTTAATTTTTTTTTCAACGTTTTTTATTTATTTTTGGGACAGAGAGAGACAGAGCATGAACGGGGGAGGGGCAGAGAGAGAGGGAGACACAGAATCGGAAACAGGCTCCAGGCTCCGAGCCATCAGCCCGGAGCCCGACGCGGGGCTCGAACTCACGGACCGCGAGATCGTGACCTGGCTGAAGTCGGACGCTTAACCGACTGCGCCACCCAGGCGCCCCTCAACCCGTATCTTTAACACGCTGCACAGTACTTGGTACAATATAGCTTTCAAAAAAATTTTGTTGAGGGAATGAGTAAGCAAGCAAACCTCCCTTAAACCTCCCTTCAAATTCCAGAATGCAACAAAATTTTTTTCCACTGAAGTTCAGGGCAAGCCCACAGATAAGCAGAAATGAGGATTAAAAGTCTGTATATTTTTTAAGAAACTTTGAGAAAAAACATTAAAATATTATGGCAAATATGAAAACATGGTTCCTAATAATGCACTATCAACTATTAAGATTGAAATGCAGCTGTTTTATCTTTGTTACATCTGTTGATTATTTCATAGATGTTTACTTTGTTATGTGGTTGGTGATTTTTGGTGGTATGATTATTTCCAGTGGGCACTGTCTTTCCTGGGAAAAGCCTGGAAAGCATACACAGGATTTTTAAGTTTGCCCCTGAGAGGGACAGAATTCACTTGCAAAACACTGAGAAGAAATTGAATCTCCTAGCTGCATGTGGGTAGGCTTGGATTTCCATTTCTCCCACGTGATTTTTTTCTACCAGAGCTGTAGATAGATGGAAGGCTTCCGTGATGTACTTCAGGATAAACAGCAGAGTGTGCTTTTGGTCCTAAGTGTATTTGGAGGCTTCATGCCTTTGAAGGCATGAGGGCTTCATCTTGTATCTTTACTTGAGCATCAAAACCCAGGATCTAACCTCATAAAGTTAAAATCTATGCTGGAAAACCCTAGGCCCACCCTGCCTTCAGTTCTGCATTGACCGTGTTCCTGCCTCATTCATAGCATCTGACAACTTTTTTGTTTCAATTTTATTATTTGAGTTCAACTATATGATATTTAAAAGTTTTTATCTATACATCATTGGTATGTATTTGAAGCAGAAGTTCACTCTGCTTCTGACTTGACATGCATTCACCTTTTTATTTCCGGTGCCTTCTCAAATGTAGACCACAGTTGCTCAAATGTTTATGGAATTAATTATTGATAAGTGAATAAAACAGATGTGAACACCTGAAGTACTGATGTTTGTTAAAAGGGTGGAGAATAAGCCACAAAATGGTCTCCCTTATAGGACCAGGAAAAAGAAAATAATAAAAAATAATAATGGGAAATACAGCAGTGTAAAAAAAAAAAAAAGCAGACAATAAAGCACTAAGGAATAACTTCTGTGATTTGCAAAATTTGGTCTGAGACTTGACTTCTATAGGGAAATAAAACAAAAGTCCTCATTATGACCCTAGGACCCTAAATTGCCATGTTGATACTTCACTTATTTTATTATATTAAGCTTCTGTTGCTCTTCATAAAATAAACACTATAAAAATTCTGCCAAAAATGAAAGAATATGTCATTGAAAATAAATAGTGAAAATGCCATCTAATGCAAATTTCTGGTAGCAAATTCCTCTCCATGACACCCCCAGCTTGACAAATTTGGATCATACTGTGGATGTATAATTTTTTTGGCAATAATGCCAGTTTTCTCCCAAACAGAAACTATGTGTTCACCGCTTTCCAGATGTACAACTCCCTCTGGTTAATTCTTACAAAAATGGCTTTCATTGTTCAAAAAAAAAAACAAAACACAATTTGAACAAGTTTCTTTGTGTCTTTATTGTTTCATTTGATAAAAGCCAGTTTATCTACCCAGCACATACATTGCCTTCTCAAAGTACCTTGTGGCAGCCTAGCTTTTTTTTTTTTTTTTTTAATCTGCATTTGCTAAATTTAGGATGAACGGTAGGATAATCCTTGCTAGGAAAGTGGATTATAAAGATAAAAGAAAGAAGCATTAAGTTCTTTCCCCAACCAGTTCCAAATGTGCCTTTATGCCTATAATATCCCATAAACACCAGGGCAATTGCACCAGCTGCTCTTGACTCTCCGAGGGCATGATATTTCCTCTCATTCTGGCACCAGCCACCACCCCAAAGGAAAGAAACTCTCACAAGCCAGAAGTAGACAGGCGGCACTTTCACCAGGACTATAGATAAACACTAGGACCTGATAGCTCTCTGCTGACAGTCAATTCCTATAAAAATAAAAAAGTAAAGTATAAAAAGACACTCAATCCAGACATAAAAACAGGTTTTTGGATATTTTTGCATTATATCCTTCTGATATTTTATTAGGACGATATCCAGAACTCTTGGCAATGATGCATTAAATGGGAGTGAGGTGAAAAAAAAAAAGAGGGGTTTAACTCACCGATTAATACATGGTTTGCTCACTTCCATTAGCAGGAGCACTTTCTTTTGCGTTACTGTATTTTTGTATATTTGGCTTATGTTAAAGCAAGAAACACCATTCAAATACCATAGAGCATGAGGTATACATCATGCTTCACTTTATGGCTTTATTTCATGCTATCAAATGGTGAGACTAGACTAGACACTTTCTTACTCTTAAAACACACATAAAACAAAACCACACCCTCAAAAAGCACTGAGAAGTGCTAATGATGCTGTCACTAATGATGCTGTCCCGAAGCATCATTATCTCAACATTCTTGAACACTGGCCACAAATTACTGTGTTACTGATACTGAAAATAAATAAATTAATTAAATAACAACAAAAGGAAAAAAAAGAGTGCACCATCCCAAGCTTGAGCAACTAATAATGATTGTCCAAAGGGGTGTCCATATATTGTGGCAATTCTTTTACATGTATTCACCTCAACTCTTCACTAAATTCCCATCATACCCCCACCTTGTCCTGGCTCTATACTGGAGAGAGGCAGAAAAATCACAACCCACTGAATCCTCATTCAATATGATGAGTGCATATAAGGGTACCTATCTACCTCTTTAGAACAGGCAGATAAAGCTTCAGCAAATTTTTCAGAAGAAAACCTAGATTTCAGTCTTATCCCTGACACTGCTGAGATTTGATGCTGGTTATTTAATTTTTTAAAACCTCTGTTTTTTCATCTGTAAAATGAAAATACTGTAAAATACCCTACACCATTTCTTCCTCAGTGTTTTTTGCCACCACAGGGTGAAATATAGCGCACGAGAACCTTTTTGAGACGGTTTATAATCGTCCCTGTTTGGGGAAGGTTTACATTTGGTATATACAGCTGACAGTGAGAACTTCCTATGGGCCAGATACTGTTCTAAGTGATTGAATATTTAACTCACTCAGTGCTCACAACAACCATAGAGAGGATTATTGCCCCTATTTGACAGATCGGTAAACTGAGACCCTAAGAGAATAAGTGACTCATAGATGTTGTTCATCTTTACATTCTACCAAAGCTTTATGGATGCCACTGACTGAACTGGTACCACGCTTACGCTATGACACAAGTAACTGGAGTCTAAAGTGGTTTAGCTATACTATTGTGCGACATTTGAGTCCTCAAAAACAATACCAGCCAATATGAAGGTAAGGTTGGAATCGATACACCAAGTATCTGAATTGTCTACATGGAAACAATGGAGTCCAGGCATGGAAGGACAAAGGTTAATGACAGTGACCTGCTTTTGAATGGCCCATAACTGCGTAAGATTAGACTTTTATGTCATAATCAGTTTGGTGGTGTTATGACCACAGTCTATGGAGGCCACAGCAGGAAAAAAGGGTGGTGGGGAGAATTTGGGAAATCCTACCACACCACACTCTACTGGTAGGAGATGAAAATGTTACCAACCGAAATTGCCTGAGCAGGGGAAGGCTGAGAACAGGAAGAAATAGGTATTATTAAATTGTTCATATAATCTGGAAGGCAGCCTCAAAGAATGCATTAGAGTCTTTCTACACATATCGTACTGTTTGACAAGAACAGCAAGTCCTTAGGGGGTGATCATAAGTAGTAATGGCAATAACAGCACTTTTATGGGGAAGGCAGAAATGTGGATGCATTCATGGGTGTATTACGGGGTGTATGGTCCACCTTTTAGCTATTTTCTCTCTTTTTCTTAGAGACTATTGTTACTTCCAACTTAACAATCACCTAATTGCTCAACATTATTTCCCAGCGTTCATGTCAGTTTCCAAAGAAATGGATGATTTTCTTTTTTGGCCGTAGACATGGCATCTTTTATCCATTGCTTAATAACAAAGCTTAATGGCTTAAAAAACAACTTCGTCTCACAGTTTCTGTGGGTCAGGCATCTGGGGACACTTAGCTAGGTACCTCTGACTCTGGGCATCTTGAAAGATGTTGTCCAGGACCTCAGTCATCTCAGGGTTCAACCGAGGAAGGATCTACTTCCAAGCTCATTCCCATGGTTGTTGGCTGGATATACTTCTTTTGCAGACTGCTGGGCCACGAGCCTCAGTTCCTCACTGGCTATTGGCTAGAGGCTGCCCTCAATTCGTTGCCACATCACCTCTTCATATCACAGCTCAAACACGATAGCTTTCTGGGAAACCATTGGACACGAGTGTCTTCTAGATTTGGGCCTTCGCTTGTGACATTTAGAGGCCAGGTAGTTTCAGGTATTGGTAAACTAAGAGTTTAAGATAAAAACAGTGGAAGGCGATAGCTAACCTCAAGTGTCCAACGTCTTTGGGAACCAGAAGGTCCAGGAACTGAGAGTCCACACACCTGGTGCATCTTTCACATGAATGCTGAAGTCATTATAATCGCTGACGGGAGTTGGAGTGCACAGAAAATTCTGAGAATCAAAGGGAAGGCGTCACAAATGTAAGACAGGGTGACAACATGACACGGGAAGCAAGGAAAATCCCTGATCGCACTGGGGACATAGATTCTGGGAGTGTGAGACATTAAACTGCGTCTGATTGGGTGAATTGTAAGACAAGTGGTGACCTCTAGGGAGGCCCAGGTTATTTCAGTCCAGGAGGTGGAAGGCCATGTTCACTGCAGTTATTGTGGATCTAGAAGAGTATCTTTATCATAAAGTGTTAAGTCCAGAATTGCCCAAAGAAGTGGTCAACATAATAAACAAGAGCTATAGTAAGTGTCCCCCCCCCCCCACCCCGCCACCGAGTGCTTCACTTGCCCCGTTACCTCCTATACTTCTTAGTTATTCTCTATGTAAAAGACTGGGAGGTGAATTTTTTAACAACGAGAAACTTAAAAAATTATTAAAAAATGAGTAGATAATTTATAAACAGAGAAAAATTACAGTTCAGAGCATGTACTAGTTTCCTAGAGCTGCTGTAAAAATTTTTCTACAGCTGGATGCTTTAAAGCAAGAGAAATGTATTCTCTCACAGTTCTGGAAGCTAGAAATCTGAAAGCAAGGTATTTCCAGGTCTCTGCTCTCACTAAAAGTTCTAGAGAAAAAATCTTCCGTGCCTCTCCCTAGCTTCTGGTGGTTGCTAGCAATGATTGGCATTCCCGGCTTATAGCTGCATAGCTTCAATATCTACCTCTGCTTTCACATGTTCTCTTCCCTTTGTGTGTATCTTTGTGTCTCCAAATCTTCCTTTCCTTATAAAGTTTCCAGTCGTTTGACTTAGAGCCCAGTCTGACCTTACCTTAACTTGAGTATATCTTCAAGACCCTATTTCCAAATCAGGTCACGTTCATAGGTACCACGGGTTAGGACATTGTCTTTTGAGGGAACATAATTCAACCAACTACAGATAATTATCAGATAATTCTTGGACTTTCAACACTAATTTTCACAAGCCATATCATCCACTAAAAGAAGAGATGACACAATGAACCTTAGGGTATTTCTTATTCAGTTAAACTACGGTCTCATGGCCCTAGAGCAGAAACTGAAAAGAAGTTATTTCCTCAACCCCAATTAAGTGAGTTCTTTTTCGTTAAGTTGCTCAGCCTTTAATTGCGATATCTTCCCTTTTCAGAAAGTGTTGTACAAATAATGACTAAATGCATATGAACGAATTTAGATTAGACATAGCCTTAGCCTTGGTGATGTTTTTGTGGTGCTTTGCTCTTCACACTTCCAGGGCTGAAAACACTGTAGGGAGCTGAGCAATTGAGGAAAACGGAGGGAAGAGGGGCAATACATCAGAGCTGTTTTCCCACTTCAAGTGACTTGACTCTAAGCTTTCCCACCAGTTCAGGGTTCTCTGGGGTGGAATGCTTAACATCCAAACAACGTGCAAATGCATACCGTGAAACAATATGCAGCCTCCTTCCCATAAACACCATGGGGAGAAAGAAAAAGGTGTTTTTTTTTACCATGTTGTCAAATGACTTTGGTCACAAAGGAAGTGTGAAAGCAAAGAGATTTCTCCCGCCCCCCCCCCACCCGGCCTTATCACTGCAAATATGTGCTGTCACGTGGACTGGCTCTCAGGTCTGTACAATATAAAACCTCTGAATAGAGATGCTATACGTGAATGTACAAAGGGTGAGGTGCATTTAAAGTTTTTTTACATGGTCAACTGAAATACATACTAGTTTTTTTTGTTTTTTTTTTTTTAAGGAAGCTACCATCTTTTATCCTTTTTTCAACCATTAGTGAACAATAATTCCTGAGGAATTACGAATGTGGAGTTAGTTCACTTATTTTGCAAAAAAAAAAAAATAATGAAGACCAAATTTTATACATACATACACGTAATTTTTTTAAGAGAGAGAGAAAGGGAGAGCGCAAACAGGGGAGAGGGGCAGGGGAGAGAAGAAAGAATTTCAAGCAAGCTCCTCTCCGAGCACAGAGTCCAACACAAGGCTTGATCCCACGACCCTGAGATCATGACCTGAGCTGAAATCAAGAGTCAGACACTCAATCAACTCAAGCCACCCTGGCCCCCCCAAATGTTTTCATCTTTAACTGTCTTTGTTCTCTCTGATGACAACATTTTCCTTTTTTATTATTGACTTATTTTTCTTTTTGAAATTTTGACATTAGTTTCAATGTCATAAGGTTATCTTTAGACATAATTTGTGAGTGCATGATGTGATTCCTATTGTATTTTCTTCACCTCATTTTCATCACCATAGACTTTCACCAGATCCCATTTAACTCACAAACGCATCCCATGTAGTCGTGTTCTCACAAGTGGTCTTTGCCTGACTTCTCTTCTCTTTAGTCCATTTTGTCAGCCAGCACTATCGCAAACTATGAAAGCAAGTCATATTGAACTCTCGGTGTACCATTTCTCAACTAACTCTCTTCTTCCAATATACAAAACTCAATTTCCCATTGGCTTTAAAACCTACCACTAGGAACTCAACACTCCCCCTGGGTGAATTATTTTTGGTGTATGCCTGTTGACCTGCAAGCACAGTTATTTATTCCTCAACAGTCCTGTCTGGGACACTTTTCTCAATCTCTGAACCTAATAATCAAAGCCCTTTCCACATCATTCTTCTGTATACAACTTTGGCCTATGCTATCCCAGCTTCAGTTTTTTTTTTTTTTTTTTACCTGTAAAATGAATGGTTGGAATAATTATTATAAGAATTTAAGAGTGCCTGGGTGGCTCAGTTGGTTAAATGTCGGATTCTTGATTTTGGCTCAGGTCATGATCTCACAGTTCATGAGATCAAGATTGCTCTTGCTCTCTCTCTCAAAATAAATAAACTTCTAAAAAAAATCCATGAATTTATGTCTTTTGTAGTTATTTATTTATTTATTTATTTATTTATTTATTTATTTATTTTGAGAGAGAGAGAGAGAGACTGAGAGTGCAAGCAGGGGAGAGGGGCAAAGGGGTAAAAGGAGAGAGAGAGAGAGAGAGAGAGAGAGAGAGAGAGAGAGAGAGAGAGAGAGAGATATCTCAAGCAGACTCCACACTAGCTGGGAGTTGGACTGGGGCTCGATGTTACGACCCTGTGATCATGACCTGAGCCAAAATCGAGTCCTACGCTCAACCAGTTGAGCCACCCAAGTGCCCCAATCTTGTATAGTCTTTTAAACCCGGCGCAAGCTCTATTGGCTAAGTACTATTTTAAATTAATCTTATGAAAGCTCAGTAAGAAATTCTATTTGATATAAGAATATACTGCTTCATCTCATAATTTACACTCTACCCCAAATCTCATAAGTAGAAAAGAATGTAAAAATAAATGTAATAAACAAAAATATAGGCTTTACCAAAAACGGATGTTTTGAGAGCCTTTGCTTCGACTCTGAGCTCCACTGCTGCTGGCATATTGCTAAGAGTAAACTATTCAGTTGAAATTTCAAGTGACGTAGTGCCTGGATGGCTCAGTCAGTTAAGTGTCCAACTCTTGATTTCAGCTCAGGTCATGATCTCAAGATTCATGAGTTCAAGCCCCGTGTTGGGATTGACAGCACAGAGCCCCATGTTGGGATTGACAGCACAGCACAGAGTGGTTGGGATTCTCTCTCTCTGTCTCTCTCTCTCCCCCTCCCCTGCTCATGCTGTCTGTCTCTCTCTCTGTCTCTGTCTCTGTCTCTCTCTCAAAATAAATAAATAAACTTAAAAAATTAAATTTCAAGTTAAAACAAGTGGTTTTTGTTAGTGTAATTGATGAGTGATGAGCTATTTTATTCTTAAAGAGTCAAGTGGAAAATAATCATCTGATTAGATAGAATCTTGACAAGAATGTTGATGGTACACTGTAATGTGTAAAATAAAATCTACACATGTTTTCTTTCCCATATTGCTATGTAAAAAAGAGAAATCAGAAGACTTTAGAACAGAGATGATAAGATGAAAGGTCCTGATCTTTTGGATGATGACATGTGTAATGTGAAAAATACAATAAATAAATAAAAATACAATGAAGACAATCCATTATTAGCATAATGGCTTAAATAAATTTTTAAAGTATGTATGCATGATGCAAAGATCTTTTCAGCAGCTAAACTAAATGTGATATTTTTACTTCAAGGTAACTTAAAACTAGAAAGCCAGTTTCAAGATGATTTAGTATAGTGTTAGTACAGGATTAAGGGAAATAAATACCCAAGTTACATCTGGGGATATGAAGTACGTCTGATTAAAGCTAGTAACAAAGAAATAGGAAAAATATTCAATTCTACATATTTACTAAAAAAGAGACAGATGTTTCTGTATAGAATTATTTCCTTAATTGCAGCATTGGGTAAGTTCAATTGTTTAAAATATTAACTTTTAAGTAATAAAGAATGTGTGATTTATCAGTTTGCATCTCAGAAACATCTCTAATTCTTAAATTTTGCTATTTAGGTAGGGTGATGGTGGCCATCCAAGATATTAAACTTAAATTCATTCATTCTATCAATTATATTGATTCAAGAAAAGTTTATTGTTTGCCTGTATGTTGTCAGAATTGAAATGTTGAAGGATGAAGAAATAAATATTTATTACCTATTAATGTACATGGCATTTTGCTAGCTATTATGGGACTGTCTAGGTGAGAGCTTACAATTCTCTAGATCCATGGTGTTATGGGGTGAGTTGTATCCTCCACAAATTCGTATGTTGAAAACCTAACCTCTACTACCTCAGAGTAAGACTGTATTTGGAGACAAGACCATTCAAAAGGTGGCTAAGTAATGAGGCTTCTGGGTGGGTCCTACTCTGATCTGCCTCGTGTCCTTACAAGAAGAGGAAATTTGGCCACATGATGGGACACCATGTGCACAGAGAAAAGACTATTTGAAGACACAGCAAGAAGCCAACCATTCATTTATAAGCCAAGGACAGAGACCTCAGAAGAAACCAAACCTGCTACCACCTTGACCTTGGGCTTCTTGACTCCAGGACTGTGAGAAAATAAATTTCTGTTGTTTAAGCCTCCCTCTGTGATATTTTGCCATGACATCCCTAGAAGACTAACACACATGGGTAAAAGCCTGAAGCAATTCCTGTGAGTTGCTTCAGAAGCCTTTCCATTTATAACACTGCATTGTCAAGGTTCAGCCTGAAGGAATGATTGCACCAAAAGATATCTGCTCAGTGACTCCTGTTTCAGCTCTTCTGGTGACTCACTGTTCTATTATAAACATACGCTGCCAGAAAAGGTCTGCCCACCCTGGCTTACTTCTGCTCTGCATTTCTGGACACCAGTTCTGTTTCTACCCATTTGATTGTCCTGGCACTACCTAGGGTCTCCCTGGGCAGCCAAACTTCAGTAGGCATCACTACTAAAACTTAATCTTGCTGAACTTCAAATGGTGCCAATGAACTACCTACCCCACCAGCTTCTCTGTGCTTCCCAGAGCCATCACTGGGGTGAGGTGACCCTACACCGGCATGGCCCCAGGCATGAGTGCGTCCTGGGCCTTTGCACCTTTGGCATTTCACTCTCCTCATCAGAATTCCAGCACTGCTGGTACCACACATTTCCCCAGCATTCCTTAGTCCAAGTGCTTGACATTCTCTCAGAACATATACGGTGTCGTTAATCCTTGAGAATAAGTGCTAAATGAATGATATAAGTGAATTCTTCAGGAGCTGAGGGAAAATTTGCTCTACCTTCAGACTACAAAAATAGCTTCATAACATGAGGAGCCCGAAGGATAGAATTTTACCAGTGTCTAGAAGGTAGAATCTTCAAAACCAACCATAGGAGGAGACGGATTATAAGTACCACAGTAACTGATTCAAAAACCTCAGAGAAAACCTGGGCTGCAAGTAGCCTGTCACTTACCAGCTGTGTAGCACGGAGCAAATTACAGCCTCTCTGAACCTCTATTTCCTCATGGGTTTATTTAGGTGATTAGAAATAACCCATGTAAAATGACTTACTTTGTGCCAGGCAAATGGCCTGGACTCATTAAATGGTTCTACACTTATTATCATTGTTTCTTGATTAATGCAAATCTAACCGCCATCATCTCAGCAGGCCTCATTTTAGCACTCACATGACAGACATCAGAAATCAAAATTGACCTTAGCAATGATTTAGTCCAGTCTCCTCATTTTTCAGGGAAAATTAACGCCCAGAGAAATTAAATGACTAGCCCCAGGTTATAGAGCCAGTTGGTGGCAGTGACAGTCACAGTCACAGAACATATGATTGCTTACTCAGGTTCAGAATACTTCTCATTTCAGAGGATTTCTTTAACAGTAGTGCACACATCTTAGCAAACATGCATTTTTACATGTATACTAATTACATATTGTCAGTGAACTGAAATAAACGGAATAATTATTAAATCTAGGCGCTGGGTAGTGCGGCACATTTATACTCAGGACCACCCAACGTACAAAGTAATTGAGGGTTCCTGACTGTCTAATCTCCATCACAAGCCCCGACCCTGCCAAACAGGGACAGAGTTCATGGTCGAAATTTTAACTTGGCTAATTATTAGTATCTCAGACTCTGGATTAAATGTTTTTTTCAGGAAAGTGCTTTCTGTTCCAGACTGCCACTTGCAAGTCTCCAAATGGCAAATGGGAATGTGGAGAGGGGACACAAGGGGGCATCCTGCCTTTGCAGAAGTGGAGATGACACCTGGGGCTCCTGGGGTGACCTCTGGGCCCTCTGGCTGGTCCATCCTCAGGATCCTTGTACTGTGTTCTGAGGTAAAGCATAAACCTGTGACTTGTTCTCTTAGACGCTTCAGGTCTCGATGGTCCTCTCCTCTTATTTTCAAAACCACCTCCCATGTGGTGCCTGATTAGACCATTTGTGCTGTGGCTTTGCACCATGATCACCCGTGTCTTGCAAGGGTAGTCCCAGGTAGGCCTCCTAGCTCTGGTCTCAGCTACCTTCCATCTTCTCCATGGGGCTTGTGGGCCCTTCTGAGTCCCATCCATGCCCCACAAAACAAGGGCATCTCTGTGCATTTTTTTTTTTTCAGAAACGCTCTCTGCTTAATTCTGCCATTTTCTCAGATACTCTGTCTGCTTAATGCTGCCATATCTTCATTTTTTTCTGTGCCATGTCTGACCCACGTTGCTATAAATACCACAGTGTAGAGGTTGTCTTTTCAGAGTTCAAAATAGAAGTGGGCAAAACCCCTTCTGATTTGTCTTTCCCCTCAATTAACTCCACACCTCTGACTGGGATTTCACAATAGCTAGTGAAAGCTCTGACCCTTTTGTCACAATCTGCTTTTTTCTCCACCTTGGTGTCTGTCTTTCTTCCCAGACTTCATTGGATCATAAGGAACTCTCATGACCCTTTCTCTTCAGTCTACTTCAAACTCTTCTTCTGACATAATTTCCTGTGCCTTCTCCACACTTTGGATATTAAATACCTATGTTTTGAGTCAGATAGGCTACGATATCAATACTAGAGTTTCCAGAATCTAGGAACTAGTATTTAATTGGGACAAATAATATTAATATCTGTGTCAAAAATGGCTTAAAACTCTTCAAAGATTTTTCTTTTCACTGGGAATAAAATGCAAACTTGCTACCATAACTTATAGGGCCTAGTATCACCTGCCCCCCCCTCCACCTTCCAACCTCATTTCATTCGTCTCCTTGGCCATTCACCCCAAATACATATATCATATCAAGGAAGCCAATGCCCCATTCAGAATCTTTTTTTCTCATTCTCTTTTCTGGAGCTTTGCAGACCCAGCTTCTTCTTATCTTTTAGGTCTCAGCTTAAAAATCACCTCTCCAGGGGCACCTGGGTGGCTCAGCTGGTTAAACATCTGACTCGATTTCAGCTCAGGACATGATCTCACAGTTTGTGAGTTCGGGCCCTACATCAGGCTCTGCAATGACAGCGCAGGGCCTGCTTGGGATTCTCTGTCTCCCTCTCTCTCTGCTTCTCTTTCTCTAAAATAAATAAACATGAAAAAAAAAAACTCTCCAAAAAGGAATTCTCTGAGCTTCTTATTGAAAAATTTTGGAAATTAGTACTCATTGCCTCCAGCCATTTGTTTCTAAAACCTTGGTTATATCCCTCATGGTGCTTAAGACAATTTGAAACTATTTTTTCTCATTAGTATGTTTGTTCATGCTTTCTCAATAGAACAGAAAATGCATGGTACCTGAGACTGTGTACTTACCTTGTTCACCGTTTTTATCCCTAGAACTAAATAGTGTTTGGAGGATAGCAGACACTCCATATGGAAGGAATTAATGAATTAATGAATATATATTGATATGCTAGGAGTCATCATAAAGCTGACATTTTCTTATGTACCTAGATTATTTATACTTTTGAGAATATTATAAGTTCTATAATACAGAATTATGGCACATAAAAACTCAAAATCCTGTGATGTTTTTACCTAAGGGTATAGTTTTCCAAAAAGACTAAATGACATGTATTAAAAAAAGGAGAAACCTTAGAATTTGACTATATTTCAGACTAACATCTTATTTTCTTTCTAATGACTTTATCCATTTTATTGCTACTTAGTCTGCAATACTTCTGTTCTCCGTTGCACATTCTTTTATATAAAACATCTGTTATCTCTGTCGCACAAACTTGAACATCCTCTTAACAAATGACAGTTATAGCTGACCCTTGAACAACAGGGATCTGAACTGTGCAGGTGCACTTACATGCAGATCTTTTACAATGAATACAGCACAGTATTGTAAATGTATTTTCTCTTCCTTATAAATTTCTTAATAACATTTTCTTTTCTCTAGTTTACTTGATTGTATCATGTAGCATATATAATACATATAACATACAAAGTATGTTCATCAATTGTTATGTTATTGGCAAAGCCTCTCATGAACAGGAGGCCATTATTAGTTAAGTTTTGGGGAAGTCAAGAGTTATGCATGGACTTTGAGCATGTGAGGGTTGATGGTCTACATTGTTCAAGGGTCAACTATTATCAGATGTCTGCTTTTCAAGTATATAAACACCAGCAGATACACATTTATGGAAATTTTACTAAAAGTTAAATTTATGCTAAAAGTATAAATTATTCTAATTTTTATTAATAATTATTATACCAAAATTATAATTATTATTATACTAAAATTATGATAATTAGTACGATAATATTATACTATATTAATATTATACTAAAAGTATATTAATATTATACTAAAAGTATATATTATTCTATCTGGGGATAATAAAGGGCAATTGTCACCTGATACTGTTGGTACCTTGTAATGAAGCACATCAAAGCAGTTTTTTTCAGCTAAAGCTGATAGAAAAATGGCAGAGCAATGGCCGTTTCTTCATTATTTCCTTTCCCCTTTTCTTCTTCTAGGACAAAATGGAAAACATGTTATTAAAATACCAATTATATTACTCAACTGGAATATACATAAAGATAAACTTACAAGGAACAAGATTTAATAGAATTTTGTGACTAGGCTTGCATTGTAATTTTCATTTAATTGTCCGTTATTCAGAATTAAACCTCTGTTTTTCTGCTATAGCTCAATTACCTACTTAGAAAGTCATTTTATTGTATGGCAGAAACTATTCATTTCTATATATTCTTTCTTTTAATTAACCATTGCTTCATGTGGGTTCTAGATTTATAGTTTGAATCTTGAAACAATAGATTTTACGTGTTTGGGGTTGGATTGGAGGTTAATGATTTTAATAGTTCAGTTATAATTTAGCTTCCTCAGTGTAAGTCTCTATAGTGTTTTACGCTGGTGTTTTTCTGAGCCTATATGTTCCCACCAGTCCTAAAAAAAAAAAGAAAAAAATCCTAATTTTATCTTTGTTCCCTGCATGATTCAACAGAACTGAAATTTAAACAAGAAAAAAATAACCACATTGAGACAGAGGCTGTTCCTATTCTGTAATAATATCTATTCATGAAGAAAAAGGCATCACACTTTTGCCTTTTAATTCTAGGCATTCATTCATTTGCCATATTCATCTAATACAACCTTATTTGAAAAAACAGAATATGCAGATATTAAATTTTTAATTATAAACATAACTGATAATTTAAATCTTATTTTCTTTCCATATTGATTAAACAGAAAAAAATTGCTTTACCTTTCAACATGGACAAATGTATTTATTTTATGAATAATATATGGAGTATTAATTTCTTGACAGCCTCCCATGGCCAATTTAACTGTAAGATGAATCATATTAGCTGCCCTCTACTGAATGTACAAACTGTGGTATTCATGGGTTAATTTTCTAGGTCTTTGTTTCATTCATGTCTTTTTTTATTTTTTTATGTTTATTTCTTTCTGAGAGTCAGAAAGAGAGCATGAGTGGAAGAAGAACAGGAGGGAGGGAGACACAGAATCCAAACCAGGCTTCAGGCTCTAAGCTGTCAGCACAGAGCCCGATGCGGGGCTTGAACCCACAAACTGTGAGACCATGACCTGAGCCAAAATTGGTTGTTTAACTGACTGAACCACCCAGGCGTCCCTCATCCGTGTCTTTTGTATGGTACAATATAAGTTTTGTACATTGTAAAATATTAGTTTTTACTAGTTTTTGCTTAATGATTTCTTTCAGTCTCATAAAACATTGACAGATAACTAGAGAGTGTCAAAACTTAGATTGTTTTGTACTGAAAGATTTTCTTTAAATGAAATTAAAATTGCTGAATATATTAAAGCTCTAATACTCATGCTATTATGTTGGTAATGTTCCATATTTCATAAAAAGTGTATATATGATTAATTAGTTCTTGAATTATATCAAGAGCACATGTCGCCAGTTTGTTCACCGACTGAATAATTGAGACATTGGCTGGGAGGTTAGATTTATCTTTTTACTCTCAAGCTCTGTATGAAATAAGTAAAAATCTGATTACATTTTATTCTTTATCACTAACTTTTTGCCTCCCCCTCCTCTTTCCTTCTTCCTCCTCCTCCTACTTTTCTTTATTCTCCTCCTCCTTCCCTTTTTTCATACACCCCCCCCCCGTTTTTAATTTGTACCATTTACAGTAAGGAAAATAGCACCTTTGTATCCACTTAGTGTTTGTCAGTACACCTTGACAAATACCTGTACTATTATTTTTTTAAGTTTATTTATTTATTTT
Organism: Neofelis nebulosa; assembly: GCF_028018385.1. Lineage (NCBI taxonomy): Eukaryota > Metazoa > Chordata > Mammalia > Carnivora > Felidae > Neofelis > Neofelis nebulosa. Next base: position 41,888,652 of record NC_080786.1, on the reverse strand, counting down.
GAGAGAGAGAATGAGAGAGTGGCAGAGAGGGAGAGAGAGAGAACTCCGAGCAGGTTCCACACTGTCAATGCTGAACACGACCCAGGGCTTGAACTCTTGAACTCTGTGAGATCACAACCTGAGCCAAAACCAAGAGCCAGACACTTAACTGACTGAGCCACCGAGGTGCCCCAACACCTGTACTGTTTTTTTTTTTTAAGTTTATTTATTTTGAGAGAGGAGCCTGCAGGAGGGGAAGAGAGAGAGAGAGAGTGAGAGAGTGAGAATCCCAAGCAGGTTCTACACTGTCAGTGTGGAGCCCGACGTGGGGCTTGAACTCACGAATCATGAGATCATGATTTGAGCCGAAATCAAGAGTCAGGTGCTCAACCGACTGAGCCACCCATGGGACCCCACCTGTAATATTTTTACTCTTGGTCTCTTAAGTATGGAGTAATTCCTATTGGATTATCATTATTGCTTCCGTGCTCTGTGTAAAGAGTTTGTTTGTTCAGGGGCGCCTGGGTGGCTCAGTCGGTTAAGCGTCTGACTTCGGTTCAGGTCATGATCTCACGGTCCGTGAGTTCGAGCCCCACATCGGGCTCTGTGCTGACAGCTCAGAGCCTGGAACCCGCTTCAGATTCTGTGTCTCCCTCTCTCTCTGACCCTCCCTCGTTCATGCTCTGTCTCTCTCTGTCTCAAAAATAAATAAACATTAAAAGAATATTTAAAAAAAGAGTTTTGTTCATACAGCTGTATTTTAACTAGACGAAAGTTAAGAACAAATTTTAATAATTAAAATGCATTTAATTAAATTTAATGTCCCCAAAGTTTGGAGATTTTATTGCTATTTTCGATGGAGCCATATAAAATTGTTAATGCAAGTTTTTATAAAGATATATTATTAAAGCTTTAAATTTCCATCGAAAAATTAAATGAATACAGAAGTATATAAAGAAAAATGTCATAGCTCTCTGCTTATCATCTTTAAATGTTCACACAGAAGGCAGTACTGATAAGTGCACACTTCCATAATTTTTAAAAATATATATAAACATATCCATGCAAAAACAAACACATAAATATATTTTTTAAGGAAAACTGGATCACAAAATACAGACTGTTTTAAAACCAGATTTTTAAAATGAATACTTTTTCAAGGATATCTGTATTTTTAAAATTATTTTAAAATTATGTGCTTAGGCAAGTATTTTAGGTATAAGTGACATAGGTATGACATTCATATTATTGACATGATATGCTTTTCATCTTTAACTACAAAATGGAGGAGCAAAGCAAAAACAAAAACCTAAGCATGGTTCAGGTGAAATTCCATTAAGTTGCAATAGGTGATTTATTTGAAATTCCAGAATTTGTTATTTTGGGGGCTTAGATTTTTTTCATCTGACAAACATGCATGAGGTGAGAAGACATCGGTCTGGTTGGTGTCTGATAACCTGTAAAGACAGCACTTTATAATTCCATAATACAGGTTACACACACAATTAACAGCAGTGGTGATCGCAATAGTGGAATAAATTGTAAATTGTATTGTGTTTATTAAAAGATTTTAATATAATCTTAATGTTACCCAGAGTAATTGTACTCTGAATACAATAGAACTTTTTCTTTCATATACAATTCTAAGTTGTGTGGAAGCTTAGTCATCAAAGTTGTCAGAAATTTAGGCTCCTTCCATTTTGTTGTTCTTCCATCCTGAACAGTAGCTCCCATCTCATGGCCCGAAAAGGTTGTTGTGGCTCCTACGGTCATGGCCACCTTCTAGCCAGCCAGATGAATAAGATGGGAAATGAAATGCTGTCTCACACCCTTTAAAAGCAGGGGTGCCTGGGTGGCTCAGTCGGTTAAGATTCCAACTTTGGCTCAGGTCATGATCTGATGGTTTCATGAGTTTGAGCCCCACATCAGGCTCTGTGCATTGATTGCACAGAGAGTGCTTAGGAATCTCTCTCCTCTCTCTCTCTCTCTCTCTCTCTCTCTCCCTCTCTCTCTGACTCTTCCCCGCTGGCACTCTGTCTCTCCAAAATAAATAATAACAGAATTTTTTTAAAATTTTAAAAAATAAGCATTGTCAAGAATTTGCATACCCATCTAATCTATTCCATTAGCCAGACCTTTATCACCTGGTTATACCTAACCCCAGGCAAAGCTGGGATACAAGCTGGGATTCTATGTGTTTAGCAAAAAAATGTTATTGCATTAAAAATTATAGGAAGGGATATGGGGGACAAATAATATTTCTGTCACATATTGACACTGTCATGAAGAGTTTGAAAAAGGTTTTGAAATGCTTTATCTTACTTGATAAGGAGGACCAGGGGTGGCCCAAGATGGATGCTTTAATATTCATGACATCTATGATTTTATAAAGAAAAATGATGTGTCTAAGAGATTCTTGGATTAGAAATTAGCTTATCCTCTTTCACCCTGGCAATTTATCTCTCATGTCAATTATAATTTGACTGTTTCCATCCTTTGTGTATGCCACCACTCCCCCACTGCCATTAGTAGAAAGAGTGTAATTGTAACAGTAGAATTGTCCTGTCTTTCCTATTCCCCTTGGTTAAATCACTTAACTTTATTTTATCGGAGTTTTTCCACCTGTTAAATTCTGAGCACAATGAGTGTGCTATTTCTGTGGATATGCCTAGAAAACTATTACGTAGAAAAAAGTAAAGACAATTACAAATATTAAGAAATTTGATAGATGTCACGGTTAAAGGAAATAATTATAACCACCAGTTATTTATTGCCTACTATGAACCAGACACTCTCTTAGATCCTTTAAATATATCTTGTTTCATTTGGTCTCTACAACAACCAACCATATACTTCATTTCATATTTTCTCTATTTTACATTTGAGGGAACTGAGGCTCAAGACAGGTCACATGATTTACCTACAATGTCACTTTCACCATGCTCAGGCTTTCCTATTTCAAGCTTTTGGGGGTTTTATTCTTTTATGCTTTTGAACAAAAGACTAAAATATCCTTCTGAATTCGTTTACTGTAGTGAGTTACTATATGAAATTATGTCAGATAGTCTCACAAGTATCTGACATAATAACTCCATTGTGTGTAATAACTAAATAGTTCTAAGACTGACAATATTTTCTAAGACAGATGATATTAAAATCAAATACTTTGGTTCTTTCTCCTGAAGGTCATCCCTGTCACGCTATTTTTGTCCTCATTTAATGACTGACAAGTGATGCTGCTTAAAGTCCACTGCACTCATCATTAACTTGAATTGTCATCTATCTTAGTCCAGCCCTTTGTGAAATCAGCATTGAAACCCAAGGATAGCTCGGCATGTGCTTGCTCTGGTTGAGTGAACGTTGGGGCCTATAAAGACATGGAGGTTGAATTCTCATTTCGGTATATCACCTTGTAAGGTGGGCAATGTGCGCTGACATGGAAACCCAGAGACGGTTTCATCATGGCTAATGACAGTGTACCTAGCTGGTAGGTAATTGCAGGCCTTCAGCCTACAGCACTCCACTCTTCATGAGACTAATGTTTATTCGGAACAATAAATATAAGGTCTATGACACCTTTAAAGTTATGCTTAAATGTGTTCTGGCCACTGATGAATGACGGTAGCTGTTTCATGCCTTGCTAAACATACCTGGTTTTTCACAAGCAGTAGGTTCTGAAAGGAGAAGCATTGACAGTGGGTGCTAGAAAAGTACACATACTAATTTTGTAAAATCTAGCTCAGACTGGTGTCCACTTCTTCAGGGGATGACATTAATAGTTTTGTGATCCCATCTTGACTCTCATAAACGCTGAGCAGATGGGGGTGGGGGTGTCGTCTCTATATCCAAATCTGCACTCTGCTTGAGCTTTGTTTCTGACAAGAAAGCTAAAGAATGTGGCTCTCCAGCCCTTTTGGAGACAGTGTGAGATAATGTACCTTTAAAAATTCCTTTTCTGGGGCGCCTGGGTGACTCAGTCGGTCAAGCGTGGGACTCTTGATTTTGGCTCAGGTCATGATCTCCCAGTGGTGAGATCAAGGACTGTGTCAGGCTCTGAGCTGGGCACGGAGCCTGCTTAAGATTCTCTCTTGCCCTCTGCCCCTCCCCCACTTGCATGCGCATGTGTGCTCTTTCTCTCCAAAAAAAATTCCCTTTTCCGTCTAAATTAATCACAATGGACTTTATTGTTTGCAACTAAGAACCCTGAAGCTACATCCATGAAACCTGATTAAAAGTTCAGAAAGTGAGATTCATCCATTCATTGGATCGGATGTTTGCTGTTTCCATTTATTAATTCTCTTGTCCCTTCCTGAGTAAATAATTGTCTTATTTAAGATATTTTTTGAGCACCAACTGTATGTATGCCTTTTTATTAGTTCTTGGGGGGGGTGTTTAAAAATAAATACATTAGACAGGGATCCTATCTGCAAGGAATTTGTACCAAGTTGATTCAACCATGCTAGAAAACACAAAGTGGCGAGTGCTATGGGAAGAAGTACAGAGAAATACTTTGCTATGAAGAATCAGAGGAGAGAGAGTGATTTGGTACAGCAAGAGAGTCACCTCTTTCAGAGAAAAGATGGCATAGGATATGGGACTAAAAGTTTGGAAAAATTGGGGCAGGAAGATCAAGAGATAGGTATCTCTTGGGTAGAGAAGGCATGAAGGAGAGAAAATATGTGACATATATGAGCAACAGGCATACTTAATTTTAATGCAGCATGAATGGACCAAAAAAGGAACAAAACAGGAAAGGCCAGATCACAAGCTTTTAGCTTATGCCCTGGCATATTTGACTTTAATTTGTTGACCAGTGAGAATTCTTGAAGGATTTTGATGAGGGAGCATTTTGAGAAGGTATTATTTTATATATTTATCGGCTTAACTGACATGTAATTCACATATCATTCATCAACTTAAAATGTGAAATTCAGTTTTTGGGTGTTCATGATGTTTTGTAGTTTTCACGCTATAGATTTGGCACTTTTGTTAAATTTTTCTTAAGTATTTTATTTTTTGATGGTATTATTAATGAAATTGTTTTCTTAATTTCAATTTTGGATTGTTTAAGTGTATAGGAATACAATGGCCTTGAAATGAATTAAAGACCTGAATGTGAGACCTGAAACCAGAAAACTCCTAAAAGACAATGCAGTAAGCTCCCTGACATCAGTTTTGGCAATGGTTTTTTTGTTTGTTTGTTTGTTTTTGTTTCTTTGTTTTTTGGGTTTTTTTTTTTATTTAACACCAAAAAGAAAGGCAACAAAAGCAAAATCAAGAAATGGGACTATATTAAACTACAAAACGTCTGCACAGTGAATGAAACCATCAACAAAATGAAAAGGCAAACTGTTGAATGGATGAAAATATTTGCAAATCATATTATCTGATTAGAGGCTAATACCCCCAAAATATAAAGAACTCATACAACTTAGTAGCACAAAACAAACAATTAAAAAATGAAAAGATCTAGGGGCGCCTGGGTGGCGCAGTCGGTTAAGCGTCCGACTTCAGCCAGGTCACGATCTCGCGGTCCGTGAGTTCGAGCCCCGCGTCAGGCTCTGGGCTGATGGCTCAGAGCCTGGAGCCTGTTTCGGATTCTGTGTCTCCCTCTCTCTCTGCCCCTCTCCCGTTCATGCTCTGTCTCTCTCTGTCCCAAAAATAAATTTAAAACGTTGAAAAAAAATTTTTTAAAAAAAAAATGAAAAGATCTAAACATTTTTCTGAAGACATACAAATGGACAATAGGAACATGAAAGGATGCTCAATATCATAAATCATCAGGGAAATGCAAATCAAAACCATCATGAGATATCACCTCATACCTGCTAAAATAACTGTTATCAAAAAGAAATAACAAATAAAATATTAGCAAAGATGTAGAGAAAAGGGAACCCTTGTGCACTGTTTGTAGGAATGTGAATTGGTGCAGCCACTAGAACAGTATGCAGATCCCTCAAAAAATTAAAAGCAAAACTACCATATGATTCTACAGTTCCACTTCTGAGTATTCATCCAAAGAAAATGAAAACACCAACTAAAAAAGATATATGTACCCCCATGTGTACTGCAGCACTATTTACACTAACCAAGATACTGGAAGCAACCCAAGTGTCCATCGTTGGATAAATGCATAAAGAAATGGAATATTATTCAACCATAAAAAAGGAAATCTCAGAGAATAAATTTTAAAAGTACTCATTGCAAGAAAAAAAAATTGTAACTATGTATGGCGGAGGATGTTAACTGGATTTGTTGTGGTGATCATTTCGTAATATATATAAACAATGCATCATTACATTGTACACCCGAAACTAATATAATGTTATATGTCAGTTATATCGAAAGAAGAAGGAAAGAAAGAAAGAAAGAAAGAAAGAAAGAAAGAAAGAAAGAAAGAAAGAAAGAAAAAGAAAAGGAAAAGAAGAAAGGAAAGAAGAAGAAAGAAAAGAAAAAAGAAAAAAGAAATGACAGGAAGGAAGGAAGCAAGGAAGGAAGGAAGGAAGGAAGGATGGGAATTTTGCCATTTGAGACATGATGGATGGATCTTGAGGGCATTAAGCTAAATGAAATAGGCAGAACAGAGAAAGACAAATACTGTACAATCTTGCTTATATGTGGTCTAAAACAAACAAACAAACAAACAAACAAACAAACAAACAAATAGCAACAAAACACTGAGCTTACAGATACAGAGAACAGATGGCCAGAGGTGAGGTGAAGGAGATGGAGGACAAAATAGGTGAAGGAAGTTAAACTTCCAGCTATAAGATAAATCAGTAATAGGAACATAATGTACAACATGGTAACTATAGTTAATACTGTATGGCATTTTTGAAAGTTGCTAAGGGAGTAGATTTTAAAAGATTTTATCATAAGGGGGGGGAAATGCAATGGATTTATCTGCATTCATCTTGTATCTTGAAACCTTGCTGAACTCATTTGTTAGTGAATAGATTTTTAGTGCTTTCCTTAGCATTATCTACAGATAAGATCTTGTCATCTGCAAATAGAGATGTTTTTATTTCTTCCTTTCCAATACGATTTCTTTCTTTCTTTTTCTTGCCAATGGCTCGGGCGAAACTTCCAGTAAAAGACTGACTGGAAGTAGGAAGAATAAACCTGCTGGTCATGTTTTTCACCATTAAGCTTGATGTTAGTTGTTCATTATTCATAGATGACATTTATTAGGTTGAGGAAGTTCTCTTCTTTCCTTAGTTTTTACATTACTTTTATTATGAAGGCCATCCCAGTATCTGTATATGCAAGGGACTGGAAACTGAAGATACTGAAGATGTTATGCAAAAATCAAGGCAAAAGGTGATGATGGTCTAAGTTAGATCATAAAATACAGCATAGCCATAGATGAGAGGGATATTGAAGAGATGCAAATGTTAAGTACTGGTGACTGAGTTGATAAGGGTGAAGTGCAGAGGGAGGTGCCCATGTGGGCATCGGAGGGCGTTCAACACGACAGAATATGGTTAAGAAGAGCCTGGGTTAAAATCTCCGCTTGACTCTCACAATTATGTGATCTTATAGCCAAGCAACCAAGCCTCTTTGTGGCCTCATTTCCTTGGCTATACAAATGCTGATAACAAGAACTGCCTCACAGATTTTCTGTGAATATTAAATGCATCCTAATATGTAAGTCTTAAACAATGCCTGGCTCTGAGTGTTACCTGCAATTATCATTATTTCAAAAGAATCTATTTGTCCCCATAGTTTATGAACAAATACAAACGTATAGTCATCACATCGATATTTTCCAGCCAAAAAGTAGACATAGAAATAATTTTCTACTCACAGTGAAATGAAAAATGCATTGACTTTATTGGTGTAAAGTATTATTTATCAGAGGTGAGGTTGAGAACACATCTTTTGAAATGACATGTTCACATTTTCAGGGCAACAGGTTTTTTTTCTCTATTCAAAACCCTGACTATTAATGAGAAGACGGCACAAAATACTCAGAAATGTTTAGAAATAGGTATCCAACTAATATATGCAAAATTTGTCTTTAGAGAGTAAAAATGCATATTAAATAAATCCAGTGAAACACAACCATAGCTAAATTGTCTCACACACAGACCTGCTAAACAAAAGGAATAAAATGTCTCGTCTCTAGGAAACTACTGCAGTTAATCAAGCCTTAACATATTTTATTCTTGAAGTTTTCTTTATCCAAGTCCAGAATAACACCTAATTAGAACATAGAAAATGGTGATACCATGGATTATTTTATCTAAAATGGCTACATTTAATCATTATCTCAACTTCTATGTTCATATACCTGCTCCACAGTGTAGAGTAATTCCTTAATAAATATATTTGAACATTATTCCAAAATCATCATTTAAGAAATGGACTAAAGAAAGCCTATAATGCCCAGAAGAAATATGGTGCCATATAAAATAAGATTCAGGTCACATATTTATACTTTGCATTGATAAGAGTATAACTTGTTTCCATCCCAAACTAATAAGGATTAAAACCTTAACAAATGTTTTCCTCAATAGGTCCAACTTCTCTCTTTCTAATCAGACTCTTAAATGTCGCCAATTTTAAACTAGTTTGGAAAATTTGAATAAATAAAATAGCATATTAAATGAAATTGTTTATGCAATGTACTTTTTATCTAATGATGTTGCATATGAAAAAAAAATACGTATCATAGAATATATGATACAATTATACTGCTTCAAATTCCAAAATATACTCAATAAAATTTTACCACAGGAATACTGAGAATAAAGAATAAGTGAACACTACTATTAGAAACAATGGAAATAAAATAATTCAACTTTCTACAAGCAGTTTAGATTTAGGTTTCAAGAACTTAATAAAGGATGCATTAAAAAATAAGACCTCTATATTTCAGAGTCTGTATTAGAAAAATAATCAGAGACATTGACAATGACATAAGTTGAAAACGGCCTAGAAATTACAAAATAAAAAAGAATATTTTATGTATTTATAACAAATATCCTTTAAATATACTCATTTGTAACTAACTATAACATATAAAAGTTGGAATTCGCCTATACAGTGAACTTTTGAACAATGTGGGGTTTGGGGCACTAATCCTCTACACAGATCTATGTGTAACTTTGATTCCCCAAAAACTTAACTAGTGATAGTCTACTGTTGACTGGAAGGCTCTAGTGATAACATAAATAGTCAATTAACACATATTTTGTGTTATATGTATTATGCACTATATTCTTACAATAAAGCTAGAGAAAAGAAAATGTTATTAAGGAAATCATGAGGAAAGAGAATATACAGTATATATAGTACTATACTATATTTATTGAGAAAAATCCACAAATAAGTGGGCCCATGTAGTTCAAACCTGTGCTGTTTAAGGGCCAACTGTATATTCCAAAATAGAGACATAATAGTATAACAATAGGATGAAATATTTAGCAACTATTCAATAATGGTTTAAAGACATTTCACTGACTTATGAAATAATTCACTATATAAAGTAAAAAGGAGACACAAAACTCTAAATATTTCCTGTTTTAATTTATAACATTCATATATATTTATCTGCATGTTTTCTCAGTTATGGTTAGCTATAAGAAATCTTTTTTCTCTGAGGCCCGGGACTCCTGAAGCAAATGTGACATTATAACGCAAAGTTTTTAGTCACTAGATAGTCAACTAAAGAATTTCAAGCCCAGAAGGCTTAAATATTACATTGATTTAGCAATTTGGTTACGGCATAACTAGTTAACTTTAAAGACCAGTACAAGTTTAGAAATGTAAAAATGTTGACTGGCTTTTAGCTTTGTTGTAGGAGGCCCAGGGGATTGTTGTTGCTCTGGAATCCATAGCTCCTGGACCACCTTAGATATGATCAAGGAGTCCATCTCCATTGCCTTACCACTCTTGACTGATGTAAGAACTAAATCCACCTGCCACCATGAAATGGAAGGCCCCATGACCATCTTTCTATAACAATCAAAAGTAAAATGATCTGCACTGGATACTGGACTCAAGACACCACCCTTATACCTAGACCTGCTGATAAAAATGTAGCTCCTCCTTCAGTCAAACAAGAACAGATAATTGTAGGGTTCCCTCTACTCGCTTTTCTGTGCCAATAGCAAAAAGGCCTGCATTAGTCAGTTTGGGCTATGATAACAAAATACCATACTGGGGGGCTTTAAACAAATAGACGTTTCTTAAATTTTAATCTTAAACAATAAAAAATTTCTTAGAGTCCTGTGGGCTGGAAAGACCAAGATCAAGGTGCCAGCTTGGTCAAGTTCTTAGTGAAGTCTCTCTTCTCGACTTGCAGACAGAGTCACCTTTTCATTGTGTCCTCACTTGGCAGTGAAACAGAAAGAGAGCTAGTCTCTTCCTTTTCTGATAAGGACACTAACCCCATCATGAGGACCCCACCCTCATAACGTCATCTAAATCTAATTACCTCCCCAAACCCCACCTCCAAATATTATCACATTAGGGGCCAGGGCTTCAAAATATACATTTTGAGGAGACACAAGCCTTCAGTCCATAATACTAGGGCTCTTTTAGTTCTTCCCTAACGTGTGTCAGAAAACTGAGAGCTGTCAGTAGGGGTTGTATGTTTCAATGATAGTCTGTGAGTTCATTGTAAAGACTCAGAAACTTTGAGAAGAATCTGCTTCTGATTGTACTTCTAGGCCTAAAAGTGTACGTCAGATAGGACATACAAACCTATAGATGGATGTACAAATAATAGAAAGAAATCATCAAATTTCTCTTGGAAGTGAAATTACAAGCAAAAATTTTCTCTTACACTTCCCAATTTTTAAATCTATTCTAATTTAAAAAGATAATCATAGGGGCGCGTGGATGGCGAAGTAGGTTAAGCATCCGACTGTTGACCTCAGCTCAGGTCATGATCTCACAGTATGTGAGCTCAAGCCCAGCATCGGGCTCTGGACTGATGGTGTGCAGCCTGCTTGGGATTCCGTCTCTCCTCTCTGCCCCTCCCCAGCTTGTGCTCTCTTGCTCTCTCTCTCTCTCTTTCTCAAAATAAATAAATAAACTCAATTTTTCACCAAAAAATAAAAAACTCATAAACTTAATCATAAAAATGTATAAATCCAATGACATAGTGCCTGTTCAGCCATTAAGGGCTGGAGATTAGACTTAGGCCTATGGTGAAATCATCCATGTTAAAGAAGGGATCCATTAAATAGATTATAAACATATTATTTTTTGTATTTTCGGTTCTGAAAACTTTACATGAAGGCACACTAAATGGCACACCAGTTTACATCATGATAATGCTAAATCAACTCAGAATTCTGTCTTTGACAATGGCAATGAGGGTTACCTCATCCATCGTATAGTACCTCTAGCTTTACTTTCGGAGACCAAGTCCAACTGAAGTGAGACACATTAAAAGACGTGAGATGTGTCCGTGGCATTTACCTGTCATCATCTTTAATTCACTATCATTCCATATTTAAACACAAAGGTTTAAATTTACTTGCACTATGCTCAGATGAATAAGGTAGCTCCTTTATTATGTCTCTAAGTTACTTGACCTTTCTCTTGAGCCTCCTGAACCTCAGAGGAGGGAAAAATCTTATTCAGTAAATCAAAGAGTCAGTTCAATGCAATAATGGAGAGAGTCACCTTAAGCAAAATGCTCAATTTGCTCATTCTACTTCTCTTTTCGTTTTCGTATCCAGAATGGCATCTGACACAGGAGACAGACTTTGTACTGGAGGAGAAAATTCTCCGCTGTTGTTGTTAATCACTGCGGCATTTTCTGATTACTTTAGCTACCTCTCCCTTCTCCTTGCCTAGTGAGTGCTCACCTTGTTGTTATTTTTGGTTCCAGGGTAATGTTTTTTCTGGCCTGCCCATCTAGGCTTTGTCAGAGCCTGGTCTTTATCCTCAGTAACCCAGCCTTCTCTGCAATAATAGGTGACAGAAATCTCTCTAATGCTTCCCCACACCTTCTGTCTAGACCATGGCCAAGATGTCCTCTCCTCAGCCTCTCCAGGGTCCTTGGAAGGCTCTGACAGCTGACTGTACACCATGTCCCCAACATGAGACTGGAGTTCCATCCATACAAGACAAGAACTAGGTGAGTACAATACAGTTAAACATGAATCCATTTTTTCCTTAACAAAACTGAGATTCCAAATCTACTTGCCATGGAGCTGTTCTCCAAGGTCATGGAGGTGCAGGATTTGGGGGTAAGAATTGGGAGAAAGAAGAAACTAACATTAAAGAAGTATCCCCAAATTCTAACTTTTATATGGAGCAAAGTGTCCTTCCCTTTTTCCCTCGTTTTCTTTTTTTAAATGTTATTTATTTATTTAGAGAGAGAGAGAGTGGGGAGAAGGGGCAGAGGGAGAGGGAGAGAGAGACTCTCAAGTAGGCTGTGTGCTGTCAGCGTGAGATCATGAGATCATGACCTAAGCCAAAATCAAGAGTCAGTCGCTTAACCAACTGAGCCACCCAGGCACCTCCCTTCATTTTCTTTTTAATGCACTTCCCTTCTCTAGACTAAAACTCCAAAACAAGAGAAAATCAGGATCTATTTGCCTAACCTCTCTCTCTCTGGCATCTTTTTTTCTTCTTATTCCTATGACTTTTATATCACTAAAAGGAGCAAGAATCTCTTTGTAGAAGTTTTGTGCCATATTCTCCTACCATTTTCCTCCCAATCTCAATGCATCGCCGCACTATCAATCAACTAGGTACACCAGAAATCTAGGAATCATCCTTGACATTTCTTTTTTCTTCATTCCCCATATGTAATTCTACCAAGTAATTTTGGCTGATCCTTGTACGAATCTCTCAGCTTTATTCACACCTCCATTTCTTCTTCCCTCAATATCTTACTTCAAGTAATAATCCTCATCTTCTGCCTATTGCAGAAGTCTGTACTATTGCAGTAGTCTGCTAATTGCTCTTCCTGAAACTACTTTTTTTTTTTTTAAGTATAGTTGACATGCAACGTTGTATTAGTTCCAGGGGGACAACATAGTTTTTTGACAACTCTAAACATTGTGCTATGCTCACCACAAGTATAACTACCATCTGTCACCATATGCTTTTACATTACCATTGACTATATTCCCTATAGGGTACCATTTATCTCCATGACTTATTCATTCCATAACTGGAAGTCTGTGCCTCCCATTCCCCTTCCCCATTTGGCCATCCCCCCACCACCATTCCCTTTAGCAACCATCAGTTTCTTCTGTGTATTTATTGGTCTGTTTCTGCGTTTTGTTTATTCATTTGTTTTGGTTTTTAGTTTCCACATACAGGTGAAATCATATGGGATTTGTCTTTCTTTGTCTGACTTACATCACTTAGCATGACACACTCTAGGTCCATCTGTATTGTTGCAAATATACAATGGAATATTACTTTGCCATAAAAAAACAATGAAATCTTACCATTTCCTACAACTATTTTTGCCTTCCACAAGTTGTATCTTGCAGCTTGATTGCTTTTTAAAAACTTTTTGCTCTCTAAGGCTTTCCCTACCTAATTCCTGTCTCACCTCATACTATTTATTTCTTCACTCTCTATGCTGACCCATATTGACTTTTGATGCATCATGAATCATTTTCTTCATTGTTCCTGATTCACTCTAACTCATTCTTCAGATCTGAGCTCAAATATAATTTCTTCAAGGAAGGCTTTCTTGAATTTGTTGGACTAGATGAGGTTCCTTTACTATAGATCATTAGAATATTTTTTCATAGCACAAAACAGTTTGTAATTATATTAGGTAATATATTTCTTTGATAGCTGATATACTGTAAGTTCTACAGTGGTAGGGATCATACCCATTTGGGTTTTTATTATTATATGTATTACTATATTTTTATTAGTCCTAACATTTTTAGAATAACTGGAATATAATGGTATTTAATAACTTTGTTAAATAAATTAGATGATACATGATTTTGAATTTGGATGTGGAATATAAGTAATATGAAGTCAAAGATGATTGTAAGTATAGAAGGCTTGTACACATGATGTTCCTGTGTCAGATATTAAATATTTTGCTTCCCCAGTCATAAATATTAGAGAAAATATTTTTATGCTGATCTCCACTGAGTTATAATTGACATTATATATAAGATATTTCGAGGTTTATCATGAGCTTTATGTCATTAAAACTGAAATTAAGCACTTTCATGTGTATGTGTGTATGTACACACATATAGAGTAGCTGGGCCATAAATATTTAATTATCTAGAAGTACTTCAAATGCTATGACATAAATATATACATGATCAATCCCATATTCCACGTGATATTAAAATAAATAGTCTAAAATTTTCTGTATTTGCTGTGTATATTATCAGTGAATCTCAAAAATAAAAATGATTATATGCAGTAATATAATTGATTTATTACCACTAATTATTTCAGTGATAACTTCAAAGTGCTTGAAGAGATTCAAATTATTATATGAAACACCAATTAAAATAGATTTGACAGCTGATAATAAACCCTTCTTTGATTATCTTCACCAAATTTTATGATAAATTTGCACTTTTTAATAGTGATACTGGGAAGAGACTGAGTGGTAAAAATAATTTTTATAAATGACTCTAAGATTTTATTACCATACCATTTTCTTTTTTTTTTTTTTTTTTTTTTTATTTATTTTTTTTTTTTATTTTTGGGACAGAGAGAGACAGAGCATGAACGGGGGAGGGGCAGAGAGAGAGGGAGACACAGAATCGGAAGCAGGCTCCAGGCTCTGAGCTGTCAGCCCAGAGCCTGACGCGGGGCTCGAACTCACGGACCGCGAGATCGTGACCTGGCTGAAGTCGGACGCTTAACCGACTGCGCCACCCAGGCGCCCCGCCATACCATTTTCAATATCGTAAGAATATGTTAGTTTTAATTTGGTCTGAGATTAAAATACAACGCATGATTTTTTGAAGAGTTTCCCCAGTAACTGTAAGTGAGAAGTATTCCCATTTTATAAGGCTATTAAAATGTTGAATCTGCTAATTTTAAAAAATATGGATGGGTATATTTCCCAAACTCCAGGAAGGCAAAGACCACGTCACACAGCATAAATTTCAGTTTTATCACTACTTAAAACATATCATTTGAAAACTTTCCAAATTATCATTAAAATTTATATTTAAGATATTAAAATCCACCTGAGCAAAACTGGTAGTATTTCATTTTACACACACACACACACACACACACACACACACACCAAACTAAACAGACTGTATGATATTAAAATTGACCTGAGGATATTTTTCATTTCCAAATTAGATTCAGATGAACCTTTCTTTTTTTTCAGGAGTGCTCCCATTTATATATTTTAAAAGGTTACACATAACTCTTACATAAGTAAGGATATGAAGTTTGCCTTCTTAGAAAGTGTTTTTCCCATTAAAAAACAAACCAAAAAACAGATGCACCATTGTCTGTTTCACAGTCAGAGCCAATCTGAAATGGCTGATGCTAGCTCAGGGAAGTCATAAAGAGATCAAATGACTTCTGGGCCAATGGAAAGCCCTACTGTCTAAGTGCTTTCCAGGCCAATTTGAAGAAGTAATTAGACTTACTGGAAGCTTGTGTGAATAATGCTGCAAGTACAATTATGAATGCCCAGACATACTGCGTTCAATATAGAAGACCCTGTCTACTGATTCTGATGGGACAGATGCAAAATTCAAGACTTTGATATTAGAAAGAGTAAAATGATGGTGATGTTATGATATATTAAAAATTGTGGTTCATTTCCGGAATTAGTTGTCATTAGGTGAAAAGCCAGCTATTTGTCAGTTCAAATATAAATATGCTGTCCTCCTATCTGTCTTTAGCATTCAGCTTTTCTTGTTTTAAATGTATACAAATGACTGTAAATCTAAGGAGTTTACAGATAACAATAGAAAGGGCTTCTAAGAACTGAAAATCAATAAACACATGGCAATTGCAGGCCATTGTAATGTAATTAGGGGATGTTGTGTGGATGCCTCTGAAGTGCCTATAAATGAATGTGACTTCAGTACTGCTGCCAAATGAGTCCAATGTCCCACAAATGAACTGAAAACAAAGTGCCTGGAACACTGTATCTGCAGTGTCACTTTAAGATGACTGCTGTGCTGTATTACTGCAGTGATTTGCTGGAAATAGCATGGCATATATATATACCCAGATACTGTATTTAAGCCTCATCTTATTCTAATGAAAAAACATGTTCACCATTCATGAGAGTCTGTATGTCACCAGAGTCAGTATTCAGCATGACTGAAAAAGATGGAAAAATGCTTTATTCAATGTATGACTAGAAACCGATTCTGACAATATTAAAATGTTCATTATGAAGTTGTAATAATAAAGCAAAAAGAATATAGAATATAGTTGGTTTCTATTGATGTCAAACGTGCAATAATAGTCAATATTCAATACTCGGATGCTTTCTAGGGAGTTTTGTTTTTCTTTTTCTATAGAAAACTCATGTTAACTAGGACCTGGTAGTTCAAATAAACATGTACTATTTTCATTATCCTTTTACAAACTCCTATTTTCTTAGTGCTTATTATGTGCCCGGTAATAATTAATTTATAAATGTGAATTCACTTAACCCACATAATAATCCTGTGACATAAGTACTTTAGTCCTATTGGCAGTTGAGGAAGACAAAACACAGAGAAGGAAGGTTAAATAATGAACCTAGGGTCCCAGAACTGAGTGAGTGAAGGAGCCCAACTTAAACCCAGAGGGTCTGCTTCAGAGTACTGGATCTGAGTGTTAAGCTGCAACATATATATTAGTATGTATGCAAACGAGAATCATCACAGAGTTTTAAAAAAGGTTTTGATATCCAGATCCACCCACCCCCCCAACTCCCCACCCTAGATTTTGAATTAGTGAGTCCGGGATTAGGCGCAGGCATCTCCAATTTTAATAAGATTTTACAGTGATTTTGGTGCTGGTATTTTGTCGGCCACCCTTAGAGACATACTGATTTAGAAATGCCAGGTTATGTCCGTAACATTGGATTCTTTATTCTCGTTCCATTTTGTGTTCATCCACAGTAATTTTTGTCACCAAATGATTAAAGCTACACCAGCACTCATTCTGCTCCTAAATAGAGTGAGTTCAGAGACAAAAAGCCCATATGGCCCATGCTGCCATTTTCAATTATCGCTGAGGTCTGACCCTTCACAGATCAAACACTTTTAGGAATATTATTTATTAATCTACAGTAATTAGTGAGCCAAGAACTATATAAATTTGTGTTAACAGAAATAGTCATGAGCATCTTTACTTAATACGACTAAGATACGTGTCTGGGAGTCTTTGCACTCTTTTCTATTAAACTTTTTTTTTTTTTTTTTTTTTTTACTTCATCCACAATGATCTAGGATGAAAATTTCTTTTTGTTTTTCAAATGAATACTCCCTACTAGCACCACAACAGTTAATTGAGTACTTTCATTTTATAAAATATCTTTGAGTGTAATGACTGCAAGTACTTTGTTGAATATTCATTAACTATCCTTTTCTCACAGGGCATATAAATCCTCTGAAATGCAATACATATACACTTTAAACTTTGACATAAAATACTCATATTTCTAAGATAAAGGAGTTTTTCTTCTTTAAGCACTCTCTCAAATCATATATAATCAGGAACATTGGCAACATTGCCGCTATGAGAAGGACAGAGAGAACATCAAGAAATCCAAATGAATTCAAACCCATTAAATGTAATGGTGTGGTAAATCTCAGTGTACCATCTGCTGTAGAACACTGATACACTATTGGAATTCCGCATCTTATTTACATAACAGATAAGAATGCGCTAGTAGATTTATACGGTGAATAAATACCGGAGACAAAACTAAGTTTTTCCTATATTCACATCTGGGGATATCCACATCTGTATGAAATTTAACCTATTTCTGGTTAGCTATTCTGGTACAATTTAAAATACCACCTTACCCAAATGTTATCAGTAATGTCGCCTATATGAACTGATCAATAAAAGAAACAAACAGTTCATATACAATACTGTATAAAATGTGAAACTTACACGAAGAATTCTATCTCCTCAATACGGATATGCATATTTAAGGAACAGAACTCTAAGACTATAGTAGATGCTTAATATATCTGTGCTTACATTTCACAAATAACTTGGTAGTAATTCTTTCTAGGGATGTTAGACTCCTACTTACTCATAAACACTTCAGGAATTTTAGGGTTGTAATTAAAATCCCATTAAGTTTATACAACTAATTAAGTTCAAATGCTTTGAAATCTAAAATATTTAAGTGAGATCCTAAAAACTAGAACAAGTTTGAAAGAAGCAGAAAATCACATTTTAAAATGGAGTAGTCTCTTGCCCTGGAATTCAAATTAATCTCTCCTTTCTTCCTTTGCTTTTATTTAAGGATTTACCTTAAATATACGTGAATCACAAAGCCTATAGATATTTTCACGAAGCATATCCCCCAGGAGATCACATTATCTATTTCTATATGTATCTTTTTCAGTAGCTGGAATTAACAAGGTATTCTGATGAGTTATGCATACTTTCATCTGCATTATTTTTAAAGTATTTTTTTTAATTTAAAGGAGATAAAGAGAAAATTGATATTTTTTCAGGATTACTTAAATTGATTTTTTTTTCAAAGCTCATGAGATACCAAATTTCTGCTGGATCCTCTTGTGTGACTTCCTTCACTAGCGATGTTGAATAATTAAGCACTTTTGCATTTACATCCGGCGACCAGGATTTAATTAAACACAGTTCTCATCTCTTCAACTGCTCTTACCAAACCTCCCGAAGTTGAAGAGTGTTGCTGTTGACAATGGCAGTCCACCAAGTGGAAAATTATGCAAAGAAAATTGGGAAAGTAGGAAAAATGCCAGGCCTGGTGCCTTAGGGAGGGTGGAGGGATATGAAAGTAAATACAGTACAGAGTATTTTGGTTATTGCTGTTGGCACTCTCCTTGATTATGTAATTGACTTTGTAAATTGATATATTACATGTTTATTACTTATTATCAAATCACAGGAATAGGAAACAATTTTGTTCTTGAAAGAATGATGGCCCATTACACAAGTCCCATCAAGAATGTATTTGGCTATGTAATTGACCATGGTGGTAAATTGAGCTAATTTTAAAATGGGCTTTGTAAAGCAATATTTATGTGTGATTCCCAATAGTGAGAGACAAGTTTTTTACTATATTCGCATGTTTCACATCTTACAGAGGACCAATTCTTTTTCATACAATTAGAATTTTGTGAACAGGGACAATTAATGATTATGAAAGTAGACTCCAGATTCACATTTTAAATGCTGTGAAACCACGGTGTCCTACCAATCTGTTAACTTTAAAAAATTAGTTTAACTTTATAATTTAACAAAATTCTAGAAAAACTTCAATTATTGGTCACAAATGCTATTCTAATTCTGGCAGTAATTGTTAAATACCTATTGTGTGCAGACACGCTCCAAAATACACAATGCCACAAAAATGAAGAGAGGGTCTTTGCTCTCCATACGACTTCGATTCGTTTCCAAATTGTATTTTATTGAAGTATAATTAACCTACTGTGTTATCTTGGTTTCAAGCGTACAATACAATGATTCCACAGTCTTGAACGTTACTCAGTGCTCATCTTCTTTATCCATTTGTCTATGGATGGACACGTGGGCTTCCGTATCTTGGCTATTGTAAATAATGCTGCAATAAACACAGGGGTGCATATACCTTTTCAAATTAGTGTTTTTGTTTCCTTTGGGTAAATACTCAGTTGGAATTATGGGACCAGATGTTAATTCTACTTTTAATTTTTTGAGGAACCTCCACACTATATTCCACACTAGCTACACCAGTTTGCATTCTGCACATAGGTTCCTTTTCCTCCTCCTCCTCTCCAACACTTAATACTTCTTGTGTTTTTGATTCTAGCCATTATGATAGGTGTGTGGTGATATCTCATTGGGGTTTTATGTTTTATTTTCCGGATAAGTAGTGATGTGGAGCTTCTTTTCATATATGATGACCTCAGTTTAAATGTGCCTAACTCATAAACATATGTGTAGTGGTTGAATGGTGTCACTCTTCCCAAAAAATGTATGTCCATGCCTTGAAATCTGTGCATGTGACTTTATTCAGAAAAAAAGAGTCTTTTAAGATGAAGGATTTTAATATGAAATTTTCCAGATTATTGTGGGCCCTAAATCCAGTGACATGTTCTTTTTTTTTTTTTAAGTTAACTGAGAGAGAGAGAGAGAGAGAGAGAGAGCGCCCACACGTGTGCGAGCAAGTGGGGGAGGGGCAGAGACAGAGAGAGAGAATCACAAGCAGGCTCTGGGCTGTCAGCACGGAGACTGATGCAGGTCTGGATACCAAAAACTGTAAGATCATGACCTGAGCAGAAATCAAGAGTCGGACACTTGACCGACTGAGCCACCCACGTGCCCCAGTGACATGTCCTTACAAGAGAAGACATGGAGTCTAAGAAGAAGATACTGCGCCCTTATAAGAAAAGACACAAGTATTATGCTAGGTACAGAAAGACAAATACTGTATGATTTCACTTATATGTGGAATCCAAAATCACCAAACTCACAGAAGTAGAGGGTAGAAGGGTTATTGAGAGGAGCTACTGGTAGACAGGGAAATGGAAAGGTGATGGTCAAAAGATACAAAGTTTCAGGTATGAAAGACAAATAAGTTCTGGATATCTACTATACTATGGTATTGTGCCTATAGCTAACAATACTGTATTGTACACTTAAAATTTTCCAAGATGGGAGATCTTATGTTAAATGTTTTTTCTACACACTCCTCCTCCTCTCCTGCTCCTCCTCCTCCTCCTCCTCCTCACCATCATCATCATTATCAAGGTGGCAAAAGGTAATGGGAGGTAATAGATATGTCTATGACCTTGATGTTGGTGATGGTTTTATGGGTGAATACTTATTCCCAAACTATATAGTATACATTAAATATGTACAGTTCTTTAAATGTCAATAATACCTGAATGAAATGGTTTAAAACAGAGAGAGAGAGAGAGAGAGAGAGAGAACAGAGACACAGAGGAGACAGCCATGGGAAGATGGATACAAAGATTGGAGTTAGGTAGTCCTAAGCTAAATAACCTCTGGAGCTACCAGGAGCTGGAAGAGGCAAGGAACGACTTTAACCTAGAGTGTTCAGAGGGAGCGTGGCTCTGTCAACACCTTGATCTTCTGGCCTCCAGAACTGTGAGAAAAATATTTCTATTGTCTTAAGCCACAAAATTTGCAGTAATATATTATGGACTCCCTGGGAAACTAACACAACATGTTTAATACAAAGCATGTGCTGCTGTAGCATAAAAAGATATGGGCTTTGGTGTTAGATTAAGGCTTTAAGACAACTATTTATTACTTATGATTTTAGGCAAGTTATGTGACCTTCCCAAGACTGTTTTCTCAACTGTAAAATAAAAATGGTAGAGGTCAAGTACTGTGAGGATTAAATGCAATTGACTATGGCTGTGGTATGCCTGGAACAACCGTGCCAGTAAGTTCTCAGCACATATTTACTCCTTCGTTTTCCTCTCTCCTCCTTTTTGTTTTTCTTCTTTTCTCCTAAGTAATTAGCTAAAATATTAATTTGTTAGCATTTCATTTGTTACTAACTTGTGGGAAAATGATCATAAGAAACAAAAGATACATTAACATTCAAAGAAAACAGAACATTTTAAAATCTTGTGTTCTTTTTATAATCACAGATAGTGCTATTTATGACTAGGTAGAACAGAGAGATAAGAACATTTTCTCTGCTGGGGGCACGTGTGTGGCTCTGTGGGTTAAGTGTCTGGCTCTTGATTTCTGTGCAGGTCATTAACTCACAGTTCGTGAGACAGAGCCCTGGATCTGGCTCTGCACTGAGAGCAAGGAACCTGCTTGGGATTCTTCGTCTCTGCCCCTCCCCCATCCTTGCATACACCCATGTTCTCTCTCTCTCTCTCTCTCTCTCTCTCTCTCTCTCTCTCTCTCTCTCTCAAAATAAATAAATTTAAAAATTTCTCTACTTTCCTCAGTAAATAATTTATTCTCTCAAAATAATTTTATATACTATTTTAACTCATCCTTATAACATACAAATAAAGAATGCAATATAAAATACATTTCCCCTCATTTAATGGATGAATGAATTGGGCCTCAGAGAGGTGAAAATAAAAATCAATAAAGAGAGAGGCAATTTTAGAATCTAGAGCTGGTAGAATCATGGACCCCAGAATGTCTACATTTTAATCCTTAAAACCTATAAATATGTTATCTTGCATACTAAAAGGAACTTTAAGGTATGATTAAGTTAAGGATCTTAAGATTTTCTGGGATTTTCTAAGTGGGCCCAATGTATGTGCACGGGGCCTTATGAAAGGGAGGCAGGGAGGTCAGAATTAGTAAAGGCAACATGACAGTGGAAGCAGAGATGAGACAGATGAAGAGAGAGAAAGGGAGAGAAAAAAGGAGGGAGAGAGGAGTGAAAGGAGGGAGGGAGGGAAAGAAGGAATGAGAAAGGGAGGGAGGGAGAAGACTGAAAGAGGATATACTTCTGGCTTTGAAGATGGAGAAAGCAAGGGGTTATGGGCAAGAATGCAGATGGCCTCTAGATGCTGGAAAAGGCAAGAAAATGGATCCTTCCTAGACCTTTCAGAAGGAGTGCACCCCAAGGTGCAACACGCTGATTTGGGGATTTCTGATCTGTAGGACGATAAGACAATAAATTTGTATTATTTAGTACATTAATTTTGTGGTATCTGGTTAAAGCAGCAGTAGGAAACTACCACAGAGTCTGTGACTCCTTTTCGTAACTATTATTTACTCCCCTCTCAAAAACTTCCCCAAAATATACTTGAAGTCATCCCATTTCATCCAACAGTGACAAGCTATTTTTTCTGCCTGTTCTAAACCAAATCAGAGGATTAAATATATGTCGACTTAAAAAGTAATTTCTGTAATTAAATTTGGAAAAGGTCATATTTATCTGGCCCTTCATGCCTGAAATTGAATTCCGTCAATTTCACATATTCCAAAATATGGGTTTTTGGAACATTAGCCCTGGGGTAAGGAGTCTGAGGTCATACACACTGGAGGCATTCTACATATCACCTTTTCCCCTGGGAGGCTCACAGGGAAATTCCCTGTAACTTTACATACATATGAAAGATTCAGCATGTGTTACCACTTTTTCACTTACTGTTTACCCTTGATGTCCATCTACTCTGACTTACGCCCCTATTCCTCTACTGAAATTATTCTTGTTGAGGTCTTTAGAGAAGTCCATGATGTCGAATACAAGGGAGATTTTTTTTCTCCTCTGATGTTTCTCAAGTTTTTAGGAGCAGTAGATTTGACTGATGACTCCCTCCAGTTATTCAATGATTTATGTTATATTTATACATATTTATCTAAAGAATAGAGCTGACTTAAGATATTCTTATATTCATGGTAAATGATCACCATCAATTGATGTAAACCTCTTATGCTGCCTTATTTTTATTTATTTTTATCTACTGCTCTAAGTCCATCCCTATTCTTATTATCAAAATAGGCACCCACTCTAATATATCTGGCATACACTTTGAGAAATACATACTATTTTGTGTATGTTCTTTAAACGTACATAAACTGTATTGTGTTATACATTCATTCTATAGAATTCATTCTGTTTCTTAACTTTTCTCCTGAATTTGGTTTTAACATCTATCTATATTGTTGAGTATATTTTTAATTCATTGTTTCCAAATGAAGCAAAATTTTTTTTCTAAAGAACTCATCTATTTTCACTTACTCATTCCCTTTGTAATGGGTACCCAGGTTACCTTCAGATCCTCACTATCATAAGTATTACTATAATAAATATCTTCACACTTCTTCCTGTAAAACCTATATGCAGGGTCTCTAGAGAATATATCCAAGAATGGGATGACTGGAAATGAGGATAAATGCATAGATTTTGACTGAGAGTTTAGTAAATCTGTTAATAAATTTGTGAAAAGTTTAATTTTTAAAACTACTGATTTTTCCAATCCATGAATATGTTATATCTCTCTTGTTATTTAACTTTTTTAAATGTATCTCAATAATAACTTGTACTTTTTTGTAAGAAGTCTTTTAAATCTGTATTAGGCTTAAATCTAGGTATTGGATAATTTGTATACTAGTGTAAATGCTATATTTTTTAATTTAATTTTTTTTTTGCGGTTATAAAGAAATTAAACCAGAGATTATCTTCACTCTTTCACTTTACTGTTAAGTCTCTTGGGAGAAAAACTGACTTCTCATTCTCTATTGTGTCCACAGGAAAGAACTCAATGTATGTACTAAACAAAGTACTGTTGAAAAAATAAGTGAAAATTTTGCAGGAGTACAGATACTTGTGTAGTCAGAGAGCCCACCCCTGGGCTTTGTTGGTGCTCCGTGTGTGTGTGTGTGTGTGTGTGTGTGTGTGTGTGTGTGTGTTTTAAAGTTTATTTATTTTTGAGAGAGAGAAAGAGAAAGTGTATGAGCAGGGGAGGGGCAGAGAGAGAGAGGGAGACAGAGAATCTGAAGCAGGCTCTGCACTATCAGCACAAAGCCCAATATGGGGCTCAAACCCATGAACCATGAGATCGTGACCTGAGCCGAAGTCAGATGGTCAACCAACTGAGCCACCCAGGCGCCCTTGATGCTCCTTGGTTTTAATCAATAAGTCCTTAGCAACAGCTTCCTGTCATCCTAAAATGGATACGATTTGGCCCAAATGCATAGTGTTAAATTATTTCACCATAAATCATAAGTCTCTACTCTCAATACCAAAGACAAACATTATCTCCAATACTAAACACACAAAAGAGTATAATGAACAGGAGCTGCATAAAAATTACAGCCTTGTCTACTGACTGTCAAATTCTGTCAAACTGGCATCTCTGAAATTTTTTAGAGATTGTCCAAAAGCTTAAAGCACAAACAGGGCAACAATTCTCAAAGTTTAATTCTCGCCAACGAAGTACTTATCTTTTTGCACTGAAAGAAATGAACTGTTATAGTTTATATCTCTGAGAAAGCCCCAGAAAAGAATTCCTGATTCTCTTCATTCAAAACCTAATAAATCACCCAATGTTCTGTTCTTAATGAATATTTTCACATAATCCAAGATATAATCCAATAAGTAGAAAATGCAAACAAGTTGGTCATGGCATTAAAATGAGACAGTTTCTATGTGACTATTCAAATCAAATATTTGGCTCTGCTTCTTCAGATGAGGTATCTGCCAACTGTCAAATGTCAGGCTAGATGAGGCTGGAGGAGAGGAGAGGAAGAGCAGCCTGGAAAGAGGGATTCCTTCTGTTTATATCATCACACTTCAGCACCATCCATGCAATGCTGTCATGAAGAATCAGTATCTTTTGTCTAACATTCAGTCCAGTCCTACCATCTGGACAGCTCAGCTCACTTCTGCAGATGAAAAACCCAATGTAGTCAGGATTTGGGTTTTTGGTGTTTGGCTGGGTTTTTGGTTTTTTTTTTGCTTTGGGTTTTTTTTTGCTTCTGTTTTAATACAAAGGTGGATCATTTTTACTCTTACTTCTACTATTCTTGATTGCCACATCAACATAGAAGGTAATAATCACTGGCTTTCTTCTCAGAGATCATGCAGAAAAGACATCTTTTGGCATTGCGTTCGATGAGATATTTTTCTTTATGTTTATTTATTTTTGACAGAGAACGAGAGAGAGGATGAGCTGGGCAGGGGCAGACAGAGGGGGATAGAGGATCTGAGGTGGGCTCTGTGCTGACAGCAGAGAGCCTGATGCGGGGCTTGAACCATAAGATCATGACCTGAGCTGAAGGCAGACACTTAACTGAGCCACCCAGACGCCCCTAGATGAGATATTTTTCTAATGAAAGAGAAGTTTACCTGCTCCTTATTAGTGTAATCTCTCATTTGACTTAAAACTTTGGAACATGTTACCATTTACTGTTTTTTTACTGTATTTTCTCTGAAAATCCTAACCCCAAAAGTTTTATCTGTCAAGACTTCAAGTAACCAATCTGCTGGATACACAGCAAACATTTTGAAGGCAACCATACTATTAGTTTCTTTCCAAGATTCAGAGATTTTATAAAATAAAACTAAAATAAACTAGATAAACTGAAATGTAAGCTTTATGTATATATCTGACAAAATTTATACTCATTATCAAAAGTATGCTTTAAAATAGCAAATGGGATCATCTCACTACATTTTGATTATATGCCATTGTACAAGGAAAATAATTATTTCTACTTTAATATAAGCTTTATCAGTGGAAGAAAAAAGTTCACCTTCCTCAAAAAGTTCAGGATCAAATTTCATCTTTACAATACACAAAGAAAGAATGTGAAATCAATTATTTTGGTAGGAAAAATTTTGGAAAGGAAAATGAATTTGCCATTTGGAATGGTTCAGAACTTGTCAAATGTATGAAAATATATTGAGATCCAAAATAGTATGCTGCTAATTTATTATAAATCCAGTGGCAACTTCTTAATATCCTTTGTTGGTAAGCAATCCTATGAAAACACTCTTAAAATCATTTTGTTGTTATGATATAGACAAGGGTACCAGAATGCTTTTAATGAAATTATATTAATTAATGGCTTCCTAAACATAATCAGAAGACAATATAGAAAATCTTAATAAAATTATGTAATATGTATAATATTGTATATTATTTATATATTTATATTATATATTATTATATATTCAATATTTATTGAAGGTGAAAGCTAATTTGTGAAAAATCTTTGGTGCTTTTTATCATAAAACAGTACTCACTTTACTATCTGCTATGTCTTACTATATAGACATTCAATAGTTACCTTATGGCATTACGTTATGAAAAACCCATGAAATTTTGCTCATTTTGGATATAAAAACTCATCTTCTTCAAGGAAGATGTTATTGACACTACTCTAAAATGCGTTTGTGAATCCCCTGGTAGAGGCTGAGGTAGGGCAAGAAGGAAACAAAAATTCAAGGTGCTGGGGAGAGTGCCTAGAAGAGGTAGCCCTGACACCAAGAGGCTCCCCAGAGAATGGGGGAGAGGAGTCTGTCACGGCACTTAGACACTATTTTGGATTCGGAAGAGTAGGGCAAGAGTCTAAACCTTACGAAGGTCACTAGTGGTTGACTGAACATAAACATGGGACGAATTCCAAGAACAAGAAATACGTAGTCAAGAAGGAAATCAAGAAACCAAGAATTACAGGAGATTGGTAAAGAAAGTTGTGGATATGGCATAAGTTGGCTCAGACAGGATTCCTTTTACCCCTAGGCTTACGGACACTGGACATAATTTCTGCTGGGTATTGATTAGTCCAACAACCTACCTTGTATTTTATTGTTTCTAAAATGACATGTCACTGAAGTAATTAGATAATAGTTTGAATACCCCCATTTTTCATAAACATATCTGTTAAGATCCACAAAGGAAGCTGAAATGAGGGTAATACCCAGTCATAAATGTCCAATATCCCAAAGATAGGTAGTGATATATGACAGATAATTCATCCTAACTTTAAAAATAAAACCTTAGATTTCATCCTATTAAATTATTTTCCCATCCATGTTTCTTCAAATTTTTATCAGTAGTACACACTATGCAGAAATGCTTTAATTAAAATCTATATACTTTATATGAGGTAGATATTATTAACAATAAAATGTCTTTTTTTTTTTTTTAATTTTTTTTTCAACGTTTTTTCTTTTTTTTTTTTTTTTTGGGACAGAGAGAGACAGAGCATGAACGGGGGAGGGGCAGAGAGAGAGGGAGACACAGAATCGGAAACAGGCTCCAGGCTCCGGGCCATCAGGCCAGAGCCTGACGCGGGGCTCGAACTCACGGACCGCGAGATCGTGACCTGGTTGAAGTCGGACGCTTAACCGACTGCGCCACCCAGGCGCCCCTAACAATAAAATGTCTTGAATACCATTCATTTAATTTTTCTCTGGGCTCAGAAGTGACAAAGTTCAAAGTTCATACATTTTTTTTACATTAAGATAGCTGCATAAATACTATCTTTCACATGTTATTTTTTCCCTGTTTGCAAACAAATGCTGATAATCAAACAAAATCTCAATACTAGGGAATTTTACATAAATCATTTATACTTTGAGAGTCTCAAAATGAGTACTAGACCAGACATTTCACAGTTAGAAATACTGGCACAAGCAGTTTAGAAGCAGCAGCATCCAAAACTTAGGAATTACACAATATAATGGATCATGAGTAAGAGCCATAGGATGAAAAATAAAATAAAAATATCAGATCCAACAGAATTTTTATGGTGGTGATGTTATTTTAAATTTTTCCATTTATTTTTTCCTCCATACCTTCAAGCAAGATACCTGTCTTTTAACCTAGCTGTCTATCTGAAATGTATCTCAGAGCCTTTCTTGTAAATCTTTTCAATATTTTTCAAGTCTTTCCACCCAAATAGATTCTTTTTTGAGTATTGGACTTCCCTTTTGTAACTTAGTCTGATTTTCTTATGTTTTGTTTTCAGTGGATAAGTAAAAGTGCCCGGGATTCCCCCAGAGGCAATGTTCATATTTACTGCTGGTCAATTGCCAGAGATGTGGAATAGATTAAAAATGCCTTCCTTCCCTAAGTTCCATGATGTCATTACTCTACCACCACTCACAGAACAAGGTCTTTCCGGGAGAATGCAAACTTGAGAGTTTCTGAAGTGAGCTATCCCACCCAGTTCTACTCAGCCTTTTTGTGGTATGCACATTACTGTTCAAGGAATCTTGTCATGTAAGCAACTCCTGAAAAAGTCCAGTTTCCTTTGACTTAGTTCCAGCATCTGTCCCCCTTAGACAAGTAGATGATATTTCTTCCAGTTACTCAAATATTTTTCAGGATGAATTCAATCACAGCTGAGCCTCTTAGTTCAATTCAGAATCCATCTCATTTCTCCAAAGACATACAACACAAGTTCCCTTGACCACAAATATATCTGACCAGTCTCCCTTGTTAATAGGCACTTTGTAATGTTCTTATAAGAACTTAAGAAATAATCCATGTAGCACAGCAAAGGCTTTACAAGGTAAACACTTGAAAAACTATAGCTGTCACTACTTTTAATATGACTAGTGTCTTCTTCAAGTCAGTTCTGCCTCCCCTTCCAAGTTTAGGTTTAAAAAAAAAGTTTATATTTCTTGGTTTATACTTATTTTCTGAAATAATCTCAGGCACAAAAATGCCTTTATTTTGGTTTGGTTCAATCAAATAATTTAAGTGCCTATATTTTCAGTTTTTAAGTATCAGTATGTTCAGTAAAAAAGTTATAGTTAATTAGGGAGGGAGATAAGATGTAACTACATATAACAAATACAAAAGGAAATAAAAAGTATTGTTAAATCAGTAAAAGTATCTTATGTTTATAGACAAATTAAAATGCGAGAATTTTCAAGAAGATATTGATAAATAAGAACACCAAGCAAAGACGGCCTAACAGATATTAAAACTTAGTAAAAAACTAGTATAATCATGAAATCACATGGTTAGCACAGGAATAGAAATATTTATCAGTGGAACAGAATCAAATCTAGAAGTAGGTTAAAGTTTACATAGGAACTTGAAAATGTCCATGGGATATCAGGGTGCCTGGGTGGCTCAGTTGGTTGAGCATCCAACTCTTAACTTCAGCTCAGGTCATGATGTCATGGTTCAGGGCTCATGGTTCAGGAGATCAAGCCCCACACTGGGCTCTGTGCTGTTAGCACACAGCCTACTTGGGATTCTCTCTCTCTTCTGTCTCTGTCCCTCTCCCTTGCTTGCACTTCCTCTAGCTCTCAAAATAAACAAACAAACAAACAAACTTTTAAAAAATGTCCAGGGGGTTTAGACACATTATTCAATAAATTGTGCTAACTACAACTTACATTGGGAAAAATTAGATCAGACCCTACAATA
This sequence comes from Neofelis nebulosa, assembly GCF_028018385.1. NCBI lineage: Eukaryota > Metazoa > Chordata > Mammalia > Carnivora > Felidae > Neofelis > Neofelis nebulosa. The sequence goes on along the minus strand of NC_080786.1, from coordinate 41,858,692 downwards.
CATTATATAGAGAAATAACTTATTCATGAATTAAAAACGTATATGTAAATCAAGTAAAGATACTAGAAGAAAACAGAAAAACATTAAATATGAGGAGACTATTAATTCACACTAACAACCCAGAAAGCATGAAAGAAAAAATGTACGTATTTAATTACATAAATATAAAAATACTTTATTTGGCAAAAAATCACAACAACATCAAAAGATGATTGATAGATGAGGAGAAAATGATTGGAAACAAATGTTAAATAAGAGTTAACCTTCTCTAAGGTACAACATGTTTCTACCAATTATTAAGAAAGGCAGGTAATGCAATTTGTTTCAAGGAAATAAAGGTACTTTGCTGAAATATAGATTAGATATGAGTGAATATTATGATTAGTTCTCAGTAAAATGAAATTAAAATAGATACTATATTCACTGGGTTGTCAAAAAAATTTTTTAAATGATAGATACATTTAAAGTTGCTAAAGTTGTGGGTATTAAGAATGTGAAGTATTACACACTCTTTTGGAAAATAATCTAGTATTTAAATAATTATTACTGAATATTTTATTTTATTTTAGCATTTAAATTAGAATTTAAATAATTTAAATATAGTACTTAAAATGTGCATAGCACTTGCCCTATTTCTCTCATTTCTTAGCATTTATCAAATAGAAATAAAATTACTATGATATTTATTATATCATTGTTAGTAATAGCAAAGACTTGAAACAATGTGTATTGTCTCCCAAATTAGAATGATTAAATGGTATATCCATTGATAGCTTGGTGCATATGCAACATTGAGTATTATGCAGCTATTCGCACAAATGAAATTGGCATATGTATTGCCTTGGAAAGATATCTAAAATATATTGTTAGGTCTCAAAAGATGGAGGATGTACATGTAGCATGTGTGTGTGTGTGTGTGTGTGTGTGTGTGTGTGTGTGTCTGTGTGTGTGTGTGTGTCTGTGTGTAGTAATCTCGTTCTATAAAATGTGACCACAATGTTTGGAAATGTTTTATATTCAAAGTGAAATGTGTGAAAGTTCACAAATCAAAATGCTATTAGTGGTTATATTTGATACAAGAAAATAAAACTAGTTTTATTTTAAATACATGTATTTATGTTCAAAGTTCTAGTGATTGGTGTATAACTTAGACCCCTAAGAAAAAAAGGCAATTAAATATTTCCAGGAACTTGGGAAGTTCCTGTCTGAATAAAGCAGACACTTGACCTGGCTGTAGCCCAGGCCTTGAGTAAATCACCCCCATACTGGCAATTTCTTAGTCTTCAGGTCTTAGATTAAATTTCACTTCTTCAAAGTTCTAGAGGTCAGAAGTCTGAAAAATGCCATGTTGGTTTGCATATTCCTGACATCTAGTGAGTTAAGCTTTTTTTTTTTGCATATTAATACCCACAGGTATTTCTTATTCTGTGACTTGGTTATAGTTGAATTCTGACCAATTTTTGAAGTATAGTTTTAATTTTTCTATTAATTTTAAAAAGCTTTTAGACAAATTATGTATGGCAAATATTTGCCTCATATATGTTTCAAGTATTTATTCCAAATTTGTTGGGTTTTGTTGATGGTGTCTTTTATCCTATAGCATTTAAAAGTTCTATATAATCAATGTTACTGTCATCTCTGCTTCATTCTATCATGATAGTTGAAATGTACTTTCCAGGTTCAGGGTCACGGGAAATAGTCTCCACTTCTCGATAGGAAATGTTGAGGTTCTGCAGCAAAATACTGGACCAGGAATACTGCTCTGGACTTTTTGCGAAAATACATCTGCCACAGGATACATTTGACTAAGTGCTTCTCATATATAGGTAGGTAGGTAGATAGATAAGCAGACTGAGAAAAACAGATATTGGAAGAGAATTTAGGTTTTGTTTTGTTTGTTTTACAGAGACAGAGCATGTGAGCAGGGAAAAGGGGCAAAGGGAGAGAGAAAGAGTCTAAAGCAGGCTCCATGCTCAGCAAAGAACCTGATGTCGGGCTCCATCCCACAACCCTGGGATCATGACCTGGGCCAAAATCAAGAGTTGGACACTTGGGGTGCCTGGGTGGCTCAGTCAGTCAAGCCTCTGACTCTTGAAATAGGCCTGTCTCTCCCTCTCTCTCTATCCCTCCCTTGCTTGCACTCTCTCTCTCAAAATAAACAAACAACCTCAAAAAGAGTGTCGGAGGCTTAACCAACTGAGTCATCCAGGTGCCCATGGAAGAGAACTTAGAAGAGAATCTAAGTTTAAAATGCAGGACTTTTGCCTCAGAACATTGATGAAATTGCTTCATTGCTTTCTCAATTCAATTTTGCTGAGGGAATATCTGATGCTACTTTGATCCGTCCACCTTTGTAGATAACCTAAGTCTACGTGTGTGCATGCACATTTGTGTGCACATGTGCAAGTGCCTGTGTTTATTTACTTGCTTTCTTGTTTTCTTCTGCAGAAATATTCTTTTATAATTTTACCATTATTTTCTTTGCTCTGAACATTCACTACATTGAATCTATTTGTCTGTGTTTTTATTGTATCTCGGTAGCTGCTTTCAATGTGAAGGCATGTCTTCCTTCAACTCTACAGTATTTATCTTCTCTCATTTACTATTCCTGCCTTTTTGAATGCAACTTGGTCAATACTGGACTTCTACGTCTATCAACTTGTCTTCATCCATCTCTTTGCAATTTTGTTTGTTTGGTTGTTTTTTGTTTTTTGTGTTTTTTTTGCATCCTGGGGTATATTTTCCATCTTAATATCCAAATTCAATTCCTTCAAAAATTTTTCTGCATCAAAATGCAAACCTAGAAGCTAAAAGTAATTTTTAGTAACCTCTGCAAGTACTCATCCCTAGTCGACACTATATGTGCTTCAAAACTGTCTACACATGATTCTGACAGGCTGCCAAATTTTAACTCAAAATCTTTCCCACATTGCTTTGTTGAAAATGTTGTATTTAGTTTTGGGTAAATAACTACACATTTTTACTGTATAAACACCAGATAAAATGGTAAGTTCTATGAAGTTTCGATATCAGAGAAATGTTCTGTCCGGTCTGGTACTAATTTCTTAGAACGGTCTTTCAGCTCACCAGTTTTATCTTGTGGTTTGACAACTTGGTTACTTTTTCCATAATTAAAAATTGATGTTTTGTTAATCAGTTTATTCTTTCTATTCATAGCTTTTGTTATTATTGTTAATGAATGTTTTGTTTTACTGCCTTCTTCCCTCCCTCAAAGGTTACTGCTTATATTTAAAATTTTCTATTTTCCCTAAAAATAGGGACCTATTTCCTGTTTTACTCGTTTGGTCCCTCTCATTGTACTGATTTGTTTTGTTTTGTTTCTCAAAAGGTAGGTAATTTTAGATTATGTGTTCTTATTTTCTTTTTTTTTTTTTTTTTAACGTTTATTTATTTTTGAGACAGAGAGAGGGCATGAACGGGGGAGGGTCAGAGAGAGAGGGAGACACAGACTCTGAAACAGGCTCCAGGCTCTGAGCGGTCAGCACAGAGCCCGACACGGGGCTCAACCTCACAGACTGCGAGATCGTGACCTGAGCTGAAGTCGGCCGCTTAACCGACTGAGCCACCCAGGCGCCCCTGTTCTTATTTTCTATTGAGGTTCTAGTTTGAATAGTGCATTTCTTCGACCAAAACAGAATTTTATTTTTCCTTTTTAGAAGCTTTTGCATGCACATATTCTTTGCTGTGTTTTATTCAGGCCTGGTTTTTCTATTAATTCAATTTTATCTATTTGCTATTTTATAGGAATTTATCATAATTCCTGGTTTACTTAAGATATATATATATATATATATATGATATATATACATATACATACACATCATATATATATATACATGATGTGTATGTATCTATGAAAGAGACTAAGTATATATTTGTGTTAGCGTTATAATTCTTTCCTTTTAAAAGTTTATTTATTTTGAGAGAGAGATGGAGAGGGACAGAGAGAGAGACAGAGACAGAGAGAGATACTCCCAAGCAGACTCTGCACTGTCAGCATGGAGGCCAATATGGGGCTCGATCCCACAAACTGTGACATCAGGACCTGAGCCAAAATCAAGAGTCAGATGCTCAACCAACTGAGCCACCCAGGTGCCCTAGTTTTATAATTCTTTAAAACATTTTTTTCTTAAGTACATGATATTTTTATTTGTAATAGTTTTAATTGTATGATATTACATGATATGTATGATATTACATGATATTTTTAATTGTAAGAGAGGTGAATTTCTTTGTGTGCAATCTGCCATTTTGGCTCGATTTCCACCTACTTTGCAACCTTTTAGTCAAGTTGTTAATATAAATTTTGCATCTTTTAATTATATTAATATATAATTCCAACACCCAATCTCCAGGTGTGGGGTTTTCTCCCCACATCACCAAGCAATTCTCCAACACCAGCTAGGTGTCCTTACAATTCAACTCAATGCTGACACTACCTTGAGCCAGCATCAGCTCCCACAGGTTAAGGGCTCAATCCCACGGGACCGCCCTGCCCCTTTCACTTCAGAGGCCAATCGCAAGTTCCAGTTGTCATTTGAGCTTTTGACCAACTGGCTATTGGAGGTTCTAACAATCCTCTCCTTGGGTTTGACTAATTTGTGAAAGTGGCTCACAGAACATGGAAACATTTTATTTACTAGATTCGTTGGTTTATTATAAAAGGACATAATTCAGAACAGCTAGATGGGAGAGATGGATAGGGCAAGGTAGTGGGGAAGGGTGCGGACCTTTGACGCTCTTCCTAAGCACACCACTCTCCCCAAACCCCCACATGTTCACTAGCCCAGATGCTCTCCAAACCCATCCTTTGGGGGTTTTATGGAGGATTCATTACTTAGGCATGACTGATTAAATCACTGGACTTTGGTGAACTTGATCTCCAATCCCTCCCTGCTCCCTGCAGCTGGGGGGCGGGGGGAGGGGGGGCGGGGGCAGTTGGGGGAGCGGGCATGGACTGAAATATCCAAACTTCAAACCTCAGGGTTGGTTCTCCAGGCAAACAGCCATCTACAGGTGCTTCACCAAGGTCATTAACATGACAAAAGTTACATTTACTACTCTCATCTTAGGAAATTCCAAGGATTTTAGGAACTCTGTGTCAGAAATGGGGATGAGGACCAAATAAATATTTATTATATTTCACAAAATCACAACTCATAATTCTTTTTTAATTACACATCCTCTTGATAATTTGGTGACCTAAGGGGAGAACTGCTGAAGCATTATTTGCTTTAGAAGGTGATTTTTAATCCAGCTGCATTTTTTTAGCTGAAAGAATTGGATATCATTTAACATTTTATTGTTTGTATTCCCAGATTTAAAAAATAGATGTAATCAATAATGGAAGCCCAGCCTTATTTTCCTCATTGGATAATCTGCATGTCAAATTAATGACAGGAGTGGATTCTGCTATGGTGTAAGATCATATATATGAAAGGTATTATTTCGTTCTTGCTTGCTAAATTAAATCCCTTTGAGGGAAAAAATGATTTTTAATTTTTCACATGTATCTACTGTCTATATCATGGTTGAAACACTTAGTGTTCATCAGACAGTTAACATTTTCCTGTGGTTGATGCTTTTACTTAGGATGATCCCTTAGCTTGGAGTTCTCAAACTCCTCCCCTCCTGACTGATGCATAGTCTTCAGAACCCAGTTAAACGCACAGGACCTTATGGAATTGGCCCCCAGTAGCCCTACCTTCATCAACTGTACAACCTGCAGGCTAGACTAGTGACCCATTCTGGGTGCTGTTTCCTAGCCAGAGCATAGTTCTGTCACTTCTCTTACTACATTGCATTATAAGTCTCCCACCTGTGCCTGTGAGCATCTTGAATTGCACATCCTTGCATCTCTAGTGGCTAGAGATTCACTTCTCTCCTAAACCAGCTTATGATCTTCTTGACAACAGGGACGCTGGGTGTTTTCTCTTTGTTTTCATGGCACGTGATAGTAATAACGGCAATATTTATAATGTGTCGTCACTCTTCTAAGCAATAACTTTATATATTTTTTCTTCATCTAATCATCATGACAAACCTGAGACATAGATAATGTTATTCCATTACATTTTGTAGAGAAATAAAATGAAGGCACAGAGAGATCAAGTAAACTCCCCAAGGTCACACAGCTAGTCAGTGTCAGAACCAATATTCAAACCCAAGGAGTTCAGCTCCAGAGTGTAATACTATGCTTAAGCACAGACTTGATAACACTGACTCAATGAACATACATCAGAAGAGTGTAAAGCACACTGCGAATTCTCAAGTAGATACCATGGCTTCTAAGCTACCTCTTCTCACATACCCATTCCAACATTTACTATAAAAAGCTGTGTTTTTATTTTTTTTTAAATTTTTTTTTTCAACGTTTTTTATTTATTTTTGGGACAGAGAGAGAGACAGAGCATGAACGGGGGAGGGGCAGAGAGAGAGGGAGACACAGAATCGGAAACAGGCTCCAGGCTCCGAGCCATCAGCCCAGAGCCTGACGCGGGGCTCGAACTCACGGACCGCGAGATCGTGACCTGGCTGAAGTCGGACGCTTAACCGACTGCGCCACCCAGGCGCCCCTAAAAAGCTGTGTTTTTAAAAGTGAACATGATAAAGTCAAGTAATTTCTTCACAGACATGTAGCAATTTTCCTATAATATTTACGAACTATTACAAAGGTGTTTTCAATAATTTAACCATTAATTTTAAGAACGTATTTGCAGCATGACCTGGTGATTGAGAATAGCTTTGACCACATAGCTATCTTTCTAAAAGAGTGTAATTATCAAAAGATTTAGATAGATAGTGCCTCAATACAAAGAAATCCAGTTTATGCACTTGCAAATACTTTCTTAAATTTTAGGGTTAAATCAGCTTATTCTTTGAATGAATAGCCATACATCATCAAATAGAGATTAAGATTCAAGTATCAATCTTGTACTCCCTTGGAAAAAGATGCTTTTGTTTTAACACTGTATATAATTACAAAATATCTAAATTTATAAGACTGATCTTTTTAAAAACTCTATGTATATTTGTGATTCATTTTTACATCTTTTCAACCATGTCTTTTTGAGAATGACACATGTAGGAAAAATATGTTAATATCTTATCTGTTCTGACAAAAACTCTCTAGGATAAACTTTTAAAATATTGTCATATATCACTTTAAATGCATGTCCAATCACTTTATTTGCATCAGAAATAAACTCATTAACTCAGTAAAACAAGACCTGCAAAAATCATGCCCTACAACACACACTCACACACAAAGTTAAATATACCCTTTTCTGCATGTTAAGGTATTTCATGCCAGCCTTCCTAACTCCCTGTGCATGGAAGTAATAATACTACATATCCCTGGTTTTATTTCACTTCCTTTTTTTCTCTTCTCAAGCACTGTCGTAAAAATAAATGAATATTGTTCCACTGTGCACGCTTTTTACACTTCTCATGATGAGAATGGATTCGTGATAACCCATTTATTTTCTTTTCTTCTAACAATCTTTGCAGCAAGAATGAGATGCCTGAATTTTAATGCCTAATATGATCTTTGGAAGACTATAAACTTTTAATAGACTTTAAACATAAAGTGAGGGAGAGGATAAATAGCAAGGAAGTCTGTGGTTTGTCCCAGGAAATCCTGATTAATAGCCTTCTGATTGTGTCAGACCACCCTGAATATCTTCTGAAAACAATTGGTTCATTTTATTGCCAAATAAATTGTAATTGAACTTACCAACTTCTAACCAAATAAAAATCTAAGTGCAAAGAAGGGACAGAAGAACACACATTTCTTATGTGATACAGCATCTAGGATCTGTCTCATTTTATTTACTCTGCAATATTCATTCCTGTTAAAACACAACAGGTTTAAGATGACAAAGTTTTTCTTTCTTTAGATTTGTCCTCTCTGTGAATCTTTCTTAGATATCCATACATTAACAGCAAGTCAGAAACATTCAACATTGTTTTAAAAATCTCAAGGCAAAAGACTGACTAATTTCAGGTGTATGTAGGCACAAAATTTAAAGCCTCCTTGAAAAAAATCTCTTCTGTAATACCACTTTTAGCAATATTTCTTATATGGTTTGATATTTTGGCTTCTGTTTAAGATTTTTAAAAGTAAAGTGTAAGCATTGTGATGCTTACAGCTCTGTAAATACGTCAGCCTTTCAAGCCCTGAATGAAACAAAAACGCAAGCATGCTTTATAAGCAGGAAAAAAAAAGAGGACTTAGGCGTTGAGAATGTACAAAAGGTCCAAATCATACGAATTTTTTTAATTTCCTTTTATTGACTTCTTTTTAAAATATAAAATGAATTTTTTTCACTACATACAAGAGAAGCAAGAACATGATCTCTTGGAGTGATAAAATAAATGATTCTTCAAGAATTGCATCTCCCTTTAAATGGAGAGAAGAAAAGAAAACAGTTTTAAAAAAAATTAGTTGGTATTGCTACAATATACACAACCCCCTGAGCTTTGCCTTTTAAATCAGCATTCTGCTGTTAAATAATAAAAGAAAAGTCCCATTATTTTCCCAGCTTCCCTTTGCTTAAAGTGATTGATGTAGAATTTTACTGCCATCCAATGGCAGCTGCCTAATATAGCTCAAGTAAATGTCTAAAGCTTTTTGATCAAATTGCAGTCTAGGGAATTTAACTTATGTAGTACACTCACAACTTACATCAATACATCTCTGTTTGTTACACAGTGAGAAAGAAATATGACTACAGTTTCAATTTATTGTGCGTTCTTCAAATTCAATTTAACAGTGAATTACTAATATTGCTGAACATAATTACCTAAATGAATAAATCAACCTAGGCTACTCGCTAGAGAGAACATTAGAGCATAATATTAATTTTTACATGCACCTCATCATATTAGTTTAAAAGGTTTCTTTTTACAACTAACAATCTTTTCCTACCAGGCAAAATGGCCTTTATTAAAAGACTGTTCTCAGCTTTACTTCTGTTATTTGGAAGTCATTTGAATCTTTTTAGCTGCTACTGTATATCATATAATTTCTGATTAACATCAAATCGCATACTGTTTTAATTATAATCTCCATTCCTAAATGATTGAGTATTTAGATCATTTCTCAAAAAGGCAAAATAAAAATTATGTCTGATTGATATGAATGAGTTTGTGCTTTAAATATTCAAGCTTAGTTATTTAAAATTCCCAATTTGGCATAGAGGAGTTGATGGATAATAAACCAATTTTATTTTTCATTAACATTAACTAAAATATAATATGTTTAATATTATAGGTAAATTGCTATTACATGATGATAGTATGTGAATAAAACTTCACAAAAATGTATGGTTTATTTATATATGAATGACACTTTGCTAAAATATAAAAAGTTTAGTTCAGTAATTATTTTAAATAAAAGGCAAATTCAGATAAATATCTGGCTTATAATTTAAAAAGTATTGCCAATGTTATTTTATTCAATTGAATGTTTTAGAAGAGAGAGAGAGAGAGAGAGAGAGAGAGAGAGTGTGTGTGTGTGTGTGTGTGTGTGTGTGTGTGTATGTATGTGAGTGTGTGTGTGTATAAAAACAGCCTCAGGCTTTAAATATGTTTTAGTACTCTTGAACATCTGAGACCAATAATTCAATGGAATTGAAACACAATAACATATTTATTTTAACTGATTTTGCATTAGAATATTTAATTCCAACATTTCTTTTGGATAAAAATGTCACGTTTTTGTTTTTCTAAAAGATTTCCAAATGAAGTCCAAAATATTTTTTAGAAAAATCCAGGCTGACTTCATGCTGAGAGAGATTTTGTAAGGACCTTCAAACAACTCTAGGAATTCTGAAAGGAAATAGATAAACTGATGAGCATTTTCTGATCTCAGATGAAATTTGAAGACTTGGTCTTTACAGAATAAAGGCAAGGTGCCTCTGTGTATGCTGGGAACCTTAGCATTACAAGATCTGGTTTATACAGAGGTGCTACGAAATCACAACTCTGAAGAAAACATCATGACTTTCACGGACACCAACAATGAAATTGTACATATAATCCTAAAAATACCAAGCTAGCAAATAACGAAAAGAATTATTCTTTTTCCCTGGTGGCTTTTTCAAATTTTTCATTTCTCTACACTGGATTCTATTCTTGTTTTACACATTGAGTAATTATGTCACCATTTAAGTACTTTCTGGCCTGATATTTTTGGTGTGACCCCTGAAAATCTCAGTTTTAATCATATCTGTAAAGAAAATCTTAAGTTCACTCTAGCTCAGCTGTCTTATTTACCAGATTAGAAACTAAACCTGAAAGATAATATTGTCAATAGATAACTCAGCTGCTTAGTGTTTTCAGACATTTTAAGAAGTTTGAAAAATATTTAAATGAATTTGCATCAAAAGTTCCATTCTACCTATGCTATATTTTATATATCATATATTTATAAATTATGATTTATATAATATACACATAAATATATTTCTATACTATAAAATATCACTTTTAGAAAGTTTTATATTTGACCCCCTATTCTCAAAATTTAGGAATCAGTTTCATTTGTGAATGATGTTTTAAAGGTACCAATTATATTTTCTTCACTTCATTGATATTACTCTATAAATTCTCTTTACAAGGGAAGGGCATTTTGCTTTACCACCAATCACCCTGCCCTTTATGTGCAAGTTAGTATTTTCTCCATCCGTATGTGTTTTCAAGAAATCAAACCAAAGTATAAACAGCAACTGCAGTTTTACTACTTAAATCTCATTTGTGAATAAGAAAATTTCCATTGATATGACTTGTACATCTACTCCTGTCATTGTTTCATCCAGTGTAACAAACAAGGGAAACAAGTTAATTTCTTTATTCTTTGTAAAATACGGAGAGTTTGAAAGTTTCAATTACTTGAAACATCCTCTTTTATAGTGATTTTCAATTTCCTTTTCATTAACAAAAATGCAAAGGACTGCTTAACTATTATTTACCAACAAACAAACAAACAAACAAATAAATATTTTTACAAGGTACTCATTCACTACAATTTGAAGACATTTCTGTTTTGTTTTTAATCTAAGATATTAAAGGATCCAATAATCAATCACATCTATATCTTTTGTTTAATGTGATAAAAGGCCTGAGAATTGGTACGGAAAAATATTTAATGAGCTTGTGATTTTTTTTAACTATCAATGGCATACAGTACTCTATGTCATATTAGGCCTTAAATCTAACTTTATAGAGACACATTTTAATGTGAAATTAATAGTATGTCAGTATATAAACTTTTCTTGTATGTTCATTTTTGTGCTCGGAGTTATCACAGTTATGGTGCCTTTTTCAGATGCAGAGAGGAAAACAGATAGAGAAAAAATGATGTTACATCCACTGAGAGACAAGAATGGGTAAATTTTTGAGATGTATATCTCTGATGAAACAAATGTTCTAAGACATACTTAGATATTTACTTTTTTATCCAATAAGCATCTTGCTGCCAAACTCATGTTCTTATACTTGCATTACATTTTTTAAAAAATCATTTGGAATAAAACCTATTTACATTAAAGCTACGATTAGTTACAACATTTTGGTTGCTTCTTTCCCTGAAAATAAAAATCCTACACCGTGGGTAACACAATTCCTATGCCATGACACAGAAGTTCCCACAGCTTTCCAATTTCATCAGAAATGGAAAAGCCCATTATGTTTCTGCAAGACAGCATTGCTGATGGCTACCAGCCATCTAATAAAATGATAGCTATTTTGAGGTAAGCATGCTAATATCAGACCCGATCAAACCAAAGAATTTCAGAAGCACAGAGCTTGGTCTTTCTTCCTCCAAAGACAGCATCAAAATCTGATCAAGATAAAAGCAAAAACTTCTGATGAATATACACTACATGATTAAAACCCTAAGTCCCTATGGTTTAAACCTTGAAGACATTTTAATTATCTATTTAACATCTTGCTATTTCTGGAATTCTGACTGAGAATGTTTCTGACATAGTATTTCATGGAATGTCCTTTTCTCATACTGAGCCGCTTTTATACTCCAGATGTAAACACAAAAGCTTGCCTTTCATCTTTTTAAACTCTATCACATAAAAGGAAAGGTAAAAATCCTAAAGATCGCTTTTTCATGGACTTTTTAATATAGACTATAAAACTGAAAACTTTCTCTTAATCCAGAAATTTAGTCATTCTCCTTAAATTTATACACTTCTCGAGAGTATATTTAAAATTCTTTGATTGTCATGATCTAATTTTATTTCTTTGAGAAAGAAGAAAAAAAATATTTTTGATATGTGTGGAGATGTTTGCTTTTTCCACAGGAATTAAGTCATTACTTAAAATTTCCACTAATTTTTTTAACCTAACCAAATAAACAGACTGTAATTAAAAAAAAAAATCTTTCCTTAAAATTCCAAAGTAGTATTTACTAAATAAATTTTCACCCAACACAGAGTTTGCCTCAGCTAAGATTAATTCTAGCTAAACTAGGTCCTATGAAAACCTGAAGAGAAAATTTAACATATCATGTATTAAGGGGATTAGTGTCACATTTTCACATACTCGGAAGTAATTTACTGATTTTTTTACAAGGATAAAAGAATGTAAACCTCATTTTACTGCTGGAGTCCGATTTTCCTTCACATTTTTTGTCATTTCTTTATATTCTTGCCAGGTTTAGTTATATGTCTCTGCATATCTATTTACCCATGAAGATTTAATTGTATGGTTTTATAATTGCATATTCATTTTATCTTTGAAAAGATGAATAGCATATCATGATACGTTTTGTATTAGTACATATATCCCAGAATGCATATGGTCATGAACCTTAACTTTCTGCATTCGGTTAAAAAATAAGCAAAGTTAAACAGTGTTCATATCTAAAATGTGCCTAATTTATAACAGGATTTGGACCAGAAAATACACTTTCGTTTGGGTTTATCGACCTTATGGCCCTGATGGCTACTCATAGGAGACAGATTTCATCTTAGAAGGGGGTATTTGCTAACTAGAATTGAAAGCATCATGGCGGTGGCATGCTCCCAGATTACCACTTGAGATCTATTGCCGGCTGATCAACAGAGCAGCTTTGATTGCAATTTTACAAAGCCAGGTTCCTGCTGTCCTGGCTACAAAGTTTGTTTTCTTTTGTTTGTAGCAAGAGGGGAGGTGATGCTTGGTTTTTCTGCTTACCTCTAAACCTTAAAGCGTAATTTTGGCCTAAGGAAAGAAGAGAATTTCTTAAAACGGAAGTGTTTCAATTAGTTTCATGAAAGTGGACAATAAGAAACAGCCCCTGTTGTTTCCTTGTTCATATTTTGTCTACTAACTGCTGGACTAAATCTCTTTTTCAATTTCAGGATGGCCTCTGAACCAAAGTAACAAGATGACCAAGGTCCCGAGCCCTGAAAACAGAAAAAGAGCTTTCACAGGGGGAGGAAAAAAAAAAAAAAAGATGGAACGAGAAAATACAGAGGCTCTGAGGGGTCCATCAAATCAATTCTAAGCTCCTCTGCCTGACAGTCAAGACCTTTTTGCAACTGGTTAGAGTTCAGAACACAGCTCATGTGCCATTTTGCGATCTTCATCTTTTCCTTATATAACTTTACTTCATCAGATATGAATAAAATCATGTGAGAGACTCTATTGAGTAGGTTGTGAAATAAAATACTGAATTACAAAGTAATGTAGAAAATAATGGAAGATAGGATAAAAAATTATATGAGTTTTCAATTACTAAGAAATTTGAATGACAGATTTAAGGTGAGTTTAGACTTTAAAGAACCACTAAAAATATGCTTTGATATGATGCATATTATTGTAATACAATATCGTTAAAATGTATATCATACAGTTCACATTTGGGTGTGGCTTGCTTTTCAAAATGGATTATATATTTGATGTCAGAGGTGACAATTTTCATGTATTTGGCATCAACAGATCGATCCCCACATTCCATATGTGAAGTATATCTTCAACAAAATATTCTTGAACAGAAAAACAAATGAATAGGACTAACTGTAATATTTAGTAAATTAGCAGTATTCAGTGTAACATACATCATTCTCACAAATAATAATAATAATAATTCTTAATATTAAAAGAGTAATGAATTTTATTTATTCAAATAATTCATCACAAACATAATTTCATTCATCTCAGATACAATGAGTTCAGTGACAACATTAGCGGGGTAGGATATATTCTTTGTTTACTAACTATAAGTTACAGAAAGTATAAATAGATGTCATCTAAGTTTGTCTCTGTGAGAAACCTAGTAACAAATGCATTTCTTACACACAGTTTGCTCTGTATGAAGTTCTGAGCAGACACCTTAATACTACACATTAAAAACATTTGCTTATTGAGTTTTTAAAGGATTAAAAGCCTTAAGAAATGCATTAAAAATTTAAAAAGAAGTATTACCTATCCTGCATTAACCAGAGACACTGATAAATTAATAGGCAGAATTTTTGCTAGATCAAAAGATATTTGAGTGTTCATTGGGACGGTTACGTGAAACCATGGCCAACTGCACTTTGAGAAAACATACATAAATACATTATATACATAGAAGATGGAAGATGGACCACTAATAGAAATTTTCTGATATCTCAACTTGGTCACTTTTTGGTCTCAATTTGTCCCTGCAAAGGTATGGGGAAGGCCACACTCCCCTAGGTTGCTAGAGATATACTCTTTATGTTCAGATCAGTTCATTTTTAGAACTGTCAGTTTCTAGGGTCACTTACATGTGTCAGTCATCGTGTCTTATCGGGAAAAGTCAGTATGGGTCATCTGACTAAATGTGCCTAGGATCTTCAAAATGCTTACAGTGGTCAGTGTACAAGAACAAAAAAATGTGTCAGGCCTGAGGGCCTTTCAATTGGGAGTAGTCTATACAGTCTCCTGTAGAGGCAGTCCATTAAGACTGGTGGACATATATTGTACATTTCATTTATACATAGTACTTGGTGGAATAAAAATGTATTAAGTGACAGCCAAATATACAGAACTATCAGGAATGTTTCCCCAAATTGTCAGCTGGGTATGATTTTATATTATCACAGTATCCCTATAAAAATGCCACGTTCAGTGAAATGTTAGGGAAACATATACCACTGTTTCATACAAGAAGAGTAATTGAATGCCTCATAGTTTTGCCAAGGCCATACGAACACTTGAGGTGTAAAAGTTTATCATCGAAAGTGCATTTGTGGATCTATTTATGTTTATGTTCTATGAAAAGGTCTGCCATAATAGCAATAACAGTAATAACAGCAATAATTTACTGAGCCCTTACTAGAAATCAAATGTCAAAAACAAACTTAGAGATACAGGTATTTAGAAAAGAAAATAAGTTGACCTGCAGAAAAGTTTCCATTGGAGTGCAGATTTTACCAAAACTAGTTAAGATTAAAAAAAATAGACTAGGCATTTTTAAAATTTTTACTGAGTGTTCACAGTAACTTTCTGACATGATTATCATATTAACAATGATTTACAGCAGCACTTTGCAAAGGGTAGGATAAAATGATTTTTGTTAGGAAGTCAGTACCTTAAAAGAAAGCTCAAGATTTGTATTAATTTGTGGACTAGAGCTAGACAGAATGATTCTTTTTGTTGTTGTTGTCATTGTTTACTTGCTTTGTTTTTATTCACCCAAAGGTGCAAAGTCATTTTTGTCTCTTTCCCTGATAGAGAATATGATATGAACAGTTATTCTTTAAAGAAGCAATGCAGGGGCGCCTGGGTGGCGCAGTCGGTTAAGCGTCCGACTTCAGCCAGGTCACGATCTCGCGGTCCGTGAGTTCGAGCCCCGCGTCAGGCTCTGGGCTGATGGCTCGGAGCCTGGAGCCTGTTTCCGATTCTGTGTCTCCCTCTCTCTCTGCCCCTCCCCCGTTCATGCTCTGTCTCTCTCTGTCCCAAAAATAAATTAAAAAAAAAAAAATGTTGAAAAAAAAAATTTTTTTAAAAAAAATAAAGAAGCAATGCAAAGGATCAGATTATTTCTTCATACACATTATGCTGGCCACCTCATTTCACTTAATTCTTACAAAAGGCTATGATGTTCATAGGGTACTATTTACTCATGAAATTTAAAATTACACTGGAGGTGAAATTTAATTTCAATCAGTAATACATTAGGCTTAGTAAATAATTTAGTGAGCCCCCTTGAGAATGATCTAAAATGCCAGCACCCACTTGTACCATATGTATGGTCAATATTATTTTCTGTTAGAGACTCATGATGAGATTACGGAGAAATTAGAAACTAATTAAGCATATAGAACCAAACTTTTCACTCCCTAGTCCATTATATGCAGCCTATTACTCCTCCAGGAGCTTCTTAAACTTCATCTTAACAAGCTGAAAAGACATTATGAAGATGAATTTATCAACAGTTCTAATACATATTTGCATATGATTAACAATGCAAAAATAAAACACTCTCAGAACTCTACTTGGTGGGATGTAGCCTTTTCCTTCTGAGATATATCTTCCATACCTATTCATTGGTGAATGATAATATAACTTTGTACATTAAATTACCTTCACTATTGAAACATTAGTTTAAAAAGCAGTCTGGGTGAAAATAGAAAATAGTGTACATGAAGTCAACTTTACATTTTTTTAACAATACAATTTATTTTTCTCCCAAATATATTCATAATGAATTAACTAACAGTATTTTCAAGCAAGATCTCCTTCTGAATTTAACCAATGAACAGATCAAATTCATGGGTAAGGGGCATTTATTTATTTATCAATAATTAAAGTGCTAACATTCTTTTTTTTTTTTTTTTTTTTTAAATTTTTTTTTTCAACGTTTTTTATTTATTTTTGGGACAGAGAGAGACAGAGCATGAACGGGGAAGGGGCAGAGAGAGAGGGAGACACAGAATCGGAAACAGGCTCCAGGCTCCGAGCCATCAACCCAGAGCCTGACGCGGGGCTCGAACTCACGGACCGCGAGATCGTGACCTGGTTGAAGTCGGACGCTTAACCGACTGCGCCACCCAGGCGCCCCTAAAGTGCTAACATTCTTAGAAATCATTTGTAAGCCAAATATGGTCTATTGGAATCAAGATGACCTTTGATAATAAAGTAAAAAAATTAGTTTTGCTTGGGTTTGCTTACCACATTTTCCTTTCCATTCCATGTAGTAAAGGATCACAAAGACAAGGCAAGAATCTGGGCTTGGATGTTAATATTGGAGTGGGGACCACAGAAAGGGAGTGAGCTCAACAGCTGATATTTAAGCTGCTTTCTGGGTGTTTCAAACTCACCCCTCTTCCCCATTCTCAAAACCTTACTAGGATTCAAAATTGCCATGTCTCACTGAAATATCAGAATAACCTCTTCTATTCCTGACTGGTCTGCCTGTCCCTAGGTTCTTTCCAACACTAACTCTTTTCCACATCAACATCAGAGTCTGTTTCTAAAAAATCAGATAAAATCAAATTTCACTTCCCTGCCTAAAAACTGCACATTGATTGAATGAGTGCCTAATTTCAAATGGTTAGTCTATATTTCTACTTTAAGCTCTCACCACCAGTTTTTCCCTCCACTCCCCACCTCTACAGCCCTACGCCCCTGCCTTAGTCTACACATGCTCCAGTCTATTTGCTATTCTTACCACCTTTCCCCCTGTTCTCCAGTGAGCTTCAGTATTCCATCTCTCAACACTCTTTTTCCCTTGCTTAGGATGTGACCAAACCTCTTCTCTCTTCCACATCATTAGATTTTAACGGCTTTAAGATGCAGAAATAATCCCTTGTTTTTGAAAGTTCCTCAACTCTAGTCATTTATTTTCCTGTGACTGGCTCTTCTCTTTTTCTCTCTCTCCATCTCTCTCCCAGCCTCTCCTTTCCTCTCAGTAGTGAATAGATGAAATCACCTATATGGTCCTGTAATACTTAAACAAACCACATTATATGCTAGTGAGAGGATGACGCAATATATTCCCCAAGGTCATTGCCT
Organism: Neofelis nebulosa; assembly: GCF_028018385.1. Classification (NCBI taxonomy): domain Eukaryota; kingdom Metazoa; phylum Chordata; class Mammalia; order Carnivora; family Felidae; genus Neofelis; species Neofelis nebulosa. The sequence continues at coordinate 41,840,689 of NC_080786.1, read as the reverse complement.
GTTTGAAGAGTTAAGGACGGCCCAACTAAAACAATAAACACCGAGAGTCACAAAGGCAGAGTGATAAAGCATCAGTGACAAGATCTGTCTGTTGTCACTTCTGTTTCATCCAGGAGACCAGTTTTCTTTTCATACAAAGACAGGATTTACTCCCATGTCTACAGTGGGGTCAGCTCAACCATAGTAAAGAGTTGGCTGAACTGATCTGAGTGGGAAACGCAAGGCCCAAGTTAGACGTAAATATGCATGTATGTATTTCTTGCTGTTGCACCTATAGATCAGCTGTGGTTTGGCTCCTCAAAGCTGGACTTGGTTTTATTTCAGTGCATTGTGTCCTCTCCAAACCAACAGCCAACCCAGTTATTTTCTTCTCATGAAGAAAGAAAAAGCAGGCAAGAGGGCAAGTCTAATTGCCAAGCACATTTGAAGTCCCTATCCATGCCCCACGTGCTAATATCCCATTAGGATCTTGAACAGAGTCAAGAAGCTGGGAGGTATAATTCTCCCATGGAAAGGGTGAATATTTGCTAAACAACAGAAATATCATTAATTTTATGTTTCTAGAGGCTAGTACCTTTATTTGGGGAACACTCAGATTACACGTGACTTGCACATACAGCATTTCCTCTCCTCCAGGAATCCACACTCTGAGAGAGCTCTTCCTTGGTTCTGACCTTAGAGGTATTCAGTTGCCAGATCTCATCTCCAGTGACTGCTCTTCTGCAAAACTCCTACCCTCTCCGAACTTATTCTAGGGACAAAGTGAACCATAACTTTGTAAAAGCTACTGTTTATCTTGTATTTTGCAAATATGAAAAGATTGCTCTACGTGTTAGTACTACTTGTGACATTATTCTTATGGGAAAATGTAGTGTTGTTTCTAAACAGCTAATTTGCAAATAATTTTGTAACACAACCTACTTTACATGTGAGACTATGCAGTATATATTATATATAATCTGTTTAAATAAATGCTATCTATGGTTAATTTGTTATCTAATATTAATAATTCAAATAAACTGTGAAATATTGGAGAAGTTAATCACATAAGTAGTAAGGTTTTCTGGTTAAATACAAGGTAATTTGATCTAACTTAACATTAGTTTCTTATTGTAAATTTATTATCTACCTATGGAGAATTTTATCTTTTAATGACCAAAAATAGTTGTCAAAAGAATCAACCTATAATATTATACTAATACCACATGACAAACTTTGACATTAATTTGTCTTCAGATTCTAAAATTCTTCCTATTTTAATAAGATATACATGGCAATCTAATCTGTCTTGTACCTTTTTAGGACTCCTTTTAATAATGGCCCAGGAAGTTAGATTAAATGTATATATTTAATAGTGTTATTATTATGGTCTCATTTTTATAAGTAGGCTTAGTGTCATTTCAATGATGATACATGATATGCAGGCAAGAGAACCTTCTTGAGCCTTTACTAATTTTGTTTAGATGTTATACATAGCTCCTTGTAGCCAAAGAGCCAGGAATTAATCAACACATCATAGATTTAAAGAATTAAATATCCCAAATGAGAGGAATGTATTTCCCAGATCCGAGATCAAGTAAGTTACCATGGAAAATTATTAACAAAGGTCTCATTCAAGAGGATTTCAGACACTAAACTATGTATGCATAGCAGGATTAGTAGCATAATGTGGTACAAGGCCACTGAATAAAATTTTGTGATTAACGCTTTCTTGTGGCTGCAGGTAGGCTCTTGTTTCTTACAGTGAGAAATGTGTCCCATCCAAATGTGAATTGCAGTGAGGCACTGAGGTTTTGAAGGAAAATCTGACAAGTAGAATCCAGCAAAAGGGAAGAATACTGGATTTGCCTGTATGGTTCCACGATCTTTCACAAGGTTAACTATAAAGTGATGAGGCCAGACAGCATATCTTCTGCTTTAAATTTGATTTTGCAACTAAAGAATATTATCTTAAATTTACTCTTCTTACTTTAAATAGTTAAATCTACTGTGATTCAAGATTTGAAACGTAATCGAAAGATGCTTTAATCTTACAAAGAAATATAAAGGTATCCTAGGCTAAAATTGATTAGTGGACATAGAAATAATGAAAAACACCTCCAAAATTCTCTTAATGTGGACATGAATAAACTCATTCTAGGATTTTGTTTTTATTTGTGTCTCAATAATGATTTCCCCATTAGGAGACCCTAGGAATAAATGAATCAATAAATTTCAACCACACTGAAATGATTCAGGAGACAGATTTACTCGTGCTTTAAAAAGTATACTCTTTAAAATTTTTCATCGGAGGTAACGAATCTCTGAAGGGAAAGAAGAATTTTTTTTAATTCCTAAATACCTGACTAGTAGTATCATTTTTTATATCAGCCATTTTCATTCATCATGAATTATTCATGCACCTATCTTAATTTTAATTACCAACCCAACAAAGTTAAAAATCACACTGTACCTAAAAATATAAACACTATCACACTGAAGTTGAGAATGCATTATTCTTTATACATAATTGCTATCATGCTGAGGTTGGGTTGCCACCTTTTCTTGTGAAACCACAAAGAGGTTCTGTATGTATGCCTTCAACATATGCACGTGTTAGCTTCTCTAACTCTTGTTAAAAACGGACCCTTTTGGCAATCTTCTTTTTCCTAATACTTTGTATCCTAGAAGGTTTATTCGTTTTACTTTATAGAACCATTCAACACATATTGCCACTAAATAGAAGACTTCTCACCAGATATTGACTCGGTAATTCAAAGAAAAGACGAAAGCCAGGGCGCCAAGAATCCTAAACTAGAGGTTCTTCCAAGAGTTACGGTAGTTCTAAGGATCCGGCATTGTTTGCTAGGAACAAAAAATGACTGTGGGTGTTGGGGGGTAAGGGGTACTACCCTAGTGGCATAACCTCTAGCGAGGGTAAAGCCTATTCAAGATGGATGCCAGTTGCACGTACTCCATTTACATACCCATGGGTCACGTGATGTAGATTAAACGGTGGACCACCTTTCCATGACACAGAGAAAACATGACAGCATACTGCATTCCAAATATTGTATCTTTAACTCTCCCAAGCACATCCAAATAAATACAGTTGAAATACGAGCTACTCGCTTCTTGTTTATAGAAAATATATTTGAAGCCTTAGATTTCTAATTAAAATCAATTATAGTATTAACCATTAAGAAAATGGCCTCTTTTTTGATAGTTTCAAAAAATTTATAAATTGGCTGTTGGTTCTAGCTATATAAGTAACTATCAGAATTTAAAGTGCAAAATATGTAAACTAAGTTAGAATAATCATTTCAGCATTGTTTACACAGGCTATGTTTGCAAAAGTCGTATCACATACATTATTATTGGGAAGCTTTTACAAAGAACCAGGCGGACAGGTAAAATGAAGGAACTATATTACTAAGTCAGAAAAGCAAATTTCAGCATTATTTTTGTTAAAATATGTACATCAACTCATTTAATGTTCATGACAACCACATGGAGTAGGTGCTACTATTATAATAGTATTTGTAGTGTATTTACAGATGGGGTAAGTGAAGCACAAATAAGTTAAAAAATAAAACAAAACAAAACTGTCCAAGGAACTGGGATTTCAACCCAGACAATCTGGTACCAGAGCATAATTTTCCTAATCAAACCACTCACTTTTAGAAGAAGAGCAATTTCACTGAGTTAATGAAAAAAGAATGTGTGTGTGTGTATGTGTGCACATCAAAATGTAAAATATTTCAATATATAAAAACTCATTTCAAAAATGTCTTAAACTGATTTACCAAAAGGTAGTTCTGTTGCTTCACACTGACTTCAAATCAAAATCCTCAAACTACTCCAGTCATATTTTTCTGGAATGTTTCTGATTATATGCTACCCCTTCACATAATAAAATGAACCCTTCTTACAACACAAAAAGATGAGAAATGACATGAGCAATTGAAATCTACCTACTGACTATGAAAACAACTCACATGTCTTTTTAGTTGTTTTTAATACAAGGGTTATATTCTTGGGAAACAGGTACTGGATTGATCAAGACAACATAGTAGTATTAAAAATACTGGTTTTTACATGTTTTCACTAATTACATGAACAGTCATTTTCATGGAACGTTACAAAGCAGCAAGTAAAATACCAATCACCTCTGCAAGCAGACCCCTCTGCTTCATTCTAAAGAATCTGGTAACTTTCACATACTTTGTGGGTTGCTTCTCTTGTCAATTCTTTTTGGCATTCAGACGTCAACTACTCAAATATGCACAGGTATCTACTCATTCATTCTTGCATTTCATTGTAAGTAGGAACATTGCCAATAAGATCAGCAGCTGAATTCAGAGAAACACAGAACTATTTAAGTGGTTTCCCAGCATAATTGCTATTACTATATATTAGGAATACTTAGTGCGTTTTCACCTTCTGTTGTTGACTAAAACTGACCGCCATCCCTATGTGCCAACTTTGCCACACGACTTTTAAGCTATCCTAAATACTGAAATTGTACAGGAAAATTCCTATGCAACATAATCCACCAATGTCCTCACTAGTTTGTAAAAAGCAATAAAAATCCTTTGAACCAAACTCCTTTGTGTGCTTGTGCAAGATCATTCCAAGGAATGTCATGCTTATTGTATGTATTAGGATTCCTTTCCTTCATGACTTTGCAAGAAACTCCTTCCATCTCAAAACACACCTGCTGTATGCCATGACAGTGCCGGCTATTTGCAACATGTCCAGAGGTGAGCTGGAGCTTGCAAAATTGAGGCTCTGAGAGCTGAATTTTAAACTCGGGAATTTTTCAAGCCTATTTTCAAGTCACTGGCAGTTTATACAGGCCACAGGTTACATCATGAAACTATACAAAGCCTATAGATCAGGGATTTTCCCCACTTTAACTGGCTTACCAAAGTGCCAGTGGGTTTACCAGATGTGATCCCTTCTGAACGATGTTATCTATTTCAACAATTCCTTATTGAAACTAAGTAATCTGTGGATCATATACAGACTGTCACCTTATGCCTTATCACCCTCATGCAAAAGGTTGAGTAAAATTAGAAAGGATGATTTCCTGCAGATTGACAGAGGGAAAAACTGAATTTTCACAGCTTTTCTAGATTTCCCATTACCAACAGGTCACTTCTTGTGAAGAAATAGGAGAAAGTTCTGCTGACTTAAAAATGATGTATCAATTTGTCTTAAATGTCTCCCTTCTGTTTTAACTCTGGTCTTTCTTATTAGTCTATGAGCATATTCAACATATTGCCTTGTCTGTTCTTTCCTCATTTATGCCCCAACTGTTACTTTTTTATTAGGCACTGTGGAGTCAGAACAAGGTACTTTGCTACTCAGTTAAACTTAACCCAGGGCACAAGTGCTCTTACACAAGATCTAGGGAACAGATGGGCCAGTAAAGCAGGACCATGGTGACCAGCCATAAAAGAGCTCCTCCCAGGGTGTCTTAACAACAGCCGAAGCATTAGAGGCATTTCCTCCAGAGCCATCTGGCTTTGATTTTTTTAGCTATTTTTTCTGTCGACAGACAGAGCCACAAAGTTAAGGAAGCAATAATTCTTCTCTAGTTACTGTAACTGCTGATGTAAAACCACCAATCTTTCTAAAGCCACTCACAGAGTACAGGGACCCATCTCACAGAGGAGTGTTCTGTGGGTTAAAAGACGAAGTTATCTAAGGGAAGACTGGTACAATAGACACAGTGGTTTAAAGTCAGTGTACAGGTTCTTCAAGACTTCTTATAACTACAGGTTGAAATGGCATTCATTTGTTTTATCCTAACTGTAACTGAACATCTAGGTATTCCCTTCCATTATACTGCCCCCCGCCCCCCCCAAAAAAACTTTTTCTAAAAATGAAGCAAAGTAATGGTGCCTTTAGAAAAGCACTCCTCCTCTTACCCTCTTCCTAGGATTTATTCTGGCAATATTTGAAGTCATTTTAGAGGTACCTAGGTAATGCATTGAGTTGTATTTGCTAAAGCTTTAGGAAGTTCTGATTACATCTGTCACTGCAGTTAGATGAAAGGTCTCACGTACATTGCTGAAGGAGAAGTTTCCCACCAGGAGTGGGGAGGTGGCTGGCAAGGTCCAATTAGAAAAACATTGAGAAGATGAGGAGGTCAATTAACATAGTGGGAAGAAGAGGTGAATGAAAATATATGGGATTGTTTGCAAGTTTTTCATGAATAACGGGGCTCAAATCATAGGTTTCATATGATTATAAAGACAAAAGATTGATGACCCAGTATCAACCTTGGTGCCAGAGAAAAACAAAAGGAGATGCCAGCCACAGTGGTCTCTCCTAACAGGGTTTCAGAAAAAAAAAAGGATTCTAAAAATAGTAAATTAAAAAGCTGAGAGTGAATTGTAAGACTCTCTAGAGCGCACTGAAGAAATAAGGCCATAAACAGAAAAATGAACCATATTTCAGAAGCTGCAGGAACATGGTCAGTTATTCCAGAGGGTGCAAGCTGGGTCTGGTTGGGTCCACTGAAGCCAGAAACTGGATAACGCATGGCTAACAGAGGTCCACTTCTATTTTATGCTTCCTTCCTGGCATGGGAATTAACTTTCCAGTTTAATGGAGTAATACAGGAACAGAGTTGGTGCTAAGGGCAAGCTTTCAGTTATCTTGGATTTTTGTTGGCCATTGTCTCTTCCTTTTGGTTTAATAGCAGCCCAATGGTACTGTGCCTTGTGCTTATTCTGACACAAAGTACTGGCTTTAACTATCCCTGATTGAACCTCATGTCAAGTGCTCAAGAGGAAACAGTTATGGATTCAGTCTGGTTTAGTTTCTCTTTGATTTGAAATTTAAAGCATGGAAATGAGATCATCTATAGCACCCTGAGTGGGAGTAGTTCTGTTGAAGACCCAAATGATAATTAGCATATTAAATCACTTTGGTCTTCCATTAACATATTTTATTTTTTTTTAGAGAAGTTTTAGGTTCACAGCAAAAAGTAAGCTAAAAGAAAAAAAGAGAGCTTCCAAATGTCCCTGTGCCCACACCTACACAGCCTCCCCCACTATCAACATCCCTTATTACAACGGTACATTTGTTACACAGTCTATGACCCTAAATTGACACATCATTATTACCCACAGTCCATAGTTTCCATTAGGGCTCACTCACTCTTGGTGTTGTACATTCTACGGATTTTGAAAAAAGTATACTGACACAAATCTGTAGTATCATGCAGAACAGTTTTGCTGCCCTAAAAGTCCTCTGTACTCTACCTATTCATCCTTCTCTTGCCCTAATTCCTGGCAATCATGTATCCTTTTACTTTCTCCATAGTTTTGTCTTTCCAGAATGTCATGTAGTTGAAATTATATAGCATATAGCCCTTTCAGATTGGCTTCTTTCACTTAGTAATATGAAGTTAAGTTTCTCCATGCATTTTCATGGCTCGACAACTCATTTCTCTTTGGTGCTGAGTAATATTCCATCATTTGGATGTATCATAGTTTATTCATGCATTCCCTTGCAAGGATATCTTGGTGGCTTCCAAGTTACAGCAATTTTTAAATTTTTTATTTTATTTTATTTTTAAATTTTTTAATGCTTATTTAGTTTTGAGAGAGAACAACAGAGTGCGAACGGGAGAGGGGCAGAGAGCAAGGGAGACACAGAATCCAAAGTAGGCTCCAGGCTCCGAGCTGCTAGCCCAGAGCCTGATGCAGGGCTCGAACTCACGAACTGAGATCATGACGTGAGCCAAAGTCAGGCATTTAACTGACTGAGCCACCCAGGAGCCCTAATTTTTTTTTAAATTTTTTAAAGTTTATTTATTTTTGAAAGAGACAGAGACAGCATGAGTGGAGGAGGGGCACAGAAAGAGAGAGAGAGAGAGAGAGAGAGAGAGAGAGAGAGAGAGAGAATCCCAAGCAGGCTCCCCACTGTCAGCACAGAGCCCAATTGGGCGCTCAAACTCATGAAACCGTGAGATCATGACTGGAGCCTAAACCAAGAGTCAGACGCTCAACCAACTGAGCCACCCAGGCAACCCCCAAGTTTTAGCAAGCATGAATCAAGCTGCTATTTTTGTGTGCACATGAGTTTTAAATTCATTTGGGTAAATATTAAGGAACCCATTCCTTGTATTACTGCTACCATTCATTTCATCTTCGGGGTGTGTGTGTGTGTGTGTGTGTGTGTGTGTGCATAGATGCACACAAAATGTATCAGGTTGTATTGTTGCTAATACTATTTTGAACAAAGACTTATCTATAGAATCAATTAAGAGCAAAAAACCAAACATTTTAATTTCATTTTTACCTATTCAATCTCTGCTGGCCTTCCTTTCTTTATGCAGATCTCAGTTTCTCACCTGTATTGTTTCCATTCCTTCTAAAGAACTTCCTTTAACACTTCTTCCCAAGTAGGTTTATGGGCAACAAATCCCCTCAACTTTTGTTTATCTGAGAAATTATTTTTCCTTCACTTTTATAGGATAATTCTACAGCATACAAAATTCTAGGGTAATGGGGTTTTTTTCTCTTAACACTTAAAACATTTCACTCCATTTTCTTCTGTTTTCAAGGCTGCTGAGAAGGAGATGTAATTCTTCCCTCTGCTCCTCTATAAGTAAGGTGCTTTATTGCTCTGGGTTCTTTCAGGGTTTTGTCTTCTGTTTTTTGTTTGATCTTTGATTCTCTAAAATCTGAATATGATTTTCCTAGGTGTCATTTTTTGTTTGGTTGTTTGGGTTTTTTTGTTTTTTTGCATTTACCCTGCTTAGTGTTCTCTGAGCTTTCTGGACCTGTGGGCTGGTGTCTGACATTAACTTGGGGGAAATTTTCAGTCATTATGGCTTCCAATATTGTTTCAGTGTCTCATTTTCCCCTCTCTTTCTGATATTCCCATTATATGTATGTTACACCTTTTGTAACTGCCCCACAGTTCTTGGATATTCTGGCATTTTTTTGCTTTTATTTATTTATTTTTCAATCTTTGCTTTCCAGTTTCGTAAGTTTCTACTGTCCCATCATCAGGCTCAGAGACTGTGCCCTCAGGCCGAGCTCAATCTCCTGCTGAGCCCATCAAAAGAATTCTTCATTTCTCTAATAGTGTTGATCTCCAACATTCTTCTTTAATTCTTTTTTAGAATTTCCACCTCTCTGCTTAAAATGCATCTGATCTTGCATGTTGTCCACTCTTTCCATTAAAGTCCTTAGCAGATTACTGATAGCTTTATTTTGCTCTGTTTTGTTTTAATCCCTGGTCTGATTATTCCAACATTCTGACCAATTCTGACTCCAGTTCTGCTTGTTTAGTCTCCTAAACCTGTTTTTTGTTTTGTGTGTGTGTGTTTTCAGTATACACTGTAATTTTCTGTTGAAAGGTAGACATGTTGTAGGAGGGTAAAAGTAACTGCATTAAATAGGCCTTTAGTCATGTCATGGTAAGGTGTGGGGGAAAGGGAAGCATTCTATGGTCCTACTGTTATGGCTCAGTCTTTCTGTGAGTCTATCCTCCTTGACCAAAAGTTCACCAGCACTTCTCAGTCACCTCCAACCCCGAGGCAGGACAGGAAGGCAAGAATGAGCTGGAGTTGGGTGTTTACCTTCCCGCAGGCAGATTACAAATTGTGACACAACCTCTACAGCAGGTTATGTTTACTGAAATAGCTTCCCCTTGTGGGCAGGCCTTGTTAAAAAGAACAGAATGCTCTAGTGTGTTTTTAAATGTTTCCTTTTCCCCTCTTCCTGCTGGAACCATGAGGGGATTTATCTCTGATGTTCAGTCTGAGGATCTGGTCAAGCCCGGGCAGTTAAAACTCACAAAACCATGAGGATGCCCCCATGATTGCATCCCACTGGAGTTTTTAACTCTGGGAATTGTTCACACTGAACCTTTAGCAATTTGTCAATTACGGTTCAGGTTTTCCTGTCCAGGTACCAGTTCCCTACTGATGTTTCTGCTCCTGGATCTGCCCTGGTAAATTGTGCTTCTCTGTACGAGCCCTCTGCCTCTCCAATGCTTAGGGCCATGGCTTGCCCTATGACCTCACTTCTCTGATGGGTCTGAGATGGGTTATTGATCTTTCAGTTTGTACAGCTTTTTATTTTTGTTAGGACAGAGTGGCAACTTCTTAGCTCCTTACAGACTGGACTAGAAACCAGAAGTTAACCACTCTGTTTTGAAATCTTGAAGAACTTAGCGGAAACAAAGACAGTAAAATCTACCAATAAAATGAGCTAAGACTTTGGGATCAAGCAGAGTAGCACAATAACAATTTCAAGTTGCTAAAGCTGATATTCTAATTTTCTCTGAGAAAATGACAGGGTGCAGGAGTAGGGAATATCAAGCAAGAAAGAGCTGCTTAACTGAATTAAAAGGAGTTAGATATCACAGCATTGGTTTAAAGGTATGCTAAAACTATTCATTTCACACAAAAAAAAACCCAAAACTACTTGTCAATAAATAGATAGTTTTCTTAAAAAAAGTAATTTTTTAAAAAATTTTAACATCACACACTCCAGGCGTAGACATGAAATGTGAAAGAACACAGGTGCTGTCTATTAATTTAATGGCAAAATAGAGGCATACCTCAAAGATATTGTAGGTTTGGTCCCAGACCGCTGCCGTAAAGCAAATATCACAATAAAGTGAGTCAAATGAATTTTTTGGTTTCCAAGTGCATATAAATGTTATATTTACACTATACTGTAATCTATTAAATGTGCAGTGGCACTATGTCTAAAAAACAATGTACATATCTTAATTTAAAAAACACTTTGTTGATAAAAAATGCTAATCGTCATCTGAGTTTTCAGAGAGTTGTAATATTTTTGCTTGTCGAGGGTCTTGCTGGCTGCTGACTGATCAGTGTGCTGGTCGCTGAAGGTTGGGGTGGCTGTGGCAATTTCCTAAAATAAGACAACAGTGAAGCTTACCACATCAATTGGCTCTTCCTTTCATGAATGACTTCTTTGATAACATTTTACCTACAGTAGAGCTTCTTTCAAAATTGGGATCAGCCCTCTCAAACTGCCGCAGCTCTATCAACTAAGGGTATGTAAAATTCCAAATCCTTTGCTGTCATTTCAACAATCTGCACAGCATCTTCACAAGGAGTAGTTTCCCTCTCAAGAAACTACTTTCTTTGCTCATCCATAAGAAAGAACTCCTCACTCCTTAATGATTAACCACGAGATTGCAACAACTCCGTCACATCTCCAGGCTCCACTTCTAACTGTAGTTCTCTGGCTGTTTCTACCACATTGTAGTCACTTCCTCCAGTGAAGCCTTGAACCCCTCCAAGTCCTCCATGAGGACTGGAATCAACTTCTTCCAAACTCCTGTTCATGTTCATACTTTTACCTATTCCCATGAGTCAATGAATGCTCTTAATGGCATCTAGAATGATGAACCCTTTCTAGAAGGTTTTCAATTTCCTTTGTCCAGATCTCCAGGAGGAATCACTATCTATGGCAGCTATGAAATGTATTTCTTAATTAAGAAGACCTGAAAGTCAAAATTACCCCTTGACCCAAGGGCTGCAGAACGGATGCTGTGTTTGGCAGGAATGAAAACAATATTAATCTCATTCTACGTCTTCATCAGAACTCTTCGGTGACCAGGTGCATTGTCAATGAGCAGTAATACTTTGAAATGAATCGTTTTTCTGAGCAGTGAGTCTTAAAAGTGGACCTAAAATATTCAGTAAACGATGATGTAAACAAATACGCTGTCATCTAGGCTTTGTTATTCCCTTCTAGAGCACAGGCAGAGTGGATTTGGCATAATACTTAAGGGCCTTGGAATTTTCCAAATGGTCAATGAGCACTGGCTTCAACTTACACCTTCATTAGCTCCTAACAAGAAAGTCAGTCTGTCCTTTGAGTATTGTCCTTTGCCAGACATGCAATGACTTCTCCTCTCTAGCTATGAAAGTCCTCGATAGAAGCATCTTCCACCAGAAAGCTGTACATTGAAAATATGTTGCTTCGTGTAACCACCTTTATTAACCACCTTGGCTAGATCTTCTGGATAACTTGCTGCAGCTTCTACATCAGTGCTTGCTGCTTTGCCTTGTACTTTTTTATTATGGAGATGGCTTCTTTCCTTAAACCTCATGAACCAACATCCATTAGCTTCAAACTTTTCTTCTGCTGCTTCCTCACCTCTCTCAGCCATCATAGAACTGAAGAGAGTTAGGGTCTTGCTCTAGATTAGGCTTTGGCTTAAGAAAATGTTGGGGCTGGTTTGATTTTCTATAGAGACCACTAAAATTTTCTCCATATCAGCAATAAGGCTGTTTTGTTTTCTTATCATTCATGTGTTCACTGTAGAACTTTTTTTTTAAGTTTATTTATTTATTTTGAGAGAGAGACAGCACATACCCTAGAGAAGGGAAGGGGCAGAGAGAGAGGGAGGGAGAACCCCAAGCAGGCTCTGCACTGTCAGTGCACAGCCCAACGGAGGGCTCAAACCCATGAATCGGGAGATCATGACCTGAGCCACAGTCAAGACTAGGAAGGAAGCTTAACCGACTGAGCCAGCCAGGCGCCTCTGGAGTAGCACTTTTAATTTCCTTCAAGAACTTTTCCTTCGCATTCACAAGTTGGCTAACTGTTTGGCACAAGAGACATACCTTTCAGCCTATCTCAGCTTTCAACATGCCTTCCTCACTAAGAGTAATCATGTCTAGCTTTTGATTTAAATGAGAGATGTGCAACTCTTCCTTTTACGTGAAGAGACCATCGCAGCATTATTAATTGGCCTAATTCCAATATCGTTGTCTCAGGGAGAGGGTGAGAGACAGGGAGAAGGCTGGTCACTGGAGCAGTGAGAACACAAGACAACATTTATTTTATTTTTTTTTTAATTTTTTTTTAACGTTTATTTATTTTTGAGACAGAGAGAGAGACAGAGCATGAACGGGGGAGGAGCAGAGAGAGAGGGAGACACAGAATCGGAAGCAGGCTCCAGGCTCTGGGCCATCAGCCCAGAGCCCGACGCGGGGCTCGAACTCACGGACCGCGAGATCGTGACCTGGCTGAAGTCGGACGCTTAACCGACTGCGCCACCCAGGCGCCCCAAGACAACATTTATTGATTAATTTCACTATCTTACGTGGGTGCAGTTAATGAGGCCCCCAAACAGTTACAACAGCAACATCAAACGTCACTGATCAGAGATCACCATAACAAATATAGTAATAATGAAAAAGTCTGAAATATTGGGAGAATTGCCAAAATGTACACAGAGACACAAAATGAGCAAATGCCATTGGAAAAATGCATCACTAGATTTTTTTTTTTTCACAGAGAGAGAGAGAGAGAGAGCATGTGTGCACATGAGCGATGGAGGGGCAGAGGGAGCAGAGAGTATCTTAAAAAAACTCCAAACACAGTGTGGAGCCAGCACAGGCCTAGATCTCACAACCGTGAGATCATGATCTCATGTAAGGATTTGTAAAAACACGTCAATCTTGTTCTTTTTATCTAGAAAATATGAACATTAAAAAAAAGAAAGAAAATATGAACATATACAGAATAAGAACCACCATAAGAAAATAAAATCATTTTTCAACAAAAGTGAAAAATAACTCTTCATGGTGCCACTAGCACATCTGTAAGGGCTAAACCTGAATGGGCCACAAAAGACACTAAGGAGCGTGTCACAGAGCTATATTTGCATCATAAGCACTCTGTCATTACTTAGCTTGTATGTGATACATTAGGTGAGAAGTGCGAGGCAAACCACTGCTTGTCCCTGCACTGATCCTGCACCACACACTATGAAGTAAAGCTACCAGGGGTGGTTAAAACACACACACACACACACACACACACACACACACACACACACGCCAGGTATAACGTAGAACATTCAGAGTAGGGGCTCCGTTAGACACTTGCAAACCTCAAATGGAGTGCAAAGTACTTCTCAAGAAAGCAGTGTTCCTTCAGCTGTATAAAGAACATCTTCTTCCCTACAACATACAGGTCTCAATATGCCAGGCAGAATGCATTACATTCCTAAATCTTGGGATTTCACAGAGTAGCACAGGATATGGGATTGCATGAGGAATAGTGCAGGAGCTAATGTTTGCAGGAACTAGCTGTTGTTTTTGGTTTTTTTGTTTTTTGTGGTTTTTTTTTTTGTTTGTTTGTTTGTTTGTTTTAGGAAAATCAAGAAATACTGGGGAGAAGCAAGCTGTACAATTACTGATATAAGACACGTGGAGAGAAGAAAATTCCTTATTCACAGCAAGACTTAAGGCCTGGGACTTCCCAGACAGCCCATGAAAACCTTCTCCCAACCTAAGGAAAAGACAAAGTCCAAGTTTAGAGTATAGAAGAGGAAGGCTTCTCTCCCAGCTCATTCTCCAGGCCACTTCCCTATACATAGCATATGTGTATTTTCTATAGCACAGAAAATACCAGAAGAATGAAGCCATGCAAGATTAGTACTTAACAGAAAGCAAGCAACATGGAAGCTCTGTAAGGATATGGGAGGGGGAAAAGGGAAGAAAATAAATAAACAAACAACACATGAATAATGCACAATAGAAGAATTACATCATGAAGCAGGCAAAAAAAGAGCAAGTGTTTCACATTAAAATCCAAAACATTAAAGACAATAAGTATGGCATTTCTGAAACAAAATCCAAAGATGAATTGCAATGGCTCGAAGGAAAGAAGACAGGAAACAAAGAACTGGAAAAAAAAAAAAAAAGAAAAACAACTCAGAAAAGAAATGGAGATGGAAACAGATAAAAATGGATAGAAATGGAAAAAAGAACATCAGAGTGAAATTTTGAGTCATATTAAAGGCATTAAAATATACCAACAGCAATTGAGAAAATGTAGGCAAATCAAAAAAGATGAAGAAAAAGAAAAAAATAAACAGCAAATGAAATACACATAATATTCTCCACATATATAATTGCTGCTCCTGGTGAAAAAGAGAGCAAATGAAACAAATAATATTCAAATATGTAAAAGAAGTATTTTCTGTAATAAAGAAGATTTGATTCTACAGAAAATATATAGAAAAAAATTCTAGAATATAAAGTGATGTTTACAAAATCCTTAGAAAAAGGATTTCATACTAGTTCAAATAAAAAGCAGTATGTATTTGGGGAGCCTGGGTGGCTCAGTCAGTTAAGTGTCCAAGTTAGGCTTAGGTCATGATCTCGCAGTCCGTGAGCTCGAGCCCCACGTCGGACTCTGTGCTGATAGCTCGGAGCCTGCAGCCTGCTTCAGATTCTGTGTCTCCCTCTCTCTGCCCCCGCCCTGCTCACGCTCTGTCTCTGTCTCTCAAAAAGTGTATAAATGTTAAAAAAAAAAAAAAAAGGTAATATATATTTTCAAAAGTGAAATAACTCAATAATATACTTCCCAGTGGTATCTCTTATAAAATAAACCATTTAGCTGGTATTGCACACTAGATAATGTATAAAATGTATATCATAATCAATGACAAATGGTTGGTTCAAGGACAATATTTTAAATAGTACTAAACTCACTAATAATAAAAGAAAGTCCTTAGAACCTGGTCTTAAAGAGGAACCTATAAGCAGAGCTAAGAATGAGGAAATGAGCTGAGGTATGTTCTAGGCAGTAGGGAGGTTCCTTACCTTGAAGAATTAATGGGCATGAATTTCAAGGTCCACATAAAGCAGGAGAGGAGACCCTGAGATCTGCAAGAAGTGAGAGTGCAGGAGGATTTGTTTATCTCTGCTTGGTACTCAGGAGAAAAAGAAAATACAGTACCTGAGAATTCCAGGTAGTAGATCTGGGCCTCATGATTTTAGGATCAAATTTACATCACCTGGATTACATGATCCAGAAACTTTCAGCTTGTCACCTTTTTATGCAGAAATTCAGGTAAAAATTAGTCTCTAGTCAGCACTGCTCTAAGAGATCTGGTATAAGAATACAAAAAATGCAGGGCGCCTGGGTGGCTCAGTTAGCTGAGTATCCAACTTCGGCTCGGGTCATGATCTCACGGTCTGTGGGTTCGAGCCCCTCATAGGGCTCTGTGCTGACAGCTCAGAGCCTGGAGCCTGCTTCGAATTCTGTCTCCTTCTCTCTCTGCCCCTCCCCACTTGTGCTCTGTCTCTCTATCTCGCAAAAATAAATAAATGTAAAAAAATTTTTTTAAAAAAGAATATGAAAAACGCTCTGGAAAGATGCTCCCACAAAGTAGCCATACATGATTGTCACGCACACACACACACATGCACACAAATCCTCACTAACGGTGAATTCACTATGTAGTACACAACACAAAGCGATGTGTGTATGTCCTATTTACCCATATTTAAAGGCATTTTTACATTTTTAGATATCTGGAAACAATGGGGTATTAAAATTATAATCAGTAGCTGGTTTTTTGTTTCTGAAGAATATGAAGAGAAAGGTTACATCTTACAATTGATGACATTTTAGCTGTGATGATACATGCAAATCCATGATGAGGAAAGTCAAACAAACAGTGAACAGCCTACTACAAGAGTAAGTATTTGGAAGATAGAATGATACACTGAAAACAATATGAAATTAGAATTAAAATGATTTTTGGGGTGGCACCTGCGTGGCTCAGTCAGTTAAGTGACCGCCAGCATGGAACCTGCTTGGGATTCTCTCTTTCCCTCTTTATCTGCTCTCCTCTTGCATTCTCTCTCTCTCTCTCTAGAAAAAATAAAGAAACTTTTTAAAACATGATTTTTAATGTTTATGCTTTTTGAGAGAGGAAGCACACAAGCACTCACACCAGTGCAGGGCTTGACCTCATGAACCATGAGATCATGAACCATGAGATCATGACCTGAGCCGAAATCAAGAGTCAGAGGCTTAACAGACTAAGCTACCCAGGTGCCCCAGTGATTTTTTTTTTTAAGTAATTGGCGTAGTAGGAAAGAATAAGACATTAAAAAAAAGAACAGGCAGATTTAAAAATCACTTAAATACCATCAAATGGATGAACAGGTTAAAGATATAATGAGACAAAGACGAAGAGAGCAATAAAAAATTGGAAAAAAAACCAGGGAAAATTCTTAGAGATGCCACAGAGAGTGCAGGGACAGAAAATAAAAACAAGAGATGAAGAGGCCATGTAGGAGAGCATGACAAGTCTAACATCAGTTAAATGGGAATCAGAAGTAAACAGAGAAAAGAGATGCGAGGTGATGCTCAAGGAAGCAATCGCTCAGAATATATTGGGATGGATAAAATATATTAATATTCAGTATCAAAAAGCACAATAAGTTAATAAGTAAATTGATTAAACACCAAACCATACCTAAACAGAATGCCAAACTAAACCTAGAGGTAACAAGAACACTAGAAAATATTTAGAGACAAAAGGCAAAAAACACTCTCTAGTTCAACTCATGTAATATGGATGAGCAGGAGACATTACAGTCCATTTTGAGGCTTTAAGTGAATATATTAGAAGGAAAAAAATGGACTGAAAATTCATGACCTATCTCCCCATTCAAAAAAGTATAAAATAATAGAGTACACCCAAAGAAAGCAGAAGGAAGGAAATAATACGCAGAGGAAGTAAAATTACAAACATGGAAAACAAGGACAGAAAGAATCAAGAGAATCAGAAGCCGCTTCTTTGAAAAAGGTAATAGAAGAGATGTTTCTCAGGAAAACATATAGAAGAAAAAGGAAACAAAGACAAAAGCAAATTTAGGAATGAATGACAAAAGAGACAATCACAAAAGAATCTTTTATATAGCTTAGAAAATGCTATGAAAACTAAGACTGATAAATTGTAAACGTTGAAATGAACAATTAAAACAATTACTCATCAAAAGTAACTCCACAGGGGCACCTGGGTGGCTTAGTAGGTTAAGTATCCAACTCTTGATCTCAGCTCAGGTCATGATATCATGGTTTGTGAGATGGAGCCCCCTGCCCACCTCCAGTCAGGCCCTGTGCTGATAGCATGGAGCCTGTCTGAGATCCTTTCTCCCTCTCTCTCTGCCCCACCTCTCTCCCTCTCCCTCCTTCCTCCCCCCCCACTTCCTCTCTGTCTCCCCCTCTCTCTATCTCTCAAAATAAAATAAGCTTAAAAAAAAAGTCACTCCATAAGAATGGGGAAATCAAACTTAGAACCATTAAAGAATTGAAACTGGTATCTAAAACATACCAGTGACAAACTAAATGCAGCAATAAACAAAATACGTACTGTTCTTTTATAAGGTGCCCCTCTCCACAGCCAATGGAGAAATGGTGGGTTGTTTGTTTGTTTTTAACGTTTCTTTACTTTTGAGAGAGAAAGGGAGAAGAGAGAGCTGAGGACAGGCAGAGAGAGAGGGAGACACAGAATCTGAAGCAGGCTCCAGCTCCAGGCTCCAAGCTGTCAGCACAGGGCCCAATGTGGGGCTCAAACTCACAAACCACAAGATCATGACCTGAGCTGAAGTCAGACCCTTAACCTACTGAGCCACCCACCCAGGGACCCGGAATGGCTTTAAGATAAGCCAACTTTACAAAATTTAATCATGTACTTTCACTACACTAAAGAGAGAAAAAGTCATGTTGCCATTTCAGCTGATCCAGGAAAAAAGCTTTTGATAAAATTCAACAGCCATTTGTGTTAAAATCAAATGAAATAAATAACCTTAGCAAGGTAGAACCACATAAGAATTTCCTTACCCAGATGATACTCCTACTACAATCTCACATAAAATATCACACCTTGATGATGAAGTTTTAAGAACGTTCTTTTAAAAGGGGAAAGAAAACAAAGATTCCCAGGACTAACATTTCTATTCAACATTGTACTGGAGTCCCTAATAAATATAATAGAACATAAAGAAGATTTTAGAAAAAGTTATGTGAAATGAAAGGAAAGGAAGAAACAAATTATTTGCAGAAGATATGATTATTTATACAGAAAAAAAAGAAGAAAGTGAAGATAAGTTACTAGTATGAATAAGAGTTCAGTGAAGTTGAACAAGATTAACAGACAAATACTAACTGTAGTTATAAACACCAAGAAAAAAGGCGTGTAAAATTTAATTGATACCATTAACAAGACCAAAATCATCAGACACAGGAATAAACCTAGCAAAAATAATACATGTCTTTCAAGGAAAATCATGAGACTTTGTTAAAAGAAATAAAAGAGAGCCTATATAAATATGGAGAGAGATGCCATGTAATGACTAAGGAATCTTTGTATGACAGAGACAACACTTCTCTCTACGTTAATCTAAACATTCACTATAGACCACACTCAGTCACTAGGTGCCCAGGGAAAGGAAAAGGTACACGAGGAAGAAGGGGAGGCAAGACAGGAAGGTACAATTTATCTACTTCAGAGTTCTGTTCTGACAAAATTCCAAGTTGAGAATTCGCAGGATGATTTGAATTTTTAAAAGTTTTTCAGCAGTCTTTATCTTTATAGATAAGAATCTCAAGCTTAACAGGGAGCCTGGATGACTCAGTGGGTTGAGCATCTGACTTGGGCTCAGGTCATGATCTCACAGTTTGTGGGTTCAAGCCCGCACTGGGCTCTGCTGACAGCTCAGAGCCTAGAGCCTGCTTCAGATTCTGTGTCTCCCTCTCTCTCCCCTCCCCCACTCCCTCCCGCGTGCGCACACTCTCTCTCTCTCTAAAATACATAATAAAATTTAAAAATATTTTTAAAAACGAGTCTCATGCCTCTCAATGTTCTCAGTTGTATTATCTGGTCTAAGAGGGAAAAAACAAGATTGAAATTCTGGGGAAAGTGAGAGGAGAGCTCACTTAGATGAAAGCAATGCTATTAAGGACTCAAATTTAAGAGGCTGGAATTCTCTTACACATAATTTTCTTAAAAGCCTGCATAATTTTAATTTTATTGTAGTCATCACCTTCAGACACTGATTATTTTGGAGAAGCAATCACTGAAACCTGAAAAATCAAGGTCTGATGAGAATCCCTAAATAAACCACATTTCAGAAGCCCAACTCTAAAAAGTAAAGAAAGACGTTTTAAATTTAACATCCCAAATTCTGTATCTCTTCTCTACTGAGGAATATGATGTTGCAAATATTAAAAGCAGAGAGGGAGTATTAAATAAAAATGTAATTGAGTTAAGAGAAGTATCTGGTGAGTTTATATGACATATGGATACAGAAGTAAAGCAAAGGAATAACAGAAAACATCTGCTGATAGAATTTACCGTAATTATTTAATTTTGGCTTATAAAATGCTGACATTAAAAATAATTTCATTTTATACACTTATTTATCACATGTAAGTGGTTTCATCATTTTTTCATTTGGATACCTGATCAAAGACACTCTACAAATTACATTATTTCTCCAATTTGCTAATTAATAGCTAGTTGTCTCAATACCTCTTACAAAATAATGTCTTTTTTCCATTCGTTTTAAAGTGAAATTTATTTGTATTTTGTTGGCTCCTCTACCAAATAAATCTTTATATGTTGTTATTGCTAGGTCTTAATCATGAGCCCTCTTTGCTTTCCTTCCCAGGTTTATGTGTTGTTGGCGCTTTAAACACCATTTCTATGCTGACCAGTAACAAATTTACATGCCAGGTCAGATCTTTGCTCTGACAGCCAGACAGGACGTGTATAACTTCCTACTTTATATCTCTGCGTATCAAAACAAGACCTTTTATCTTGCCCACAAAACATGGGTCCTCCTTTGGTCTTCTTCTAGCTCAGTAGTTAGTGGAACCATATACCCCGTATTTCAGGCTAGAAATTTAGAGGATCACCCTTGAGGCAAGGTTTCCTCAAGGACTCTTCCTCCTTCTCATCTCACTCTTCAGTGCAAGCTGTATGTCCTCTCTGAAAATTGTACAGACATAGTAAATAATGACTGTCTCCTAAATAACCTACAATTATCCACTTTTTTTTTTTTTTTGCAAGTCCTGTCAATTTCCTTACAGAACAGCTGGAGCCCTGAAAAGTCAATGTTGGACTAAGCACCCTGTGTTGCCAGAATAACTATTCTTTTCTTCATCACCAGGAAGGTATTTCTTAAAGATACCCATACCAAGCTATCCAGAGTAACTAAGTTAAATGGGGTCTTTGTTTTAAGGAAAAGTACAGGGCAAATGTAATCAATTGCCATTATTTTATTATATAATTTTTATAACCACCCTCTCTGGTAGTAGATATCTTTAACTCCATTTCACAAACCTGAAATTTGAGACTTAAAACGGTTAGCTAACTTCTCAAAGTCTGTTATCTGACTACGAAATTGGCCTTTTTCCACAATAGTGTTGCCATATCCCCTTAAGAGCCTACTCGAGAATCAGGGAAGAATCAGAAATATCCTTGGCTTCGAAATCTCCCAGCTGAGCCAAGGTCTAAATTTCCTGTGGAGATCTTACCATGTGCAATCTCGCCAAAGCTTTTACAACTTTAACTACAGTTATCCTTCAGTGACCTACCTGTTCATCCAATACCTGCACATCTACTTCAACACAAAACAGTTTAGAATTAATAAGAATAAGAACCCTTCTCATTACAGCTTCTGATATCTCAAGCTGCTTTTTTTATAGCCCATAAATATCTGGAATTCCAAATGTCATTCTCCAAATTTTCAATATAATTTTAGTTGCAAGCGGAATATTTACAGAGGTTATTTTGCCACAGTGGCAAAACATTTTTGTTAAATACTGCTATTTTATAGCAAGAAATAAGCATTAACTGACACATGAGTGTGTAGCCAGAAATTTTATGTTCCCAAGGAAAATGCTCAGAAATAGGTTTCTTACTCTTTGCTAAATTGCAAACCAACAGATTTCTGACTCTCATGAAATGCTGGATGCCTGGAGCATTATTTACCAAGATTGAGAAAGAAAATGAAGGTAGATGATTGGGGAAGGAGCAAGGTGGGAAGAAGATAGGTATTTCTTTCTGACTCTAACTTGCTTTCCATTGTTTTTGCTATTTGTGTCAGAGTAGAGTTTCCCAAACTTTCCCAAAGATAAAAATGACTTGAGTCTTTTTTTAAAATCCAGAGTCTGAAGAATTCTCTTTGGAAATGCTGACTCAGTGATCTGAGATAGGACTGGGAGAACCCGCATTTTTAACAAATATGCTAAGTGGTTATTTATTACCAAAAGGACAATCGTGAATATTAGTGGATCATCTAAGAGCCAGGTAATTAACATTTAATAAGTAGGTTCTTTCTATAAGGGCAGGGGATTCTGTTGAAATAGCTATTTAAATGCAGCATTTTTTTATGACAGCGTTTAGTGCTTTAGAGCTTTTTAATGAAGATCTTTAAATATGTCTTGCCAAAATGGCAAAATACTTTAATTAATTTGCAGTTCCCATTATAGCCCCAGAATAACTTCTGAGTTGGCTGTGTGGAAACCTTCAGATCATGGGTTCCAAAGTTTACCTTGGCTGTCCATGAAATTTCCGGTAAGCATTATTAAATAAATATATTTATATACATATGGAAAAAGTAATAATATCCCCCAAACCTCAAAATAACTTTTGCAAATCAATGAGAAAAAAAGACAATCTATCCTTATAGAAAAAAGGAGGTAGACAAATATAAAGAGAACACTCATCACTAATAAGAAAAAAGAGGCTCAAACTCATTAATAATTAGGAGGATACAACTCAAAACCACATGAAGTTCCACCTTTCATTCATTATCCTGGCCACTTTTAAAGTAATACCAACCATCAACAAGGAATAAATCTGTTGCATCAATCCACAGAGAAATTTAATGATGTCTCATAAAGCTAGGGTGACCATAAAAATGTATTTGCAAACCATGAGGTTTTTAGAATAAACCAGTGTATTAACATGTATAAAATTGTGTGATATTTAGTATTTGTTTTTATATTTACTGACAAATTGTTTTGATTACATTGATGGATTTATAAGTAGTTCTCTTCAGAATTATTTTTGAAAATAAAATTTCTCAAAAATTTGAAACCATAATTGTATACCTTGAAGCAAAACAGAAAAATAACTTTATATTTATTTAAACATTTAAAATAGCAAGCAGAATAATTATTCTAGAACATGTTTATATACTTAAAGTGGTTTGTTAGCCATAATTACCTTTGGTTCTTTTCTGAAAAATTGTATTTCACTTAATGTGGTTTGTTATTGATTTTTTATGAAATTATCTACAATCTTCTCCAAAGTTGATTTGTGTTTCACCAAGCAGGAGTTATCACCAATGTTTACTTAATTTTTTTTTTTTTTTTTACATTTTATTCACTTTTTGAGAGACAGAGAGAGACAGAGCGCAAGCAGAGGAGGGGCACAGAGTGAGGAGACACAGAATCTGAAGCAGGCTCCAGGCTCTGAGCGGTCAGCACAGAGCCCGATGCGGGGCTCGAACCCATGAACTGCAAGATCATGATCTGAGCCGAAGTCAACAGCTTAACTGACTGAGCCACCCAGGCGCCCCTAATGTTTACTTTTTTGAATGAACTTTAAAAAGCATTCATAATATTGTCAAATGTTTTATTTCTAGGAGAATAAACTTCCAAAGCTTTATTTTGGTTCCATTAACTGGATGTTCAGTTGAAGCATTTTTAGATCTAATTTTCTGTGTGAAATACCTAAAAGGCAATATTCAATTGTTTGTGAATCTCCTCTGCTGCTAATGGAGTTCACATATTAACAGCCACTGCTGCATATTTCATAAGTGAAGAAATGACTTGGAATAAAAAATGAACACAATTTATTTAAGAAAACAGCAATTTGATCTAAATGAAAAGCCATGCTTCTTAGAGTGATACAGTTACACACTCTCTCCAGATTCACATATTACCAGTAAAAAGAACATCTTCAGGCAGTTTGCTTAAAGCAACTATTAACTTTTGAAATAACAACCCCCTTTTTTTCCCTTAGATTTTTATCTTCTGAATTTTATGAGATGGGTCTTAACTGTTAGGGCTTCAGGCTCCTACAAGCACTAGAAAAGACCAACAGATATATTGTGTAAGTTTTATGGTTGCCATAAACTTTCTTGAAAGGGAAATTCAGTAATTCAGTACCCAGTTTTTAATTAAACATGCACTTTTACTGTTTTAACTCACTGGTGAAATGTTTTAAAATAAGTAATCGTTACCAAACAAAGGGCTGCAGGTGTTTGGCGATGACAAAACCATTGTAGCAAGGTCAGTTAACCACTGTGTGCTCAGCTTCCGTCCTCTGCACATTATTCACATACACCTCATTCCTTTATTTTCTAAACCCACCATATGGTTGCCTGCTATTTTCAGCTAAATGGGTGGCATGAAAAACTACGTCCAATACTTCCACCACCACTGTACAAGAATGGAAGGAGTTCATTGTTCCTAGCCGCTACTGACTGACCCAGTCCATGTTGCTTTATCATCCAGCATTCTGCATGCTGTCCCTGAACAGGAGGCATTAGCTATATTTTAACTGAAATGGATCCGAAAAATTAAAGCCAATTTTCACATTTAACCCTGTATTAAGGTTAGAACTCTGTTAACATGTTATTGCCCAGTATTCTAATGTAGCCATGGCAAAAGCTATACAACACGGACATTGAACAAACCCACACTAGTTTTTATAGATGCAATTGATGATACTACTTCATTTGAAAAGAAAAATCCAGGACAGATGCTAAAGCCAATCAGGATTTGTGGATAAGAGTAGTTAAATCGCACTGCTGGGAACAAATGAGGATGTTTGATCTCCCCAAAACTGAAATTGTGTACACACTGCAACCTAGCTATTCCTTCTCTATACATTCATTAGAAACTTACACAGGGATACCTGGAAGCATAAAGAAGGGTTTTTATTACAGCATTTGAAGAAACACATCACGGAACAAGACAGAATACAGCAAATTGGGGTCTATTGTATCAATATGCCCAGCTCCCAACAAGAATATTAAGTGGAAAGAAAATAATGAACTGATACATGCCTTATGATAATAGTCACATAAACATTAAAAACCCATAAACACTGATACGTATTATTTGTAAACCTATATATTCCAGTGGAACTATGAAAACATGAAGGTAAAGTTAAACCCTAGGTTCATAATAATGGCACCATTGGACAGGGGAAAGGGAATGGATCAAAGCTGATATCCTACAACTATAACTGAATGTAATACAAATGGAAGAAGGTATGCATTAACAGCTATTTCTGAGTGGGGACAAATAGGTATTTATTATACTATTTTGCATTTTATGTTCTAAAATTTCACGCAGAAACAAAACAGTTTCATAATGAGCAATATCCAGTTTAACTCGGAATCCACTTGTTACCTAACTACTTTGCTTAAAAAAAAAAAAAGAAATCCCCTACCCTCATGATCATCTCCAAGAAGTCTGAAAAAGAACACCTGGAAAATATGGCACTTTATCAAGGAAAAACTTTTTATAAATATGAAATAAAATGTATAATCAGCATATCACTGTTCTTGACACATTACCACATACGATCATAGAGGAGAAGGTGGGAGAAGGATGTAGGCAGATTTTGACTTACGCATAAAGGAAATCATTATTATGTTTAACTATTAAACATCTTCTTAAAAGACATAGTAAATAATACTTCAGAATTGACATTATTACAGTGAGAAATGATTAAAATATGCTGCTAAAATCTATATAAACTTTATGGAAATCTACATAAGCTTTATATAAGTATAAAAGATGGAAATAGCTACCTTCATGCAAATGAACTAGACTTTGGTTGCCCTAATTAAGAGAACTACAGCTTAGTCAATCTAATGATAATACATGAGTTATAATGGATGTCAAAATCATGCTTTATTAAATTATCTTGAGTCATATCTCAAGTTTCCTTTTATTTTGAGAAACATGAATACATAGAAAAAAAGATTGTGCAGATTAATATGATTTCAGTAGAACATGTTTCATCTTCAAAATCTGATAAGAACTTTCCAATCCATAAAACACTGTAAGAGAAAACTGTGAATCAGGCTAGACACACATTTCAAAGAGCTGATGAGGTTGCAAATCACTTATGCCTCACTCTCAAGTAACCATGATAATGCTTAGCACTTGCATAGTGTTTTCTAGCTTCAAAGAGCCTTCAAACTTTAACTAATTAATCCTTACACTACCCAGTGAGATAGTGATAAGAAATCCCTTGAAGAGAGCATCCAACTACATAATTCGCATTTGCTTATACAGAATTCGGCATATATACCACGTTGTGTTTTTCCTATCTTACTATTTCAATAAATCTTGAGAGAGATGATATCCATATGTGAATAGATGATACATAGCCATATTGTGAATAAAATGATGTACATTGCGCTCAATCTGCAACTAAAAGCTAACAAAGAAAGATATATGTGCAGCCAACACGTGAAAAACATCTGGCACACTCTGCTGTATTTTCGTTTTTCATTCATTTTACATCTTGTTCTCAGCCATTCCAGAGTGGACTTGTTAGATGTGAATAGGTGAAAACTTTTTCATGGAGGATATGCAATTCTCTTGTTAATTTAAAATTATTTTTATTTCTCCTGAAATAAAGTGTTTTAAAATTAAAAGTCTATAAATTATGCTGACAATAAGAGCATACCATATGGGATAGCTTCACCAAATGAAAGAATATTTAACTACTGTATTAAGAATTCTCTCTTCTAGGATTCCCTTCTCTCTGCAGGTAGCTGGCTACAGCAGTCTACCAAAACAAATCTATTCCTGCAGTAAAGGCCAACACTGGGTCACTGAGGAGAGAGCACTTTCTGCTTGAAAAGTGCTCTACATCTTTTCGCTGAAATAGGGGAAATCTTTACCCCATTTTCGTGTTTAACTGAAAATTAATTTAAAAATTAATTCTGTTCTTTTTCATTTCAAAGAAATTCTGCTCACTCTCAATTGCTTGGCCCTTATCTAATCTCTCTAAATCTCTAAAGTCATACAGACACGCTCACATGCAAAAGATAGAGTACAACGGCAAGACCATCCAACGTGTACAAATGCTGTTTCAAAAATTCTCCAGTGCACTATTTGCATTAAGGTTTTAGCTATTATTCAATGGCTGATCTATTTTACTAATGTCCCTAGGATATCACTGGCACATGTATGTACAATGTGAGCAACAGGATTTTTGTATGTGTATACTTTCTTTGTAACTAAATTTATATAGTTAAAATGGTCAGCTTTGTTGTCAAAGACAGATACTGGCTACAGTTTAATTTTTTTAATATTCTTTCTTCTTTTCAAGTACTAAGCATTTGACCACTTAGGTTGACCTAAAACAGACTGTTAAATATTAAAATAGAATGAAAAAAGGTAACCTGAAAATATCTGATTTCGTAATGTAAATAATATACACAATCATTTGTTGTTCTTTAAATGAATAAATTATATGGAACAAGTTAAAGAGCTAATTATGCCATATTGATATATTTTTGAGACTCTAGAGAAAATAACACTTAATTCATTAGTAAGGGGAAATAAATTAAGGCTTTTTGCATGGACCTACAAAAAAGCAATTGAGAGTTTTACAAATACTAAGCTTTTACAAATACTAAGCCAGAAACAATTAAATATATCCTTTCTCCTCTTTCTCTCTCTTCTACCTTAATATAGATGTAAAAAGGTAGGATTGGAACATGTAACAGAGAGAGATTGCTTATCAAAAGAGTTACAAAGGTTTCCACAGGAGTCTGAGGTCTCAGATGAACGGTGGAAATGATATGGGAATGTAAATTGTGCAACCACAATGGAAAAGAGTATGGAGGTTCCTAAAAAATAAAATTGAATTACCTTATGATCCAGCAATGCAGTTTCTCGTATATAACTGAAATGAAATCACTATCTCAAAGAGATATCTGCACCCCAATGTTCACTGCAGTATTATATACAATAGCCAAGACACGGAAACAATATAAGTGTCCATTGGCAGTTAGTGGACAACCCAGGTGTCTTTCAAAGGTAATTTCCTGATAAAGAAAATGTGGTCTGTACATCCACACATCCACACACACACATGCGTGCACACGCATGCACAAACACACACTGGAATACTATTCAGCCATAAAAATAAAGAAATCCTGATATTTGTGACAACATTGATGGATCTTTTTTTAAAATATAGATGGATCGTAAGGATACTTTGCTAAGTGAAATAAGTCAGGCAGAGAAAGACAAATGTTGTATTTTCTCATTTACATGTAGGGTCTAAAAAATATGTCAAACTCATAGAAACAGAGTAGAATGGTGGTTTCCAGAGGCTGGGGGTTGGGGGGAATGAGGAGATTTGAACAAAGAATACAAACTTCTAGTTTTAAGATGAGTAAGTCTTGAGGATTTAATGTATAGGATGGTGACTATACTTAACAATATTGCATTACATACTTGAAAGTTGCTGACAGAATAGATCTTAAATGTTTTTACTCCACCACCACTCCAAAAAAGATGGTAGTTAAGTGAGGTGATTGATATGTTAACCTTATTTTGGTAATTATTTTACAGTATATGCTTATATCAAATCATCATACAATTTCATGTCAGTATAAATCAATAAAGCTAGGGGTGGCAGAGAATATCGAGGGATCTTTAAGAGTAGAAACAATAACAGCTTTGACAATTGCATTAAGTAGGGTTTTCTAGAGAAAAAGAACCAACAGAATTTGTGTATATATGCATATCTGTGCATATATATGTTTGCATATACATGCATATAGATGTGTGTATATACTTATATATCCATCTATATATACATATAGAGAGACAGAGAGATTTAAAGGAATTGGTTCACATGATTGTAAAGATTTGCCAAGTCCAAAATCTGAAGGCTAGGCCAGTAGGCTGGAAACCCAGAGAAGTGTTACAGTTTGAGTCCAAAAGTAGTCTGCTGGCGAATTTCCTCTTCTTCTGGGGAGGTCAGTCTTTTCTGTTAGGGCCTTTAACTGATTAGATGAGGCCCACCAAACATAATAAAAAGGTAGCCTGCTTACCTCAAAATTTAATGATTTAAACGTTAACCTCATCTAAAATATGCTTTCACAGAAACATCTAGAATAATGTTCAACCAAATATCTGACATATAAAATTATTACAGCAGAGAAAGAAATTTTGTAAAATCTAGTATGTATTAAAATATCCTTCATGTATTTAGTCTGATTTCATCTGGGTATATAGACAAGGTCCTGAACCCCTTAACTCAGTTCCAGGATTGTCATAGAAAACAGAAATGCATCTACTGCTCATATTTCAGGACCAGTTTCCATATCAATAGATCACGAACTTGAGAAATTCTGCCTATACAGAGTCACTTTTCTGAGGAATGACAGTACCAGAACTTGAACTTGAACCCTAATGATTGACCTTCATATATTTAACCTTAGTCAAACTAATTTCAAAGCCTAAGGAGGGGCTCTCTTTTTCAAGAATTGTCCCTTCAGTGAAAGATTCTATCCTGGAAAATCTAGCCAAGTGATATATTTGGTTGTAAGATGGTTAAAAAAAAAAAAGAAAGAAAAGAAAAAAACCTATACTGCCGATGGCCAGGACAATGAGCCTCAAGGAAAAGTACTCTGCATAATAACATGAAAATTTGTCTGAATTAAGACAAACGCAGCATTTAGATAAAATTTTTCCTATTTTTAATTGCTTCATTTTTGAGGGTGGATCTATCTTTTAAAAATATTACTGGTTTTTGTGACTGTATGCGTGTGTGAGTTCTGCAACATTTTCATGCAAGGTCAGACATGGAGAACTCATACAAGGTCAATAATAACATAAGTATTTGGGTCTTGTGAGATGGTTTTGTGTAAAGTGAAAGGGGCCACTTTCTTCATCCTGGATTTCTCAGTTATGATAAGGCAAACTACAAAATAATTACAAGTAAAAGCTAAACAAAGAAGAACTCATTCTCCAATGTCTGATTTGTTGTTCTCTCTCCTGTAAACCCCTTATGCTACCTCAAAGACCTCATTTAAATGTCTTCAAACATTAGATCCTGGTCTTGTGTGCTTAGATAGGGAATATCCATGCAGTAGCTACTTGGTGGGGGAGCTGGTCTAAGCATAAAAATAAATGACACGTAGATCAGTGGGCAGTGGTCCAGTCCCAGATTCCCTAGTAAAGGCATGGATAAGCCTATCAGGATTTCTAGAAGTATGACGGGAAATGGAAATGGTTAACTCATAAAATTAAGTGAGAAGACATCACAGACTACAGTATACTGAGCAGAAAAGTGAGGTTGTATACAGCAATTCAATCTGGGCTTTGGGGTAAATCCCCCATTCAATGTTACATCATAAAACATGTTTGAAATGAGTTAAATAAAAACCATTTGATTTCTAATTATTTTCTATCATTAATGGAAATAAAACCTCATGAAACCTAACTTTAAATTGTATATTTGTATATTTCAACTTCAATAAAACTTACCTCAATTGTAATAAACGTGATTTTTTTTTTATGTTAAGATGCTATGATTAAATGAGAACTTCCCTGGAATTTTTACCCTGCCTGGTATCATGGCTTCCATGTGAAACGATAAACACTGTGCAAAACTAACAAAATAATGAATGCGTCAAGATTTATCCTCTTCAGAACAAGAGTTGCTATATTTTTACTTATTTTTATTCTTATTTGAGAGAGAGAGAGAGAGAGAGAGAGAGAGAGAGAGAAAGTGAACATGGGGAGGGGCAGAAGGAGAGAGAGAAAATCTTAAGCAGGCTCCGCACTCAGCACAGAGCCTGCTGTGGGGCTTGATCCTGACCCTGGAATCATGACCTGAAATGAAACCAAGAGTCCAATGTTCAACCAACTGAACGAGCCAGGTGCCCAGGACAAGAGTTGTTTTAAACTATTATCATAAAATGGTGTCTTCAAACATCGAGAGTCAAGCAATACCAATAAAAAATAACAGCAACAAAAGTTTGCCAAGAATAATATTACCAAAATATATTACCACTTATTTATTGGAATGTGAAAAGGAAGTAGAAACTTCTCACTTCGGTACGATTTCAGGAATCTTAATTATATTTTTGACACTTGTCAAGATGTGTCCTAGTCCCTAATTTCACCCTTTAAAATCTCTTTTTTTTAATCTTATATTTTTTTCTTTACGTACAAGTTGGGTAAAACAAAGCCCCAGATTAAAAAAAAGAAAAACATTATAAAATACTTGGACAAATGTACATTTTGGTTCTCCATTCCTACAACCTTCATCGGTATTTGTTTTTAACCTTGAACACTGACATTAAACTTCTTAAGTTACATTCTCTTTAAACAGAGATATCATATTTTTTATTTTCTCTCTATTAATAATATATTTTGAAGTCTCTTCTGCTTTTTAAAAATTCAAGTATGGAGCACCTGGCTCGCTCAGTCAAGTAGAGCATGTGGCTCTTGATCTTGGGGTCATGAGTTTGAGACCCACACTGGGTGTAGAGACTACTTAAATAAACTTTTAGAAAAATTTAAAAAGAAAAAAAAATTCAAGTATATAATTATTCTAGTAAATGTAATTTATCCTTATTTAAGTATATATTTGCTGTTCATTTTATCTTACTCTCTGGGCTGGCAGCATATTCCCTTTATGGACAAGTGTGCTTTCTCAGTTTATTCTCTGAAATGAAATAAAAAGGATTTGAGTGATTTCACAACTTTTGGAAAGAGATCTCAAAACTAATTTCTTTCATTTGATCTTTCCATATAAGTCATGAATAACTCAATTGTATGAGCAAAGGTGATCCAAAAGTAACTAGAATTTTTCATAATTCATGTTCTCCTGGAGCTAAGAGTCTTTAAAAATATTAGCTAGAAACTTCTCTGGATTAAAATAATATTAATAGAGATTATTACAAAGTTTTCTTGGAGGTGAGTAGGGTTTCTAATTACGTACAAATAATGAAAATATAAAGGTTGAAAGATATGATAATGAAAGAAACCCTAACGATTAGAATTAGTGAAATATATACAATGCCTTTTTCATCCAAATTACATATATCTTTTAAAAAGGAACAACTCCTAATGCACTTTTTTGGTTCTTTCTCTGCAATTATGCTAACAAGTATCATGCTGAGAAAGGATTAGTCCTGATGGACAATCAAAGACAATGCTTCCTTCCTGGTAAAAAGGTGAGAAAAGATGTAGGCATCTGAGCTGCAGTTATTAGGCTTAGCAGCAGGGGGTCCATATGACCAGTTAGTGAGCAAGATCAGAGTTTGCGAAGAAAGTAGAGAAACTGCCTAGTCATTATTGCAGCCTTCTCGGTACCATCATATATGTAAAATCTCTGACTTGGTGGGTGGGAACCACGCTGCACACGTCTCCCTGACCGTTCAACTTAGTGTTCTGTCAGCTTAGCAGCCATGACACCTGGCCAGGTAAAAACTCCCGCTGGGATAAGGCATTTGGCATAGCAGCGGGACATGTGCACCTGCAAAATCTCAAGGAACAGAAAACATCCCTAAGAGGAAGCACCAGAAAGGACCTACTCATTTAATGGCATATTAACAACAACAACATATGAGAAAGCAAGACTTTAAAAACAAGACTAGAGTTTTGCTTCACTGCATCCTTATAATGTCCCTTATAGTAGCTAATGCAGCAAAATGTTAAAAAAAAATGTAGAGCAAGATCTCTTGCTAATTTTAATAATATTGCTGAGCTATGATATATGTTTTCATACATTTTTATATTTCAGTTAGTGTTTTGCTCAATATGACCTTCTGAAAATATTTTCTCTAATATCAAAGTCTGAAACCTAAAAAGCAGGTTAAGATTTATTATCTCTTTAGTGTTAATTGTTGACATATGTCAAAATTCAATTCCAACATTTTTTAGCTGTTCATTTAAGTAGCATAATAGATATGTGTTAGCTTGCCCCATATATATTGTATAGACTACTCATATTAGCATGAGAAAACCATAGGTCTCCAAATGAACTAATCATATAATACTAAGTAAACACGCCTTGTCTAAAGAATATGGGTTAGATTACATTCCAAAAGGACAACGTGGAATAAAAACATGGTATTTTAGAAATGGATGTCTAATACAATCATTTTTAATGTACCTCCCAGAGATTGCTTTAAGGCAAAGGTGACCATAAGGCCAGTGGTAGATGGTTACAAGCCGTCTTCCCCAACATCTGTGTAAATAGATTCAAAGAACTAAAGGCTGCAGTTTCAAAAATTAAACTACAAAAGGCCATATCTATAACTGTACACAAAATCGCCTTGTCTACCCCTTCTTCTTACCCCCCACTACTTCTGGTGCTATTAAAGAAAAAGAATGTCTGAGGACCACCAAGGAGAAAAAGGGCAGAAAGAGGACATGGGAATAATTATTTTCAAGGGTGCCCTGAACTAGTCATTAGTCCTTTCTGTATTCTGTAGAAGCAGTACCTGCATATATAAATCAAGCCAACGTGTTCGGATCACCTGTATTCATAAAAGTGAGTGGTTTCCACTGGCACTTGTATTCCTTCCTTTTTTCCACTTGTTTTAATTTGTAACGAGGTTGTTAAACGTGACATGTAGAAATGATATGCTACCTTGCTAGGGTTTGTGAACACAAAAACTGTGGCTACCCAACTTCTCAGCAAGAAGACTGAAAGAATCCTTCTGTGTGTCTTTAACTCACCAATCTAAAATGATCTTCTACAAACGTAAGGAAAAAATAACACACGTTTTGATCCAAACAAAAACACTGTATGTGTGTGTATGAGGTTGCGGAGGGTGGCAGAAAAGTGAGGATTGTGGTGGCAGTGTTTTTCAGCTCTTGAAAACTTAGCCAGCCTTTATCGAACCCTGGGTCTCAGAGGCACAACATAGAGCTAAACCCCTTCAAGGTAAAATGAAAAAGTAGGACTCTGAGAGTTTCCTCAGGACAGCAGAGTTAAGCCGAGGCCGGGCCAAGACCAAATTTATCTCACTCCCCGATCTGTTTTCTTTCCTCCAAGCCCTACTGTATTTCATCCAGAATTACTCACTCACAGATGGGAAATTTGCTAACATTAGAAAACTGGTATATTAAGGTTCAGAAGAAATCAAAAATATAGCTTCCCTAAGTCATATTATTATTATTACTACTGCTGCTAGCATAACAAGCTACTTTCTTGACAGGTGCAAAGGCTGCAAAATTTACTGTGTCTTCTTTCGTTTACAAAGTGCTCAGAGCCCCACCTGTTCTCTACCCAAATAGGAGCGCAGTGAGTGGCACATTTATTTGCTGCATTTGATGGCCTCTGCTTTCTCTCTCTGTAGCTTTATTATGTATCACCTTTTTGTTCCTGAAGCAGCTAAAGTCCTTTTTCTTTTTCCATCAGCAAGGAAATGAAATCTGTTATATAACCTATTACGTCTCCGTTGTCGGAGACCACATTTTCACCTTCTCACTTTATTTTTCATTGTTGTTGTTTTGTTTTTTGTTTTTTTTTTTTTTTTTTTTGGTCTGTCCCTTTGATAGAAAGGTAAAATGAGGCCCTGTTCAATCAGCTCTATGGTCAAATCTTCAGTGATGCCTGGAGGCTGACATGTCAAGCATCAGTGCCTTGAGCTGCTAGACACAATCCTTCACGATCCTGCTCCTTTCCATCTCCTCTGCCTTGCACTTTAAGCACTAGCAAACACAACTGCTAATTGTTGACACTTTACCTTACATTGCTTGAGATAGTCCTATAAAGAACTGTTAGTGTCCCTCCTTGCTTATTAGGAATTGAAGTAACATAAGCTGATGAGTGGAGACTATGGTCTCTTAAGATGGCAGTTCTCAGGGGTGTAAAAACCAGAACACTGAGCCACACTAGAAAATTTTCATGAAAGCTACACATAAAAGTGACCTACCCCATGTTTTTTATCTCCACTTTCTCTTCTAAGACCCACATTAATACTACAAATGACAGTTAACGGTAATAAGAAAACATATATGTGCCAAATGAGAAACAACTTGGATGTCATAAAACGAATGAAGAAAGCCACCTACAGGACATACTAAACCATAGCCTAGAAAATGTCTGAAGGGAATCCGACCAAGGAAGAAGAAGCTAAAACCTGCAGAATCCCGGAGAGCCTCTAGACTGGGAAATAGATTTGCCAGAGAACAGAAATAAGGCCTAGGGCTATAGGGCATGATTAAACCCTTCACCTTTTCCTGTACTCTGAGAGAACATCTGCAGTCAAGTATGTGTGTTCCACACCTTTCACCAAAGGAAATAACAGAATGGTTCCATTCTGTTCAATTAAATGCCTTGCACACATATGCAACTCTACTCCCTTCTGAAACATAAATCCCGTACCTCCTCCATTTAGGAGAATTTCAGCTTCAAAGTTTACTTGATCCATGATAGCTCCCTTTTTAAGTCTTTGGGAACCTCCATACTGTTTTCCATAGTGGCCGCACCAATTTACATTCTCAGCAATCCCACTTCTGGGTATATATCTGAAGGACATGAAATCACTAACTAAAGGAGACATCTGCACCCACATGTTCATTACAGCATTATTTACAACAGCCAAGATGTGGAAGCCATATTATTTCTAATAATAGAATATTATTCTAATAATAGAATATTATTCAGCCACATACACACAAAAATAAAACCTTGCCGTTTGTGACAACATGGATGGACCGTGAGGGCATTATGCTAAGTGAAATGTCAGACAAAGATAAATACCACATGATCTCACTTTTAGGTGGAATATTTAAAAAACAAACAAAGCAAATTCTTAGAAACACAGATTGGTGGTTTGCCAGAAGAAGAGGGTAAGAATTAGGAGAAATAGGTGCAGGTGGTCAAAAGGTACAAACTTTCAGTTATAAGCTCTAATGATGGAATATACAGCATGGTGCCTATCGTTAACAATACTATATTGTGTATTTGAAAGTTATAAGTGAATAAATCTTAAAAGTTCTTAGCACAAGAAAAAAAAAACGAACTATGTGAGGTGGTGGATGTTAACTAAACTTACAATGATAATCATTTTGCTAAACACACATATATAAAATTACGTTGTACACTTTAAGGCATTATATGTCAATTGTATCTCAATAAAACTGGGAAAAACTAAAACAGTTGATTTGAGTCTCAAACACTGAGCATTAAAATTTTATTACACTCTTGGGGCGCCTGGGGGGCGCAGTCGGTTAAGCGTCCGACTTCAGCCAGGTCACGATCTCGCGGTCCGTGAGTTCGAGCCCCACGTCAGGCTCTGGGCTGATGGCTCGGAGCCTGGAGCCTGTTTCCGATTCTGTGTCTCCCTCTCTCTCTGCCCCTCCCCCGTTCATGCTCTGTCTCTCTCTGTCCCCAAAAAAAAAAAAAAAAAAAAAAAAAATTTTATTACACTCTTTATTAAGCCCTTTCCCATGCCAGATTTCAGTCAGTGTTTGATTACATCATTCTTAAACATGAAAAACAAAAAGGAGAGCCAGACGTTTGAAGAAAGCTTCCAACGTCCTACATCAAAATGCAGATATTGTGTGTGCCCTCATGGAACCTATATTTTACAAGAATCAAAAGTTACTGCTGAATGTTTATAGGTCATTGCTGTAGCAAGGGAACTGGGAGAAAGGAAGGGCCATGTAGGAAACAGCTGCATTAAACTTTAATCTCTAGAATTTTCTTTTTAAATTATGTGTACCTAGGGGCACCTGGGTGACTCAGTCATTTAAGCATCTTACTTGGGCTCAGGTCACTATCTCATCGCTAGTGAGTTCAAGCCCCAAGTCGGGCTCTGCGCTGACAGTTCAGAGCCTAGAGCCTGCTTCGGATTCTGTGTCTCCCTCTCTCTCTGTCTCTCCCCCACACACTCTGTCTCTCTCAAAATTAAATAAACATTAAAAATGTTTTAATTATGTGTACCTATTATTCGGAAAAAAAATAAATGTAAATAAATTTGTCTTAAGGTTGGTAAGTGTATATCATACCACACAATCTATGGAGTTGCTTGTTTGGGGCTTGACCCTGTCTTAGTGTTCTTTTATCAGTACTCTGGGAGTAAAAAAACAAGGGCTCAAAAATCAAATGAAAGAACAGGGACAAAAATTTCTTTATTTTCTGTTTTGATGATTACAGTAAACTGCCTCCAACTTAAGTGACAAATATTTTGCTCCCCTTCCTTCGGTTTTGGCAAACTCAGAGCTATAGAAATCAATCTGCACTGGGTGAATGGTTAAAATAATCTTGTTTATATTATTATCATCTCTTAATGCCTGAAGATATTAGGCAATAATTCTGCAATCAGTAACATAAATTTTTCAGTTTGATATCTTTGTTTTGAAGAGGTTTTCCCCATAAGGGTTTAGTTGTTTTCAACTATGAGTTCGTGTTCTCTTGGGCACTTCTACTCTCCCTGCAGTATGGGGGGGGCGGGGGGGTGTGGATTCAGGGCAGGACTCAGTGTTGATCTCTCCTTTGAAACCACTCCACTAGCCAATAGTGAATATCAGGGATTATCTTTTAACTCTCGATGGTGAAATGACATTGGTGGTGAGCCTTGTGCCTAGTTAAAATCTATCAGGCCAGAGGATTTGGAGGAGTGAATGTAGAGTTGATCAGTCCACACTTCTATATATAAATTATTCACCCATTCAAGGCCCTATTATTAACCAAAGAACAGCACCTGATGGGGACAGGGAGCAAAGTTTAAAAGGATTTTCCCGGGGCGCCTGGGTGGCTCTGTCGGTTAAGCGTCCGACTTCGGCTCAGGTCACGATCTCGCGGTCTGTGAGTTTGAGCCCCGGGTCAGGCCCTGTGCTGACAGCTCAGAGCCTGGAGCCTGTTTCCGATTCTGTGTCTCCCTCTCTCTCTGACCCTCCCCCGTTCATGCTCTGTCTCTCTCTGTCTCAAAAAATTAATAAACGTTAAAAAAAAAGTTTAAAAATAAATAAATAAATAAATAAATAAATAAATAAATAAATAAAATAAAAGGATTTTCCCCACAATTCTGTTCCCCAGGTTATAACCATATGCCCAGATAAAGGCATTTATTATTCTTTCTAGGGTTTCCCAAAGGGACCATTTTGTGGTGGTGGTTGTTAATTCCTAACCTACCTTTCACATCCATAGCTCCTGCAGGTTGTTTCTGGAGGCAAAAAGCCACCAACCCTGGCTAGTTCACCATCTCGGCATTGATAAGAAATCATAGGTAAAATAATTTTTAAAAGATGTATCTCAAAAATTTATTTTTGCATAAAGTACACAGTTCTATAATTTGTTCTGGTTGTTTATTGTTAAATTATAGCTATGAAGAACATAAGGATTAGGCAGAGTGGATGGTGGACTTTAGAAATTTCACACTGATCAATAACTGATTCATAAGAAGGAATATGAAGTGCTTTGTGGGAAGGCTACTCAAATGGAAAATGGGGAATTGGTCACAACACTGGAAATCTAGGTGAATATGTGACTATTCCAAAAGATGACAGCAGTCACATATATCACTTATTTTGTTTCTGATAGGAATATTTTCTCTTTTAACAATATTAACACCTCAGAAAAATTAGTGTTAATGTGACTGACTCTGGAACATCCCCCTCCCCATGTGATACTGTGAGTTCAGAATTTTGAAATACTGGTTATAAGGCTGCCTGAAAAGGAACTTAATTTTAAACCAAGAACAAATAACATGAAGTCAACTTAAAAAGTGCCATTATAATTCTAACAAAATTGCCATTCAATTTCAGCTGTCTACCTTCAAGAGAAATCTCATGTGTTTTCTCATCTTGCTTACTATAAAACTAAATCAAGTGATTTATGCAATACATGTAACTTTTCAAATAAATCAACTGTGCAAAAATGTGTCTCTTGCTTTCTCATCTAAGTACTGTGACAAATGTTTTGAGGACTGCAAGTGGACTGAATAAACACTTACTTTCACAGATAGAGGAATGTCTATTTGCTTCATGTAATTCTGGGAGTATGGTGCATGTATGAGAATATTAAATTATTGGATAAATATTAAAAATCTGACATTAAATCCTACAAAGATGCTCAATGTTTAGGGGGAAAATGTGCTTAATATAGCCCTATTATGTGATTATAGCCTATTAACATATAGATTGTTATCTGCAAAAAAAAAATTCTCTTAAGGTTGTTAGATGGTACTATTGACCTAAATATTGTATTTTCAGAAATTAGATTATGAGTCAGTAAAGTGATAATATTTCACCAAGTAATGTTAAGTTTTTAAAACACGATGCTTTAAAAATGCAGTTTTAAAACCTTGTTTAAATGTTTGGTCATTACAGAAGAATGAAGCCATTAACACAGAGGGAACAAGTTTGTGTTAACAACTTTTTAAATAAAACTATATAGCAAAGATAATAAAAGCCAATGCATATAGGAGAGGATCCACTGATCCTCAGCTTTGGACAGCTTCTGGTAACTTCGAAATCTCCAAGAATCTGTTTCTCATCATAAAATGAGGACAATAAGAAGAGTTACTTCAAAAAGTCATTGTGAACATTCAACAAAAGGATGCACACAAAACTCTGAAAAAACTGGCACATGAGACTTTAGTGAATATTAGCTGTTATTATTTGCATGGTTTATGATTATTGTAGCTTTTAATTTGGAGTACCCTATTTTAAAACGCTTCTCTAAATTGAAGTAGGCTTGGGTGAAGGATGACCGAGATAAAAGATCTGAAAACCAACCATGGAGGAAATAGTTAAAAGACATAGCTAACGGTCAACAAAAATATCGTGTAAATACCAAATACTAAAACTGCATTAGCCTCTGAGAACATACAGCCCGATGCTTTCACTTAATATAAAACGTGTGAAGAAATAGACTACCTTGTCTTTAAGCAACAGTGTCTTATAAAAGAAAGCCTAACCAAGGACAGAACCAACTCCAATATAAGGAAGTTCAGTGAGGAGGGTTCCATAAGGAGGTGTCCAAAACTGAAAACCTACAGATAGAGTAACCAATGCACCTCTCACTTCAGGCATGTAAGCAAAAATAGAAGAGTCACCTTCCAATAATGATCTAGACAGAAAAAAAAAATATCAACCTGGATCCAGTAAAAAAGGGGTAAGTGAGCCTCTCTTCAGTGTTAGATACCAGACTAAATGCTGTAGGGAAGGGGCGCCTGGATGGCTGTCAGTTGAGCTACTGACTTCGGCTCAGGTCACGATCTCCCGGTTTGGGAGTTCGAGCCCCACATCAGGCTCTGTGCTGACAGCTCAGAGCCTGGAGCCTGCTTCTGATTCTGTGTCTCCCTCTCTCTCTGCCCCGCCCCCACTCATGCCCTGTCTCTCTCTGTCTCAGAAATAAATAAACATTAAAAAAAATTAAATGCGGTAGGGAATATAATTGAATAAAAATGGGATATTTATGTAACATTCAAGTAGGCAAAATGAACAAAATATTAGTTACATTTACTATATTTCATTCCATATTTTATTAGAAATCATCAGAATTAATTATGTATAGTACACTTAGAAGGCATAAACTATCCCAGTTTAGTGCAAAACAATCTCTTGAGGGCAACAGTGAACCAAAGTGTGAACACAGACTATGTCATTATTAAATTACCTTGAGAGTTGTCCTATCATTAAAATCTATTTTCTGTGTTGTGCAAAACTCAGTATCATTCCTAAAAGATGATAGGGAAAACTAGTTTTCTTAGGGAAAACTAAACTATTATTATTTTGCTTTCTATGAATATTTCATAGAAATGAAATCTTTTTTTTTTTAAAGGTAGAGAGCAGCTTTGAAGTACGAAAGTCACTGTGAGCCTGTGGAGGTGGGGGACAATAAAAACTGTATGTATTCGTTGTATGCATAAGAAACTTACAGAATTCTTTGGTAGCAGCTAACAAACCACATCACGACTATATAGGATAGTACAAAGTTTGAAGGCAGCAGAGTTAAAACAAAGATAGTCCTGAAAAAGGCATTGTCATTTACCAGGTGCATTAACTTGGGACAATTCATCCACCTTCTCAGAGCCTCAGTTTCCACAAATGAAAATGTGTCTGGTAACTTGTGTGTTTTGTCCAACACTTTCAACTTCATTTGTTCCAAACTTGGACATTAGCCAAGTTATTTCTTAATACAAAGGTTTTTCAACAACACAATTTACATCTCTCATAGCTGGCATTTGCTCACTCATCTGTGGTTAAAATTGTTCCCTTTTTCTCCTCTTTCTTGGCTGGCTAACCCATAACTCACTCTCAGCCTTCTTTTCAGTTGCAACCTTCACTAGGGAGACTAAAAAATCTAAATATTCACTTCTTCAGTCTCCACTATAACTGTGGTCCTATGTCACGGGTCTAGCTAATAAGGTTTAAGTGAAGTCCTCTGAGAACACTAGAAAAACTTGTTTTCACGATAAAAAGGGATAGACTTGGCTTGGGAAGCCCTTATTTTCTTTCTTCATTAGGCATGGACATTATATCTGGAACTGCATGTTCCATGGAGACCACAGCAAAGGAATCACTGAAATGTTACCACCACATCGTAGACCAACTGAGCTAAAGGCAGTAACTGCCTAACTCTGACTGGTTCATGTGTAAGAAAAAGAAATCCCCATTTGTTTAATCTATGGTTAGTTTTCTGTTAAGTGAAGTCAAAAGCATTTCCTTCTGACACAACGTTTCTTTTGTTCCTTCTTCCTCAATTTTTTTTTCAAATCTTCTCACGTTAGTTGTAATGTGTAATATCTTTGTCAAATACATTCAATGAAGTGACACTGTAGTATTGTGTAAAGAATACTGCATGAGAAATCAAAGAAATGTTTTTATGGGCACCTGGGTGGTTCAGTCGGTTAAATGTCCAGCTTTGGCTCAGGTCATGATCTCACAGTTTGTGGGTTCGAGCCCCGCGTAGGGCTCTGTGCTGACAGCTCAGAGTCTGGAGCCTGCTTCAGATTGTGCGTCTCACTCCCTCTCTGCCTCTCCCCTGCCCGCTCGCTCGCTCTCTCTCTCCCTCAAAAATAAACAAACATTAAAATTTTTTTTAAAAAAACAGATGTTTTCACATCTATTAGTACATAAAACTTTGGAGAGAAAAGTTAATATTTCTTACCTTCAGTTTCACCTTATACACAGTTATTGAACTAGATAATGAATATTTTATATTTAAATCTCTAAAAATGATCTCAGAATCCTTCAAAGGAGACAACTGGAGGAAATGGTATTATTGGAGCCCAGGTTAGCGTCAGCACATGGGAGATGGAAGCATGGCGAATGTATCTGACAGGATATGGAATTAGGTGGAAGCATAACCTCTGCAAAAGTAGACGCACACTCTGGCTTCTCTCATCCTGCCCTCTAATTTGTCTCAGTGTCACCCCTTGGCTGAACTCCACCAAGAAGCAATTTCTATGGAAGCCTAAGAACCACAGCTCACAGCAATGTGATACAGTGCAGGGCCAGGGAGAGCTGAAGGCTACGTCTGGGCACATAGGTCCAGGAACGCACACAAATAAGTATCAGAAATGAATTTCACATCGGGGGATTAAAAGAGGAATTAATTCAGGAAGCACTTATGGATAACATTTGTGAAAGAATCCAAAGAGTAAAACAAAGCTTGAGAAATGGGGGTAAAAAAAGCACAAAAATGTAGAGAAAAATAGGCAAAATTATAAAGACAAAGGTCTTTACCTTCGCTTTTTAGAATAATTTGTAAAAAATCGATTCTAGGACCTTTCTTCCATTTTCTGTCATTCTTTGACATGTTCATTCACTGATTCATTCAACAAATTCTTATTGAACCCCTAGAATCTTCCAGGGACTAGGCACCCGGAATCATATGCACTCTTATTAAGCTATTCATTTCTACACCATGTTTCTTTTTCCTGGAATGCTTTTCTCACAAACACTGTTCTAGCAAATTCTCATCCTTCAATATCCCGTCAACTGTCTTGATCTTAAGAAGGTTCCTAAAATCCCTCTAAACCCAGTTTAGAATTTCCTTCCTAACTACTACTAACTTTGGATGTATTTTAGCATTGTCACTGTACATTGCAATTATTAACCTAAATTGTATTTGCCAACTGGGCTATGAATATTTTGAGATAAAAGCCTATGAAAACAACTTCCTGACCTTTGTTAGAGTTTATTTTACAAAACTCTTTTGTATATTTGTGTATAAAGATTTGTGTGCAAAATTATATTTTTTAACAAATTCATCCTGATTTTTAGAAAATGAAATGTAAAAATTCTGTCCCCTGACAATTCCCCCTAAACCATTCAACTAAAAAAAAAAAGAAAAAAGAAAAAACAAACAAACAAACAAACAAACAAAAAAAAACCTTTCTCTGTTCCAGAAAGAAATCTCAAAGTGTAAATTTTAGGTTTGTAATATTGCCATATTCTAGACTTAATTCTTTCTTTGGGTTTCCTGTATTCCCCACGGGACTTGGAAGTAA
This sequence comes from Neofelis nebulosa, assembly GCF_028018385.1. Classification (NCBI taxonomy): domain Eukaryota; kingdom Metazoa; phylum Chordata; class Mammalia; order Carnivora; family Felidae; genus Neofelis; species Neofelis nebulosa. The sequence continues at coordinate 41,797,392 of NC_080786.1, read as the reverse complement.
TCACTTACTAATTGTGACAACATGTGGTTTCTTACAGCTACTCATCTACTTTTCAATTTCTATTCTGTTTACCTAAAACATAAGAATTGGCAGACAACATGGCTGAAAACCAAGTATATGGGTGTTTTTGTCTTTTTTTTTATATATGGAGACTAATATAGAGAGATATTAAGGACCAAAAGGACATTTCTTTTTTTTTTTTTAATTAGTTTTAAGTTTATTTCTTTATTTTGAGAGAGAGAGAAAGTTGGCGAGGAGCTGAGAGGGAGAGGGAGAGAATCCCAAGCAGCCTCTGCACTTGTCAGCACAAAGTCTGATGTGGGGCTCCACCTTCCAAACTATGAGATCATGAACTAAAATGAAGAGTTGGACACTTAGCTAACTGAGCCACCCAGGCACCCCAGGATATTTATTTTTCTACATAAAAACACTTATCTTTGTATACTGGCTGTATATTTGAAGGATTACACTGCAAAATACTATGAGAATCATTATTTATTGCTTACTGTATCCTACACACTATCAATGCCCTTTATATCCCTTGAGTCATGTTACCCGTAGCACAGCTTTACAGGCTAAGTACAGTTACTTTAGCCAATTTATGGCTAAAGAAACTGAAAGTTATCTAGGAATCCACAGTTAATATGAAGATTCCAACAAGTCAATAAAAAACAAAATGCGCAACTAAGACCAAGGACTCAGTTTTCACTCATAAGTACTGAAACTTTTGGTTTGTTTTAAACAAAAGTGGTGCTGGGGTGATTAAAAACTGTAATGTTAAAGACCATTTAAATTGTCTGCATCGAGGCACAAATGTATACTTGAGCACTCAGCTGGGATGCCATATTGCCAATGTAATTCAGATTCCCTTCTTTAAAACATTTATGTGAGAGCTTTATCATTACAGCTGAGGCATCCTACATGGCATGAATATTTTTATAAAACACCCTGAAAATACATATCTTAGTGATCAATTCAGCACTTGTAATCTCCCAAACTTTATTTTAATCAGGAGTTAATGATGTATGGCACTTCTAGTAAGTAAATGAATGTCTGAATTGCTGTAAGTTATTTTAATAATTGCTCAGCTAACCATTTAAATTATCAAAGATCTTTACTTGTGCAATGTCATATAAATGATGGAAATTAAAAATTAATCAACACGATTTACGTAACTAAAAGCTGCCATCTAATGGGATATTTTTCAATAAGACGACAGCAGTAATTATGCTGAAAAATATTCATTCCTGTAGTTTGAACGATTATAGCAATTTCCACCAGGGGATTTCGCAGTCAGATTCTAGTTCTGGGCAACAGTGATTAATATAATGGTTATTAATGAGAAGTAATTTTGATACTTCTCACAGTGTTTAGGTGTCAATGCCTTGAAAGCAATATGTTTAGCATATTAATAATAAAACTTGCATTGGATTGGCTAGCAAGTAAGCTTATTGATTTTTTTTTTCCTTTTCTTCTATAATGGGAAAGGTCGATTAGATGTATAGAAACAATGGAACTTTTCACAGCTGGACTTTACATTTCTCTGTGCTGACATCTTTTGAACTGTGTACAAAGTTCATTAAATGTGCAAAGGTAGTACTGTTACAGGAAGAAAGTGGTAGGGTCAGAGGTCACAATCCACAGCAAGGTGACAATCCCTTGTGGATGGCACCCTGGGAGCTGAGTTAGTTGAGAACTGTCTTTCAGGTTGCCAACAGAGAGAGAGAGAGACTAAAGCCATCAGCAGCTAATATTATTAGAGTAATTAAAATGAATATTGACAGAGATTCGTGGGCTTCATATTAAGTCGAACACAGAGAAGGCAGTAGTGCATCAGATTCCATAAATATAAAATTGTGAATTAATGATTATACAATATATATGATTTGGGTAACACTACATAAATATATATACACCCTGGGAGTCTGCAACAATGTATATACATTAAACGCATCCGAATCTATTGGCCCAAAGTTAGAAAAGCAAGAAATTATTCTTCCTCCCTACTCATTCCCTTTCCTAGGATTTTGTCAAATATACTCTTTCCCCATCTATCTGAACTTGCTGTTTGGAGACACATAATATACGGATACAAACTATAAAAATTATATCCTACTGTTTGTGGTAAGCAAAAGGGTAACACTTGTGTTGTAGGAGTCCTAAATTGTGAGGAGAACACTAAACCAGGTATCATTACGGATACAGAAGTATGATTTTACCCAAAGCACAAATTAGTCCATGAAATATATTTCTCATGTTTTATTAAAAACATATAATCTAAAGAGATTTCAAGTAGAATGACACTATTGGCAAAATCAATGTTTAAGGATTACCTTTAGTTTGTTAATCATTGCAAGTGTAATATATGAAAAATTACCAAACAATAGAGTCACATAAAGGATTATTCAGGAGTTTCATAAAACAGTCTGAATGGCACTATTTCTCGAGACTGAGAAAGTCTTGTGTTACATTTTATGACACTTCTAGCTTCTTTGTTGTTTGGATGTTATCATTAATGTAAAGAAAAATATTTTTATCTCTACGCGAAACTTGAATTTTGTTTCTATTTCCTGGTAATCAAAGTCTTCCTAATGTTAATTATATCGAAACATTTTTATTTGCTTGAAGTGGTTACTTTAACTTTCTTTTCTTAAAGTCTCGTATTGCAGCAGGGGTCTGACATGGAAGTGAGTGTGATCACTCTTTGATTTCACATGAGTGATGAGTTCTTAATGTAGTGTCAGGGAACAGATAGACTTTAAAGCTTACTTCCTTCTTCCTGCTCTCTATCTCTCTTCGGATTTATATGTCTGCCTTCTACAGTAATATATGCATCATTATCGGAGATAAGGTTGGTGAAAACTACAAGTATAAATAGAACTCTATTTTCTGATTCTGTGGAACAGACAAAATTAAACTAAACTAACTGCGCTACGAATATAAGTCAGAGATTTATCAGAGAGGAGCAAAAGGAGCGTGAGAATAACTAACTAAACATTTTATCCCAAACATGAACACATTTAACACAAAATATAGTTTAAAAATTTAAGACCGTTTCTGATGAGAGTAAATGGCATAAAAATCCTACTCTTACCATTTTATCACATGGAAACATCATCGCATCTTCAGGCTTTACAATAAAAGTGCATGGTAACTTAAGGTGTAGTTGTTCCGCCATTTCAAATTGATGTGCAGTATTTTAGAAGTTCTAAGGATATCTTTGGGTATTCATATAATTTAGCCTCTTTAATAATTAAATTACTTCCATGAAATTATCAGGACTGTAGTCTCATAATTTAATTGTGTACCTTTTAGTCTTTTTTATTATGTACGTGCCACTCAAAAGCATAGTATGAATAACAATGGCTAAAACCAGTTATGAAATAAAATTGAGCTGAACAGATATTTTCAAGGTTTCTACTGAGAATCCACATTAACCATGTGATGTGCACATGCTAGAGAGAATTGTCAGAGCAACGACTAACATTCGTGTAGCACTTGACAGTATCATAGACATCTCAAATATTCCCATTTAACCTTCAAAAAGATCTTAAACTCTGTTTCGTAAACGAGGAAACTGAGAGTCAATAATACAAATCAGAGCTGTTACATCTCCTTATGATCACATCAGTCAATAAAGCAGGGCATTTTTTTTTCTCTTTGGGGGGACGGAAGAAACAAAAATCCATTAAAATCACGAATCCTTTTTTTTTCCCATTTCTGTTTTTTAATAATGCTAAATTTACGAACTTGTTGCTCTTGTCTTCAGTTCTATGTCGCCTATATTGGCCAGTGATAGCAGTTATCTCACCATTGTCATTTCTCATTTGTCTACTTGCCTGCTAGAATCGCATATGCTCAGTATGCACGAGGGCCATGCTTTTCTGGGCATCTCACAAACTGTCAGGCCCATCTTGACATTTAAACTATCTGTTGAGTGTTTCCAAGTAAGTTTACATTCTAGAATACTTAATAATACTTTTATTTAGTATTTGTTTGGAGAGCTCTTGTTCCGATTAATATTTTTACTTTTTAACGTTTATTTATTATATTATTGAGAGAGAGAGAGAGAGAGAGAGAGAGAGAAACACAGAGTGAGAGAGGAGGAGGGGCAGAGAGAGAGGGAGACACAGAACCCGAAGCAGGCTCCAGGCTCCGAGCTGTCAGCGCAGAGCCCCACGCGGGGCTCGAACCCACAAACCGGGAGATCGTGACCTGAGCCGAAGTCGGACGCTCAACCGACTGAGCCACCCAGGCGCCCCTTTATTAACATTTTAAAAAATATATTTATCCTCGGGGCATCTGGGTGCCCCTTTATTAACATTTTAAAAAATATATTTATCCTCGGGGCATCTGGGTGCCCCTTTATTAACATTTTAAAAAATATATTTATCCTCGGGGCATCTGGGTGGCTCAGTCGGTTGAGCGTCCGACTTCGGCTCAGGTCACGATCTCCCGGTTTGTGGGTTCGAGCCCCGCGTGGGGCTCTGCGCTGACAGCTCGGAGCCTGGAGCCTGCTTCGGGTTCTGTGTCTCCCTCTCTCTCTGCCCCTCCTCCTCTCTCACTCTGTGTTTCTCTGTCAAATATAAATAAACATTAAAAAAATATTTTTAAATATATTTATCCTCCTCTGGTGAAAAAGAGAACCATGAAGCTATTTTTCAATGTTATCTCACACCATTTTAGTTATGATTGCTTCTGGTTTACTCATTAGCTACATTTTCCCTGATATTTTATTTTTCCTCTTCTTTTAAGTTTGTTTGCTTGCTTATTTTGCGAGAGGGGGTGAGCGAGTGGGGGAAGGACAGAGAGAAAGAATGCCAAACAGGCTCCATGCCGTCAATGCACCCAACACAGGGCTAGATCTCAGGAAGCATCAGATCATGACCTGAGCCAAAATTAAGAGTTGGATGTTTAATCAACTGAGCCCCCCAGGCGCCGCTATAGCTTCTTTTTAATAATATCTCTTCTAATTTAGGCAACAAAGTGATTTATTTTTAGAAATATTAACTAATGTAGTACCATTTGTAATAAGCTCATAATAAATTATTTGTAATTTTGGTAATACCCCCCAAGTCACTTTAATCGGTAAATATTTTAAAATAAATACACATTTTTCTTTGTTCTTCTCCTTTTCTTTCTTTCTTTACTTCATTTTTTTTCCAATAAACAATTACTGAGCCTCTACAATGTACTCATTCTTCAGGGAATCTCAGGTATAGTGGAGAATAAACCTTACCCTCCTGGGACTTATATTCTAGTGCTAATAACAAGTGTGAGCCCTCTTTTATGAAAGTAGTACAAATACACAAATCTAAAGAGCAAGAAAGAGTCATGAATTTCAGGCAGCTACTTTGATAAAATTATAAAATTAATAATAAGTGTACTTTTAAATGAAAGCATCTGGTAGAATGTTCATGAATTCATTCATGATAGAAGACTAGTTGTTCAAGCAAAATAAGCGAAAATCGCTTGGGTTTTTTCACAATTGACTAAATCTGTAATATACATTTGAGTATTTTTATTTCAATTTAAATACATCTAACACCTAAACACTTGAAAATTTCATAAGAATACTCCATCTGTAAAATACTGGTATTGGAATAATTTTCAACAAAACACTGTCAATACCAAAGTTGAGAATGTAGTCTAAGAGTAAGTAGATGATAAATCAGCAAGATTCTGAATTTCAAAACATTCTACTAGCAACAGAGAAATCACATACAGATTCATTAATCAGCTTTTTATTTATTAAATCCATATTTCAACTAATACTTCCAACATCCTCAGAGAAAGGAAAGTTATGTACAAATGATCCCAGTCTGAGAAAGGCTGTGATCTGAATGATAGTGAAAAGTGCACAAGATTCCATTGGAATGAACACAGCAGTTGTTCCTCCTTTGTATGTTATTATAAAGAGAACTGGGGGTCAAATTGCATGAATGATAAATGGAAGGTACTTGAATTGGGTTGGTTCTTTTATGAACATTATACATTGACCTTGGCAGTTTTGACAATTACATCCATCATTTCTAAGAATCCATTCCAACACCCCAGCCTGTTCTCTAATGTGACCAAATAAACAGGGTTTGTGAATATAAGAATCAAAGATTGATCTTCTGTGCCACTGCACTGATTAACAGTTTGTTACTTACTGTAGCTTTTTCAATCTATGGATTATGCAAGGATCATAACTCACTATGGCACACCTGTAGATAGCATGTTAGAATGCTTTAATCTTCACTTACAGGCTTCAAAAGGATCAATATTGGACTTCTATATTTGAAAATCAAAATGAAGTAAAACCTTTATGGAGCTCATTGCATACTTTTAAGGTGCATTTTAATTATTTCCATGTTGCTTCTATAGAAACAGCTGGTTGAAGATGGAAGTAGACCAACCATTTCAATTTTTATGCTATTTTAACCTGTGGGTAACCTACTTTTAGGTTAAAAAGAATTTTTGTCTCAAATATTTTTCCTACAAGTAGAATTATATATAGGTTGAGAAGCAATCCCCCACTCCATCACCAAAAATATTAAATGCAACATTATTTGAAGTCACAGAAATTTTCTCAGAAAGTGTATTGTCAACTATATAGCAGTACCTAAAAGTTTGGAGTAAATTATGTGTTTGTGAGCACTGAGAAATCCTAAGTTATGAGCTGTTTTCAAATCCAAGGACTTGAAAATTAAGTTTTTTAATGACTTGGGTTTCTTTAAATTTATGTCGTGATAATGGCTTTATGTTAGAGCTAGCTGGGTTGTCACATTAACAAAGTCTTCATATTTCAACTGGCAGGCAAATTTGCAAGAATTAGGGATGCACTGTGTATTCCCAAACCCCCATTTCACCTTGGTTTCAAACATGTAATCTGGCATATATTAAGCATTCAGGCTAATTCAGTCATTTCTCTTACATATTTTCTCCATTTTTGTACCTTTTACTAAGGGACCCACAAATTATGATATTTATCTTTTAAGAAAAGACTCTGGGGAAGAGGCAGGAAGATGGCGGCAGAATTGGAGGACCCTAGGCTTGCCTTGTCCTACGAATACTAGAGAACTATCAAATCACCTTAAATACCCCAGAAATCAACCTGAAAACTGACAGAACAAACTCTACAGCTAACAGGAGAGAAGAGGTCATCTTGAAGAAGGTAAGAAGTATGGAGACATGGTTTGGGGAGAATTGGATCCTAGCTGCTGCAGAGAGAAGGTAGCCATTGTCACAGAGAAGGACAAGAAAGAGAGAGAGAAGAGCACCCAAAGAACACACAAAGAGAAGCTTTCCCCAGAGCTGTTGGTTTGGAAAATGAGAGGAACTGAACTTCATGAGTTCTTGCAACCAGCAGGGCTTAAAGCATGGAGTTTTAAAGGTCACTGGACTTAGCTAGGATAGAGCCTAGAGGGCACTGTGCTATTCTTGGAGAGAATGCAAACAACCCAGGGGCATACAGCGAGGAAACAATCATCTGAAGAGCACCTGGGGCACACAGTGGGGAGAGGCAACCTTCAGGAAGACACCTCTATGGGAACAAAGGAGCTGGCTGGTGCCACGTGCCTCCCCCATCCCTCAGCATAAGCCGGGAGTCCCTGCAGGGAGCATACGAGCATGGATAATGGCTGCCTAACTTACTTACACTAAGCTCTACATCCATGCACTTCAGTGGAACTTACCTTCTCAGTCACACCTACCTCAGTCATAGCCTGGTGAGCCTCTCCCCCAGAAACCAGAACAAACCCCTGTCCACACCACATCTCTAAGAGATTTTGCAAAGCCTCAGTTCTGGTGGAGGTAGTGACAGGTCTCATTTCACAGATTAGCGTATACCTACTTAAAACTCACCACATTCAGCACAGGGACCAAATTCTGTCCACAAGAGGCAAGGAGGGCCTCTGCAAATGACTAGTCTGAAGGATAGGTGCAGCCAGAACACAACAGGAGACACTCCCTGACGTGCCAGCCCTGGGTACTACAAGACCTCTTCATCTTAAGGCTACTACTTTCAGGAGCAGGAGACATAACTGGTTTTTCTAACACAGAGAAGCAGCCAGAAACTTAGACAAGATGACAGGACAGAGGAATTTTTCCCAAATGAAAAAACAAGATAAAGTCACACCAGAGATCTAAATAAAACAGATATAAGTAACATGCCTGATGGAGAATTTAAAGCAACAATCAAAAGGATACTCACTGGACTTGAGAAAAGAATGGAAGACATCAGTGAGACCCTTACCACAGGGATAAGAGTTAAAAAAGAATTAATCAGAAATAAAGAGTACAATAAACAAGATTAGAAACACACTTGATGCAATGAACAGCAGGCTGGGAGAAGGAGAGGAATGAATTAATGATCTAGTAGACAAAGTAATGAAAAGCAATGAAGCTGAACAAAAGAGAGAAAAAAGAATTACGCAACATGAGAATCGACTTAGAGAATTCAATGACTCCATCAAACATAATCACATTCATTACATATGAGTCTCAAAAGAAGAAGAAGAGAGAGAAAAGAGGACAGAAGATTTATTTGAGGAAATTTTGGCTGAAAACTTTCCTAATCTGGGGAAGGAAACAGACACCAGATCCAGGAGGTAAAGAGAATTCCCAACAAAATGAACAAAAGTAGGCCTACACCAAGATACACTGTAGTTAAATTTGCAAAATACAATGATAAAGAAAAAATCCTAAAAGCCTCAAGACAAAAGAAGTCCCCGGGGCACTTGGGTGGCTCAGTTGGTTGGGCATCTGACTTCGACTCAGGCCGTGATCTCGCAATTTGTGGGTTTGAGCCCCATGTCGGGCTCTGTGCTGACAGCTCAGAGCCTGAAGCCTGTTTCAGATTCTCTCTCTCTCTCTCTCTGTTCCTCCCCCACTTGCTGTTAGTTTCTCTCTCTCAAAAATCAGTAAACATTAAAAAATTAATAAAAAAAGAAAAGAAAAGACAAAAGAAGTCCCCGACTTACATGGGAAGACCCATAAGGCTAACTGAAGATCTCTCCACAGAAACCTGGCAAGGTGGAAGGAAGTGACATGATATATTCAATGTGCTGAATGGGAAAAATCTGCAGCCAAGAATAATCTATCCAGCGATGCTATCATTCAGAATAGAAGAAGAGTTAAAGAATTCCCCCAAACAAAAATGAAAGGAATTCATGACCACTAAACCAGCCCTGCAAGAAAGATTAAAGGGGACTCTGAATAGAAAAGAAAGACCAAAAGTGACAGTATAAAGAAAACAAAAAGGCAGTAAAAATGAATATTTCTGTAAAACACTAGCCAAGAAACTCATAAAAAAGGATATAAAATATAATAACACATACCTAAAATGTGAGGAGAGGAGAAAAGAATGTGTTCAACCATAAACAATCATAAAATGTAACATAGACTGTTACATGCAGAAGAGGTTATATAAAAGCCTAATAGTAACTATATATCCAAAACACTAATAAACATGCAAAGAATAATGAGAAAGAAATCCAAATATATCACCAAAGAAAATCAACAAAATATGAAAAAGAGAAAGAATCATAGAAAATTATACAGAAACAACCACAAAACAAGTAATAAAATGACAATAAATATACATCTATCAATAATTACTTTGATAATGTAAAGGACTAACCTCTCCAATCAAAAGATATAGGGTATCAGAATGGATTAAAAAAAGGACCCATTTATATGCTGTCTATAAGAGACTTATTTCAGACCTAAAGACACACACAGATTGAAAGTGAGGAGATGGAGAAATATTTATCATAAAATGGCCATTAAAAGAAAGCCAGAGTAGCAATACTTATATCAGGCAAACGAGGTTTTAAGAACAAAGACTGTTAAAAGAGACAAACAAGGGCACTATATAATAATAAAAGGGACAATTCCAAAAGAAGATATAACAACTGTAAATATTTATGCACCCAACAGGAAACACCCAAATTCGTAAAACAATTAATAAAAACATATAGGATCTAACCGATAGTAATACAATAACAGTAGGGGACATTAACAACCCACTTACATCAGTGGACAGATTATTTAAACAGAAAATCAACAAGGAAGCAATGGCTTTAGACACACTGGACCAAATGGAGTTAACAGATACATTCAGAACACTGCATCCTAAAACAGCAAAATACATTCTTTTCGAGTTCACGAACAGATAACGTATGAGGCAACAAAACAGGCCTCAACAAATACAAGAAGATTGAAGTCATCCCATGCACCTTTTTCTGACCATAACACTATGAAACTAGAAGTCAACCACAGAACAAATCTGGAAAGAACACAAATACATGGAGGTTAAAAAACATGCTACTACACAATGAATGGGTCAATTAGGAAATCAAAGAAGAAATTTAAAAAAATAGATGGAAACAAATGTAAATTAAAACACAATGGTTTAAAATCTTTGGAATGCAGCAAAAGCTGTTCTAAGAGAGAAGTTTACAGCAATACAGGCTGTATCAAAAAGCAAGAAAAATCTCAAACAACCTAACCTTACACCTAAAGGAGCTATAAAAAGAACAACAAATGAAGCCCAAAGCCAGCAGAAGGAAGGAAATAATAAAGATTAGAGGAGAAATGATATAGAACTAAAAAAAATAAAAATAAAGAGAGAAAAAAAAAAGAACAGATCAATGAAATCAGGAGCTGGTTCTTTGAAAAAAAAATAAAATAAAATTGATAAACCTCTAGCCAGGCATCACAAAGAAAAGAGAAAGGACCCAAATAAATAAAATCACAAATGAGAGAGGAGAAATAACAACAAACACCACAGAAATACAAACAATTATAAGAGAATATTATGAAAAAACTATATGCCAACAAATTGCACAATCTAGAAGAAATAAATAAATTCGTAGAAACATATAAATTACCAAAACTGAAGCAGGAGGAAATAAATAACTTGAACAGACTGATAATGAGCAAAGGAATTGAATCAATAATTTAAAAACTCCTAACAAACAAAAGTCCAAGACCAAACTGCTTCGTAGACAAATTCTACCAAACATTTAAGAAGAGTTAGTACCTATTCTTCTCAAAATAGTCCAAAAAATACACAAGGAAGATAAACTTCCAAATTCATTTGATGAGGCCAGCATTACCCTGATACCAAATCCAGATAAAGACACCACACACAAAAAAAGGAGAACTGCCAACCAATATCTCTGATAAATATAGATGCAAATATCTTCAAAAAATACTACCAAACCAAATTCAACAAAACATTAAAAAAATAATTCACCATGATCAAATGGGATTTGTTCCTGGGTTGCAAGAGTGGTACAATCTTGCAAATCAATAACATGATACATCACATTAACAGAAGAAAGGATAAGAACCATATGATCATTTCAATAGATGTAGGAAAAGCATTTGTCAAACTACAACAACCATTCATGATAAAAACTTTGAACAAAGTAGGGTGAACATACCTCAACATAATAAAGGCCATGTATGAAAAATGCACAACTAGTGTAATCTTAAATGGAGAAAAACTCAGAGCATTTTCTCTAGAATCAGGAACAAGACAGGGATGTCCACTGGCACCACTTTTGTTCAACGTAGTAGTAGAAGTCTTGTCCAGAGCAATCAAACAGCAAAAAGAAATAAAATGCATCCAGAACCACAAGGAAGAAGTCAAACTTTCAGTATTCACAGATGACATGATACCAAATATAGAAAACCCAAAAAACTCCACCAAAAAACTACTAGAACTGATAAATGAATCCAGTAAAGGCTAGGATACAAAATCAACATACAGAAGAAATCTGTTGCATTTCTATACACCCAGGGTGAAGCAGCAAAAAGAGAAATTAAGGAATTAATCACATATACAATTACAACAAAAACAATAAGATACATTGGAATAAATCTAACCAAAGTGGTGAAAGACCTGGAAATTATAAAACACTGATGAAAGAAATTGAAGATAACAGAAAGAAATGGAAAGACTCCATGCTCATGGATTGGAAGAATATTGTTAAAATGTCAATATTATCCAAAGCAACCTACATATTTAATGCAATCCCTATAAAAATATCACTAGCATTTTTCACAGAGCTAGAAAAAAACAATCCTAAAATTTGTTTGGAACCACAAAAGATCCCAATAGCCAAAACAATATTGAAAAAGAAAAAGCAAAACTGGAGGCATCACAATTCCAAACTTCAAGTTATATTACAAAGCTGCAGTAACCAAAACGCTATGGTACTGGCACAAAAACAGACACATAGTTTAAAAGAACAAAATAGAAAACCCAGAAATAAATTCACAATTATGTGGTCAACGAATCTTTGACAAAGTAGGAAAGACTATCCAGTAGGCAAAAGACTGTCTCTCCTACAGATGGTGTTAGGAAAACTGGACACCAACATGCAAAAGAATGAAACTGGACCACTCTCTTACAACATACACCAAAATAAATTCAAAATGGATTAAATATCTAAATATGAGACCTGAAACGATTAAGATCCTAGAAGAGAACATAGGTAGTAACTTCTTTGAAATTGGCTGCAGCAATTTCTTTCTAGATAGGTCTCCTGAGGTAATGTAAATAAAAGCAAAAATAAACTATTGGGACTACATAAAAATAAAAAGCTTTAGCACAGTGAAGGAAACAATCAATAAAACTAAAAAGCAACCTACAGAATGGGAGAATATATTTGCAAATGACATATCCGTTAAAGGATTAGTATCCAAAATATATAAAGAACTTCTAAAAATCAACACCCAAAATATGAATAATCCAATTAAAATATGTTCAGAAGACAATGAAAAGACATCTTTTTTTTTTTTTACAAAGAAGACATACAGATGGCCAACAGACACACGAAAAGATGCTCAACATCACTGATCATCAGGGAAATGCAAATCAAAACTACAATGAGATACCACCTCACACCTGTCCAAATGGCTAAAATCAGCAACATAAGAAACAACAGGTGTTGGTGAGCATGTGGAGAAAGAGGAATCCTACTCTTCACTGATCATGGGAACGCAAACTGGTGCAGCCACTCTGGAAAAAAGTATGAATGTTCCTCAAAAAGTTAAAAACAGAACTACTCTATGGTCCAGCAATTGCACCACTAGATATTTATCCAAAGTAACCTTTGGATAAAGAGTAATTCAAATTATGGAAATTATGGAATTATGGAAAATTCCATATTTTGGAAAAAGCCTAAGTGTCCATTGACTGATGAGTGGACAAATAAGAAGTGGCATGTATGTGTGTGTGTGTATACATATATATATACATATGTATGGATACATACATATATATATAAAAGAATAGAATAAAAAAAGAATAGAATCTTGCCATTTGTAACAGCATGAATAAAGCTACAGAGTATTATGCTAAGTGAAATAAGTCAGTCAGAGGAAGAAAAAAATCGTATGATTTCACTCACAGGTGGAACTTAAGAAACAAAACAAATGAACAAAGAAAAAAAGAAACACAGAAAAACAAACTCTTAAATACACAGAACAAACTGGTGGCTGCCAGTAGGAAGGTAGATGGAAGGATTGGTGAAAAAGGTGCAGGAGATTAAAAGTACACTCATTGTAATTAGTAGTGAGAAATGTGTAGGACTGTTGAATCATTATCTTGTATACCTGAAACTAATACAACACTGTACGTCAATTTTATTTCATAAAGACACATATACTAATACATGTTAATAATTAGTATATTAAAGGGGCGCCTGGGTGGCTCAGTCGGTTAAGCGTCCGACTTCAGCCAGGTCACGATCTCGCGGTAAGTGAGTTCGAGCCCCGCGTCAGGCTCTGGGCTGATGGCTCGGAGCCTGGAGCCCATTTCCGATTCTGTGTCTCCCTCTCTCTCTGCCCCTCCCCCGTTCATGCTCTGTCTCTCTCTGTCCCAAAAATAAAAAAAAAAAAAAGTTGAAAAAAAAATAATTAAAAAAAATAATTAGTATATTAAAAATTATTTAAATCTCAGATTAACTTAATTTTTATGTATTTTTAAATATATGTAATATATTCAAAAAGTAGTATGTAGGGGCGCCTGGGTGGCTCAGTCGGTTAAGCGTCCGACTTCGGCTCAGGTCACAACCTCGCAGTCCGTGAGTTCGAGCCCCGCGTCGTCGGGCTCTGGGCTGATGGCTCACAGCCTGGAGCCTGCTTCCGATTCTGTGTCTCCCTCTCTCTCTGCCCCTCCCCCATTCATGCTCTGTCTCTCTCTGTCTCAAAAATAAATGTTAAAAAAAAATTTTTTAAAGTAATATGTAATTAATATGACTAAAATAATAAAATATGTATATTGGGCTGGTATTCAAAGTATTTTATTGCTAAATATTCCAATATGTTTGGAATCTTTTTTTGTTTTTAAATTCCAAAAAGTTAACATACAGTGTAATATTAGTTTCAGGTGTACAAATATAGTGATTCAACACTTACATACGACATCAGGTGCTCATCACAAAAAGTGTACTCCTTAATCCTCATCACCTATTTATATATATATATATATATATATATATATATATATATATATATATATAAATCTTCTTTATCCATTCATCAATTAATGGACATTTGAACTGCTTCCATATTTTGGCTAGTGTAAATACTGCCGTCAACATAGGGGTACATATATCTTTTCAAATTAGTGTTTTTGTATTCTTTGGGTAAATACCAACAGTGCAGTTACTGGACAATATGATAATTCTATTTTGAAATTTTTGAGGAAACTCCACACTGCTTTCCACATTTTCTTCAACCAATTCACATACCTACCAACAAAGCACAAGGGTTTCTTTTTTTCCACATTCTCACCAATATTTGTTTGTGTTACAAATATTACAGATATTAACCATTCTGACAGGTATATAAAAAGTGCTATCTCATGGTGGTTTAAATTTGCATGTCCCTGATGATTAGTGATGTTGAGCATCTTTTCATTTATCTGTTGGCTATCTGTATGTTTTCTTTGGAAAAATGTCTATTCAAGCCCTATGTCTATTTTTAATGAAGTTATTTGGGTTTTTTTGGTGTTGAGTTGTATAAATTCTTTACGTATTTTGAATATTACCCCTTTATCATATAAATCATTTGCAAATATCTTCTCCTATTCAGTTGGTTGCCTTTTTATATTGTTCGTGGTCTCCTCTACTGTGCTAAAGCTTTTTATTTTGATGTAGTCCCAATAGTTTATTTTTGCTTTTGTTCCCCCTTGTGTGAGGGGACATATCCAGAAAAATGTCAAAGAAATTACTGCCTATGTTTTCTTTTAGGAATTGAATGGTTTCAGGTCTCACATTTAGATATTTAATCTATTTTGAGTGCTTTTGTATACGGTATAAGAAAGTGGTTCTTGCACTGTTGGTGGGAATGCAAACTGGTGCAGCCACTCTGATAAACAGTGTGGAGGTTCCTCACAAAATTAAAAATAGATCTACCCTATGACCCAGCAATAGCACTGCTAGGAATTTACCCAAGGGATACAGGAGTGCTGATGCATAGGGGCACTTGTACCCCAAAGTTTATAGCGGCACTTTTAACAATAGCCAAATTATGGCTAATAATTGAGCCTAACTATGGCTAATAATAAGAGCCTAAATGTCCATCAACTGATGAATGGATAAAGATGTGGTTTATATATACAATGGAATACTTTTTGGCAATGAGAAAGAATGAAATCTGGCCATTTGCAGCAATGTGGATGGAACTGGAGGGTATTATGCTAAGTGAAATAAGTCAATCAGAGAAAGACAGATACCATATGTTTTCACTCTTATGTGGATCCTGAGAAACTTAACAGAAGACTATGGGAGAGGGGAAGGAAAAAAAAAGAGAGGGAGAGAGCCAAAAACTGAGAATAAACTGAGCGTTGATGGGGGGTGGGAGGGAGGGGAGGGTACGTGATGGGCACTGAGGAGGGCACCTGTTGGGGATGAGCACTGGGTGTTGCATGGAAACCAATTTGACAAAAAATTTCATATTAAAAAAAAAAGTGGTCCAGTTTCACTTTTTTGCTTGAAGTTGTCCAGTTTTCCCAAAACCATTTGTGGAAGAGATTGTCTTTTTCCCATTGTATATTCTTGCCTCTTTTGTTGTAGATTAATTTGACCATATAAGCTTGGGTTTATTTCTGGACTTTCTGGTTTATTCTATTCAGCTATCTCTTTTGGTGTCAATACCATACTGCTTCGATTGCTACAGCTTTGTAGTTTATCTTGAAATCTGGAATTGTAATACATCCAACTTTGTTTTCCTTTCTCAAGATTGCTTTGGCTATTTGGGGTCTTTTGCAGTTCCATGCAAATTTTAGTATTATTTGTTCAAGTTCTGTAAAAAATGTTGTTGGTATTTTAATATTAATTTAATATAAATTTTGTTGGTATTTAATCTGCATTAAGTGTGCAGATTGTTTTGGGTAGTATGGACACTTTAATAATATTTGTTCTTCCAATCCATGAGCATAGGTATCTTCCATTTGTTTGTGTCATCTTCAATTTCTTTCATCAGTGTTTTATACTTCTTGAAGTACAGGTCTTTCACCTCTTTGGTTAAGTTTATTCCTAGGTCTTCTGTTAATTTTGGTGCAATTGTACATGGGATTATTTTATTCATTTCTTTCTGCTATTTTTCTATTAGTGTATAAAAATGCAACAGATTTCTGTATATTAATTTTGTATCCTGTGTATGCTGAATTCATTTATAATAGTATATATTAATATTATGTATTACATATTAATATAATCAATATCATTACAATATATCAATATTGTACAATATATTAATATAATCATAAATTAATATATTATCATTATTATGTTGTCTTATTTTTTTTTTGCTAATTAATGGCACAAAAATTTTTATATGAATACTGTATGATCTCTAATTACATATTTTCCTATGAGCTGTTTAATTATATATGCTTCATGTTTTTCAAACACATAAAACATTGTTTAATATTTGTGGATAAATAACTTTCATTGTCAGGTTCTAAATTTAGTTTATTTCTATGTTTGGTAGTAATAGATGGTAGTAATAGATGAAAATGATGTATCTATCATTGCATAATATGTACAACATAATATATACACAAAGGATGAGGTTCAGTCTTTATAATAGTATATATAAATGAATGTTTCCAAGAGTCTTTGAAAATCTTAATATCACCTTGTGTTTGCTCACTTTTCGTCACTATCATTGTTCCATCATGCATTATAACTGAAAGAAATTGTAGTGTCTTGATCAGTTTTTCGGTAATTTGTGCTTGTATTACTTGTGTTGTCTTCTTTACAAGAGTCATTTTAAGCCATTTGTATGTAAATTTTATGGGGGCTAGATTACTTCCAACTATATAAAATTATGAATAAATTCCATTAGTTGGCTAGACACATAGTCACACTGAAATCACATGAGGCCAAACAAAGGCACTGTGGATCTTCCCCTCTTCTCCATCCCTCTCATCTGTCCCCACCCATCCTCCTGCTCTTTCTTCTTTACCTGACATTAGACTTTTCTGGCATGGGTGATGATAAACAGAAGAATCCAAAACAAAATCTCTAACATCTACTCAAGATTCAGAACTTACAGGAGCAAATATATGCAATTACACTTTCATATTACTACTACCTGTTGTCACTGCATCACATCTGCATTAGATAACACGTCCAAAACAAGCTCCCTTGTATACCCTAAATTTCTTTAAAATGGTTTGATTTCACAGACGTCCTAACAGTATCATTTTCTCAAAATTTTCTGAGAGATCTCTGTCAACAACTGTCCAGCCTAAATCATGGTCACTTCCTTTTGCCTCATTGTAATTTATTTTTTTTTTCTTAATTTTTTTTTTCAACATTTTTTTTTATTTATTTTTGGGACAGAGAGAGACAGAGCATGAACGGGGGAGGGGCAGAGAGAGAGGGAGACACAGAATCGGAAACAGGCTCCAGGCTCCGAGCCATCAGCCCAGAGCCTGACGCGGGGCTCGAACTCACGGACCGCGAGATCGTGACCTGGCTGAAGTCGGACGCTTAACCGACTGCGCCACCCAGGCGCCCCTTGCCTCATTGTAATTTAAATGACTTCATACTATTTCAGGAGTGGAAATAAGCTTAGACTTTAGCTCTTTGGAAAAAAACATTAGAATTGGGCTAGAATAATCACCTACCTCCTTCTGATGATTTCACATGTGCCGTCAACTCTCCAGGATTATTTGATTTGTTTATATGAATTTTTTTGTAAATGCACCTGTCATATCATCAACATATTGCCAACAAAAAACTCACTGAGTTCAAACAATTATTATTTTAAATAAAAGTTTAATATTAGTCATATTATATCTTATCAATGTTATTACTTAGCTTTTCACATATGGTTCCTGCTTTAATTCCATAAATTAGGAATATCTTCATGCTTTAAAATTATAAAGTATTAAAACAATAAGGATTCACCATTTTTCTGCCACTTCTCTTCTAATGAGTATATTATTAAAAGAACAAAAATAATTGCCCAGTATAGACAAGAAGAATTAAATAATTTACTAAAGATAGCATTAAGTAAAAATCCCCTGAATGTGAATTAAAATTAAATTGGAGAAAAGAGGGTAATAAATTGGCCTCAAGCATAGATCATATTAAACATAAGATTATTATCGAATGCCAGCTGTGCTTTTCTTTGAAGTAGCAGGTTTATCGCTTTTAAAAATTGAATGCCATTGGTTAATTTGATATAAAAAGTTCGCGATTTCCAGATAGCAAAAGGGTACTCATTAAAAATATTTAAATAATTAGAGTGTCCTTTTCTATTTCAACATGATGTTATTGAACTAGTGTTCTCAGATCAGCTCTTGGCTTGAATTAGAGGACAGGTCTCCTGCTCTGCTTCCTCATAATCAAGAATTTTTGAAACAACAAATTCTAATTAAGGGGCAGAATGTATTTTACAAGGGTATGTATGACATCATGGCCTTTGCCAAATTAACAAACAGATTATAGTATGGACAGAATAATAAAGTCACTGAATTGTATATAGAGTGGATGTCATAAAATGCATATTTTGCAGAAAGAAAAACACTTAAATGTCAAGGAAATTCAGCCCACCATTTTACCCAATATTTATACCATTGTGAACTAACATTGAAGGTGTAACTCAGCTCTTCTCTTGTTCCATATTAATTCTAATGTTATTCTCATGGTTTGGTATAAATTTTTTCATATAAAATGATCCCTACTGAAGGGGATCCCTACTGAAATTCTTTATTGAACATTCACATGAAGGAACGGCAATATATCCTAAAGCTGGAAATACTGACAAATTTCATGTTGAGCTCGAAGGTGGCATCTGTATGAAGGATTTTCAAGGGTAGTTTGGATTACAGTCACCCTCACTTGTCTTAAAGATCTAATACGCAAATCTTTCACAGCTGCACTACCACTAGAGTTGACGCAATTTAAATACGAATTTCAAGGTCTCCTCCAACTCAGTCTTATCACAGTGAACTTTAGCACTGTCATATATTTCTGGAGCTTTCACTATTTTATGTCCCATTTTAAATTAGTTTACATGGGAAATCATGGCTCTTTGGTGCCTCTAGTATTTTCTTAGCCAGAATTTCTCCATTACATCTATATGCTTTAGATTGTTGTTGGAAATTTTATGGCTTTAGGATTTCCTGTACGTGCTCAAGAAGCTAATGTCAAATTCATTTTTGCAACAGACAATGCATTCTTATATAAAATATATGAGCTAAGTCCCAAATTCCACACAGCTTCAGTATCACTGGAAATTATTTGAATTATATCTAACCAATAACTATTGCATTGTTAAATCCCAACAGATTTTCCAGAATCCTTTTTGCCACAATTTCTAGTCAAAATCACATGAAAGTACCTTATCTTGAAAAGTAAATCTCTCCTCTCTCAACTGAGATACCTAGTTGTCAGTCTCCTGCTATAGCAAGCAGCAACAATTGTTTATTAAAAACATGTATAACATAGGGGCGCCTGGGTGGCGCAGTCGGTTAAGCGTCCGACTTCAGCCAGGTCACGATCTCGCAGTCCGTGAGTTCGAGCCCCGCGTCGGGCTCTGGGCTGATGGCTCGGAGCCTGGAGCCTGTTTCCGATTCTGTGTCTCCCTCTCTCTCTGCCCCTCCCCCGTTCATGCTCTGTCTCTCTCTGTCCCAAAAATAAATTAAAAACGTTGAAAAAAAAATTAAAAAAAAAAAACATGTATAACATAATACATTTCATTTTATTTATTTTTAGAAGGCTTCTTATTGGGGTGCTTGGGTGACTCCAATAGTTAAGCGTCTGACTCTTGGTTTGAGCTCAGGTCATGATCTCACAGTTCATGTGGGATGGAGCCCCATGTCAGGTTCCACACTGACAGGAGAAGCCTGCTTAGGATTCTCTCTCTCTGGACTTCACCCACACACAACCTCTCTCTCTCTCTCTCTCTCTTTTTTAATAATTTACTTCAATAACTAATAATAAATAATATAATATAATAATAAATAATAATAAATAATAATAAAAATAGTTTATGATTAAATAAAGATTTCTTATTGATTGGTCCTGAGGGTATAGGATGAATGATATTTATACTCTCCTCTTCAGAAGTTATAATAAAAAATAGTAAAGTAGAATATAAAAGTTAATTTTAAATTTTTTTTTCAGCGTTTTTTATTTATTTTTGGGACAGAGAGAGACAGAGCATGAACGGGGAGGGGCAGAGAGAGAGGGAGACACAGAATCGGAAACAGGCTCCAGGCTCCGAGCCATCGGCCCAGAGCCTGACGCGGGGCTCCAACTCACGGACCGCGAGATCGTGACCTGGCTGAAGTCGGACGCTTAACCGACTGCGCCACCCAGGTGCCCCTAAAAGTTAATTTTAAAAACTTAAGTGATATTAAGAGTATGGGAAGTATACCCAGGGAGTTTAGAAAAGAAAGGAACCTACAATACCAAAATAAATTTGTGGTATCATAGCAGCAGTTACAGTGAACAGGGTACCTTGAGAAAAGAGAATACTTTTTGTCAAGCAGAGGAGTGAATAGTATCTATGCAGAGGAGAGAGTCAATGCATCGAGGTGTGAACAAGCATGCATATCAGGAGATGAGTGCAAAGCACAAAACGGGGTGGGATTGAAACCCGAGTATAAGAAGTAAGAGTGGCAGGAATCAATGCTAACTATGTAGATCATAAGACATTGATCATTCTAAGACTTTAGAGTCCTCATCCAAAGGGCAATGATATCTTGGAGGTTTTTAAGCAGAGAAAAGATGTGATGATGTGAGCATTCTGGCGGAAATGTACAGAATGGATCCAGTGGGAGAAACAAGATGACCTGTACCTATAACCCAAGTAACAAATATTAAGTTTTAATTAAAATAATTAATAGAGAGATTATGGAGTAGGATCAACAGAACTTTGGGATAAGTTTTATTTAACAAACAAAGGAAAAAATGAATTTAGGATGACTCAAAGCTTTGTAGCTAGGAAAATTCTACAAATATTTTTATTTTTACCTGATAAAGGAGTAGAACACGTTTGGGCAGGGAGGAAATGAAGGAGGTAAGATGAAGAGGTAAATTTCAAAGAACTTCAACTTTAAGGCATCCACATGAAGATATATCAAGTACATAATTGGAATGATCTCATAGGGCAATTTTCAATATAATACAATATAATATAATACAATATAATATTAGAAAAATATTCCATAGCAAACACTCTCAATAAATCAACATGTATAAGTTACACAGAACAAACTGTTGCTATACTATTTCAAGACTATACTATTTCAACCACAAAAAATATCTGAAAAGTGCAATTAAGCCACTAGCTGTTTTGAGCCAAGAAAAAGTTCCAGAAATTTTTATCAGCTTTCCCTTGTAAGATTAATAGAATAACACTAAGCAACTATACAAAATAACTAACATTTTCAAAGCTGGTCTAGCTATATACATTTTATGTCCTTACTAAATTTATGTCAATTTTCTGAATGGTGATATGACAGGAAAGCCACAATGTAAGGATATATGAGTCAAGATGAGCTAAGTTACACTGTGGTAAAATATACTCTTAAATCTCAGTTGTTTATCACAGCTAATACTTTGTCATTCAACCAGAGTTCCTTGTGGGTAAAAAGGGATTGTTCTCCTTCTGAGAACATAGAGATCCAGGCCAACTCCCACAGTAATCTGAAATTTGCCATCCTAACATGTGGCCTCCTATGTTTTATTGGCCAGGAAAAGAAAGATCAAGGAGAAACACTGTGCTAAAGAAGTAATTCGCAACTTCCACTTACCTTCCTGTTTGCCAGAACACGATCACATGGTCACACCTAACTGCAACTGATGCTGGAAAACATAGAAAAGCACATGGATATTTAATGAGCATTATTTGTCTCTGTCGATAGAGACGATCATAGAAAGGTGAAACCAGGGTGGAGTGTTTCAATAATCTCTTCATTGCCTCTTACGGAAACTAGATCATACTAAAAATCTAGACTCTTTAGTTACCAGAGATTCAGTTTATTCTTATAGAGACACTTTTTGAAGTGTATCAGGTGATAAGGTTCTCAAAAAGAAAGAGTAGAGAATCCAACTTGTTCATATGTTACCATTTTTTTAAATTTTTTTAATGTTTATTTATTTTTGAGAGAGAGAAAGACAGATTAAGTGGGGCAGGGGCAGAGAGAGAGGGAGACACGGAATCCAAAGCAGGCTCCAGGCTCCGAGCTGTCAGCACAGAGCCCGACTCGGGGCTCGAACTCACAAGCCATGAGATCATGACCTGAGCCCAAGTCGGATGCTTAACTGACTGAGCCACACAGGCTCCCCAATCCAGTGATCTTTTTTACTGCATAGTATCCCTCTAGGAGAGTCATTCATTCTCTATCTGTAAATATATAAGATTCTAGCTGGAATTATCTCCAAGACTATCTGGAATCACCATACATAAAAATTTGCCTTTCTCTGTCATTCTTGCTACTGTTGACATTCATGATATTTTATAAAACAGCTAAGAAAAAGAATCAGAGAATAAGTCAATTGCTCTTACATGTAGATGACCAAATCTGATAGCCCAGTAAGTATCATTCATGTGTTAGATGTACACAGCCAGTCTCTAAATGCTTCTTCATACACTTACATAATACATTCACCTATTTATGTATTTACTTATCTATTCAGCAATTATTTGTGTGTGCGTGTGTGTGTCTTCAATGTCTTAATCTCTGAGAATTAAGAATAAGTCAGCAGCTGACTGCCAAGAATTTTGTCTTATAATGCTGAATCAAAGAGCCAATAACATGCTAAGAGTGAAAGGAACCTGACCTATGAAACCAGGAGACCCTCATTCTAACTCTGCTTCTCTCCCTGATCTATTATCAAATTCCTCAATCTGTCTTGAGTCAGATTCCTCCACAGAAGGAAAGGTGAGTGGACCTGGAGGCCATGAGCCTGAACCAGTAGCCTCAGCTCTGAACTCTCCAGCTCCCATTTTCAATTCTCAGTCTCAGTATTCTTCCATGCATTTAAACACCATTTCCTGGGGCGCCTGGGTGGCGCAGTCGGTTAAGCGTCCGACTTCAGCCAGGTCACGATCTCGCGGTCCGTGAGTTCGAGCCCCGCGTCGGGCTCTGGGCTGATGGCTCGGAGCCTGGAGCCTGTTTCCGATTCTGTGTCTCCCTCTCTCTCTGCCCCTCCCCCGTTCATGCTCTGTCTCTCTCTGTCCCAAAAATAAATAAAAAACGTTGAAAAAAATAAATAAATAAATAAATAAACACCATTTCCTTTCTACTTAACTTGAGTAAATGTATATACATTACAAATGAGAGGTTACTGACACAAGTAGAAATAAAAACAGAACACTTCTGCTTCTATTGGTCTCCTACAAAGAAAAAAATAAATGTCTAAATACCATGAGAGCCTTCTGTCTCCCAATCTTTCCCTCTCTCTCTCTCTCTCTCTCTCTCTCTCTCTCTGTCTCTCTCTCTCTCCTCGAATTTACCCTTGGGATATAACATGGGGCAAGCTCAATGACTTAGATACCAAGATATACTTCTCAACATTATTTACATGAAACAATGTGTATTATGTGATGTAATGCTATGCAGCCATCTAAAATAATTTCATTAAAACTATCTTCTAGCTTAGAAAATTGTTCTTGATTTATTTTATAGTTAGCAAAAATAGATTATAAACAATATATGCAATTTGACACTTTTTAATATGTATATACGCAGACACACAAACCTGAAAAGAAAAACATCAAAATGTTAAAAATGTTAATAGTATGACTCTCTGGAGGAAAAATTACCTTTGCTTTTAATTTTGTTCTTTGGACATTTCTATTATGAATATGCAGTATATTTGCAATTGAAAAAAAACTAACTCATAAGCATAAAAATGGAGCTTTACAAAAATATACTATAGATTTGGGGTAATATTTCTAGAACTATGACATAAAATATACACTTAAAATGTAAAAAATATAGCAAATAAAATAAAAATTTTTTAACTTTTCTAGAAAAGTGAGAAAGACTTTTAAAAAGATTTCTCAAGAAAAACGGTATTGGCAGTCCGGGGTAGAACGATTCCTCCAGGGGCTAGACTGTCCTTGGAATCGCAGAACATGGAGCATTCCTGCCTCCCATTCACTAAATGCCCCCGGCCTACTCCAGCCACCGAGATAGATAAAATGCCCTTATTATCTCTAAATGCTCAAGGGTTGAGAACCATGGCTAGAATATGACTGTATCAATGAGAAAAATCAACTGGCCATATTTATGAATGGGTTTGCCTGTAAGCTGACTATGTAAGATCAAAGATTAAGATCAAAAATAACTCCCAACTGATCTTTCTTATGTTCAATGTCCTTGGGTTAAAGCATCATTCCAAGAAGATTTCTGCATGCCCACTACCCAAAATCGCAGTTAGTTCTGAGCTTCAGGTTTTAGCTGAATCACTTCCCTAAATTCCCTCTTATGACCCCGGATGTCACTTTGCTTCATTCCCCTCGCATCACTTCTGTACTTTTCTGAATCTTTTTGAAATTAGGCTAATAAAAATTCCAGCTCTAAAATCCCAATGTTAATTGACTTGTAGGTTCATTCATGAATATATTCGTAAGTTTTACTAAGAGTTACACATACAGAAACAAAATAAGCAACAACCTGTACCCCCATCAAGGTCACAATCCAGTAAGAGGTTATGGATTTAGTTTATCTAAGAGAGTTAATAAAGTAAGCATAAGAACTGCCTTTATGCTTTAATATCAGAATGATTACATAAAGATTTATGAGAAGGAGCATCTGCTTGGCTCAGTGGGATAAGCATCTGACTCTTGATTTTGGCTCAGCTCATGATCTCATGGTGCATGAGATCAAGCCCGCATGGAGCTCTGAGCTAGAAGCAGGGGTCCTGCTTGGGATTCTCTCTCTCCTTCTCTTTCTCTCTGTCCCTGCCCCGCTCATGCTCGCTCTCAAAACAAACATTTAAAAAAAGATTTATGAGCAGAAATCGTGATTTAAAAAAATAGGATTCAGAGATACTGGAGAAAAACAAAGATCCAGGAGATAGAAAAATCATGATACATTCAAATCAATTGGTTTGACATAAACTGAACTTCAAAAACCAGCCTCAAACAATACATTTTCCATAATTATGTTGCCCCAGATGTCTTTAGTTCGCTGCCCTTACCATACACATTCTTAGTATTTTATTTATTTATTTGTGTGTTTGTTTGTTTGTTTTATTACTATGCTCAACACTATTATTTTTTAATATATTTTTGCTCTCTCACTAAACTGTGAGTGCTGTGAAGGAAGGCACAGGTCTGTACTGAAGATTATTATGTACTTGGTGTCCCAACAGCTCTTGGGTACTTTCCCTTACACTGTTTTATTATGGCCACTTTCTATGTATAATCTGCTTATGACTTTTTGTTATGCCCTTGCTTTTCACTTTATTTTAGTGCCCTTGTACATGCACCGATAGGGAAATATTGCACAGACAGGAAAGCAAGTTTTACATGCAAAGGCAGCAGCAGCGGATTGGTCATTGTATCTTCTTCCACGTCGGTTCTGTACGTACAGCAGTCTTGCCTTGTGCCATTCTGCGCTCAGGACTACTACTGCTTACAGCCTGCCTTCAGCGTGGGTGGGGATGTGACCAGAAACTTGAGAGCAGTACAGTCCTGCCGAACCCTTTGTACCACAGCCCCCTGAGAAGGGGCTCACCGCCTGATGTTAATCCATTTGTTTTTTATCTATCTTAATTATGCTTGAAATGTGGTCACGGAAAATCTCTTTTTTAACTTGAGACAGAATGCTTTGTCATATCAAAATAATGTTTTTCATTGTAAGGTCAGAAGTACATTGTTTTTTTACTTCCTAAGGATTTTTGTTATTTATGTACTAAATAAGTAAATTTTATTTATTAAGGGGTTTTATTTATGAAGGGATTTTAAAAATAAGAAAACCTAGGTATAATGACATAATCCTTATATATAAGCTCTATGATCTCTATCATTAACTTGCACTTTTCTCACATTAAAGTGGGTCTTTTGTCAACCCTTTAAAATAAAACTTTGGGTTCTCATAAGCATGTTTTATGTTAGATCAATCAGTGATTTTTATGAAAGGTATATATTTTTCAGATAATATATTCTCAAATAAAACTACCCATTAGCTATTGGACTTTGGAGTAAATGGAAAAATAATGTGATATTATTTGAATTATCTAAAAGGAATTAAGAATAAAATTCCGAATAAGCTTTGAGACATTAGAATAACTCAGAAAGTCAAAAAATTAAAGAACACATCTGAGTGAATTGCTCACGTTTGTTCTTGACTTTTCTTTCTTAGGATGACAGGAATATATCACAAAGAGATAGCAAACAGCAAATATCTGTATTCTCATTAATGTCTCATTAATTGTGCATTTGTGTAATTTATGTTAGTCTTTTATAAAGACACTATGTCAAAGAGCATGCCAGATAATTAATACATGAGATGCCAAACAAAAGCAGAAAAAAATAATTATAATCCATCGAAATCTTACACCCATTCATAGCACACCAAAGACAAGGACATTCAACCATCTCTTTCCCAACATTTGCAGCCTTAGTTTTAGAAATGTAGCTGAATGAAATGGAGTTTTGATGTTCGTGCTGCATTCCTCAGTATAATGTGGGCAGAGAGCACCCTCTACTTTCTTCTGATTAAATAGCACTCCTAGTCTGGAAGAAAGGAGATGCTGGTTCTACACAGATATTTTGCTCAGAAAATCAGAAGGTATTTGTCTATAAGGTTCATTAACTCTTGGCCTCTATTGGCAATAACCCATATTCAGGAGGCCACCATTGTGACACCCTCAAAGGAACTCCCTGAAGGAGGCTAAGTCTAGAAGGAGAATACCTGCTCTGAAGTTTCCCACCTTCCCTGAACTGAATCTGCACAGCCACCCCAGGAGGGAAGAATGCAGCTTTGAAAAATAACACCTTTGTTATTCCAAGTGTTAGAGATGAAGCTGAGTTTTCAGATGGCCTCAAGGTTTGTGCACCCTTCACCAAACACAGATGGAAACTGGACTCTTTGAACTGCTTTGAAAATCTGTTACTAAGTATTGCTGTGGGTCTGTGAAGCAGCCATTGCTAACTTCTGACTGCCTGCAATTTTTATGGCTATGTGATGACAAGGAATAAAATAGCTTCATCTTAGAAGTAAATGGCTAATATGCCAGGGATGGATAACCCATCATCTAAGCAAGATTTAATCTTAACGATGGTAATTCTAAATGGTGGTCTTTTTTAAAGACTCACGTAAACATCAGCATTATATACAAGTCAGAAACCCTGTAGATAATATTAATTCATTCACATTATTCTGTGGATAATTTTCACTTTTTATGGTTTCAATGCTTTTCTCTGAAAACACTAAAATATATAAAGATGAATATCACCTATTTATATATCCATTGGCATTACAGTTCCTTAGAGCTTTGCAGTTACGTTAGAATATATTGACTCTTGAATCTAGAATCAGAAATATATGCTGTAGTAAGTCAATGTCACACTGTTACATATTAAAAAAATTTAGATTTAACAGAACCACTTTCATTTGCCTATATTAGAAACAACCATTCCATAAATAAATAATGTTACTTAAGCTAGATTTGAGGCAACAGAATTCACAATGTACCATCTGAGCTTGTTACATACACAGCAAATAATAAGTTAGGTTGCTTTTATTGTTTCCCCTTCTAAGAAAATTGAATATTTGTATAGGAACAAAGACATTCCTACAAATTGACAGAAAGCTGTGAGAATTTTGGTTATACTATTCTTAATAAGGAAACCAAGGTTTGGTCAATGTAACTGACAGCATAAAACTGTATGCTCTCAATGTAGTTTACCATAATTTTACAAATACTTAAAATTGCACTGTGTACTTGTGTCTGGGCCAAAAAAACAAAAAACAAAAACAAAACAAAACAACAACAACAAAAAATATAAAAGAACTACCTCTTAGGTTAATATTCTATTAAGCAAGTTTTAATGCTAAGGTTCCTGAGGAAACCTGAATTTAGCTCTGTTGTTTATACGCAACTCTTTTTATGGTAGAAGTTTAGCAATATCAACAGAGGTACATCATGATATATATTTAATAAGAACATATACTTTAGCCACAGCAGGCCTCCTCCTTGGAGCATGGCAAGGATAGCTGTGTGACCCTCTACCCCAGCTCAGCAGGCATACACCAGCAGGACTGAGCAGACTCAGTAATCTCTTCCCTGGACCTATTGAACTTTTTTTTTTTTTTCAAAAAAAAAATTGATGTATATATAAAGAGAACAGGAATCTGAGCTTCCTTGCAACTTCCACCCCCCAGGGTACACGAGTGACTGTAAAATTCCAGCATGCACAATATTCTTTATTCCATCCTTCCTGCCGCAAGTATTAATCATGGTGAAAGGAAGAACCTCACATCATGGGAATTTACAATCTCTACATCTTCCTTGAGTTTAAAATGCTTGTATAATTCAAACGTGGCACTAAAATTTAAATGATGTTTCAAGAAGGGACTAGTGGAACTATTACCAGGGTCTGATAATAACTACCTGATGTAAGAAAAGGAAAGATATCCTGGAACTAAAGGGAAGAAACAGAAGTAAAGAAAGAATGCTTTGTCACCTGGCTCCCCCATCTATTATTTCACTGACAAAGAAGTCAGGAAGATGTGTAAAACCTCATTCACATTCTTGAGGAAAGAAAAAAAAACCACTTGAATGGGAAAAAAAAAATTATATGACTACTCTGCTGATGTTCACACATCATTCTTAAAAATACTTTCAGGAAAAATAAGATGATACACAACTGATGGGATCTTCAAATAAGTAAACTCATGTAACAACCTGAGACATCTATAAATTTATTCTATGTCCATTATTTTAGAACTGCAAATTATAGTAAGGGCTAGAAATAAAATGATCAAGGCAGAGTCCTTGCCAAGGCCACCCTGTGGGAACATGCCAATTGTGAACACCAAGGACAGGAGTAGGGCTGTAACATAGCTATGCTCTGCTCACGAACCATCGGCTCACAATGTTGGACCCGGCCAGTGGAGGTGGCACAGGGAATACATTTCCTTTAAATACACAGAAATAAAGGAGACACTTCTTAGAAACTCACACACTGTCATACAGCAAATGCTATTCTACATGTAGTTCAAAGAATATTGGTATGTCAGATATAAAAATTTATTAAACACTTTCCTCTGTAAGGCGCAAGCTATCTGCCATGCACTTATATATATATACATATATATATATTTGTATTTACATTTAAATATACATATTTAGGCCTCAAAATAACGAAAGGTCTTTAACAGGGCCAACATGGTGTCGTCCCCAAGCTTGTTCTCTCCCCTCACCTATTCTCTTTTATGCTTCCTTTGTTCCTCACTGATCTAGAGGTCTTTGCACTGGGTAGTCCCTCTGCCTGGAACAGTTCTGCCACACAGCTGGCCTGTGGTTTATTTCCTCACTTCATGCAGATGCTCAACCATCCTCTCATGAGGAAAGCCTTACTGACAAGTCTACCTAAGAGGGAGCCACCTCTCTGACAACCTCCAAGCATTCTGAACTTGCAGTCCCCTTATTCTGCCTAATTTTTCTTCATTTAATTTACCATTCCCTATTTTATGTAATCAGAGGTCTATTAATAGTCTCTCTCCCAAAAGTACAAGCCTAAGTTTCAGAAAAGCAGGAATTTTACCTGTTTTGTTTTCTGCAATATCCCCACCTCTGACAACTCTGGGTTGTCACTTGTGACTTAAGCCCCTCTGTAGACCTGTCCTTGAGTTTATCCCTCCAATCAAATATTCCAAAAACAAACAAACAAACAAAACAAAACAAAAGGCAACATTTACTGGAAGGAACCCGATCTCACATTTCATCAATATTAAGTTATTTTGGACTAACATATTGTCTATTCTCTTTTGGAGAAATCTAATTTGAATATATGATGTAAAATGTTAACATTTTTCTTAGGAAGTAATTTATGGTGGCATAGGACTTTCTTGCCATCTTAAACAAAATCAAAGTTCTTATAGCCCCTTTATCAGTTAAGAATTGTGCTAGGCTACATGAAACACCAACACTATGGAATGGGTTTTTTAGGAATTGTTTCTGCAGCAAGAAATTTTAAAGTTGACAGTCTGGGGAAAATGCAGCCCCTCTACAAAACCTTTATTACTTTAGTTCCCTTATTTTTGATCTCCATTTTCAGGGTGTGTGTTTCACCTCAGGGTCAGAGTAATGCCTTCTCCACCATCCCCTATCACTGAGGCCATGTTGCAGGCAGGAAGGGTAAGTAGGATGAAATTCAAACATATATTCCAGTTAAGTTTGTCCCCTCTAAAGGAGTTTTTCCAGAATTCTACACAGCAATTCCTATCCCATAGAAGAGCATTATGTCTCACGTTTGTCTATTCTACAAAGAGAACCAGGAAGTAGCTTTTTAGACAAATTCATTTGCACCTCCATTTAAATCAGGTGTGCTGGTAAGAAAGAAAGGTAGAATGAAAAATGAGAAAGCAACTAGTAGATAATATATCATCATCTATAGAAGAGGGTCATAGATACCAGGCTGTCAACCAACAGTGTCTGCTATGGTGAAAAAGGAGAATGTTTTCTCCATACACGCTCCCAATTTTCATATGGTCTTATAACACATTACAGTTACATCAATTACAGTTGATGTAATTTTTTACAGAAATTTAATTCATAAAGAATTATACTAAATCAATAATAAAAAGATAAATACCCTAATAGAAAAATGACAAAGAGAGAGCCTCTTGAGTAGAAAGATCCTGAGCTCAACTTGTCCCACAGACACACCAAGTCAATAGATACATCTACGTAACTAAATCTGAAAATGACCTGCACACTGGCAGAACAAATCTTCCATAGCTAGTCCTAGGAAGAAGGCCACCCGAAAAGGTAGGAGGGGAAGAGATGTGTGGTTGGGAACTAAACCTCTGGAGTGACTAACCGCAAATGAGAGGGACATCATACGCATCGAGAAGCAAGAAGATCATACCCCCCACTCTGGGCATCCCCAGCCCTGGGGACACACACTGGGAGGACAAGTCCCCATAATGTCTTGCTTTGAAAAACCAGGGGGCTTAACTCTAGGAGCTTTAAAAATCAGCAGGCTTAAATCCAGGAGAGCCTGAGGGCAATAGGAAACCAAGACCCCACCCTTAAAGAGCCAGCATATTAAATAACTTGGCAGGAGACACCACATAGAAGCAGCATTTTGAAAACTGACTCAGGTATACTTGAAGATTTATTAACTAATGTTAGAACTTGCACTAGAGGGGCAGGGATCTGTAGGAGATTTCTCTGGGAACAAAAGTACTGGCAGACACCATTTATCTTCCCCTCCCCCACCCTAGATAGCCAGGAGCCAATGCTAACACTCTCCATCTACCTTGCTAGCACTACCTACCCCATCCCAACATTCCCTCGTGGACCCACTCCACCCAACTAACCTGCCTATCCCTACAAGACATCTCCTGCCCTGCCACACCCAGGAGGCAGCCTATGCTGGACCTATGCCATTCTAAAATTACTTCTGCCCTGGGTAGGTGGGGAGATATTACCAAATACCAGTGTGACAACAACTCCTGCAACCAGATTTCTTAGATAGTTGGGCAAGGAGCAAGCCCTGTCCTTTGGTGTGCCTGCAGTTACTTGGCCGCCTAACTGCAGACAGCTAGTATGAGTACTGGTCATGCCCACCAATGAGGCTGTGGTGGGCGCAACTGGGCCTCAGTAGCATGGGGAGCAAACCCTGACTGCACCTTCAGCAGGCAAAGCAGGTCAATGCAACCACCTGCGCTAAAGGCAATCTTGACTCTGCCATAACAGAATGGTGCACACAGCCCACATGGGAATACCTCTGGAGCACCTGATTCTAGTGACAAGAGCGACGTGTGCTATGTGGCACCACAGGACCTCTTCTACACAAGGCCACTACTTTTTAAAGACCAGGAGATATACCTGGCCTACCTGACACATAGAAACAAACATAAAGAGAGAAATTGAGGAGATAAAGGAATTGCCACAAATGAAAGAACAAGACAAAATCACAGCAAAAGACCTGAATGAAATGGAGATAAGCAATATGCCTGACGAAGAGTTCAAAGTCATAGTCCTTAAAATAATCATTGGACTTGAGGGGGAAAAATTAACAAATTCAGTGAAAACATCAACAAAAATATACATAAAATATAAAAAAGGACCTGTTAGAACTGAAGAATTCAACAACTAAAATAAAGAATGTACTAGGAGAAAACAACAGATTCCAGGATGCAGAAGAAAGGATTAGCAGTCTTGGAGACAGGATTATGGAAAGGAATCAAACTGAACAAAAAGAAAAATGAATAACAAAAAGTGAGAATAGGCTAAAGGATCCCTGCAACATCAATGTAATAATATTCACATTATACGAATCCCAGAAGTGAGAAAGAGGCAGAAAATTTATTTGAAAAAATAATAGCTGAATACTTCCCTAATCTGAAAAAGGAAATAGGCATCCAGGTCCAGGAAGCACAGAAAGCCCCTACTATGAACCGAAGAGGTCCACACTAGAACACATAATAATTAAAATGGAAGAAAGTAATGATAGAACTTAAAAGCAGCAAGAGAACACAGTTACATACAAAGGAAACCCCATAAGGCTATCAGCTGACTTCTCAGCGGAAACTTTGCAGGCTAGATGGGAGTGGCATACATATTCAAAGTGCTAAAAGGAAAAAACCTACAGCCAAGAACATTGTACCTCACAAGATTATCATTCAGAATTGAAGGAGAGATAAAGAGTTCCCCACACAAAAATTAATGGAATTAATCACCACTAAATTATCCTTACAAAAAATGTTAAAGGGAATTCTTTAAGCAGAAGGACAGGCCTTCACTAGACAAAAATTACAAAAGAAAAATTTCATGGGTGAAAGCTACACACAGTAAAGGTAATAGATTAATCATTTGCAAAGCTAATATGAAGGTTAAAACACTTAAGTTATATAATCAATTATATTCTACAAAAGTTAGACAAGGGAGACATAAAATAAGAAAGACATAAAATGTGATAGCATATACATAAAATGTGGAGAGGGGAATAAAAATCTAGTGCCTTTAAAATGCGTAAAATTTAAGTGACTGTGAACATACTATAGCCCGCTATCCACATAAGGTGTTACATATGAACCTAATAGTAACCATAAATCAAAACTTACAATAGATACACAAAAAATAAATAGGAAACCAAACTTAACACTACAGAAAGCCATCAAACCACAAAGGGAAGAGAGCAAAGGAAGAAAAAATAGAGAAAAACTACAAAAACAACCAGAAAACAACAAAAGAGCAGTAAAAACATACCTATCAATAATTACTGTAAATATAAATAGACTAAATGTTCCAATCAAAAGACATAGGGTGACTGAATGGATAAAAAAACAGCATCTATCTATATGCTGCTTATCAAATATTCACTTCAGACCTAAAGACAGAGACTGAAAGTGAAGTAACCGAAAAAGTCCATAAATAAAAGCCGGCGGAAAAAAAAAAAGCTGGGGTAGCAATATTTATATCAGACAAAGTAGACATTAAAACAAAGACTCTATGGGGGTGCCTGGGTGTTTTGGTCGGTTGAGCATCCGACTCTTGTTTTTGGCTTAGGTCATGATCTCACAATTTGTGAGTTCGAGTCCCAGATCAGGCTCTGTGTTGGCAGTGTGGAGCCTGCCTCAGATCATCTGCCTCCCTCTCTCTACCCCTCCCCTGCTTGCACTCTCTCTCTCTCTCAAAAATAAATAAACATTAAAAAAAAAATAAAGCGGGGTGCCTGGGTGGCTCAGTCGGTAAAGTGTCCAACTTTGGCTCAGGTCATGACCTCGCTGTTCACGAGTTTGAGCCCTGTGTCAGGCTCTGTGCTGACAGCTCGGAGCCTGGAGCCTGCTTCAGATTCTGTGTCTCCCTCTCTCTCTGCCCATCCTCTGCTCACACTGTCTCCCAAAAATGAATAAACGTTAAAATTTTTTTTTAAATAATAAAGCAAATACTGTATCAAGAGGTAAAGAAAGGCGTTACATAATGATAGAGGGGTCAATCCAACAAGAAAATATAACATTGTAAATATCTATGCACCAAACATAGAAGCACCTAAACACATGAAGCAAATAGTAACAGACACAAAGGCAAAAATTGACAGTAAATAAAATGACAGTAGGAGACTTTAATACCTCATTTACATCAATGAACAGATTAGCCAGACAAAAAATCAAAAAAGAAACACTGGCTTTAAATGACAAATTAGACCAGATGGACCTAACAGATACATACAGAATCTTCCATCCAAAAACAGAAGAATTCATTCTTTTCAAACACACATGGAACATTCTCCAGGAGAGATCATATTTTGGGTCACAAGACAGGTCTCAATAAGTTGATGAACACTGAAATCATATCAAGCATCTTTTCTGATCAAAACTGTATAAAACTAGAAATAAATTACAAGGAAAAAAAACTGGAAAAAACACAAACACATGGAGGCCAAACAACATGCTATTAATCAACTCAAGGGTCCATAAAAAAATCAAAGGAAAAACAAAAGATACATGGAAACAAATGGAAATGAAAATACAATGGTCTAAAATCTATATGCATAGCAAAAGCAGTCCTAAAGGGGAAGTTTATAGTGATACAAGCCTACCTCAAGGAATAAAAAGAATATAGTATAAACAACCTAGCCTACACCTAAAAGAGATAGAAAAAAAAAAAAAAAGAACAAGTTAAGCTCAAATCAAGTAGAAAAAAAAAGATTAGAGTGGAAATAAATGAAAGGGGAGACTAATCAAAAAGGATCAGTGAAATCAAGAACTAGTTCTTTGAAAAGAAAACCAAAATTGATAAAACCTTACAG
Organism: Neofelis nebulosa; assembly: GCF_028018385.1. Lineage (NCBI taxonomy): Eukaryota > Metazoa > Chordata > Mammalia > Carnivora > Felidae > Neofelis > Neofelis nebulosa. Next base: position 41,761,920 of record NC_080786.1, on the reverse strand, counting down.
CTAAGGCTCATCAAAAAAGAAAAAGAAAAAAGAAAAGAGAAAAAAAAAAAAGAAAGAACGCAAATAAAATAAAAAATGAAGGAGGAGGGGAAGCCTGGGTGGCTCAGTCAGTTGAGCGTCCGACTTCAGCTCAGGTCACGATCTTGTGGTCCATGAGTTCGAGCCCCGCGTCGGGCTCTGGGCTGATGGCTCAGAGCCTGGAGCCTGCTTCCGATTCTGTGTCTCCCTCTCTCTCTGCCCCTCCCCCATTCATGCTCTGTCTCTCTCTGTCTCAAAAATAAATAAATGTTAAAAAAAATTTTTTTAAATGAAGGAGGAGAAATAGCCATCTATACCACAGAATTACAAAAAATTATGAAACTACTGCAAAAAATTATATGCCAACAAATTGGCAAACCTAAAAAAAAATGGGTAAATTTCTAGAAACTAACAATTCCCCAAAGCTGAATCAGGAAAAGATAGAAAAGTTGAACAGACTAATTACTAGTAATAAAATTGAATTAGTAATCAAAAAACTCCCAACAAATAAAAGTCTAGGACCAGATGGCATCACAGGTGAATTCCACCAAACACTAAAGAAGAGTTAATACCTATTTTTCTCAAACTATTACAAAAAAAATAGAAGAGAAAGGAAAACTTCTAACCTCATTCTATGAAGTCAGAATTACTCTGATACCAAAACAAGACAGAGATAGTACAAAAAAAAAAAAAAAAAACAAAAACCAACAACAACAACTATAGGCCAATATCTCTGATGAGCATAGACTCAAAAACTCTCAACAAAATATTAGCAAACCCAATTCAACAATACATTAAAAGATTCACTCACCATAATCAAGTGAGATTTATTCTAGGGATGCAAGAGTAGCTCAATATTTGCAAATCAATCAATATGGTACATCACATTAACAAGAGGAAGGATAAAAACTATATGATTATCTCAATTGATGCCGAAAAAGTATTTGACAAAATACAACATCCATTAGTGATAAACACCCTCAACAAACTGGGTTTACAGAAACATCTCAATAAAGTCCACATCTGAAAAACTTAATGCTAAAATCATACTCAGTGGTGAAAAACTGACAGCCTTCTCTCTAAGTCAGGAATAAGACAGGGATGTCCACCACTTTTATCCAACATAATACTGGAAGTCCTTGCCACAACAATCAGACAAGAAAATGAAAAAAAAAAAAAAGGCAGCCAAATTGGCAAGGAAGAAGTAAAATTGTCACTAGCTGCAGATAGTGACATGACACTATACATAAAAAACCCTAAAGACTCTACCAAAAAACTATTAGAAGTAATAAATGAATTCAGTAAAGTTGATGGATACAAAATTAATACACAAATCTATTGTGTTTGTATACACTAATAATGAACTATTGGAAAGTGAAATTAAGAAAGCAATCCCATTTGCAGTTGCTCAAAAAGAATAAAATACGTAGGAATAAATTTAACCAAAGGGGTAAAAAAGACCTATACTCTGAAAACTAGAAGACATTGATAAAAGAAATCAAAGACAACATAAACAAATAAAAAACATACCATGCTTATGTATTGGAAGAATTAATACTGTTAAATGTCCATCCTACCCAAAGCAATCTATAGATTCAATGCAATCCCTATCAAAATACACCTTTCAGAGAAGTAGCATCTTTCACAGAACTGAAATATATAATACTAAAATTTGTATGAAAACACAAAAGACCTCGAATAGCCAAAGCAATCTTAAGAAAGAAAAACAAAGCTGGATGCATCACAATTCTAGATTTGAAGATATATTAGAAAGCTGTAGTAATCAAAACAGCATGGTACTGGCACAAAAACAGACTTCTAGATAAATGGAATATGATAACCTAGAAATAAACCCACACCTATATGGCCAATTAATCCATGATAAAGGAGCCAAATATATACAATGGGGAAAAGACAGTCTTTTCAACAAATGGTATTGAGAAAACTAGAAAGCTACATGAAAAAGAATGAAACTGGACCACATTGTTGCAACATACACAAAAATAAACCAAAAATGGATTAAGAACCTAATTGTGAGACTTGAAAACATAAAACTCGTAAAACAAACAAACAAACAAACAAACAAAAACAAAGGCAGTGATCTCTTGGGCATTGGCCTTGGCAACATAGTTATGGATATGTCTTCTCAGGAAAGAGAAACAAAAGCAAAAGTAAACTATAAGGACTACCTCCATATAAAAAGCTTTTGCAGAGCAAATGAAATCATCAACAAAACAAAAGGCTACCTAATGAATAGGAGAAAATATTTGCAAATGATACATTTGATTAGGATGTATCCTAATATATATAAATATATATCCAAAATATAAAAAGAACTTATACAATTCAACATCCCCCCCAAAATAAAAAATGGGACAAAAAATGGTAACCACCCTTATTGTCATGAGCATGAGTAACATATGAAATTGTCAATTCAATATGTTTCACTGCTGAAACTAATATATCATTGTGAATCAATTATCCCTCAGTAAAAAATTTTAAAGAAAAAATTATCAGGGACCCCTGAGTGTCTCAGTCAGTAGAGCATCCAACTCTTGATTTTGGCTCAGCTCTTCATCTCACAGTTTGTGAGACCGAACCCTGCCTTGGGCTCTGCACTATGAGCTGCTTGAGATTCTCTCTCCCTCTTTCTCTGCCTCCCCTCCCCAATAAATAAATAAACATGAAAAAAAACTGAAAAAGAAAAATGATCAGGAGATAATGAGACATGTGCAAAACTGCCAATAGAAAACAAAAGTTGTTCAACCTCATTTGTCTCCAGTAAATACAAATTATAACAGTGAGATATCATTTCACATTTTCAGATTGGCAAACATTTACAAACATGTAAGAAAATGACAACTCATATTTAAGATAAGAGTGTAAATCAGTACAACTTTTGAGAGCAATTGGGTGATACCTAGTAAGCTGAAGACGCTCATGCCCTTCACTCTCATATTCTGCCATTGTCATTGACACTAGAAATAACCTTGCATAGTGAGCCCAAGTAGATTTGTATAAATATACAGATTTTATTATTGTTTGTGCTATCAATTGGCTAGTATGGATGGGTATGGTTTTACTACATCAAGAATTAACTTTTATTGGCACCTGGGTGCCTCAGTCAGTTGAATCCAAATCTTGATTTTGGCTCAGGTCATGATCTCATAGTGTACGAGATTAAGCCCTGTGGCAGGATCTGTGCTGACAGCATGGAGCCTGCTTGAGAGTCTCTCTCTCCCTCTTTCTGCCCCTCTTCTGCTCACACACTCTCTCTCTTTCAAAATAAATACATAAATGTTTATAAATATAAATATAAATATATAATATATAAATAAATATAACTATATATAATATATAATATATAAATATTTATAAATATAATAAATATATTATTAATATAAATATATAAACTTAAAAAAAGAACTTTTAAAAACCTTATTAATTGCCTAGATCACCCATTTTATGGTTTTCTCCTTCCTTTTGAGTTGGAGTGATCCAAATATTTTAATACACATGGAACCAATTCTCTACATATAAAAAAATGCTGACATAGCAAATATTTACAAATACCCTTTTGGGGGTCCACATTTCTATCATGTACTGAAATTAAGAATAAATGTTCTCTTATTCTGTTATGGCTTTGCACACTGCAGCCTCCCTGACACTTAAGTCTACTTAATCTCTACTCCATCACAAACTGTCAACCTGGTGGAGATAAAGTAAATATTCAGCAAATATTTAGCTAACTAAAACTGGCTTCAGTAGTGACATCAGCAAATGGCCAAAAAAGATGTCCCTTGCTCATATCCTCTCGCAACGATAACTTGGCATCCATCCACAGACAAAAGTACCTTATGAGAGATGTTAGATGCAACGCCACATGCCAAAGTACCCAGGAGAAGTACTCCCTGGCCCTGCATTGAGTAATAGGTATATCAACCTCAATCCTGGCTCCAGCCCCTCTTGACTGCACTCCAGGAGATCTGGGGAACACTGTCTCAGACAACCACCCACAAATGAGAGATCCTTTGTGAAGTCAAGTTTCTAGCAGAGAAGTTCTAGCACACCAGTAAAGCAAAATTATATAAGTTTGTACGCACTGGGGAAGAGAAACAGTTCAACACATCACCCCTCTACCAAGGCAGCACAGTTCAATGCCAGAAGAGATTTTCTTGGCCCATGATTTCTCCTGCAAGGGAAAGTAAGAACATATGAGTAAGTGCCTAGCTCTCCAGCTGTGCAGGAAACTGCCCAAGAGGCCCATTTCTTTCTTGTCACATCCAAAGTATTAAGTCATGAGTTGCATGACTTTGGGGTAGAGAGTAGCTGAAAGCAGTAGATAAGATTCTCACAGGGGATTAATGGGACATGGGGATCCTACTGTGTCACAGACTCCATCAAAAAGCCAACCCACAATCACTAGGGACACTTCACTAACAGATTTTGTCAGTTGGCCCATAGGCACCACCAGCAGTCTGCACATCTAACTCACACCCCAACCCTGTGGCTGATACCTTCAGTATATTCCCAATGACAGTGACAATTGAGCTTTGCAAGATGACTGGTGAGCACATGCAAAAACCTGGCCCCTAACCTTCAGGACCAGAAGACACCACACACTTGACCTTTAGCTCCACCCTTAGGAAAATGAGAGGGAGACTGTCAGCACCCAGATACGTGCATTGCAGAGTTGATTTTTTTTAATGCTTGTTTTGAATTTCTACCACAAGAGGGAGCAAGAAACATGGATCAGATGTATCTAGAGAAGGTCTGAGAATGTTGCAGAATAACTAGAGGGTGGACAGAAGACATTTCTCTCCAGTCAGTCAGTAAAGACTGGAGGAAGTTATTGTTATTCAACGCAAAGGTAGCAACACAAGACTTCGAGGAACATGAAAAATCAAAGAAACATGACACGAGCAAGGACCATAATAATCTTTCAGTAACCAACTCCGAAAACATGAATATCTGCAATTTATGATAAAGAATTCAAAATAATTGTTTCAGGGAAGCTCAGCGAGCTATAAGAAATACAGGAAGACTATTCAACAAAATCAGGAAAATAATACATGAACAAAATGAAAAGTTTAACGAAGAGTTAGAAATAATAAATAAGAACCAAACAAAAATTCTGAAGCTGAAGAATACAGTGAATGAAATGAAAAATGCAATAAGAATCAACAGAAGAACGGATCAAGCAGAAGAAAGAGTCTGTGAATTAGAAGACAAGATCTTTTAAATTATTCCGCTGGAGAAGAACAAAGAAAAAAGAATGAGAAATAATGAAGAAGGCCTACATAATCTATAGGATACCAGCAAGATCAACAATTTGCTAATTATTTGGGTCCCAGAAGCAGAACAGAGGGGAAAGGGTGCTGAAAGCTTATTTAAGGAAATAATGGCTGAGAACTTCCCAAATCTGGGGAGATATTTGGACATCCAAGTTTATGAAATGTATAGGTCACCAAACAAACTCAAATAAAGAACTCTTCTCCAAGACACATTATAGTAAAACTGTAAAAAAAAAATCAAAGAAAAAAATCTTAAAGGCAGCAGGGAAAAGAAGTTTGTAACTTACCATGGAACCCCCACTGGACTATTAGATTTCTCAGCAGAAATCTTATAGGCCATTACAGAGTAAGTATGATATAGCCAAAATGCTGAAAGAAAAAAAAAAACTGTCAACCAAGAATACTCTATCTGGAAAATTTGTCTTTCAGAAATGAAAGAGAAAAAAAGAAGATTCCATACAAACAAGGGAGTATGAGGGAGGCTGAGGGAGTCATCACCAATAGACTTATTTTATAAGAAATCCTGAAGTGAGTTCTTTGAGTTGAAAGAACAGCAAGTATTAACATGAAAACATATGAAAATATAAACAAATTGATAAAAATAAGCACACAGTCAAATTCAGAGTATGCTAATACCATAATATTAGATATTAATATGCTCATATGGTAGCCCATTAACCACTTAACTCTAGTATAAAGGTTAAAGGACAGTTAAACAACTATAGTTAAAATAATTTGTTAATAAACACACAATATAAAAAAAGATAAACCTGACATCAAACACTTTAAAGAGGGGACTAAATGGTGAGTTTTTGTATGCGATCAAAGTTATCAGCTTAAAATAGATTGTTTTTATACAAAATGCTTTATGTAAGCTTCATAGCAACCACAGAACAAAAAAACCTACACTAAATACACAAAAGATAAAGAGAAGGAAATCAAAGCATTCCATTATGAAAAATCATTAATTATCAAAGGGGCACAGCTAGAGAAGAAGAATAGAACAAGGAAACTACAGAAGAGCCAGATTAATAAAATGACATTAGTGTACTTACCAATAAGCAAGGACTTAAATTTAAATAGATTCAATTATCCAATCAAAAGTCATTGAATGGCTGGGTGGCTAAAAAAAATGAGACCCAAATAAACACTGCCTCCAAGAGGCTCACTTCAGATTTAGGAACACACACAGTCTCAAAGTGAAGTGATGGAAAAAGATCTTCCATGAAATGGAAACCAAAAGAGAGCCGTGTTAGCTATACTTATATAAGAAAAAAAAAAAAAAAAAAAAACAGACTTTAAGCTATAAACGGTAGACAAAGAAGGTCATTATGTAACAATAAAGGTGTCAATTCATCAAGAGGATACAATCATGATAAATATATATGCACCCAACATTAGGGTACCTAAATATATTAAGCAAATACTACAGATCTGAAGGGAGAAATTAACAATACAACAGTAGTTGAAGACTTCAATACCCTACTCCTGACAATGGATAATCCAGACAAAAAATAAATATGAACACGGACTGGAATTATACTTTAGGCCAAATGGCCCTAAAAGATATGTACAGAGCACTGTATCCAAAAGCAGCAACATACACATTCTTCTCAAGTGTAGAAGAAGCAATTTCAGATGTAGATCCTATGATGGGTTACAAAATATGTCTTAATAAATTTAATAAGACTGAAACCATACCAAGTATCTTTTCTGAACACAGTGGTCTGAGACTAGAAATAAATAGCAATAAAACTGAAAAATTAACAAACATGTGGAAATTAAAACAGCCCTGAACAATCAATGGGTTAAGAAGAAATCGAAGGGGAAATCTCAAATATATATATACACACACACGTATATATACGTATATATATACGTGTGCGTGTATATATAGATAGATAGATAGATATACATATAAACAAATGAAAACGGAAACACAATACCAAAACTTATAAGATTCAGCAAAGCAACTGAAACAGGGAAGTTTATAGCAATAAATGCCTACATTAAGAAAAAAAGAAAGATCCCAAATAAGCAGTCTAACTTTACACCTCAAGGAACTAGAAAAAGAAGATCAAACTAAACCCAAATGTAGTAGAAGGAAAGAAATGACAAAGAACACAGCAAAAATAAATGGAGACCATAAAACAACAGAAAAGGTCAAATGAAATTAAGAGCAGTTTTTTGAAAAGATAAACAAAATAAACAAACTTTTCATTGACTAAGAAAAAAAGAATAAAATAAAGAAAATCAGAAATGAAAAAGGAGACATTACTGAAACCACAGATGAAAAAAAGGATTATAAGAGACTACTATGAATGATTACATGCCAACCAACTGAATAACCTCAGAGAAATGCACAAGTTTCTAGAAACATACAACCTACCAAGACTGAATTGTGAAAATAGAACAAACCAATATTGAGATTGAATCAATAACCAAAAATGTCTGAACAGAAAAAAAGTCCTGGGCCAAGTGGTTTCCCTGGTAAAGTCTACCAAACATTTAAAGAAAAATTAACACTAATTCTTCAAATTCTTCCAAAGAATTGAAGAGTAGGGAACACTTCCAAAATTATTTTACAACACCAGCATTACCCTGATACCAAAGTTAGATAAAAACACTAAAAAACAAACAAACAAAAGGCTATAGGCCAACATCCCTGTTTAACATGATGCAAAAAGTTTCATGAAAATGTTAGAAAACTAAATTCAATAATACTTTAAAAGGACCGTACACCATGATCAACTGGGGTTCATCCTTGAAATACAAAATCGTTTCATTATTATATGAATACATAATGTAATATATCGCATTAATAGAATAAAAGATAAAAAATCATGATCATCTCAATAGAAGCAGAAAAGGCATTTGACAAAATCCAACATCCTTTCATGGTAAAAACTCTCAACAAACTGGATATAGAAGAAATATATTTCAACATAATAAAGGACATGTATAATAAGCCAACGGCCAACATCTTGCTCAAAAAGTTGAAAAAAAGTTGAAAGCTTTTCCTCCAACATCAAGACAAAAACAAAAGTGACCACTCTCACTATTATTAAACATGGTACTAAAAATCCCAGCCACACCAATCAAGCAAGAAAAAAAAAAATAATAAAAGGCATCCAAATTGAAAAGTGGTAAAGTTGTCTCTGCTGCAAATGGTATGATCTTATATATAAAAATTCCTAACTATTCCACTTGCAGGATACAAAACCAGCATGCACAAATCACTGGCATTCCTATACATGAACAACAAAATATCTGAAAAATAAATGAATTGATCCCATTCACAATAGCATCAAAAACAATAAAATACTTAAAAATTTAAACAAGAACAATGAACTGTACACTGAAAACTAGAAGACATTGATGAAAAAAAAAAATGAAGGCATAAAGGAATAGGAAGATATCCCATGTTATGGATTAGAAGAATAAATATTGTTAACATGTTCATATCTACTCAAAGCCATCTGTCGATTCAAAGACATTCCTAACAAAATTCTAGCAGCATTTTTCACAGAAATAGAAAAACAATCCAAAAATCTATATGGAATCACTTAGGACTCCAGACAGCCAAAGCAATCCTAAGAATGATGACTGAAGCTGGGAGCATCACACTTTCTGATTTCAAATTGTATTACAAAACTATAATAATCCAGACAGTGTGACATTGGCGTAAAAACAGACACATAGATTAATGGAACAAAATCAAGAGCCCAGAAATAGACCCTCACATGTACAAACAACTAATATTTGACAAAAGAAGGCAAGAATACTCAATGGGGAAAGGACTCTTTCTTCAATAAATGGTATTGAGAAAACTGGATAATCACATACAGAAGAATGAAACTGGACCCCTATTTTATACCATTCACAAAAAATTAATTCAAAATGGATTAAAGACTTAAACATAATACCTGAACCTCTGAGAAGAAAACATAAGGAAAGCTCTTTGACATTGTCTTGGCAATAATTTTTCTGGATATGACACTAAAAGCACAAGTAACAAAAGCAAAAATAAATAAATGAGATTACATCAAACTAAAAAACTTCTGCATAACAAAAGAAACAACAAAATGAAAAGGCAACCTAATGAATAAAATGAGATATTTGCAAATTATATATTTGATAAAGGGTTATATTCAAATTATATAAAGAACTCATGTGATATTATTTACTGAACAGTTAAAAAAGCAAACAGGATTTAAAAATTGTGCAAAATTAATGAACAATTTTTCCAAAGAAGACATACAAATGGCCAAAAAGTACATGAAAAGATGTTCAACATCACTAATCATCAGGGAAATGGATATCAAAACCACAACATACAACTGCACACCTATTCGAACGGCTTTTATAAAAGAGAGAGTAAGAGAACAAGCAAGGATGGGAAGAAAAGGAAATCCTTGTGCACTATCAGTAGGAATGTAACTTGGTACAGCCAGCATAAAAAAATAGTGTGGAGGTTTCTTTAAATATTAAAAATAGAACTGCATGATATAGTAATTTCACTTCTAGATATGTACCCAAAGGAAATGAAATCAGGATCCCAAAGATATATACGCACTCCCGTGTTCTCATGGCATTATTTTGTAATAGCCAATAAGGAAACAACTTAAGTGCCTACCTGTAGGTGAATGGATGAAGATGTGGTGTGTATATATTGGATATGTATACATTCATACATACATACACACATATAGTGGAATATTATTCAGCCATGAAACTGAAGAAAGTCCTGCCATATGACAACATGGATGGAACTTGAGGGTATTATGCTAAGTGAGTCACACAGAGAAAGACAAATACTGTATGATATCATTTATAAGTGAAATCTTGAAAACATGAACTAATGGAAATAGAGAGTAGAATGGTGGTTGCCAGGGACTAGAGAAAATGGGGAGATATCCGTCAAAGGATCTAAACTTCCAGTAATACAATAAATAAGTTCTGGGGATCTAATGTACAACACAGGAATTATAATTGGCAATACTGAATTATATACTTGAAAGAGACTAAGGGAGTAGGTCTTAACTGTTCTTATCACAAAAAAGAAATGGTAATTACGTGAAGGGTTAACTAACACTACTGTGGTAGTCATTTTGTAGTGTGTGTCAGATCATCACAATATACACTTTATTCTTTTTAATTTTAATTTTAATTTTTTATTCTTTTAGAGGGGGAAGGGACAGAGGGAGAGACAGAGAAAATATCTTAAGCAGGCTCCACACTCGTTTTCAGAGCCCAATATGGGCTTTGATCCCACAACCCTGGGATCACCTCAGCCAAAATCAAGTCAGCTGCTGAATTGACTGAGCCACCCAGATGCTCCTACAATTTAAACTTACACAATATTTTATTTCAGTGATATCTCAATAGACCTGGAATTATACCTTTTAAAAAACTGGTTTGTGATCAAGGAGGCAAACACTTCTGTACATATGCTGCTATTAAAAAGTAAAATCAGGGGTGCCTGGATGGCTCAGTCTGTTGAGTGTCCGACTTCAGCTCAGGTCATGATCTCACGGTTCATGAGTTCGAGCCCCACATCGGGCTCTATGCTGACAGCTCAGAGCCTGGAGCCTGCTTCCAATTCTGTGTCTCCCTCTCTCTAGGTCCCTCTCCCCCTCATGCTCTCTCTTTCTCTCAAAAATAAATAAATGTTAAAAAAATTTTTTTAAGTAAAATCATTATTATAAGCAAATATGGAAGAGTATATCATTATACAATAAAAGTATAATCTGTGTATTCATGCTTTTGTCAATAAGTCATATTAATTTGAAACTATAAAGAAAAGATCTTTTCTCTACAAAGTATTTATCAGTGCACCTGGGTGGCTCAGTCAGTTAGGCGTCTGACTTCAGCTCGGGTCATGATCTCGCTGTTCGTGGGTTTGAGCCCTGCATTGGGCTCTGTGCTAACAGCTCAGAGCCTAAAACCTGCTTTTGGATTCCATGTCTCCCTCTTTCTCTGTCACTCCCCCACTAGCACTCTGTCTCTCTCTCTCTCTCTCAAAAATAAATAAACACTTTTAAAAAAGTATTTATATATACTTCGATGCAGCAATCAGTGTGTTCACTAAAGTCATCTTTAAGAATAGTAATTCCATTCTTTCAGAAAAATTAAGACTAAATTTAGGAGGATTATGTGACTAGAGAGGATTCACATAGGGGATTCATGGAATTTTATGAAACTCCCTTTCTAGGAGTCTCACTTTGTGGTTCTATCATTTCCAAGAGATAGGATAAAAAAGTTTGGTATTTCTTAATAAACTTGTCACCATACAAATTGTTACTAAAGTTGAAGGGCTATTTTTCTTCTATTTCTTTATTTTGGCTTCTCTGAACTATCTTATGATTTTAGAAATTGCATATACTTTTACCATACTATGAACAATGGTCATCTATATATATAATCAAGATGGAGAATTCTCCTGGGGAACTGAACTATTAAAAACCATAACGTGTTCACATCTAATTTCTCCTGGGATATTCACTACAGTAAGAAATACAACATTATTTGTAGAAAATAAATAGAAAAATACTTTCTTGTATTGTGGCTACATGAATAATATATGATATTTTAACTGAGAAGTTACATTTCTTAAATCATTAACCTGTTGGTGGCTTGTTTTTTTTTTTGCTTTTCTTTTTCTTTTTTCTTTTTCTTTTTTTTTAGTTCATGTCAATATGCAGTACATTTACTTCTCTGGGGATGTTTTGTTTTCTCTTTCGTGCTCTACAGGCCTCCATTTAAACCAAAGTTTACCAACAGACCATTAGAGTTGTTTATCAAAAGCATCCATTTTTTATTAGTATTTGTGAGTAGTGCCCTTTAATGTAAAGTGAACAAAATACATATTAACCAAGTTATAGATCTTCATTCAGTGATTACATATATTTGTATCTATGTATATATTTCCACATGCAATATATGAAATCTAAATGTGATATTTTTATTCCCATTTTACATGACTTTCATTCTAATACCAGTTTGAAATCATGTATTTTTAAATATTACATAAAGACTCAAAGGTTAGTTTAAAATTAACTGCTTGTCTATCTTGCCTTCCTCTCCCCAAAAAAGCAATGGGAAAATTTAACCAAAAAAATGGGAAAATTTAACACTAATGTTAAAGAGATACAAGACAAATGAATAAAACAAAGGGTGAAGAAAATGGCCAAACTAAAATGTGATATATTGATTAGAATCTCTTAAGATTTAGTCATTAATGCACATGTATGGCTACATTTTCATATTTACCTAACAAAAAAATATTGGTCCCCCAAGAACTTGGAAAGAAATAAGATTTTCATCAAGAATTAAAATTCAAGAGGAACACATAATAAGTCTTCTCGAAGAGGTAGGATGATTCTCAGGCAAGGTTTAAGTGACTTTATAATAATCTAATGGATAGTGTTACTATAGCACAAGGAAGAATGTGTAAATGCCAGGCTGGTTAATCTAGAAGCAAAGAGAAAAATAGAAGCCGTGCTCATCTGTAGTAGGTCATTTCCAAAATGGTCCCTGATAACTCCTGTGTCCTGGTATTCAAATCCTTACTTGATCCCTCCCATACTTTAACAGCAGTCATTGGTCAGAATGACTAATAGAAAATGGCAGCAATGATAGTATGTCTTCTCCAAGATTAATTTCTAAAAGACTGAGGTTTCTGTCTTGGTTGCGACATCTCTCTCAATTCTTTGAATCTGGGGAATTCATGTCATATGCAACTCTATGGTGATAACTATGTGGTGAGGAACTGAAGCCCCCTTAAGCCAGTTAAGTGAACTGAAAAATAGATACTCTAGCCCCATTCACATCCTCACAAAAGGCAGCCTGGGCTGTATGTAGCTTGACCCCTGAGACTTTAAGTCAGGACCACTCACCAAAACCAATCCCCTATTTCTTGACCCTCAGCAAGTGTATGAGATAATAAATACGTTCATTGTTTCAAGCTGCTATGTTTTGGGAGTAACTTTTGTGCAGCTATGGATAACTAATACAACATCGAAGCACAGCAAGAGAGAGAGATTGGGCACTAAATTTTGATTTTCAGAATCACTGTTTTTCCCTTAATGAATATGAAAGCAAAGACTTTCCACCAATAACTCCCAAGACATATCTGAGATGAATGACTCCATGTGACTTACTTGTATCCTGCAACTTAGCCTGCCGTTAAGCAATCCATGCATATAATTCCTCTTTTCCTGGTGTAATATTCACCACGCAACCCTCTAACTAACTTGAGTTACCAAGAAGTTCAACTACAAAGAGAAACTGCACTGACATGAGAATTCAAATCACTAGGAAAGCTACTCTCCCTTCGAAGTTACGTTAGCAATCTGACTGGAAATATTTGCGTTGAAAGACCAGTCAATATGATTCTGCCATTGACAGAGTGCTATGAAACTTGGGATTCCTAGCCCACGACAACTGAGAGCCAAACTATCAAAGCACAAAAGTTGGTGTATTCACAAAAGTGGTATCTCCTTGAGGGGATAACCATAATCCTTCTGCAGATGACACTTCTCTTGAAACCAACATGGCTCTGTGAGAGTACCTCATGTCTTCGTAGCAACATGACAAAAGAAATTCCCTGTCTCTGAAATCAAACAAGAATTCCATGCAGGTTCCATGAGGAAAGGGATATTGTCTTATGCACTCATTGGTATATCCTTTGCCTGGCACAGCAGGTCCTCAATAAATATTTATTGAATAAACATAAACTTAAATACTAGTCAGACATTCTTCTGTGTTTCACACTCATTCCTCACAGAAGCCATTGTCTATCTTTCCTAATTTCCTCATACGTCCAAGAATGCAACATCTCCTATTATCAAATGACTTCTCTCCTAGTTCACCACTAAAATATATAAATTCTCAAAAGGGAAGATCTCTTAACTTCCTGCCACAAAATTTATACCAATTTGTATCAACATTAAGAATACTAACATTAAGAATACTAACATATCCTAAAGACCATTCCATATTCATACATACACATGCACCTCATTTGGTTAAACTGGTAGATTCTTGACTTGTTCCTAATTCTAGTGGAAAATTTTCTACTATGTCACTATTTGTCACAATACGGACTAGGCTTTGTGGATGTAATTGTAAAGGAATTGTATTTCCAGCTCTCTTCTACTGATAACTATTATCAAAAAATAGATGTTTCACAAATTATTTAACATTGGTTCTAGGTGTTAGAATAACATTCTAGTTAATAAATGTATACGTCAAATGATATATATATATATTTTTTAATTATGAAAGACATTGCCCTACTACTCTCAAGAAAGTTCTACCACCTTACAATATTGCCACTATTCTATGGTAGTATCTATATACACACCTACTAGATATAAAGTTTTGGCCAATCTATTAAGGGAAAATTGGTTTTTGCATGCACTTTTTATTTTGTATACTGTCCAATTAAATGTGAGACTGACCACTCATTTTTGTATGTATAATCCATTTTGAATATTTTTCCAGTAAGATGCCTGTTTAAGGTTTCAAAAAAATTGTTCTGTTCATCTAGTGTTTATTGATTGGTGTAAATTCATTTTATAAAACTAAATTTTTTAATTTTAATAATTCTTTGTCATTGCTATAAGACACAATTATATTATATCCCTTATTTTTTGCTAGTTTTATTACATATTTGATATGTATAAACTTATATATGTAACATAAGTAAATTTATGAAAGCATAAACTTATAAAGTATATGAATAAAATGGGCAATTAACTTCATAATTACTTTGCATCTACCTGTGACATCTGTAAAACAATTGGGGAAAAATTGACTGCTGGGTTTTCCTATTCATTCAAGGTACATAGCCTTTCACTTCTTTTATATCTTACATTTATGCTCATGCCTGTTTGGATGGGTACTATTGTCAATGTATCATTTTTAAAAAATTCTACATTCCAGTTTGGTTTTTAATTGATTTAATTTCTTGCTAAATTCACTGCCTAAATCTAGTGGTTTATATTTTTTTGGAATTTTTCTATTCTTCACATCATTCTCTGGGTGAATTATAGCTTTATTTCTTCTATTCTAAGCTTTATATCTTTCTTCTTGCTTCATTACAATGGCCATGATATGATATCTGGAATAATGATGAATAAACATGGTAAGTGCCAGTCTCTGAGGAAAAAATTTTAATATTTATAACCAATTAATATGCCATATACTCTATTTTTGTAGATACCTTTAAAGTAATTTTAAGTTTATTCTTTGCTTACAAATAACTTATTTTTTATCATTAAGAAATGTTATAATTTACCAAATGCTATTTCTACATCTATTGAAAAAGTACACAATTTTCTTCCTTATTTTGTTACTGTGGGAAGTTATACTGGCTGATTTTAAAATGTTAAAGCAATCTCAAATTTCCTGTCTAACACCAAATTGTTCCCAAAGTCTCATCTTTTTATACATTGCTTGATGAATTTGACAATAATTTGCTTTGAATCATCACATCCTTGTTCATGAGAGTCATTAGTTTATAGATTTTTTTTTTGAAATTTCTTTCCAGCTTGTTATTAATCTATGCACTAACCAAGGTAGGAAAATTTCTTTTTCATTCTCTATTCTCCTTAACATTGTTTTACAAAAGTATCATAAGTTCAACAGTAAATCATTTAGACCTATTTTTTTTTTTAATGCAGGGAAAGGTGTATGTATGTGAAGATTGTTAATCATGCATCCAATATATTTGGTAGATATAAGACTATTCAGATTTTCTACTTCCTCTTGTATTGGTTTTGGTGAATTTTGCTTTTAAAGGAAATTGTCCATTTAATTTATATTGTGAAATTCAGTAGCAGGTATGTGTTCATAATGTCAACTTTATCATCTTTTAAAATTCCTGCAAAAATTGTATTGTTTCCTTTTTCATTTCTGAACTTTGTACATTTTATTTTTTCCTTCTCTGGTCAGAGGTATGATTCATTATTTAATGATTTCAACAATACCGCACTTTTGACTTGGTTGATTATCTCAATTATATGTTTATTTTTTATTATTTTTTTCTTACTTTATTATTTTATTAATTTAGATTACATTTGTTTTTCTTCTAATTTCTTGAGATATGTATTAGAAATTGATTTTCAGGGGTGCCTGGGTGGCTCAGTCAGTTAAGCTATGGACTTCTGCTCAGGTCATGATCTCACAGTTTGTGAGTTTGAGCCCAGCATCTGCTGTTTGAGTTTTTGAACCTGCTTCAGATTCTCTGTTCCTCTCTCTCTCTCTCTCTCTCTCTCTGCCCCTCCTCCGCTGGCTCTCTCAAAATAAATAAGCATTTTTTAATTGATTTTCAGCCTTTATTTTTTCCTAATGGATGTACCAAATATATCATGTTTCTGCTTAGATGCAGAAAACCACAAGAGAACATCACTTCACACAGTGAGGAAAATCCAAATAATCCCCCAAATCATTTTTTTTTTTTTTTTTTTTTAGCCAGAGAGCTGAAGTCAAAAGGCAACCAGATGAACTGAATTTCAAAAAGGTGTGTACTCCTGAGGAGCTAGAGACACAAACTGTTTTACCTTTTAAACAGCACTGGAAGGGAGACGCGGCAGCCACAAGGGAGTAAGAAGAAAAGTAACAATTTCACAAACCCATCACTAGCTGGAAAAGCGTGGAATTCATGGAATTCATGGGAGCCCCAGACACGGAGCCTGCACTCATTCAGATCGCTTTTCCCTGCCTCTAAACCCTGCGCTCCCGGGCGCAGAGCAGGACACCTCTGGAACTGTCTTTCCGGCCGGCGTAAAACCCCGCCCACTTCCTGGAGCCGGCTCTCGAAGGAAGCGAAAGCCTTCCGCTGCGCCTGGAGAAGCAGGGAGCGCTCTCACCGCTAGGGTTCCAGTAAATATCTACTGACTCTGATGGAGGGGTGGAAGCAAAAGGTGTCCGCCCCCTTGGGATGGAATGGCCAGGCTGTAGCCCTTGCTTTAGGTAAAGGGAAACCGCTGCTGAAAAGCCGAGAGGTTAAAGCTGCCTGCACTTGCGTGGGAGACAGGAATGCCCACCTGCCCGCACCCAAAGCCCCGAACAGAGAAACAAACTGCAAGCCCTCTCACAACAGCCACCCAGGCCGAGGTAGCTGCTGCTGCTGGTGCTGCTGCTGAGAGAGCAGTAAAGCGGCACCAACTCCCTCAGAAGGCAGGAAACCGGATTGAGCGCGGAATCGGAGTCGTGCACTGCTCTGATACAAAGCACAGGTGTGCTATCCCTGGGGGAGGCCAGGGAGCTCTCGCAAGCAGGCTTACAGGGACATTTTAAGAATAGTGTTTATATTAGAAAATAAGAAAGGTCCTAAGTCGGTTAATTCAGCTTCCTCCTAAAACACACGCAACTAGAGAAATAAGGACAAATGAAGCCCAAAGCAAGAAGAAAAGAGGAAATAATAAAGATAGCAGAAATCAATGAAATAGTAAACAAGTGAGGAAAAAAAAAAAGCACAGAGAAAACTCAATGAAATTCAAAGTTGGCTCTTTGAAGAGATCAATAAAATCGATAACTCTCTAGTCAGAGAAACCAGGAAAAAGGAGAGAAGACAGTATTACTATTTGTAGGAGTAAAAGCAGGGGAGGGTCCCTGCAACTCTTACAGACATTAAAGGATAATATGATAATGTTAAACACAACTGTATGCAAATAAATTCTCTGAAAGACACAATCTGGCAAAGCTCACTCAAGAAATAGACAAATAGAATAACCCTACGTCAGTTCACGAAATTGAGTATGGAGTGAAAAATCTTCCCACCAGCAAAAGTCCATGCCCTGATGCCTGCTTTGTGAATTTATGGAAGGAATACTAATTCTACACAAAATTTTCCAGAAAATAGAAGAGGAGGGCACACTTCCCAACTCATTTTTTAAATTTTTTTAATGTTTATTTATTCTTGAGAGAGAGAGACAGAGCATGAGCAGGGGAGGGTCAGAGAGAGGGAGATACAGAATCCCAAGCAGGCTCCAGGCTGTCAACACAGAGCCGGACACAGGGCTTGAACTCACGAACTGCAAGATCATGACCTGAGGTGAAGTGGGATGCTTAACCAACTGAGCCACCCGGGCACCCCTCTTCCCAACTCATTTTAAGATGCTAGCATTAAAAAAAAAAAAAAAAAAAAAAGATGCTAGCATTATCCTGACACCAAATTGGAAAACACTGTAAGAAAACAAAGATCAATATCCCTTATGAACATAGATGCAAAAATCCTTAATAAAACACTAGCAAAACAAATTCGACATTTATAAAAAGAATTATACATTATGATCAAGTAGGATTTATTCCAGCAACACAAGAGTACTTAAGTGAAATTTATAGAATTAAATATCTACACCACAAAAAAGGAAAATCTCAAAATGACCTCATAAACTATTAAAAACTAGGGGTCAAAAGGAGGAAATGAAACTCAAAGTAAGTAGAAAGAAATCATAAGCATAAGACCACAAACACAGAAAGAAAACAAAAAATCAATAGAGAAAAGTCAGTAAAAGTAAAAGCTTATTCTTTGAATATCAATAAACTGATAAACTTCTAGCCAAACTAACTGGAAAAAAAAAAAAAAGGGAGAGAACATAAATTACCCATAGCATAAATGAGAAAACATCACTACACATTCTACAGTTACTTAAAACACAATGTGGAAATATTATGAAAAAAAATATTATGCCACATTTGACAACTGAGATGAAATGGTTACATTCTTTGAAAGACACAAAGTAGTAGTGCTCACTAAAGAAGAAACCGATAATATGAATTGAACTGTAGCTAGCAATTAACTTGAATTTATAGTTTAAAAAAATTCTTGCAAAGGAAACTATAGGCCCGTATGGTTTCACTGGTAAATTCCACCAAGTATTTAAGGAAGAAATACCAAAATTATACATACGCTTCTAGAAAATTAAGGAAGATGGAACACTTTCCAATTTATTATGTGAAGTCAGCATTAATGATACCAAATTCAGACAATCAACACAATTTTAAAATGAGCAAGAGACGTGAACAGACACTACACCACAGCTAATATACTGAAGAAAAATAAGCATATGAGAAGGAATTTGGCATTATTAATCAGTAGGGTAATGTAATTCAAACCACAATTGGATACTATTCCACAACCACTAGAATGGGTAGAATTAAAATGACTGACCATACCCAGTTTTAGTATGGGGATCGAACACCCGAAATTCTCATATACTGCTGGTTTGGAATGCGATGCAATCAATTCACAAATCAGTTTGGCAGTTTCTTAAAAAAGTTAAACACACACCAACCATCTGACACAGCTATTCCACTTCTAGTTATCTCTGCAGAAAGGAAAGCTTGTGCCCAAAGATTCCTACATAAATGTTCATAGCTGTCTTATCTGTAATAACTAAAAAGTGGAAAATGTCTGTCAATAATTAATAGATTAAAAAATTTTGGTATATCAACACAATGGAGTATGCTCAACAAGAAGAAATTGATTAATCATACACTAACATGGATGATCTAAAAAAAATTATGCTAAGTGAAAGAAGTCATGCTTCCATTCATATAACATTCTAGAAAATGAAAGGGAATTTTAATAACAGAAAGGAAATTATTAAGTGGTTTAGATTATTTATTTAGGGATGAGGGGGCAAGGAAGAGTGAGGAGAAAGGACAATGGTGGGACACAATGAAACTTTAGAAAGGTGTTGCTCAATATATTCTTTATCCTTGTGATGGTGTTTTCATGAGTGTATACATATATGAAAATTTATCAAATTGTACAATTTAAATATATTTGTTTTATTATGTCTATTATATTTTAATAAAACTATAAAAATTTTTAAAAATATATCTACAACTAGGATTGTTGTTTTACTCATATCTTCTTTGATTTTACTCAACTTATCCATTCCAAAACTGTGTTATTAGGTTGATTTAACAATAGGATTCTTTAATCTTTTGGTTGAATTGACTAATCACTATGCAATGTCTCCATCTTTCATAATGTTTCTTGACTTAAAATATACTCTGTTCGATATTTCTACAACCCCCACCAGTTTCTTTTGGTTAGTGTTTGGGATAGATAGATAGATACACAGATATCTCCAACCTTTTACTTTACTTTTTAAATTTTTTTTTACACTTAACTTTTATTTAAAATAGAATGAGCAGACACCTTGTAAATATGTGTTGATCTGGAAATGCTTTACATAATTCTTTTTTTTTAATTTATTTAAATTCAAATTAGTTAACACAAAGTGTAGTATTGGTTTCAAGAGTAGAACCCAGTGATTCAATCACTTATATCTAACACCCAGTGCTCATCCCCAAAAGTGCTCTCCTTAATGCCCATCACCCATTTTGCCCATCCCCCCACCCACCTCCCCTCTAGCAACTCTCAGGTTGTTCTCGATTCTTAAGAGTCTGTTATGGTTTGTCTCCCTCTCTGTTTTTATCTTCTTTTTCCTTCCCTTCCCATATGTGGGGTGCTTCCTGTATTGGTCGTCTGGAGCAGAGGCCTGCTGTGTTGACTCAGTCTTGCCCCAGCAAATAAGCAGTCGCCAGGCATAGGGCGACGGGGGTTGGTGTGAGTGATCCTGCTTCCACTGGAGGCCACTATGCTGCTCTCTGAAGTCCCACCGTGTTGGTGTTGGGGGTATAATGGCACCACCCCAATCTCTTGACCCTGGACGGGGGATCTCACACCCCTCACTGTTCAGGCAGCCCTAACAGCCTTGCGAGGGCAGTCAGCTCGCCCTGCACCACAAATCTCCCACATTTTTTTCTTTGGCGTGTGGCTGGGATTCAAAACTCAAAGTCTCAAAGTCTTAAAGGACCTGGCACCGGGCGGACCCACCCCTCCTCCTCTGGAGTAGAACCTCTCGCTCTTTGTCTGAAATCCTTTGTCCCGGAAAAAAAAACAGTCCCACATTTGCACAGTGCACAGGATCTATGGTGTAGCACCACTAAAAGCAGCAAAGCTTATATTCGCTCTGGATGAGCCTCTGTGCCCTGCTGATGAAAGGCCGCTTGTTGGCACCTGCAGGGTCTTTTGTCCTTGGGGAGGCAACAAACTTCCTTCCAAAAGCCATCCAGGAAGTGGAATGTTCGCTCCCAGTGCTCCCTAGAGATCCCTACACCACCCTATGCACTCCAGGGCCAGCTCCTTCCTCCCCAGGAATGTGCCACAGCTCCGCTCCAAAGAAAGTCACGCATTTCCAAAACCTCAGTTTGAGCCCCAAATGCTGTTTGCAAAAAAGAAAAAGGAAAAAAATATGTGATGCTCAATACTTCTGGCTCCCCAGTCCGTAGAGAGGTTTGCCTCTTGTGCAAACTTGATGTTGCACTTTCTCAACCCCTCTCATTCTCTCCCTTTTGTCTCTTCATGTAAAGTGTTCCCTCCCCTCTGCAGAACTGTTTTTCTCTCCTCCAATTCACTTCCATACTTCCATACTTTCTCTCCTCCAATTCACTTCCATTCACACCTTGCACGTGCCAGCCACACTGTCTCCCTCCATGGAGATCCTTCCGCCACTCTGCAGATCGATTTCCTGGGTGTTCCAAGTCATCTGACCTCAATACAGCTGTGTATGAGGGACAAGGAAAGCCCAGCGTCCTTCTACTCCGCCCTGAACTCCTCCCTTCAACCTTTCACTTTAAACCAGTGTTTCAGGTTGTGATATTTAAAATATCCCTTTGTAATTAGCATAGAGTTAAGCATTTTCAATCCAGTATTAGAACTTTGTTTATAAATTGAAGCATTAGCTCATGTACATTCAATTTATATACTGATATAGTTTGGATTTAAATGCTTATATAGTTTAACACTATAATAATATAACTTAAAGCTGCTATAGCTTGTCTATTACATTGTTGTTTCTCATTCCTGTTTCTGAAACATGAATGCCTTGAATCTGCCCCAGATCCAGTGCACAACGGGCCATGATTACATTATGCAGGGTTTGTTTGTTTTTAATCTAGATTACTTAGTAAATCTTAAAAGAATAGAATAAACAGGAGTTGAAACTTTGAATTTCATGTAAGAGAAAGAGAACTTGCAGATAAACAAAAAGATTGGTACCCCATGACATGATTCCAACAGTGGTAATCTTCGCTATGATTTCTTTAGATCCTACTATATTCTAATGAAGACTCCAGGCATTTTAAATCTTAACAATAGCTCGTACCTGCTAGTACTCTAAGTCTTAAACGTAATTCTATTAGGTAACTCTATTAGGCAAATATTATAATTCTCCCTTATTATGGATAGAACTAAAACACAGAGGTGTTAAATAATTTTCCAAAGGGCACACAACTATTAGGTGATTGAATTAGAAACTGAATCCTTATCTAAGTTTAGAATCTAACCACAATCTTTTCACTACTTCATTTTGCTATATTAAAGCATTTTAAGAAATGATTAGAGGGCTGACTTTTGTTAGTTATGAGAAACTAAAGTGATATCTTTTTTTTTAATTTTTTTTGTTAACGTTTTTATTTATTTTTGAGACAGAGAGAGACAGAGCATGAGCAGGGGAGAAGCAGAGAGAGAGGGAGACACAGAATCTGAAGCAGGCTCCCGGCTCTGAGCTGTCAACACAGAGCCCGACGTGAGGCTCGAACTCACAGACCGTGAGATCATGACCTGAGCTAAAGTCGGATGCTCAACCAACTGAGCCACTCAGGAGCCCCTAAAGTGATATCTTACAAAGAAAATACAAAAAAGCAGAAATTCTTGTACATATTTTGCTAAAGTAAATCATATTGGAGAAGGCACAGGAAGATAGTGTTCAATTATAAGAAAATAAAATTGCACTTATGAAAAAATATTTAAAAGAAGTCTTCTCATATAATTTTCATAGCTAACTAATAACGAACTGTGTCATCAATGACATATAAAGGTTTCTGAAGCTCACATTTCTTAGATATAAAATAGACTCAAATAATCTATTTTTTAGGTTACTTGAACCCATAATTCTCTCTATATCTACTTTTAAATTCAAAACTCTTTCAAATATATATATTTTAAATAACAGAAATAGAGATTGCTTCTTGGCCTTTTAGCTAAGATTAAATATAAATAACAGAAATAGAAATAATGCAACTTGTTTCTAGGTATATGTAAAGCTCTAATCAAAGGACAATTAGTTTTACTAAATAAATACACAATGTCAAAAACGAATATTGAATCCAAGATACATGGTGCTGCTAAATAGCAAGACTTTGAATAACTATAATGCAGCACATTCATATAAGAATAGACTAACTGATTTGTAGTCTTAGGAAAAGTAGATAGGAAAAAATCATACCAAGAATGTAGAACATTTTTTCAAGAACACAATTTACTAGATATATCATTCAGGAAATAAAGCTGTCCTAAGATAGCTTCACTAATGCTGATTTACCCAAGCAATTAAGATAAATTTCTAAATTATAAATTATTGATAAGATATTTTTAAACAAAAATTCGTTAAGCATATTGGTTTCATATTGCTACTATAATAAATTAGCACAAACTTAGTGGCTTAATACATACTTTCTGTTGTACTTCCAGAGGCCAGAAATATGAAATCAGTTTCAATGGACAAAAGTCAAGGTATTAACAGAGTTGCATTTACTTCCCAAGGCTCTAGGGGTCAATCTAGAGCCCTAGACACCACCAGCATTTTCTAGCTTCTGGACACCACCATTCCTTGTTTGGTGACCTTTTCCACGCGTCTCTCACACTTCTTCCTTCCATCATCGCATCAGCCCCTTCCTACTTCTGACCTCACCTCTCTCTTATAAGGACCCTTATGATGATATTGATGGCCTGTCAGGATCGTAGTGGGTTGAATTATGTCCCCCTAAAATTCATATATGGGTTTAGTCCTAACCACCGAGACCTCAGAATGTGACTTTATTTGGAATTAAAGTCACTACGTATGTAATTAATAAAGGTCAGATTATTATGGTGGGCCCTAATTCAACATGGCTGATGGCCTTATGAAAAGGAGAAATTTGGATATAGAGACAAACACCAAGCACAGAGGGGAACACATGTGAAGATGAAGGCAGCAATCTGCATGATACTTCCATTGGTCAAGGAGTATGTAAGACTGCCAGAACACAAGCTAGGGGAGAGGCATGGAACAGATTCTCCCTCACAGCTCTCGCAGAGAACCAACCCTATTCACACCTTGATCTTGGACTTTCAGACCCCAGAACTATGAGACAATAAATATGTGTGTTGTTTAAGCCCCCCAGTGTGTGGTACTTTGTTACAGCAGCCGTAGCAGACTAATACAAGGATAATTTACTATTTCAAATCCTTAACTAAATCGCACCTGCAAAATCTCTTTTATACATAAAGTAGCATTCATAAATATCTGGTGTTAGGGAATAGATATCTTTGGAAGGTTATTATTCAGCCTGCCACAGCATGCTTACTGGAATTCCAATTTATACTTTGGCAGATATAGGGTAAATAAAACATACTCCCTTCCCCCAAGATTCAGTGTTATTCATATAGTTCAAAGATCCAAGTGTCATGTGGACTCTTTGCAGGAATTTATATGGATTCTAGCAACCTGCTGTGATATTTGACTGAGAAAATTAAAGAAAATGCAGCTTGAAGAAGGAAAGTTTTCCATATCACAAAACTGTTCTTTGCCCCCAAAATTGGTACTTTTGACCTAATCCATTTTCCAGATTAAATCGATTCCATGAACAAATGGATTTAAGAGTAATAGGATGACTTATTTTATTTCATTCCCATAATAAGAATCACTAATAATTAAGACTATATCTCAATAACATCTCAGAATTTTACCAAGAAAATAAAACAATTTATTTTTGTATTATAATATTGCATGATTATAGTATCCCAGATAGATATAATCAGTGTGCATTTTAATGTTATATACATAGAATGCTTGCATATGTTTACAGAAGTACATTGGGAAAGGTCAATTCAGGAAATACAAGCCTGTCAGTAACTTCACAGTCTGACAGTTTATCTTTTCAGATTCCATTTAACATACGATTTATTCTTTTCTTATCTCCCAGGTTCTCTTCTAAAAGGCCAGAATCTATAATCCCATATATTATTGACATAGGAAGGCAGAACATAAAAACCGCTGTAGATATTTTAAGCAGAAAAGTAGTCAAGACAGGGAATTAGGTACTTATAATTTTGTGGGAGGGGCTCGAGGATCAGAAATCAGGGTAAGTCATGGCATTTCAGCAGCCAAATAGCCACTACTGCTGCTACTGAAGACGCTTGTGCACTTCTTCCATACATATCACACCGAACACTAGATGCAGGCTCAAAGTCAGGCCACTGCCTCCCTTTCTAAATACTCATATCTCCACCATGTCGCTTGCCAACTGCCACAGCAGGAAATGTGTAGCCTCCACTTACTTCCATCTTCCATGTCTCATACAAAGTTAAATAATGAGCAGAATCTAATTTGCATCTAGACCTCTAACTTCAAGGGAGTTTTCTCACTTTCTACCTAGAAGGAAGTTGAGATAGTAACCTATGAGAGTCACCATTTTCTCCTGCCATTGAGTCAGAGAGATAGAAAATGCATAAAAACTAAGAAGAGAAAGAACAGAGAGGCTATAATGAGAAGAGACGGTCATTCTCAGATTAACCGGGTAGAGACATTTGATAGAGCAGTAATTTGTATGGCATTTTCATGAAATTATAAATATTATGTTCATCAAGTCTAGAGACGCCTTAAGTAGTCAAATGTTTAGGTTGTTGCACTCTAAAAATTCCACAAAGGGGCGCCTGGGTGGCGCAGTCGGTTAGGCGTCCGACTTCAGCCAGGTCACGATCTCGCGGTCCGTGAGTTCGAGCCCCGCGTCAGGCTCTGGGCTGATGGCTCGGAGCCTGGAGCCTGTTTCTGATTCTGTGTCTCCCTCTCTCTCTGCCCCTCCCCCGTTCATGCTCTGTCTCTCTCTGTCCCAAAAATAAATAAAAAATGTTGAAAAAAAAAATTAAAAAAAAAAATTAAAAAAAATAAAAAAAATAAAAAAATAAAAAAAATAAAAATTCCACAAAATCTGTCCTAAGACACACTTAATCCATCATAAAATAGCATGGGATGAGGAATAGCTAAAGTATCCCTGATCTATGAAAATACTAGGTTGACAAAAAGAGAAAATGCACCATCTAGTCACGTTGAAGTGGCAATAATCTTGTACCCCCTATATTAGTTAGGAGTCTTTAAAGGCACATGAATTCCGGTTCAAAATGGGAAATTATTTTAAGTTTATTTATTTATTTTGAGAGAGAGAGAGAGAGAGAGAGAGAGAGAGAGAGGGAGAGAGAGCACACAGGAGGGGCAGAGAGAGGGGAGAGAGAGATAATCCCAAGCAGGCTCCACACTGCCAGCACAGAGCCTGATGATGCAGGCCCCAAACTCATGAACTGTGAGATCATGACCTGAGCTGAAATCAAGAGTTGGGCGCTTAACCGACTGAGCCACCCAGGCACCCCCAAACGGGGAATTTAAAAAGAAATGTTTTGGTTTTTTTTTTTTTTCATTAGAAAAGTTTAACTCTAGGTGGCTTTATGTATGGGTTGATTCCTGAATTCATTTAAACTACCAGGACCTGGTTTGTCTTGATTTCTTGGTTCATTCCTCTGGCTTCTCATCTAGGCTCCATGAGAAGATTTTAGGTAATTCCAAACTCATGCTTTCCCCACATCCTGTACATTCATGTCCATCAAAATAGTTGACAGATTCTTTCTTCCAAGTCTAAACCACGTGCTTATGCCTGTGGTCAGAGGTGAAGTGCAGTTCACCCAAAACACAAAAGTTGATCTTGGGAAGGAGCAATGCACCAGAAAAAAAAAAAAAAAAGAAAAGAAAAAAACCAAAAACAAAACCTGAATACTATTATCAAAGAAGAGGCAATGTTTTAGATACATACTTGAGTTTACTACATCTCCAAGCCCTCAGTTGGCCCCTGCTGCCCTCCACTGGTTCTGGAGAGAGATGGACAAAAGCCAGATAAATGCTATATTTCACTACACGTGGACTTTAGCCTCACATCCCTATGTGGAGTTCTGGAAAATTAGGCACTAGGTGTGTGACAAGGGCTCCTTTCCTTTGGGTTGACTACAAGCCTTGGGCCTAATGCAAGCTGCTGGACCCTTGGCCCTTTTCCCAGAGACTCCCGCGGTGATGTTACCACACAGTTGGCTATAAAAGGCAAGGACAGACAAATCTATGGTAGAGCACATTGCAGAAAGAAATAAGGAATATTTGCCTAAAGACAAGTTTTTTTCTACTCCTCTTACTAAAGCTGCATCCTTAGAAACACAGCTTAATTTTTTTCCTGTCCTGTTTGAAAATATAGCACTTCTTTGAAGGTGGAGGACGAGAGGGACTTTGAGAGTTGGAGACCTGACAAAAGGCCCATGAGCAGACGGAACAGAGGGCAGGCTTTTTTCTTGTAAGCTTTTAGCTAAGGAGCTGTTCTGCTCCTTGGTGAGGAAGAAATATTAATTTATTTTTTTTAAATTTTTTTTAACGTTTATTTATTTTTGAGACAGAGAGAGACAGAGCATGAACAGGGGAGGGGAAGAGAGAGAGGGGGAGACACAGAATCTGAAACAGGCTCCAGGCTCTGAGCGGTCAGCACAGAGCCCGACGCGGGGCTCGAACTCACGGGCCGTGAGATCATGACCTGAACCGAAGTCGGACGCTTAACCGACCAAGCCACCCAGGCGCCCCAGAAATATTAATTTAAATCAGAAATTTTCAAATTTTTAAATTCAGCTCTTCCTCATATAAAAATGACAAACTCACACCCTCAATCACTGTTATCTGGCTATTTCACAAGTCAGTATCAAAATCCACATAAAGATCATTTTCAAAGGTATCGAGGCATATTGTTATCTTTAATTTGAATACAGAGAGTCCAGCTGGATGGTTGGCTTGACAGACGCATATCCGTTCTATAAACTCTGAATAAGGAACATACTTCCCTTCATTGGCTTTTATTATGCTGCCAATTTGTAAATGATCTCAATGTAAAGAAACATATCCTATTATTTTGAATAGGCTTTTTAAAACTAAGCATGCATTCAAGGTTGCGTTAGAGTTTGTTCCCTGGGGGAGGGGTTGGGGACAAGAACGGACAGGGCAAGGGCAAGAGGGGCTTCTTTCCAATCCCCACTGATAACCACAACCCTCAACTATTTGTTACTGCAATGCATATATCATTATATTTAATTTATATTTTTAACAAATGATGTAAGTTTACTCTGCATTGTGTTTGAAGCAAATTATCTCAAACATAGTGTATTATTAAGAAGCAAATGATTCAAGAAGGATGTATCCATGTATCTTTAGCAGTTAGAGATGGCTGGTATCTTTTCTAATTGTTCATGCCCAGCCCAGGGTACTCAGGACCCATATCAAATTGTTTAATTATGTAGATATTTTTAAGTTGTCTTTGCATAGAAATATATAGGCAGGCAGATCAATGAAGCCTAAAATAAAGAATAGAATGATGGGGCGCCTGGGTGGCTCAGTTGATTAAATGGCCAACTTGAACTCAGATCATGATCTGAAGGTTCATGAGTTCAAGCCCTATATTACACTCTCTGCTGTCAGCACGGAGCCCAATTCGGATCTTCTGTCCCTCTCCCTCTCAATTTCTCTCTCTCTCTGCCCCTACTCTTCTCTCTCTCTCTCTCTCTCTCTCTCTAAAAAAAAAAGAATAGAATGATTGCCAGAGGCAGGGAAGGGCTAGAGAGTGAGTGAAATAGGTGAAGGGGGTCAAAAAGTACAAACTGCCAATAATAAAATAAATAAGTCATAAATATGTAACATACAGCATGATGATTATAGTTAGTGATATTCTTCTGCATTTTTGAGAGTTATGAATAGAGTAAATCTTAAAAGTTCTCATCACAAGAAAAACATTTCTTTTTTTTTTTTAATTTTTTTTTAACGTTTATTTATTTTTGAGACAGAGAGAGACAGAGCATGAACAGGGGAGGGGCAGAGAGAGAGGGAGACACAGAATCTGAAACAGGCTCCAGGCTCTGAGCAGTCAGCACAGAGCCCGACGTGGGGCTTGAACCCACAGACCGTGAGATCATGACATGAGCCGAAGTCAGATGCTTAACTGACCGAGCCACCCAGGCGCCCCAACAGTGATCATTTTACAACATAAAGAAATACTAAGCCATTATGTTGTACACCTGAAACTAATACAATGTGATATGCCAATTATAGCTCAATAAAAATTAAAAATAATCCAGAGTTCATACAGGGATTTTGAAAATAGTAAAAGTGACATTTTAAATCAATATGACTGGGGGCACCTGGGTGGCTCAGTCGGTTGCATGTCTGACTCTTGACTTGGACTCAGGTCATGATTCCAGGGTCACGGGATCAGGCTCCATGCCTCTCTCTCTCTCTCTCTCTCTCTCTCTCCCACTGTCTCTCTCTCTGTCTCTGTCTCTTTCTCTCCCTCTGCACTTCCCCCACTTGTTCACACACACTCTATCTCAAATTTTTAAAAATAATAATAAAATAAATAAATAGATGTGACTAGAGAAACTATTGAATCTATAGTGTTGGGGCAACACTTTTTTTTTTTTTTAATAAAACTGGGGAACTATGTCACTGCTTGCTGCTTTCTAAAATCCAGATGAATAAATGTTTTTAAGGCCAAAAAATGAAACCATAAAAGTATCAGAAGGAAAATGGGTAAATCTTACTTACAGTCTTAGACTAGATAAGGACATTCTAAGTTTTATCACAGACTGCAGACGCTATAAAAGAAAATATATACAGGATTAACTACACAAAATTTCTACATAGAAAGGGAGAAGAAAATTTGTTAAACGTTTGCAACACATTTGAAAAGCAAAGGACTAATATCTAAACAGAAATAACGTTTGCAAATCAAAATCAATTAAAATTACAAATATAAATAACCTAGCTGAAACAATACAGAACAGAAATAGAGAAACTAAAATAAACAATAATTACATTAGACAATTATTCTTCACTGATGACGCAATTAAAGAGAGATAATATTGGAAGCATGTGCATGACTAGAAATTTTTAAAACTTTTGGAGAGCAAGTTAATTTGTTTAATCATTTTGGAGGGCAATTTGGAAGTGTTTGTCAAAATTTTAAATGCATGTTTCACTCTTTGATCCAGCTTTCCCATTAATAAAAATTTTGGCAGATACACTCAAATAGGCACGCACACACACATACACATGCACACACACACACACGCACACACACACACTATTATTTGTAGAAGGGAAAACATGAAAGACCTAAATGTCAATGAACTAGGTACTAGTTAAATCATGACGCATCAATGTAATATTTTATTAGGTTGCCAAGAGAAAGAACAATGTGATTTATATGAACTTTCGATAAAAGGGAATCAAAATAATTCTTAAGCGGAAATAAGACAAAAGCATAAGTCAGTATCACATGATCCGTTTTAGTAGAAATATGTTCATACGTATTTATATGCATAAAGAAAAGCACTAAATTTTTAACAGTGGTTACCTCTAGGAGTTTTTTTACTTTATTCATGCCCATATTTTCTGACTTTTATATGTATTTATAAAAATTGAAGGTAACTTCAATTTAAAATTTTTAAAATTATTTTTATAACGAGTATAAGTTTTGACAACACAATTTACCTTTATTCAAATTGCCAGATATTCAGGTTATTGAGCTTGAAGCTTCAGATTTGTCATCTGTGAATTGGGGGTAATGACTGATTCTTTGGAGTTTGGAGGAGGGTAAAATGTTATAATGCACTTCAGTGCTTATCCTAGTGCCTGAAATATAAAAACATTCAATAAATGGGAGCTGCTATTATGATGTTATTACCAATGCCCTAATACTGCTATGAAATGTAAAGGTAGCAACATCATGTTATTGTTATAAATAAATACATGAACGCAGAGACTCAAATTATGACTGCAATTATCATTTAGACAAAATAAACAGCATCTTGTACTAAATAGTTCCGTAGATAAGTTTATTTATTTCTAATGGATTTCTCCACACATTCTTAATAGATTTAAGGCAAAGTGTGTAAGATCATAAAAAATATTTAATATTTGAGTATCACCTGGGGAAATGAAATTACATAGGCAGTTAAATTGAATAATTCTTACTGGAAATGTTTTAATTATCCATCAACCCTGAAATTGCCTAAATTTGCTATATGGAAATACACATTGCTAGCTAATAGCCAACCCTGTTTTACTTTTGGATAAAGTGGAAATAGCTAAAAGTACCCACTAGCTCTATGGACACCCAAAGTGACAAACCATGATTCCCTCTCAACACCTATATCTAAAATACTGCTCCATGCTGGGATTATTTAGATAATTTCTATGACAAGAACGTTTATGTGCATTTGGGTCTATGTGTATCTTTTTCAGAAAATCAATCTCTAAATGAAAATGGACCCTAACCAGGATTTTTGAGAAATAAATATCTTCTAATCTTTCTCATCTCTTCAAAGTTTAAGACAAGAAAGTTTTGGCAAAATAAACACTGCCTCCTTGTTTGGAAAAAAAGACCGGCTTTTTATTCTATTCTTGGACCACTATGCTATTTAAAAATACATGTGCAATTTAATTGACATTATAATAAATGATATGGCAAAGTGTTGTTGAACAGTAAAGGACACAGTGATATTATTTCCCATTGTTACTATGAATAGAACCACCCAGATACCAATTAACATCTCATCACTATGATTACCTTTTATTGTTCTTGTTCCCCTAATCAAACTCACACTTTTTTAGTTTATATTTTGATTTCAAAAAGTTATGCTAAGAAAAGATTAAATTTATTATGAATGCAAATAAATGTGAAGCATATAAAGCTAATTAGGTTTATAACCACTGAGAATAATATGAAAAAGAAAATTAAATTGCTTTGCTTCAAGGAAAACCTTGCAGGAAACATTTGTTGAATAAATATGAAAGAAAAAATTTTAATGTTTTCTCACATAGTTGATATTTGGCTTTTAGTTTTACATGTGAAAATCATATGCATTTTCTTTAATTCTTAATATACACTGACTACTGTCTTTATTATATGTTAGCATTATGTGTTGGTGGCAGCAGAGAAGGGAGAAATATATTTACCAAACCTTTAAATGGAGCTCTCACAATTTTTAAAGCTTAACAGTGACAGATTCCAAGAACAAGTGAAAATTTATGGGAAACACAAAGATACACCAAAAGTTTTGGTGATAAAGTAACATTAACTAAATACTGTTTTGACATGTGTGACACGAGAACAATTTAATGAGTGATGTCTCTTAAAGATATTTTCTTTAATTATATATCTCAGCTATTCCCTAGATTCTCAGCCATTTAGCAGGCAATACTTTCTATGCAAGTATTTCGTTTATTATGGAAATGGGATTTCAATGTTGAAATGCATCCGTGATGATTTATTGACTAGTTTTAGGTCCCATGTAAGGAAGAAGAGTGTTGAGTGG
Source organism: Neofelis nebulosa (assembly GCF_028018385.1). Taxonomy (NCBI): domain Eukaryota; kingdom Metazoa; phylum Chordata; class Mammalia; order Carnivora; family Felidae; genus Neofelis; species Neofelis nebulosa. The sequence continues at coordinate 41,729,094 of NC_080786.1, read as the reverse complement.
AAGTTTGGCACCAGTAATGATTTTTTTTTTGTTCCCCAGCTGACAGGTTTACAGGATTAAGCTTTAGAGTGTTTGCTAGCATCCCCAGGATGCCTTTCCATAGTGGAGCGGAGTTTAGATCGACTCTGGGGTATTAGCACATGATGAAGGTAATCTGTTTCCTCAGCTGAAGCTCACAAACAAAGCAGTTAAATCCCCATCACAAATGGCCATACTGGGACTCATTACACTTTTCATAGGCCTGGATCTTTTTGTTTCTAAGTCCCTAAAACATTTATATAGGGCAATGAAATTTTCACAGAACCTGAGCCAATTCCTTTAACGAAGAATGAGATACATTGCTTTGAAAGGTACAGTGTTCTTCCAAAAGTAGGAAGGTAATTTAAGGAGTAAAGAAAGAATGGAGGAATGAAGGATAAACACCACCTCCACGGTTCCTGGTTGAAAATAGAGTAGGGACGTTTGTCTAGAAATGCTGCTTAGTTGGCCAAGGTTTTCATTTACATGTTAACTTGACAAACCTCGGTTGAGTTTCTACCATGTGCCAGGTTTGGTGTGAGGAGCTGAAATAAGAAAGTGGATATGTCATGATATCAATCTCCAAGGGGTTCAGTGCAGCAGAGGAAAAAAGTCTGTAAAAATTGTTATGAAACACTGCAGTCGGTGCACCTGGGTGGCCAGTTAAGCGACTGACTCTTGATTTTAGATAGGGTCGTGATCTCACAACATGATCTCATGGTTTGTGAGTTCAAGCTCTGAGTAGGGCTCTGTGCTGAGAGTAAGGAGCCTGCTTAGGATTCTCTCTCCCTCTTTCTCTGCCCCTTCCCTGCTCGTGCTCGCTCTCTCTCTCTCTCTCTCTCAAAATAAATAAATAAACTTAAAAAAAATGTGATAGGCTCTATTAAAAGATAAGGGAAAAGTGCCTAACATTGTGGGACCAGGTAGAAACGGGCTATTCAGAGAGTATTGGGGCTGGGATGAATGAAGAAGACAGGAACACGAGAAAGCCTTAGAGATATATGAAGTTATATGTTCAGAAGTGACAATTTCTTGGTATAAAGTAAGAAGAGCTTTTATGGAAAATGTTTTTTAAAGTTTCAGAATATTGGTTTGCTGAGTGCAATAAATGTTAACTTTCTAAGTAAGTGATGTCTAGCATTATGACCTTTCTTATGTAAGTTCCTACTTACCAAGCCATAGGTCTACCTTTAAAATGGGAAACGAGGGGGGCGCCTGGGTGGCGCAGTCGGTTAAGCGTCCGACTTCAGCCAGGTCACGATCTCGCGGTCCGTGAGTGAGTTCGAGCCCCGCGTCAGGCTCTGGGCTGATGGCTCGGAGCCTGGAGCCTGTTTCCGATTCTGTGTCTCCCTCTCTCTCTGCCCCTCCCCCGTTCATGCTCTGTCTCTCTCTGTCCCAAAAATAAATAAAAAATAAAAAAAAAAAATGGGAAACGAGGGGCGCCTGGGTGACTCTGTCAGTTAAGCGTCTGACTTTTGATTTCAGCTCAGGTCACGATCTCATGGTCCTGAGATAGGGTCCCCTGTCGGGCTTTGCGCTGACAGTGTGAAACCTGCTTGGGATTCTCGCTCTCTTTCTGCCTCTCCCCATGTTGGCACTGTCTCTCTCTCTCTCTCTCTCTCTCTCTCAAAATAAATAAACATTTTTTTAAATGGAAAAAGAAATGCCTACAGAAACATTAAACCAACATGGATGTTAGACCTTTAATAATAAGTCATAGATATATAGTCATTATATGTCATCTTTATAGAGAGATAGATGGAGAACGATTGAGATTCATGAAAGCCTACTGGGCACTGGGGTTTGAGAGCTAAAAACACGTCCTGTTCTGTCAGTGATCAGTCTGTGCAGTAGTGTATGTATATTACACTAACAGTGCCCTAAGATCAGAAGCAGTGCTGACTTTGGTGAACTTAAGTCAGATAGCTAAAAACTATCATTTATGGAGAACTTCTGTGGTAGGTTCTCTTCTAAAAATGTTCTACAGGTGCTGTCTTTTTAAATCCTCGAAAATCTTCATAAAGGAAATTGTATTATTTTATAAATAAAGACACGAAAAGGCTCAGTAACTTGCCACAGGTGAAAATGATGGAACTGGGTAGATGTGGGTTTCAGACCCAGGTCATCTCACTCCAGGGCTCACACAGGTAAACCAAGTCTATTTTTTCTAAATAATAATTATTTGATTTTTTCTCCTGAAAATTTGGATTAATTGGTTACTCTTTTCTAAAGATGTTTTATCCACAGCAATAAGTATTTCCTGCTACTTGCCTATGATGTTATTCACAGAGTGCTTTCCATGGGTAGCCTATAGCAGAGTACTAAAGTGAGATCCTTTTAAAGGGATAATTCTAGTGCTTAGCACATAGTAAACACTCAATAAGGAGTGGTAATATCGTGAATAGAATTGCTTTTCCTGGGAACTTGGGATATAAGTGTAAATATGTTTACATCCAAGAAAATTTTTTTTATGTCTATCAATATGTCAAAAGTTTCTTGCTGAACTTGAACCGGTCTCAGAGGTCCAAAGTGTCCTCAGAGATATACTATTCTGGGAATATCTGAAAACCTGATAGTATAAAGGAAAACATTTCAATAGTTTGTCAACTACAGTGAGGGAAGGGATATAAACAGTAGTATGATACACTAGTTTGAGAACTCACCCGGAAAGCAGGAGAACCAAGTTAGTTTTCTAGCTTTGCCACAAATTTACTGTATAACCTGAAGAATTCATTTCATCTACTTTGTCTTCAGTTTTTCACTTGTCCATTGAGGATTTTGACTTAGACAAGAAGGACTTTTCCCTTCCTTAAGTGCTATGAAACTGTGCTTTTTACAGTAGCTATCTATCCGGCCTTCCTGTGTTTATTTATTTGCTTAAGAAACAATTTTACTGAGTGACTATCTTCTGGTAAGTACTGGGGATAGATGCCTAAAGTAAATAAATTAGGAGAACATATCCACAAGCAGGAATAGAAGAAAAGAAATTATAAATAAATCTTATAAGAAATTATAATAAACAATTAAAAAATAAGGTGATTGGCTACTAGAAAGTGAGGGTTCCTAACTCTGGTCGAATATAGGTGAAGAATTACACGTGATTTAAAAGAAGACAAAAAAAAAAAAAAACATGGTAAAGCATGGTATATCCAAGGGATAGCAAAAACGTTTGTATAACTGGAGCATAGAACCTAGGCATAAAAGAAAATAACAGGGAAAATGGAGAAGAGGCATTTTACAAACGAGCTTGTATTCCATACCAATGAGTTTAAACATTAGCATCTATTTGAAGACTTATAGGCTAGGATATAGTGTTTGCCAAAGTGAACTTTTCCTGTTCACTTAATATTCCCAAAATTCACCTACTTGATCATCAAATTCTATCTCCTACTTTCGCATTAGTCCATTCACTCTTCTATGCCCTCAGACTAACGTTGCTAGTTTAGGACTTGTTCATTTTTTTTACCTGGATTTTACAATTTTGGGGGAGGGGAAATATCACAGGAAAAGTGGAGAACTACTGTTCTATATGCATCTAAATTTTCTTCTCTAGTTACTAAAGAACAAAGGTTTCTTGTCTAAAGGCAATTCCTCCACTTCTTCTTTATTCCATCCTTTTTTTTTTTTTGCCTTTTTTAGGGAAACATACACTCCTGATGACGCATCTCTTGAGTATACTAAAAATTCTTCCTTTCATATGGACACTGCTCATTTGCATTTACTGCTTGAGATCCCAAGTTAAAAAATTACTCCTTAAACTCTTCATACTATTCCAGGCCCAACACAAAACACTCTGTAGCACAAAACCTTAAGAGTTTCCCCTTATTTATTGCCTCAGTTTCCTCAGCATTCACTTCTCAATCCCCTCAAGTTCTGCTTCTACTCCTATGAATCTCTTGGAACAATCTTAATTAAGAGTACCATTTTATATCCAATGAACATAGTTCATTATTTATCTTTTTGAACTCTCAGCAGCATTGTACATAATTAACCTCTCTTTTCTGCTTGAAACACTCTCTGCTTTTACTTTCTGTGTCTCCATATACTCCTAGTTTTCTCTATGCTTCTATGGTGGCTTTTTCTGTCTCCTTTAATGATTCTTTAAATGATACAATTCTTCAATTCACTCTTTGCCTTTTTTCTCTATCACTATTCTCTGAGCAATTTTAACCATGTCCACGACATATGTCCACATATGATCTATACTGCATAGACTGCATATACTGTGGACATATCATATGTCCACATATGATCTATACTGCAGCCAAAGTGTTATCTTCAAAATACACCTCACCCCTGTGTTCCAGACACACACATTCACTTCCCTCCTTGATATTTCATGGAAGTCGCAAATGCACTACAAACACTACATGTCCAAAAATTTATTCCTGATATTATTCTTCAAGTCTTGTCATCTTATTTTCTTATTTCAGTAGTTGGCACCATCATTCATCCAGTTATTCAAGCCAGCAACCTAATTCTAAGCAAGGGATTAATTTGTTTGTCAATTTCTTATGTGCAGACCACTTTTAGAGAACTCTGAACACTGCCTGAACTCTGCAGATTCCACTCACAATTGTATCATCTACTAAAGTTAGGGTTTGCTCATGCATGTTGTGTCCTCATGTATAAGAGTGGCACTTGACCACATTCTATGCCCCAAAAGTGCCTTGCCTGAAAAAGACATCAGATTCACAGGCAATAAAAATTATCAAATGGCTGGTTCATAGATGATTAGTGTGAAATCCTTGAGATGTCAGAACAGCCCATGGAATATTTCAGCGGCATTGACCACATCTAAACCCCTGACTTTAGCTAGCGTCTGCACAAAGAAGCAGGATTCTGTTAGTTGGACTGTTGTCATAGGTTTTACAAATTTCGTGGGGATAAAAAAGAGTGAATGCTTTTTATAGGCCAAACTATATCACTTCCTATTTCCTGGGTAGTTATTTGATAGAGCCACTCTTTCCCAAAATTTCACCCTTACGTATTTAATTAATGATTTTCATTCTGTAAATTCAAACTTTTGTGATGAAGAATGACCCAAAGAGGAAAAGGAGGAGATATTTTGTGACCCACTATAGGCCAGATAAAGATTTTTATAAGTAGAAAGATATTCTGGTCTGTTATTAAGAAAACTATGAAAATCGCAAAAAGGTTAGACTATCATTCACATGGAATCTGTGATAAATGTTGACTATGAGGACATTAATTTGAAAACCTGAGGTTGTTATAATAAATATGCCAACCAAGATTTTCTTCATTAAGCAAAAATTATTCAAAACATGTAATACAGGATATATTTGATTCTGGTTTTATATGTATATTTTCCTAGTTATCAGCTACAAATATGTGGGAAAAAATGAGTTGGCTATTGATATTTTTCACACAGGTACATAAACCTAGACTTATACTAATAGATCACTGGTGCGTGAATTCTAAATCTCTTAGCTGCACAAGATTGTGGATTGCATTGCGGAGTTAATTAAATTGTTAATGTGAATTTATATGGTTTCAGAAGTATTTTTTTCACAATACACTTTAAAAAACCAGAAGATACGCCAGCCTATTTCCCTGACTTTGTATTCTAATTATCATCAGCATTAAATTAGAAGTATGGGTATAATCTCTACTTAGCCCAACTTGGAGGGTTTATTTTGTTCTCTTCACTGAAGCTGTGTTTATATTATTGATTGTTGTTATTGATATCCATCGTGGAATACTAGAAATCTTTCAGGTCTGACATTTATGCTTTACCCCACTATACAGTGGTTTCAACCCTTTAACTGCAAGCATTTATATTGAAAAAGTTCCCATCTAATAGATTTTCTTTCCTGAACTAGTTATGTTCAAGCAATTCTATCAATTCTATTACATAGTTGCATAAATATGGATTTTAGTAATTTTGTGTTAGAACAGCCAATATATTCATGGTGCTACCTACTTCCTTTTTATAAGACATATTACAATAATTATATTTATCAAAGCAAACCCTTGTATTTGTTATATTTAAAATTTGTGTGTTTGACTTCATGAATATTCTGGAGAAAAAGGGTACGTTTTGGCCCTTGAGTAACCACAGGTTCATGTTGGATTGAGGAGGTGGGCAGTTATTTATTACCAACAAAAATGTTAACTTATCTGCATTAGCACCTCCTGTATGTCAGGAATGACAACAGGCAGTCATTAGGAATGTGCTTGTAATTAAATATTGCTAACACAGAGTATTATATGTAAATTGTCTTTAAATTTTTTTAAGATTTTATTTTTAAGTAATCTCTCCACCCAAAGTGGGGCTAAAACTCACAACCCCAAGATCAAGAGTTGTACACTCTAGGGACACCTGAGTGGCCCAGTCAGTTAAGTGGCTGACTTTGGCTCAGGTGATGATCTCATGGTTCGTGAGTTCAAGCCCCAAGTAGGGCTCTGTGCTAACGGCTCAGAGCTTAGGACCTACTTCGGATTCTGCTGGATTCTGTCTCCCTTTCTCTCTTCCCCACCCTCGCTCATGCGCGTGCACTCTCTCTCTCTCTCACTCTCTTCTCTCTCCCTCTCTCTCTCTCTCTCTCTCTCTCTCTCTCAAAATTAAATAAACATTAAAGGGGCGCCTGGGTGGCTTGGTAGGTTAAGCGTCCGACTTCGGCTCAGGTCATGATCTCGTGGTCCGTGAGTTCGAGCCCCGCGTCGGGCTCTGTGCTGACAGCTCAGTGCCTGGAGCCTGTTTCGGATTCTGTGTCTCCCTCTCTCTCTGCTCCTCCCCTGTTCATGCTCTGTCTCTCTCTGTCTCAAAAATAAATAAACGTTAAAAAAATTAAAAAAAAAAATAAATAAATAAACATTAAAAAAGTACTTAAAAAAAAAAGAAGAGTTCTGTGCTTTACCTACTAAGCCAGCCAGTTGTCCCTGTAAATTGTCATTAAATAAATTTTTTTAAAGTTAAATTCTGAAGGTAAAGAACAACACTCATATGAGTGTTGAAAAGTTTGGGTTTGAAAATCTTTAAAAAACTGAAATTTCATGCTGGTCAGCCATAAAATACACAAAATACCAAGTCTAATTCTCTGTCCGGTTGTTCATATCAGAAAATTTTAAATGATTTTTCTAAGATCATATTGCTTGTTAATTCATATCTGCATTCATTTACTTGACAAATAATTATTGAGCATGTATCATGTATTAGGAATTATTCTATGCACTGGGGGTAGAACAGGAAACAAAACAGTCTTGTTTCCTGTTCTCTCAGTTTATACTCTATAAAGAAAGGGTAAAAATTAAACACATTTCAAAGAATAATTTCAAGACATTAGTTAGAACATGACCGATATTCACTCATGTCTGAAGGAGATTACACATATAAAGATTGTCTCTCCAAACAAACAAAAAAATAGTGTTTATAAAAGCTAAATCTACAGATACTGTATACATTATACTCTATGGTCTTTTTCTCCCTTGGGTATGCTGATTGACTGGAAGCTATTGGGAAGACCATGTTGCCATTAATGAAGCTATCAGAGAAGGCACTTACAGTTATTTATAGGCTTCCCAATAAACATTGCAAATTTTGCTTGTGAGATCAAAGTAATGGCCTCTCCTCAGTATGATGGCTACTGTTGCCTTCATTACATGCTTCCCCTTTATTCAGCCCAGATTTGTGCCACTTCCCACATTAGAACTATTTTGAAACTATCTTATTCAACCTCAACTCCAAGAAGAATAGGGTTAATTGTGATACGAGACTTTGATTTCATTTTGAAGTAATATCAGCTGGATGTTTGTCAGCGATAACGGCTGAGTAAGAACACCAAAGCATCTAGCCATCAAACAGGAGAGGAAGACAAGAACTGTGAGGACAATTACACATATCTTGAGAAACTTTAGAATATTTCCTATTCACCCAAGTAGGCCAAAAGCAGCCAGGTTAGTCATTTAAACTATTACAAAAGAATAATTGTATCAAGAGGTGGGAGAAAAATATATGGACAAGAAAAGTTGCAGGGTTCTCTGAACAGGGGTCTTGATCTGAAGGTTTTAGGGAGAGACTGAGTAGCTGTTTGGAACCGATGTCATCCTGTTCATCCATGGGTTATTGGGTAGCTGTCTACACCTAGAGGTTGTCTGGTTCTGCAGCCTTTTAATGAATCTCAGAATTAAATTTCTAGTGGGAATGTTTTACGATGTAGTAAAATACTCTAGAGGGGAAAAATAGCAAAACGCTTATATTTTCAAGGCACTGGTGTGATAAATTGGAAACTGGGTACAAGAAAGACTTTCTCTGTGAGCCATTTATTGGCTTCTGATCAAGGGCGAGAGGCTGGGAAGTCACACCGAAAGTCTACAGCCTTGTGTACTAGAACATAAAGACATGCCAGGGAAAGAAGTGTAGGGAATCAGTCTCCACTTAAATATATTTGCCAAATTTTGACACGACATAGCACTAGAAGATAGAGATCGGGTCTGTAAAATTATATGATAAACATGTATGACACAATAACACAAAAGATAGGAAGAGGAGGAAATGTGTTAAAAGACTGTCAGACTTTAGCAGGATCAGGAAATAGTAAAAGTATTAATTTGTTTTATATGTTCAGGAGACAAGGACACATGCTGTAACTTAAGAATAACTACAAAAAGACTAGAAAGATTTATCCCCGGTATTCAAAGATGTTTCAATATTTAAAAATCAATTATTGTAATCTACTATATCAGCAGGTTAAAAAAGAAAAATCACATGATCATAACAATAGATGCAGGAAAAGCATTTAACAAAATCCAACACCCATTAATGATAAAAAATTCTAGGAATAGAGGCGAACCTCTCCAATTTGATTAAGAATTTCTACAAAATCATACAGCTAATATCCTAACATACCTAATGATGAGAAATCAAAGCTTTTCTACTATGAACAGGTACAAGGCAAGGGTGTCCCCTTTCCCATTCCTTTTCAATATTATACTGGAAGTTCTACCTAATGCAATGAGACAACAAAAGGAAATAAAAAGTGTATGGATTGAGAAGTAAGAAATTTTTGTTTACAGATGACATCATAATCTATGTAGAATATCTGAACAACAATATACCACTATACACCCATTAGAACGGCCAAAATCCAGAACACTGACAGCACCAAATACCTGTGAGGTTGGGGAGCAAAGGAAATTTTATTCATTGCCGATGGGAATCCACAATAGCATAGCCATTTTGGAAGATAGTTTGGTGGTCTCTTATAAAACTAAATATAGTCTTAGCATACAAACCAGCAATCATACTTCTTGATATTTACCCAAAAGGTCCTTACAAAAATCTGTACATGGGTGTTTATAGCAGCTTTATTCATAATTGCCAAACTTTGGAAGCAACCAAGATGTCCTTCGATAGGCAATGGATAAATAAACTGTGGCACATCCAGACGACGGACTATTATTAAGGGCTAAAAAGAAATAAGCGATCAATTCATGATAAGACACAGAAGAACACTAAATATATATTACTAAGTGAAAGGACCAACCCAGGGGCACCTAGGTGGCTCAGTTGGTTGAGTATCTGACCTAGGCTCAGGTCATGATCTCACAACTCATGAGTTTGAACCCCGCGTTGGGCTCTGTGCTGATAGTTCAGAGCCTGGAGCCTGCTTCAGATTCTGTGTCTCCCTCTCTCTCTGCCCATCCCCTGCTCATGCTCTGTCTCTCTCTCCATCAAAAATAAATAAACAGTAAAAAAATTGTTTAACAGAAGTAAATAAATAAGAAAGGAACCAATCCGAAAAGGTTATGTATTGTATGATTTCAACTATATGATATATCCGGAAAAGGAAAACTATGAAAACAGTAAAAAGATCAATGGTTGCCAGCAATTGGGGGAAAGAAGGGATAAATAGGTGGTGCAAAGAGGATGTTTTAGGGCAGTGAAAATCTTCTGTATGATACTTTAATGATGGAAACATGTCAGTTTACATTTGTTCAGACCACAGAATTTATAGCATGAAGAGTGAACAGTAACACAAACTATAGACTTTAGATACTTATGATGTGTCAATGTAGGCACATCAACTGTAGCAAATGTACCACTCTCATAGGGAACGTTTATAATGGGAGAAGCTGTGCATGTGTGGGAACAGGGGGTATAGAGGAGATCTTTGTACCTTTCCCTCAATTTAGTGAATCTAAAACTGCTCTAAAAAAAGTCTCAGTTGGAAAAAAAAAAAGACTGAAGGACATTCTCAATACATATATCCAACAAAAAACTCGTATCTGGAATATAGAAAGAGAACTCATACAAATCAATAAGAAAGACAAATGAATTAAAAATACCCAAAATACTAGGGAAATGGACAATTCTCAAAAGGCCAATGAAGTATCACTGCATATCCTCTAGAATACCTTATATCTCAAAGAATACACCAAGCGTTGTTAAAGATGTGTGTTAAAAGTTCCTTACATTGCTGATGAGTGTAGAAATTGGTTAAACTACTTCAGAAAACTATTTAATATTATCTGAGAGCTAAACATATACCTTTTATGACCTAGCAAGTCCACTCCTAGATATATTAACAATTACACCATATCAGGGTGGACTAGGGAAATATCAGCCAGGTAAAGATGGGAAATACTTGAATTTTGAACAGCTGTTACATGGTCAAAAACTTACTTTCATTAGGAAAAGAAAGGAATGTAGCTCTTAATTTTTATTGCTTATATAGAAAGCAAACAATAAAAACTTCCATAGCGGGGAGCCCAGATGACTGAGAGTTTTTCACAACCATCTAGGTGCTCCTTTGGATCTATTGCAGCATTTATAGAGGTCACGCTTCCCACAGGCTGCTTCCAGCTTGTCTGAGCACAGCAGGGTTATTGGTGCTGGTCCATTACTACCGGACGCATGACTCTTCTAATTGATGATTCTGGCCCCCAGCATGATAAAGCTTTCCTGGAATTGCACTGCTGTCTGAGAGTCTTCCAATCAAACCTCACTTCTTTCCTTTTATCTTCATGGGTGTCAGCAAATACAGACAACAGAAAGCTGGTCTCAAAAGAGATCAGATTCCACTAACGACAGTAACCTGATAGTCAAGGGACACACGTTAATTTCCCGAGGTTACTGCTTCTAACAGAAGATATAAAATGGCAGTCTCAAAAAGATATTAATCAAGCTTGTTCGAGACCTATATTCTATGCATAAGCTCCAAAGAGTGTAGTTACCATACGTCATTAGAGGAGTCCCGCTCAAGCTATGTGGTTTGGTCAGCCCCAGAGAAAAAGACTTAGGGATGAAAATTTTGGTAGGACCTCCCTGAAAAAGTGGCAAAGAGTAACTCAGAGACGATTAGTTATAGTTGATACTTGTATCTGAGGAAGATCAATCCTGTTAAAGACTGTCTCTCTTAACAAATGAAAAGACAGTATTTATGAAAGAAAAATCACAGACAGTGTATAAAATAATCTTGTTTAGTCTTGTTTGCTTATCACCCCCTTGGACAACCGATTGACTGAAAGCTACCAAGTTGTCTGTTTGTCCTTAAACAGGTGTAAAGAGTTGTCAGGGGAGGCCATTTTTGTTCTTCGTGGGCTTTATGGGCTACCTGGGAAATTCTGAGATTTATGAGATAGTTACTGGTGACTTTTGTTGAGGCCTACACCTTAATTAGGCCATGCCATCATCATATCCCTCAGTGTGTTTCTCACAAATAAATTAACAAATTAATGTTAGGTGCTACTAAATTTTACTCAAAAATAAATAAATAAATAAATAAATAAACAAGGGCTATGTGATAGATGGTGATGTTTACATGTAGGGGGAATGTATTTTAAGTGCATATTCATAGATATCCTCTCTATGGAGAGGAAGTGATCTTTGAGTTGAATCTTCAGTGATGATACAAATCAGCCATGCAAAGATTAGAAAGAGAATCCTCAGGGGCGCCTGGGTTGCTCAGTTGGTTGAGTGTCTGACTCTTGATTTCAGTTCAGGTCATGATCCTAGGGTTGTGGGATCCAACCCCATCTCAGGCTTCACACTGAATGTGGAGCCTGCTTAAGATTCTTTTTCTCTATCTCTCTCTCTCCCTCTGTTCCTCTACTGCACTTGTCCTCACTCTTTCTGGAAGGCAGGAAGGAAGGAAGGAAGAAAGGAAGGAAGAAAGGAAGAGAGGGAGAAAAAGAGAGAAGGAGAAAGAAAAGGAGAGAGAAAGAGGGAGAGAGAGAGAAAAGGAGAAAGAGGGAGAGAGACAGGGAGAAAGAGAGAGAGAGGGAGGGAGAAGGAAGGTAGGAAGGAAGGAAGGAAGGAAGGAAGGAAGGAAGGAAGGAAGGAAGGAAGGAAGGAAAGGGAGGTATTTTCCAGGCCAAGTGATCTGACATTAGAATTAATTTGTCTTCTGACATTAGAATTAATTTGTCTTTTTTTAGGAACAACAACAAAAATAAGGTGCTTGGCCTATCCCTAAGACAGGAAAGGATAAATGAGCTTAACAGGAAAGGATAAATGAGCTTAGAAAAGTAGGGCACCATAAAGGTTTTCATTTTTTTAAGTGAAATTGGAAGCCAGTGGTAGGCATTATGTAGTACAGTTCTATGATTTGCTTCATGTTTTAAAAAGATTACTCTGACTTCACTACAAATAATGAATTGGGGGTAGAAAGAGTAGAAGCAGAAACACAAGAGACAGTAATTGATTATATCATTGAAAATGCAAAGTAAAGCTGAAGATCATGAGATATTTGAAGACAGCAATACTAGGTGTGCTGCTAGACTGTTATTTGTGTAGGGAAAGAAAGACAGAAATGAACACGGACTAGGGATTTGGGCATGAATTACTGGTGGATGTGGTTCCATCAACAGCTATCCAGGAAGAGTAGGTGAGAAATCAGAATCAAACGTTCTTCTGTGGACCTGCTTGGTTTAGCCTGCCCATCTGACATCCCAGTGAAGATGTCAAATGGACTATTGTATACATAAGTCTGAAGGTCAAGAGTGACATCAGTACTGGTGATACATATTTGGAATGGTCAGAGTATGGATAATATTTTAAAGTCACAGAACTACACGAGACTTCCTTAAGAAAATGGATTTTAAAAAAAAGGGGGGACTGACCAGGATGGAGCATTAGGGTACTTCAATATTTAGAGACTGAATAAAGGAGGACAACTTAAAAAAGGAAGAATCTAGAGAAGAGAGTATGTCAAAGATTATGAAAGGTCAAGTAACATGGAGACAAAAGGAAATAATCATTGCATTTAGAGATATGGTAGTCATGGGTTGCCTTAGCAAAATCAATTTCAGTGAAATTGTGGGGATGGAAGCCCATACGTTCCATTGTAATATGGGAGAACACTGAGAACGTTGGTTACATGAAGGTTGTTGGACAAGTATTTTGATGGAAGTCATTTCATCAAGTTGTTCCTATAAGATTGCCTTACTCCTGTAAGATTTTTCTTTTTTTTTTCTTTTTTTTTTTTAACGTTTATTTATTTTTGAGACAGAGAGAGACAGAGCATGAACGGGGGAGGGGCAGAGAGAGAGGGAGACACAGAATCGGAAGCAGGCTCCAGGCTCTGAGCCATCAACCCAGAGCCCGATGCGGGGCTCGAACTCACGGACCATGAGATCGTGACCTGAGCCGCAGTCGGACGCTTAACCGACTGAGCCACCCAGGCGCCCCTGTAAGATTTTTCTTAATGAAGTGTGGCATAAAGCACTGGGTATGAGTAGAGGGTGCATGTTCTGTGGTATGGAAGAGAGAGGGGAAGTTTACTTTGCTATCAAATTTCACATGTTTCAAAGGCTTGGCTATAGTCCCATGAAATTCTAATAAAATCAAAAAGATTAATCTTTCCTGGGAGTTAATTCACGTGCGTGTGACTAGAATGGGCTGCCATTTGTAACTATTTTTCCCCCAAAAAAATAATATTTTGAGGTAATTCTAGGGAGGTAAGAGTAGTATGTTGGCGCCAAACAAGAAAATATATGAGAATAAGTGATTTAAAAGGTGTATTTGAAGTGGTATAAAAATGTATTTGAATTTGCAAACATTATGAAAGTTTAAATACTGAGCTCTGGGATGGGCTCCTTAACTATTCTATCAATATGTGACCAGGTTTTTATACCATTTAAAGAGGCAGTATCTTTGTTTTTCTCTAATTAAGTAAAAAATAAAAGATTGATGGTTATTAAATACAAATACATACTGATGCTCACATACATAGAGATAATAAATGAAGTCCAAAATGGTAAATGGGCACAAATCAGAAATGATTCCTAATATCCCAAGAAGAGGTTATATTTAGGAATATTCCTGTAACCAATGTGACAACCATTCAAGAGCCACACAAAAAATTAGCCTTTGTTTTTCCAAGTGGTAATATAACAGTGAAATAATTGATTCTTTACTATATGCTTGGTTCTTTGTATATATTACTACTAAATCTTACTATAAAACTGAAATAAAAACTCTCATCAATCCCCATTTTATAGATGAGGCAACTTTGATTCAGGGAGATAAATGACAAATATAAATTCACACAAGTATTAAAGGTAGAGCTTGGATTCAAACTCGGGTCTTCTTAGTACGGTGCGGTACTCTTTCCACCATGCTACATTATCTCCAAAACAATACATAATAATTCGAGTGTTCCAGTGGTGACTGTGTATACAAAACTTTCAAAAGAGGACACCTATGTATGTATCTGACCAAAACCAGAGGCAAGACATGTCCTAGAATATTCTGATAACTTCCAAGAACAAGTCAACATGAATAACAATTTAGGTAATATTTAAATTCTGATTTTTTCGGGGCGCCTGGGTGGCTCGGTCGGTTGGGCGTCCGACTTCGGCTCAGGTCATGATCTCACGGTCTATGAGTTCGAGCCCCGCGTCGGGCTCTGTGCTGACAGCTCAGAGCCTGGAGCCTGTTTCAGATTCTGTGTCTCCCTCTCTCTCTGCCCCTCCCCTGTTCACGCACTGTCTCTCTCTGTCTCAAAAATAAATAAACGTTAAAAAAAAATTAATTCTGATTTTTTCTTACTACGTAAAATTTCCACTGAGCAAAATAAGATGATTTATTACATAGAATTCACAAAGTATACATTCCCAAACTTTTAAAACCATTCCCTACACACGCGCACACACACGCACACACTACTTGGTACCAGCAAAGGTTAGGAATAGTCAACCTCATGGCAATCTTGGGCATCTATCAAAGCAGCAAGAAGAGATATGATTGTCCATTGACAACATACACATCTACTGAATTGAACATTCTCCACTGAGTCTCAGTCTTTGTTTTTAAAGTCTGACAATATTTATTCTCATGCCATAGGGAAGAGTCATTTCGAAACAATGATTTCAAGAAAAGGCAAAGTCTTACCATTTAGCTGAATTAAACACCAAGAGGGTTTGTCGTATTTCATTCCATATGTATTTCATTTCTAAACTTTGTACACGAATTCACATCCACCATGTTCATCGTTTTCACCCAAATAGTGAATAACAAAAAAATAATAATTAGATTCTCTCTGAAACCACAACATCTTGGATGAGAATGGATATGCTCGAAAACACTAATGACTAAACATTTTGTTTGCTATTTTGAGCTGCAATTGCACTTAACGGCCCCAAATTACATAGTGTGATTGGCCAGATTTTTATGAAATCTGTTACTGTTTTTAAAATTATATTGTCTTCAGAGTGATTGTTGTTTGAAATGCATTGACTCAAGCATGTAAATGAAGAGATGTCTATATTTGGTATGTAGTAAATTCTTATTATTTTACATAGAGGCAATGAGTAACCAAAGATGGATAGAGAGAATGAATGAAAGGGAGATAATGTCAAACTGCTTCTTATGAAGATAGAAAAGCACTCCACACTCATCATTTCACAATATGGACCCTGGCTTCCTAAAAAGGAAGTGAGAGCTGAAAGAGCGAGGGCTAATAATCTGTGTGTTGTGATTGAATCCTATGATCTACCTGTGCTCTCTGGTTATTATGACAGACAGGAGAGCTTTGTAACTTTATTACCTAATGTCTCTTTATTTTTAAAGATAAATAAAATTTCCATCTGCATGCTATTTTAATTACTCGGAATCTCAGAGTTACTTTAATATGCATCAAGATACTCCTGGAAAAGGGGCTCCTGGGTGGCTCAGTTGGTTAAGCATCCAACTTCAGCTCAGGTCATGATCTCATCCAACTTCAGCTCAGGTCATGATCTCACGGTTTGTGGGTTTGAGCCCTGCGTCAGGCTCTGTGCTGACAGCTCACAGCTTGGAGTCTACTACAGATTCTGTGTCTCCCTCTCTCTCTGCCCCTCCTCTGTTTGCTCTCTCTCTCCCAATAATAAATAAATGTAAAAAAAATTTTTTTAAGATACTCCTAGAAAATATACTAATAAGCGTAATTTCCTCTGCATTCATTGCATATGTGACAAAATCTAGGGAAAAGAAAAACTCACTGTGCTCTTATGCGAGAAACCAATATGATATAAATATTTGTACCTTCATTGTAAGTAATACCATCTAGTAGCAATCCCCCCAGTCAAGACACAGCGGATGAATCAAGAATGGTAATAGACTAACTCAGTGACAGTCTGAGATTTTTGTATAGTTGAAGCTAGAGAGGACTCATGTTCAGTAGTGCACTACTTTATTAAGATTTTAGATTATAGGGGCACCTGGGTGGCTCAGTCGGTTGAGTGTCCAACTTCAGCTCAGGTCATGATCTCACGGTCCATGAGTTCGAGCCCCGCATTGGGCTCTGTGCTGACAGCTCAGAGCCTGGAGCCTGCTTCAGATTCTGTGTCTCCTTCTCTCTCTGCACCTCCCCTGCTCACACTCTATCTCTCTCTCCCAAAAATAAATAAACATTTAAAAAAATTTAGATTATAAACACTTGGTGAGTCTGCAAAAAAAGGAACTATTTAAACTAGTTGCTTGTTCTAATCTCTAATGTCAATTTACATAATAAATAAGCACATATCTGACAGGCTGCTAAATATTACTCTTGGAATCTATTAATAAGAAATACAGATTTCTGAAATTTAATTCCCTAAGCTTAATGGACCTAGTAAATTTGATCTGATGTCTTCCCCAGTTAATATGTTAAGTCTAAATTGACTTATTTTTTTTAGGAACACATTTTTTTTCACATTGAAATTAATCTTGAAAAAATATGTAATGCTATAGAAATGTGTTATTTATAGTCTTCATATATAAGGGTCCTCCTTATCTGATTTCATTCATTTATTGATTTAAAAGGAGACAAAAATAATTAGCTCAACATATAATGTTTGTGTAGCAAATGCTAATTTTTTGCAAAGGTTTCTTAAGATGGCACATTCAATTTATTATGTGTGACTGACTTCCCACTAAGTGTAAGCCCCCATCCTAGGTTTTATAATTTTTTTAATGTTTATTTATTTTTGAGACAGAGAGAGACAGCATGAACGGGGGAGGGGCAGAGAGAGAGGGAGACACAGAATCTGAAACAGGCTCCAGGCTCCCAGCTGTCAGCACAGAGCCCGATGCGGGGCTCAAACTCATGGACCATGAGATCATGACCTGAGCTGAAGTTGGACACTCAACCGACTGAGCCACCCAGGCGCCCCCATCCTAGGTTTTATAAAGTATGCAGCCATAGTGAATATACAAAACTTCCCCCAGAAACTTCAAGCCAACGAAGATGGCTTCTATTCAATTGCACATATTCTCTCAATATCATTTCCTATTTATTTCATGGTTCCTATAGATGATATCACATTTGCTTAACTTTCATATCTATTTTAGGATAGAGGTTATATACAAAATGCATTTATGGGAAACATAAATATAATGCATGCTTATCTAAAAGAAAATCTTCTATTTAGAGTCCCAAAAAGTCACAAAATCATACAACCACAAAACAGAGAATGTATAATCAAAGACCATAGTATAAATACTGGTGGCGGGGGGGGGGGGGGGGGGGGACAATAAAATTACGAAGATGAATAGGCCTAGGATTGAGTACCCAAGATGGTAAACAGAAGACAATTACAGGATGTCACATTTAGACCGCAGCTAAATTATTTGTGCAGCAGATGTACTGAGCACTGCCTTTTTGTTGGGTCCTGCGTGACGTACAAAGGACAGAGTGGTTTAAAAGGGACAAAGACTCTACCTTCATAGAACTTATAGCTGCTAGAATGAGGAGGAAAATATTAGCCAAGTAATCATCATTCTAGACAGGGATATGAACTATGAAAAGTGCAAGCACAGAGAAGTCTCATCTCACCTGAGATCTGAAATGTGAACAGAATTTGGATTGAGGAAGGGGTTAGGAGGTATTCCCAGGAAAGAAGGAAATGGAATGGGAAGAGGTCTTGAAGCAGAGGCAGGAAAGTACATCTGAAGAAGAAACAGAAGCCTGTGTCTGAAATGCCGAGAGTGGGGGCAGAGAGTATCAAAAGCTGAGAGCAGGGAGAGAGTTGAAGGCCAATATATGCAGAGTCCCACTGGCCACTGAAGCATTTTGATCTTTATTCTATGTATAAGTGAAAAGCACTGAAACATGTTATGCAGAGGTTATTCTTTTTAGAGAATTGTTCAAGTTGTAGAGTGGAAGTCACCTTGGAGGTATACCAAACTGAAGGGGAAACCAGCTAGGTGGCTGTTTCAATAGTTCAGGCAAGAGGTTGTCATAATGTCGACAAGCATGCTGTGCCGAAAGTGCAGATGAAGTAGAAATGGATTAATTTTAGAGATGTTTAAGTGAAGAAACCAAGAAAACTGCTGAGGAGTTGAATGTGCGGGAGGGTGACAAAAATCGTGTCAAGGATAACTCCTAGCTTTCCAGCTTGTTCAATTGGTGATACTACTTACTGAAACTGGGAATCCTAGAAAAAGCCAAAATTTGGGAGTGGGTCATGGACTGGCAGGTCATTGTTTGGGCTTTTGGTGTATTGGAATATTCAAGAATAGATGCCATGTGAAATTTTGGATAAAGACTTACGGAACACAAAGGAGAAATCTAGACCGAAGATTTAATTAATGAAACTGATCAGTCCTCTCCAACGTTTAGCTGAAGAACAAACAAGAAAAAAGAAGGAAGGAAGGAATATGTTATAGTGTGGAAGATGAATTTGGAGGTAAAAGCGTTACTGAAAACTGCACAGCTAGCAGACCCAAATATACTATTTATCTTTGTGATTTCATCACATCAGGATATGAACTTCTGCTCTATGATCTAAGAAACAGGATTTTTTTTCTGTTTCACTTTGGTCTAGACCACAAGACAGTTAACTACTACTAAAGCACCAGAGAGAAATAATGAGGAGAAAGACAACTCCCACTGAATGGCAGGCACATGTGAACATAAGCAGCATATTCTTTCACTGCAGAATGACGTACATGGGAAGTTTAGCTGTGCTTAATGACAATGCCTGATAATCTTATGTCTTTCTCCTGGAAATACCGAGCTACTTGTCCGGTAAGTCTTTGGACCTTGCCACTTTTCCTCCAGTCATTGTTTGGGGAGGGTTACTCCCGGTTCCGCAGGCTTTCGGTTTTAGGTCTCCATCCTAAAATTAAGTTTTTGTTCAAACATTTCTCAAAGAGGATTTTTTTGCCAAGTCTTGTTGTGCTTCCCTTCCCCCATAAATAACATTGCTGAGTTCCCCCTGATTATGAAAAAACATATCCGCATAAAAAATCTGAAACGATTTAAAGAGTAAAAATCATTTGAATACCCACTACTGTAAGATAATCATTATTAACATTGTAATGAGTGATTCATATATCTTTTTAAGCACCATATATATCAAGTCCCCTTATTCTTATTCTCATTCTTACTTTACCCTCTCCTCTTATACATCATTTTTCAAGACTATGAGAGTCTAGGTAGCCAGGTTTAAAAACCTACTGTGTAGCTTTTCATACCTTATGTGGTGTTTGTGTAATGAAAATCAGTTACATAGGTACATGAGAGAGATAGATGATAGACAAGAGATAGATGCATATGTATACTTATAACATACATTTTTGTCATTTACGTTATAAAAACAGGATCACACTTTTTCCACTGCCCAATTTGACATTTTCCTCATTTAATATGGAAATTACCGGGGCGCCTGGGTGGCTCAGTCGGTTGAGCGTCTGACTTCAGCTCAGGTCACGATCTCGCAGCCCGTGGGTTCGAGCCCCGCGTCGGGCTCTGGGCTGATGGCTCAGAGCCTGGAGCCTGCTTCCGATTCTGTGTCTCCCTCTCTCTCTGCCCCTCCCCCGTTCATGCTCTGTCTCTCTCTGTCTCAAAAAAAAAATAAATAAACGTTAAAAAAAAATTAAAAAAAAATACGGAAATTACCTCCTTCTTTTAATGCTATGTAATAACATGGATGGTGGATACCCCATAGCATGAATAGCATCCCGTTACTATAGTAACATGCAGTCAGCCATTCTCCATCGCCTTCATGACCAGTCACTTTTTTCTACTTTTTACCAGGAAAACTGTTACAATAGACACGCTTATAAGAAAAAAAATACTTTTACAGTTGTACTTTAATTTATTTGGTATACAGTCCCAGGAGTCCTATTGCTTAGTACAAAGATCTGTTTATTTTTCAAGAGAGCTGCAACAATTCACGTTTCCATCAGCAAGGTGTGAGAATACTACATCCCTGTGAGCAGCAGGTGTTATCTTGATTTAATTTTCCCAATATGAAGTGCATAAAGTGATATGACTTTATTACTGTAATTTACATTTTTTTTTGCTACCCAGAGAGAGAATCATTTCATGTTCCTGTTTGATGTCTTCTAAATTTTTTCTAAAATATTTATTTTACTTACGTATTTACATTTGAATCTACCTAGCTTTGTTTTTCATCCCAGATGGATCATCAGTTGTATGACTGCAATTTAGTGAATAAATCATCTGTATCTCACCAATATCTATTTTATTATATGTAAAGGATCCATGTATACTGGTATTTATTTCTAGACCCAACATTTACAATGGTTATGTTATTTTCCTATTGCCCTGTATTTACTAACACGTCTAAACAATATTGAATAATAAGGGAGAAAGCAGCCATTTGTATGTTGTTCCTGGTTTTAATAGAAACAGCTTTAATGTTCTACTATTTACAACGATGCTCGATGGGGACTTTAGCAGTCTCTATGATATTTCAGGAGTTGGCTTCTTTTGCCTTTTTTAGGAACAATTTTAATTTGGAATGGCCTCTGAGTTTATCAAATGTTTTTTTAGCACATATCAATAATGATCATATGGTTTTCCTCCACTGACTGAATGATATTACAAATAAGGTTGAAAGATTTCCTGATATTTAAATTTTTTTCTTTTGATGCTTCTACACATGCATTTATTTTTTTCCAAGTTTTTATTTAAATTCTACTTAGTTAACGTATAGTGTAACATTAGTTTCAGGGGAAGAGTTTAGTGATTCATCACTTATATACAACTCCTGGATCATCACAAGAAGTGCCCTCCCTAATCCCCATGACCTATTTAACCCATTCTGCAACCCCCACCTTGCCCACCTCCCCTCCAGTAACCATCATTTTGTTCTCTACAGTTAAGAGTCTGTTTATTGGTTTCTCTCTCTCTCTCTCTCTCTCTCTTTGCTCCTTGGTTTTGTTTCTTAAATTCCACATATGAGTGAAATAATATGGCATTTGCCTTTCTCTAACTTATTTCACTTAGCATAGTACTTTCTACCCCCATCTACATTGTTGCAAATGGCAAGATTTCATTCCTTTTGATGGCTGAGTAATACTTAATGATTTTTTTAATTCCCTGGTATAAATACTACTGTGTGCAATGAATATGTTTTATCATACTTAGTCTTGATTTCCCAGAAGTTTATTTAGAATTTTTGTGTCTGCATTAATGAGATTGGTCTATAGATTTTGTGATCGTTGTGTTTTCTTACTAGCTACTCAAGTTATCAGTCTGTATAAAGGTAATAATGGCTTTATTAAATGAATTGGGAATAGTTCCATCATATCTGATACCAGATGGTCTTGGTAACTTTAATTTTTTTAATTGAGAATCTTTAATTGCTTTTCCAAGATTTTCGTAGGTAATTTTTCTAAGTAAGTTTTATTTTCTCCCCTGGTAAGTTTTGATAATTTACAATTTTTCTCTTTTTTTAATATATTTCTTAATATTGGAACACCTTGCATTCCTGAAACTAATATATGCTTATATAATGTACCATATATATGTTTGTGTGTGTATACGTTTTTTTAGATGTATTTATATGCAACAGGCAAAATGGGTTGTTTTTCATTTCTTGTTTTCATGGCTATTAGCCTTCTGTTTATATATATCTAATTATGTGCGTGTGTGTGTGTGTATGACAAACTAACATATTTTGTATACAGAAAACATAAAAGCTATGGGTCAGAGACAAAAACAGTTTACTACTAAAAGAAAAGCAGCAGCCAGAGCAATATTTTGTGTCTATTTCCCAAACCCCAATCTCCAGAACACAATGTATTAGGGGCCAGATGGTACTTGCACATTACAGGAGAGGATGCCTAAAATTAAGAAATCGATGGTATATAGGGCTGCTAATGATTTTCCCAACTTCCCCCACCCCCCACCTGGAGAAAGGAGAATCTTAAATTCACTCTGGATTATAAGCATGTATTTCCCAGAGATGGGGAGATGTCTCTATCTTTACTACCTTAGACCATGTCTAGGAAGCTAGCTGTCTCTAACCTTTACTATCCTGAAATATTTCCTTGTTCAAATATTCTTAAATTAGCTATAAATGTCTTTGCTCAGACAAAGTAGATATATGAAATATTCATGGAGAATTGTTTCCAACAAGAACCAAACAAAAACTTTTTTAAAAAATCAAACTTTTAGGGGCACCTGGGTGGCTCAGTCAGTTGAGTGGTCAGCTTTGGCTCAGGTCATGATC
Organism: Neofelis nebulosa; assembly: GCF_028018385.1. Taxonomy (NCBI): domain Eukaryota; kingdom Metazoa; phylum Chordata; class Mammalia; order Carnivora; family Felidae; genus Neofelis; species Neofelis nebulosa. The sequence goes on along the minus strand of NC_080786.1, from coordinate 41,706,168 downwards.
TCGTGGTTCAAGAGTTCAAGTCCCACATTAGGCTGACTACTGTCAGCACAGAACCTGCTTTGGCTTCTATGTTCCCATCTCTCCCTGCCTCTCCGCTGCTGATGCTCTCGCTCTCAAAAATAAAAGTAAACATTTTTTTCAATTTTAATAATAAAAATAATTTAAAAAATTTATAAATCAGTCTTTTATAAAAATGAGGGGTACCTGGGTGGCTCTGTCAGTTGAGCAACCAACTTCGGCTCAGGACATGATCTCAGGGTTCATGGGTTCGAGCCCCACATCGGGCTCTGATCTGACAGTTTGGAGCCTGGAGCTGCTTTGGGTTCTGTGTCTCCCTCTCTGTCTGCCCCCCCCCCACCCCCCACTCGTGCTCTGTCAATCTATCTTTCAAAAGATAAATAAATATTTTAAAAATTAATTTAAAAAAAAGATAAAGTTATTAACTGCCTTCCCGATACCTAGTTCAGCAGAAAATATTTGTAATCAAACATATTACATAATAATATCTATATCATTGTATTTTAGATATTCACTGTCCCATTGTCTATTAAGTTAATCCAATTTACACTGCTTATACATTAGTATGCCTCTTTTACATTATTCTATAACCCCCTGGGTGATGGCTCAGCATCTATTCCTTTCCTTGCAAATTCTGTTCTCACCAAACAGAGCTGTTTGGTCTTTTACTTCCCCGCCTATGTGCTACAGTACCCACGCTTCTCCAAATGGAATGATTTTCTCCCTTCTCTTTAAATTCAAATCCAAACAGTTCTTTTTGAACTACTAATCATCACTTACTGCACGAAATCTTTTTCATCCCATCTAAGACCTGGGTCAATGAGATAATGAGTGTCAAGTGCCTAGCACAGAGCCTGATATTATGACATAACATTTTGTAGTTTGTTTTTACTCCCCTAGACATTCACAATATTGTATAAGTACCTACCACATTTAATCATGTGTAACAGATTGGCACCTGTATTAATTCTACCTGACAACTGACTCTTCAATGACATTTATCATCCTGTATATATTTTGCAAAATCCTCTTAGCTTAGTGCCAGAATGAATTAATAATACAGTAGAAAGTTGGATAGATTCAGCGAATAAATGAGTGCCTGAATAAATGAATTATAGTACTATTAATAGCAAATGTTTACATAGCATATACTATGTGAAAGATATTGCTTTAAATTCTAGATATGCATTGCTACTTTAATCTTCAAAATAATCCTATAACGTAGATTCTACTATTCTACTGGATGGTAAATGGGGATATGGATGCCTGAGAGGTTAAGTAATTTGCTGTAGTCACCCAGCTAGTTAATGGCTGAACAGGCTTCAAATCCAAGCAGAGTTTATGCCCTTAGCATTACATTATCTTAAAAAAATGATTCTGGTGAGCGAAGGACATATTAACTGACTAATAGCTCTTCTTCCATGACAACGTATAAGGGCATCCTCTTAGTAAATATAGAAACAAAGGACATGATCTTCTGTTTCTTAAAAAGAAATGGTATTTCCATATGGTTTCACTCTTATGTGGATCCTGAGAAACGTAACAGAAACCCATGGAAGAGGGGAAGGAAAAAAAAAAAAAAAAAAAAAAAAAGAGGTTAGAGTGGGAGAGAGCCAAAGCATAAGAGACTGTTAAAAACTGAGAACAAACTGAGGGTTGATGGGGGGTGGGAGGGAGGGCAGGGTGGGCGATGGGTATTGAGGAGGGCACCTTTTGGGATGAGCACTGGGTGTTGTATGGAAACCAATTTGACAGTAAATTTCATATATTAAAAAATAAAAAAAGAAAAAAGAAAAAAAAAAAAAAGAAATGGTATTTAACATAAAACCCTTTGCAAATATCTGCTGTTGTTGCTGACATGCCTGCTTAGTAACTTAAAAGAAGATTTATGCAAGGCAGCTGAGTATATGGGGAAATAAAATTTATTACTGCCATACTGAATTGTATATGTGAAAGTTGCTATGAGAATAAAGATTTAATATTCTCACCATAACAACGACAATAACAAAATGGTAATTATGTGAGGCAAAGGATGCGTTAGCTAACCTTATGCTGGTAAACATTTCACAATATATATGTGTATTAAGAGATGACATTGTATACCTTAAACTTACTGTATGTTATATGTCAAGTATATCTCAACATGGCTGGAAAAAAATTATTCCTATCTATGGCTATGGAGTCCAAACCGAGTGGCGATGCTTGTTAAAGGAAGATGAATCGTGATCAGCCACAGAAGTCTTACTGCAAAGAACATCATCTGGCTTGTTTCTTGCCCCATGCCTCCTTTCCTTACCCTTCCAATTTGGTTTCTACGTTGGATCACAAATCTACGACGGAAGGCATTTTTAGGCCTGCTTTATTAGGCCAAGTGTATGAAATTCAAAAGAGTGTAACCCAGGGGGGCCTGAGTGACTCAGTCAGTTTAAGCTACCGACTTTGGCTCAGGTCATGATCTCACAATTCATGAGTTCGAGCCCCGCGTCGGGCTCTGTGCTGACAGCTCAGAGCCTGGAGCCCTCTTTGGATTCTGTGTCTCCCTCTCCCTGCCTCTCCCGAGCTCATGCTCTGTCTCTCTCTGTCTCTCAAAAATAAATAAATGTTAAAAAAATTTTTTTTTTAAAAAAGAGTGTAACCCAAAGGAAAATCCAGAAATTGCTGTTGGGTTTAACCATAGTCCAGAATAATGTCTCTGTTTCAAAGTAAATTAAAGGGAGAAAAAATTTTGAAATACCTCATAAGCCTAAATGGTAAAATTAGACTTCAGCAAATACTTGGATAAATATGACATTTCTTTCTCCATCATCTAAAACAAGAATAGTCCAAAATTCGTCTTTATTCATTCTAAGTTCAACCTAGAGTGGAAGCTTGGACATGAGCCCAACTCTGTTTCCAGACTAACTCAAAAGATACCTCAAGGGGCGCCTGGGTGGCGCAGTCGGTTAAGTGGCCGACTTCAGCCAGGTCACGATCTCGCGTCTGTGAGTTCGAGCCCCGCGTCGGGCTCTGTGCTGACAGCTCGGAGCCTGGAGCCTGTTTCCAATTCTGTGTCTCCCTCTCTCTCTGCCCCTCCCCTGTTCATGCTCTGTGTCTCTCTGTCCCAAAAATAAATAAAAAACATTGAAAAAAAAAATTTTTTTTTAAATTAAAAAAAAATAAAAAATAAAAAATAAAAAAAGATACCTCAAGAGTTTATTCTAATTGTAGCCTGCAGTAGACCATTCCAATTTTAAAAGACTTTAGTATAAGACTTCATTTTTATATTTCCATGAGTTGACATTTACTACATTAAGCCAATGGGCTCTTTAAATCTTAAAGAGGAAAGCTATAGTTCGAAATTATAGCAAATTATTATCAATGTTTATTTAAATTTCAGATATTTGAAAGATAACAGCAACATGAAAAATAGTCAAACTGTAATACCAAGGTCAACAATTTTTGCTATTAAAATCAATTTACAGTACGTTTGCTTGGAGGTGCACATAAATTTGAAGAGGCTGTAAGTGTAAACAGAATAGCTGATTTCTTGGATGCACTCCAATATAATTATAGCTATTCACCCTTGTGACTATATGTGTGTGCAGCTTAAAGCTATTTCTCTGCCTCAAGCCACACTAGCAGTATTTTTAGATAGGTTTTCAATTGATTGAAATGCAAAATCTCTGTAAACTAGGAAAAATACTATCTAAAATAAATATATAAGTAAATTTAAATAGTAGATTAAGCATGTATTTTGGCATCCATATCAATTCATAGCCTGTAATCTCATGACTTGGAATTGAGTTATCTCTAAGTATTTAATCACAAAACAGTGTACTTCTAATAGGCAATTGTGAAAAAAATCATCAATCACATTTATTACAAACATCTCATAAAACAACAAAACGTTTATGGGACTGTAGAAGGCAGCTAGGTTGTTCGGTAATGTATAAAGATTTGCATATATAAAAAAGCCAGCAGGCAGCAAACAAGGTTTCTCTGTTTTCCAAAAAGTAAAATTGCATTTGATATAATATCTACTTAATTTTTATTAAAATATATTAAATTTTTTTTCTGGCAATAGCATTGATCATCACTATAGTTTAACCAGTTTGTATTTTGAAATAACTAAGCTCAAACCTTAATATATAGAAAAGAACTCTTTCTCCAGCCCCAGGGGTAAATCAGAGCTTCTCAACCATATTTGTGATGTTAAGTGATATTACCTTGTATCTCATGCAGATATATGTATATGTGAAATTGTTATTGTTTTTATTATTGTTTTGTTTTCTATGATGAACATATTTAAGTGAAAATAGTGTTCTCAAAATCATCCTGTTTATTAGTTTACATAGCTGGCGTTGTTTGTGTGTGGGTAAGAGTAAAATGTGATTTCATGGAGAGAAAGTGGAGCTCCTTTTATCTGTAGCCTTAAGGCCACCAACTGTCTATACCTTAATCCACTAATCCCCTCTGTAATCATGTGTTCACGTGCTGCGTCAACACTCAGACATCACTCTAAGAAACTCTTGTTTTTCCGAGTCAAGAGCACATTCACTATAGGTCGTATGTTATAAAATGGCTAATAAAATATTTGAATATTTATATACCATCATTGAAAGCTATCATTTTTAGGCACATCTTTTCCCTTAAAAAAGATAGGTCATGAAAATTGAAGAAGCAAATAGAACAATAGAGACAAAAATGAATGACATCACACTGTATAAATCCGCAGGATTTTTCACATTTGGCTTTCTACTAATTTTTTAAAAAGATTCTGCCTTCTATTTACTTGTCAGGGACTAGATTTAATTTTTGTATGCTGTGTAGAATTCTTCATGTTAAGATATTGATATAAAAAAAATTGCTGAATGTTTTAGTGATTGATTCTTGCTGACCAAAATGGGCTTTCACATTAGAAGTCTTTCTTTTTTTCCTAGAAGACACCTGCTGAGATAGAAGTCTGACTGCCACACAAAAGAAATATATGGTTTCTTCAACTGGCTCCATGTAGCAATTTGCAATGCTATCAAAAAATGGTATTTTTTAATGAAAATTACCTAAGGATCTGGCAGAAAAAAACACACACACACAAAACAAAACAAAACAAAACAAAACAAAACAAAACAAAACAAAACAAAAAACCTTGGTTAAAATGGACTAACTACCCATTCTCGGGCAGTATTAGCATACTGATTGGCCGTTACTTCTGTCACTCTTCTGCCTACAAAATTATGACAGGCCCCACAGCAGGAAGCAAATGATCATTAATACCCAGTCCTCTGGGACACAATAAACTGCCATTCACTTGCATACAAATAAAATACACAAGGCTTGTCAGCATGGGCACAAAAAGGGAAAGATGCTTTTGCAAAATGGTTTGATACTACGGTGGGATGGGACCCTTCAAAGGGGTTTGTTTTTTGGTCTATCTCATCATGGTAGAAAAATTCTTATCTATAGATTTCCTTTTAAAATATCCTATCTTTCTCTACTTGAGCTCTTTGAGTTCTTCACTTGAATGATAAGATCTTGCTTCTGAGGAGGAAAAAAAAGCTTTATAATCCTATAACTAATTCCACAACACAGAAAGCATAAAAAATTTCTAAAATTCCATTAGCTTAAGACAATGCATCTTTTTAGTTCAAAAACAGTCTGGCTAGTGCATTCGGATAACCCCACTACACTTAGTAAAAATGAAATATAGTTTAGTATCACATACTTGATGTGATGAGATCAATAAAAATAAAACAATTGGAAAAAAGATACATGCATGTAGTATTACTGCTGAAATTCTACTGTCTATTTGTTACATTAAAAGTAAGGTCATATTTAAGCTTAATAAAATATTATCATATGACTGAGATTATATATACTTATTACCAGATAACATGGGATTGAGGAATAAAATGAGGGCAATACTTTGTAAAGAATGGTGAATAATCAATTCCTTTGATATTTATTAGAGCAACAATTACTCTGATAAATGTTTAATTTTCAATCATCTAACCTAAACTTTTCCTGAACGCATGTAAAGAATACAACCATTGCTGGTAGACTTAGATGCTTTTTATGGACCGTATATTCACCAGTCTAAACCTATAAAGGCATTATTTTTAACTTAAAAAAGTATAGAATGTACATATTTAGATTCTTCAAATTTGGTTTGCTTCATTAGTTTAGTTTATTGTTTTTCCTAAATTTTTATTCTCCTTGTGAATTTCCACTGGAACAGACAGATGTTATGCTCAGGGATTGAAAGTAGGTATTTATATACTCCCAACTTAAAAATCAGCTTTAAAAGAGTTTGAGGGGCGCCTGGGTGGCTCAGTCGGTTGAGCGTCCGACTTTAAATCAGGTCACGATCTCGCGGTCCGTGAGCTGGAGCCCCGCGTCAGGCTCTGGGCTGATGGCTCAGAGCCTGGAGCCTGCTTCGGATTCTGTGTCTCCCTCTCTCTCTGCCCCTCCCCCGTTCATGCTCTGTCTCTCTCTGTCTCAAAAATAAATAGAAACATTAAACAAAAATTTCAAAAAAATAAAAGAGTTTGAATAAGGGGCCCCTGGATGACTCAGTCGGTTGAGCATCCGACTTCGGCTCAGGTCATGATCTCACAGTCCATGGGTTCGAGCCCCACGTCCGGCTCTGCGCTGACAGCTCAGAGCCTGGAGCCTGCTTCGGATTCTGTGTCTCCCTCTCTCTCTCTGCCCCTCCTCTGCTCATGCTCCGTCTCTCTCTGTCTCAAAAATAAATAAAAATATTTTTAAAAATTTTAAAAGAGTTTGAATAAGAGATAGTTGCTGATTATGTCATTAAACTCTAGGCTAAAAGGAACAAACTACTAATACCTCAGCAATACAGATAAATATCATATGCATTATGCTAAATGAAAGAAGCCAGACTCAAAAGGCTATATAATGTATGGTACTATTCTAAAAGACAAAACCATAGGGACCAAAAACAAAACAAAACAAAACAAAAACATACATCAATGTTTCCTGGCAGCTGGAAGTGGGAGCAAAAGTTGACTACAAATAAGCACAAGGAATTTTTTGGTGTGGTGGAGCCAGTTCTGTATCTTGATTTTAGTGACAGTTACACAATGATATGCGTTTATCAAAACTCATAGGACTGGACACTAAAATGAGTGAATTGTACTATATGTAAATTATACCTTAATAAATCTGACGCTTAAAAAAAAAAAAAGCTCTAATCTTGGCAATGTCACGAGAACATCAGAATATTCTGAATTGGGGTCATTTTGTCCGGGCAAAGTAGCAGAAATGACAGTCATGTCTTTAGAATTGGGCAGTTAGAAGCAGTTTTTGTAATTGCCTGTAGTGATACAGCTCCCAGTGTTGAACGTTAGAAGACTGAGAGTAGATTAAAAATACTCACTGCTATTTTAATGTCTCCCTCACGTAGCATCAAGCAACATTTCAATATATTAGTTAACACATTTCAACAGACATAGAGATTATTATCTTCAACGGGAAAAAAAATGGCAGAAAATGCAATTCTGTTAGGCACACTAACTCCTTCCCCCCTTTATGAATTGCTTCCCACTTTGAGGCCTTAGACCGAGTATTAAGCTGAAATTATAAAACTGAAAGAAAAAGATTAATAGTAAAATTTCCATGAATGTACTTAATAACATATTAGCCATGTTAGAGATATATCAGTAGAAAATACATAGAATGAAGCACAGAAAGAAAAGAGGACAGAAATTTAGAGAAGAGAAGAAAACATATATGGGGAATAGGAAATACGACTATATTTAATGGAAGTCACAACGGAAGAAAAAGAAGAGAATGCAACAAAGCTATATTTGAAAAAAATATGGCTGAGAATTTTCCCGATTGTGAAAATGGACACCATGCCAGAGATTTGAGGTATCTGCAACTCCAAGAAAAATATCTACAAAAAATGTCACCAAGGGGTATTATAGTACCCCTTGAAGTGCTGAAAAGTGCTGAAAATTGAAGAGAAGGGAAGGGGGGAGACTATAAAAACAGAGTTTTTAAAAACAACAATAGTGACAACCAATTTTCAATAGAAAAAAGTGGAAACCAGAAGACAGTATAGCAATATCATTAAGTGTTATAATAAAGAAATTGCCAAATTAGAATTAATACTTCACCAACACTCAGAAAAAAACAACATAAAGATATCTTCAGTCAAAAATAAACTAAAAACGGGGGCACCTGGGTGGCTCAGTCAGTTAGGCATCCGACTCTTGGTTTCAGCTCAGGTCATGATCTCCTGGTTCGTGGGATTGAGCCCCACATCAGGCTCTGTACTGATAGCATGGAGCCTGTTTGTGATTCTCTCTCACCCTCTATCTCTCCTCTCTGTCTCTGTCTCTGTCTGTCTCTCTCTCAAAATAAATAAAAACATTTCTAAAAAAATAAACTAAAAATAGTCACTACCAGCAGTCCTGAAATAAAAGAAATGCTAATGGGCATTCTTCAGGTAGAAAAGATGCTATCCTAGAAAGAAACACAATCGTGTAGGAAGGAATAAAGAACACCACAGAGATATTCGAGAAACTCGAAATAAACATTGTTTAAAACTATATTAACAATGCCACATAGGGATAAAATATTGAAATGATTCAATTTTATGAAATAACATCCCCAAAGGCAGGAAAGGGCTAAAGAGAGTTAAAGTTTGGTAGGTTCTTGCATTATCCAGGGAGTAGAAATAGTGCTAATTTAAGGTAAACTGTAATGAGTCTAGAATGCATGCTGAAATCCCTACTGCAGCACTACTGAATAAACTTGCTGCCATAATAGACATGTTTCATAATCTGTGCTGTCCTGTACGACAGCCATTAGCCACATGTGACATTGAGAAATGGGGCAAGTGCGATGGAGGATATGAATTTTTAACATTTTTAATTTTAAATTGCCACATGTGGCTAGTACTTACTGTACTGAACAATGCAGCTCTAAGAAAATTATTTAAAATGTAAAAGATGAGGGTGTATAGAGGGGAAAATGGGTGATGGGCACTGAGGAGGGCACTTGTTGGGATGAGCACTGGATGTTGTATGTAGTCAATCGGACAATAAATTATATATTTTCTTAAAGTAAAAGATTATATGATTAACAAGCTCAAGAGAGGAGAGGGGATTGACATAATTTTTTTTTAAAACATACTCTATTTAAAATGAGACAAAAGGGGGTGCCTGGGTGGCTCAGTTGGTTAAGCGTCTGACTTTGGCTCAGGTCATGATCTCACGCCTTGTGAGTTCGAGCCCTGCTTCGGCTCTGTGCTGATGGCTCGGAGCCTGGAGCCTGCTTCAGATTCTGAGTCTCCTTCTCTCTCTCTCTCTCTCTGCCCCACCCCTGCTCGCGCTCTGTCTCTGTGTCTCTCAAAAATGAATAAATGTTAAAAATTTTTTTAAATAAATAAAATAAAATGAGACACAAAGGAGAAAATAACAAAAACAAATAGTAAGTGTAGTAGGCTTATACCCAAAGAACAGAAATTACATAAAATTCAAATGGCGGAGATACCCACAAGAAAAGTGTGTAATTGTCAGACAAGTGTAAGAAAAAGTGGCACCTGGGTGGCTCAGTTGGTTAAACAGCCAACTTACAGTCAGGTCGTAATCTAGTATTTTGTGGGTTCGAGCCCTGAGTCCAGTTCTATGCTGACAGTTCAGAGCCTGGAGCCTGCTTCAGATTCTATGTCTCCCTCTCTCTCTGCCCTCCCCCTGTTCATTCATTCTCTCTCTCTCTCTCTCTCTCTCTCTCTCTCTCTCTCTCTTTCTCTCTCTTTCTCTAAAATAAACATGAAAATTTTTTTAAAAAGAAAAATATATATTTTGCTTATAAGAGATATACTTTAAATATAAAATCCCAGAAATGATAAGTGTAAAGATTTGAAAATATATACCATGTATATACTGACTCCCCAAAAAGCCCATAAAATATCAGAAAAAGACTTTAAGGCAAAGAGTATTACTGGAGATCAAAAGGGACATTTTATAATCTTAAGAGTCAATTCAGTAGAGTGGTATAAAATCCCAAGTTTGTATACACCTAACAGCATGGTCTTAAAACAACTGAAACAAGACTAACAAAATTATAAGGAAAAATACAAAAAACTACCATCATATTTGATAGTGCCTGACAATACCTAATAAAACAAGCAGCTACAGAAGATTTGAATAGGATTGACCAAATTGACCTAGCTGTACATACTTCTAGAAATACATATTCTTTTCAAATGTACATGGAACATAGTTGACCTTTGAACATGTGGGTACACTTAGACATGGATTTTTTTGATACAGTACTGTCTACCTTACTTAATTGTAAGAATAAAAAATATACGTTAATGGACTAAGTTATTGGTAAGGCTTCCAGTCAACAGTAGACTACTAGTAGTCAGAAGTTGCATGCAGATTTTTAGGGGAAGTCAAATGTTATATGCAGATTTTCAACTAAGCAAGGGGTGGGCGCTCCTAACCTCTGCATTGTTCAAGGGTCAGTTATATTTACCAAAATCCCACTCAAAATACCATCAAGGGTGTCTGTGTGTGTGTGTGTGTGTGTGTGTGTGTGTGTCTGTGTGTGCCTGTGTGTCTGTATGTGTGTGTCTGTGTGTGTCTGTATGTCTGTGTGTGTTTGTGTGTGTCTGTGTGTCTGTGTGTGTCTGTGTGTATACATTGACAAATAAGTTCTAAAATGCATATGGAAATTCAGTCCAGGACAATCTTGAGAATGAAGAGCAAACTGAAGACTTACACTTCTAGAAATTAACACTTGTTATAAAGCTACATAAATTGAGAGAGCTTGATATTGGCAAAAAAACATTTTTAAAAGTTACCACTGGGGAAAGGCACAGTGACTGCCAGGGAGTCCTCTCTTAGTGCACCAAGCAACTAGCCTGAGGCTTGACTGCACAGGGCACTGCATCCTCTGTATTAATAATGGACAGGAAAACACTTTTCTTTGAGTTCTTTCTCTTTGACCCCACTGCTCCCCATGCAAACCCGGTTCTTTCCCGCCTCTGTGCCTCTGCTGGAATTTCTCCCTGCTCCTTGCCCCATTCCTTATATGTTACATCCATATCCTGCTTGCTTTGAAAGCCCCAGCTGAAAAGCCATCACACCAGCATCACCTCTTGGACCTCAACTTGATCATGCCTCAAATGTTACCAAGTCCAAAACCATATTCTCACTCAGACCCCTCAGTCTTGGTGCCCCTCTCTTCCCCCTCCCCACCTCCCTCCATTTTCCTTGTCTGCACATCTACTTGGGTGCTAGGCTCATCCTTTTGTAAGGAGAGATTTCAGGCTTTAGAATGACAAGAGAGATTATTGGATATTCTTTCAATGGGACTCAGGGGCTGCTAATAATCATCTGATTTCACGGGCTGCATGCCTTTGTTTTTGCCTGCACTCTATCATACCTCTGTAGGAACAGACAGCAATGCAAATAATTCTTGACCACAGAAACGCAAATTAGCTGAGTTTAGTGAAATACAATTGACGCTTGCCCTATGGATAGACCAGTTTTTGTAAATTTATTTCAGCATTTCCTTGCCTCTCCTTTGAACAGCTGTAACATCTTATTGCTTCGTTTATTAACTGAAATAAAATCTTCGACGTGCAATCAATCAATAAAAGTAACCATTGGAATAAAGTAGAACAATTTAAATAGGCACATCATAAGAGTGGATATGACATGGTTAATAACATGTAAACAGGATAATAAAGATGAAAACTACTGATGGCTGAAATGAAAAACTTTGACGATACTCAATGTTTTCAAGAAAGGGTAGAACAGTCTTTGAACTTTCACACATTTGGGTGGAAATATAAATTCCCAGAACCACTTTAAAAATGGTCAGCAATATGTACTAAAATTGAACTATGGTCCAGCAATTTTAGCAATTTCACTTGTAATTATATACCAGTGAAAAATAAATATATGTGTGCAACAAGAACATGTACAACAATGTTCATAGCAGCACTGCTCAGAACAAAATCTGAAAAGAATAATCATACCTACTGATAAAATTGAATGGAATTCCTATTCTACAGTAAGGATGAACAAACTACTGCCACAGGGAACAATCTGGAGGAGTCTCACATGAGTATCTCTTTCTAGACATGTTACATGAATGTGTTTATTTTTTTGAAAATGTACAAATACATGTTATAATACAATGAAAGTTTACTTAAAATAAACATTTGACTATAACTGCTCTTTTAAGAATGGAGTAGGGAGTCCAAGATAAGAAGATGAGAAAGAAAGCTATTGCAGCAACCCACTCACTGAATGCTGCTGCCTTCTACATGGGAGGAGTAGGAATGATAAGAAGCAGTCTGTGGGAACTTCCTGGAAAGATGGTGGAGCAGGGGGATGCTAAGCTCACCTCCTCCCGTGAATAACACTCACATCAATGCAAATAACCCAGAAAATGACCCAAAGACTGGCAGAACAGACTCTCTCCCCACAGTTTAATATAGAGAAGGGTCCGCATTGAAGAGGGCAGGAAGGAAAGAGACTTGGTTGGGAGCCAAAGGGACCCATGAGACTGTCCGTGGGAGAGACATGGTGGGTGCAGACAGGAGAAAGGACTAGACCCCCCACTCCAGGCACTCCAGGCACAGGGGACTAGCACTGGGAAGATAAATTCCCACAATATTTGGCTTTGAAGGAGATGGGCCTAACTGAGTAAGTTCTTATAATGAGAAGGTCTTAACGTATGGAACTTTAAGAATCAGCAGGCTCGGCTCCTGGAGAGGCCAGGAGGGCAATAGGAAGCTGAGTTTCCACCCTTAGAAAGAGAGTACAACCAACAGGCCTGTGGAAACAGCATAGAAGCAGCAATTTGAAAAATGCCTGGGGTATACCAGAAGGAAATGTATATTCTAATCTCAGAGCATGTGCTGGAGGGCAGGGATTTTGAGAGATTTCTCCAAAAGCAAAGGAGCTGGCAGATGCCATCTCCCTCCCCTACTCCCTAGCCTAGATATAGGCACACCTGCTGGAACCACATGGTACCAACACTCTCCACCTAGCTTGCTAACAGTGTGCCCCACCCCTAGATGTTTCTGCAAATCCACTCCCTCCAACTCAGCTGGCCTAAGCAGGAGTTTTTCCAGCCAACCAACATGGACTTTGCTTGCACTACATCTCCACCCCCCATGTTCTCCTACAGACTTGCCCCCTCCAGTATGCCCTCGGCTGGAGCCTATCCAAAGCAGTGTCACAAGACTCACAGTATGCCAGCAGCCCTGACAGAGACCACGCGGAAGTGACTCCTGCTCTAGAGTGAGGGTAAGATAACCACACGCACCAATCTAACTGTGGCCAGTATGCAAGATTCTCTGGGGACAACACAGGGAAAGTGCCCTGCAGTTCGCTGTAACTGCATCTGGCAAATGACTGATCGGACTCAACTCAAGCCCAGGGTGGCCCCAGGCCGGTCCACAAACACCACAAGGACCAAACCCTGTTCACAACAGGCAAAGAGAGCCATAGCAAATGATTGGATTAAAGGCAAAAGCAGCTCAGCCACCATAGTAGGGCACATACGATATGCACAGGAGACACTCCTCGAAGTGCCGGGTTCTGGTGAACAGGGGACACTGCACAGCAGGGCACTGCAGGACCTCTTTTCTTCATACAGACACTACTTTCAAGAGGAGGAGACATAGCTGACTTCCCTAACATACAGAAACAGACACAGAGAGTTAGACAAAATAAGGAGACAGAGGAATATGTCCAAAATGAAGAACAGAACAAAACCACAGAAGAGAGGTAAATGAAACAGAGATGAGTAATGTGCCTAATAGAGAATTTAAAGTTAGGATCATAAAGACACTCACTGGACTTGAGAAAAAGCTAGAAGATCTCAGTGAGACTCTCAACAAATGAATAGAATACATAAAAAGAACTAATCAAAGGTGAAGATTTTAATAATTGAAACCAAAAATAGATGAATAAATAGTAAACTACAGGAGCAGAAGAACAAATTAGCAGAAGAACAAATCAGAAGTAATGGAAAACAATCAAGCTGAACAGAAGGGAGGAAAAAATGATTTAAAAAATGAGAACAGATTAAAGGAACTCAGAGACACCATCAAGCATAATAACACTTACGTTATAGGGATCTCAGAAGGAAAAGAGAGAGAAAAGGGGGCAGAAGATTTATGTGATGAAATAATACCTGAAAACTTCTGGAATCTGGAGAAGGAAACAAATATCCAGATCAAGGAGACCCAGGGAGCCCCCAGTAAAATCAATCCAAGTAATCAAAAATTACTAGCTTAATAGTCATTAAAATGGCAAAAAGTAGTGATAAAGAGAATTTTTTAAACAGCAAGAGAAAACAGTTACATACAAAGGAAACCCCATGAAGTTATCTGCTGATTTTTTCAGCAGACTTGGCATGATACATTCAAACCTCTGAAAGAAAAAAATCTGCAGCCAAGAATACTCTATCCAGGAAGGTAATCATTTAGAATAGAAGGAGAGATAAAGAGTTTCCCAGGCAAACAAAAGTTAAAGGAATTCATCAACACTAAACTAGCTCCACAAGAAATGTTAAAGGGGTCTTTGTGAGTGGAAAGGAGAGGCCAGGCCATAAATAGGAATAAGAAAAATAGGAAGTGCAAAAGCAGTAAAATCAAGTATATGTGTAAAAATCAGTCAAGGGATACACAAAATAAAAGTATGTAAAGTATGAAACCAGTACGTAAAACACAGAGGGAGAGGAGTAAAGAATGGATTCAAACTTAAGTAACCATCAATTTCATGTAGACTGCTATTTGTATAAGATTTGTATACGAACCTAATGGTAACCACAAATAAAACCTGGTAATAGATATGCAAAAAAATAAAAAGAAAGGCATGCACGTATATCGCTAAAGAAAGCCAACAAACCTTGAGTGAAGAATGAGAGAAGAATAGAAAACTACAAAAACAGGCATAAAACAAATAACAAAATAAAAACAAGTACATATCTATCAAAAATTACTTTGAATTTAAAGGGACTAAATGCTCCAATCAAAAGACAAAGGGTGATGAAATGGGTAAAAAGCAACACCCATCTATATGCTGCCTGTAAGAGACTCATTTCAGACCTAAAGACACTTGGAGTTTGAAAGTGAAAGGATGGAAAAGCATTTATCATGCAAATGGAAGTGAAAAGAAAACCAGGATAGCAATACTTGTATCAGACAAAATAGACTTTAAAACAATGACTGTAACAAGAGACAGAGAAGAACTCTATATAATATTAAAAGGATATATCCAACAAGAAGATATAACAATTATAAATATTTATGTACCCAACATGAAAGTACTCAAATACATAAAGCAGCTAATAACAAATATATGAGATAATCAATAGTAATGTAATAATAGTAGAGGACTTTATAACACATCACTTACATCAATGGATAGATCATCTAAACAGAAAATCAACAAGGAAACAGTGGCTTTGAATGGCACACTGGACCACATGGATCTAATAGACAAATTTAGAACACTGCATCCTAAAATAGCAGAATACACATTCTTTTCAAGTTCACATGGAACATTCTCAGAATAGATCATATATTACACCACTAAACAAATCTCAACAAATTCAAAAAGATGGAAATCATACCATGCATCTTTTTTGACACAACACTATGAAACTAGAAATCAACAACAAGAAAAAATATGGAAAGAACACAAATACATGGAGGTTAAATAGCATGCTACTAAATAATGGAAGGGTCAACCAAGAAATCAAAGAGGAAATTAAAAAAAAAGATGCATGAAGACAAATGAAATTACAGTGGTGCAAAATCTTTGGGATGCAGCCAAGTGGTTCAAAGAGGGAAGTTTATAACAAAATGGGATTACCTCAAAAGCAAGAAAAATCTCAAATAAACAACCTAACCTTACACCTAAAGGAGCAAGAGAAAGCACAACTAACAAATACTCAAAACCAGTAGAACAAAGGAAATAATAAAGATTGGAACAGAAATAGACAAAATAGAAACTTAAAAAAAATCAATGAAATCAGGATCTTGTTATTTAAAAAGATCAACAAAATCTGTAAACCTTTAGCCAGACTCACAAAAGAAGGCGGCGCAGGGGGCGGGGGGGGGGGGGGGGGGGACTCAAACAAAATCAGAAATGAAGGAAGAGAACCAACACCACAAAAATAGAAAAGATTATCAGAGAATTTTATGAAAAATTATTAGCCAACAAATTGGACCCAGAAAAAATGGATAAATTCCTAACATATAATCTCCTAAAATTGAATCAGGAAGCCATAGAAAATCTGAATTTACCAATTACCAGCAATGAAACTGAATCGGTAAACAAAAAACTCCCAAAAGAAAGTCCTGGACCAGACAGCGTCATAGGTGAATTCTACCAAACATTTAAAGAGTTAATACCTGTTCTCAAACTATTCCAAAAAATAGAAGAGGAAGGAAAACTTCCAAATTTATTCTATGAGGCTAGCATTACCCTGATACCAAAGCCAGATAAAGACACCACAAAAAAGACACCACAGGCCAGCATCTCTGATGAACACAGATTCAAAAATCTTCAACAAAACACTAGCAAACAGAACCCAATAATACATTTAAAAAATCATTCATGATGGTCAGGTGGGATTTAGTCCTGGGTTGTAAGTGTGGTTCGGTATTCACAAATGAATCAACATGATACATCACATCAATAAGAGAAAGGATAAAAACCATATAATTATTTCAATAGATGCAGAAAAAGCATTTGACAAATTATAACATTCATGATCAAAGCCCTTAACAAGGTAGATTTAGAGGGAACATAGTTCAACATAATAAAGGCCATATATGAAAAAAACACACAGGTGAATACCACACTCAGTGGGGAAAAACTGAAAGCTTTCCCCCTACAGTCAGGAACATGACAAGGATGTCAATTCTCACCACTTTATTCAACATAGTACTGGAAGTCCCAGTCACAGCAATCAGACAACAAAAATTAATAAAAGGCATCCAAATTGGTAAGGAAGAAGTAAAACTTCCACTATTTGCAGATGACATGATATTATATATAGAAAACCCAAAGGACTCCACAAAAAATCTACTAGAAGTAATATATGAATTCTGTAATATTGCAGGATACAAAATCAATATACAGAAATCCCTTGCATTTCTATACACTAATAATGAAACAGCCAGCAGAAAGAGAAATTAAGAAAACAATGCCATTAACAATTGCACCAAACATAATAAAATATCTAGGAATAAACTTAACCAAGAAGGTGAAAGACCTGTACTCTGAAATCTGTAAAACACTGATGAAGGAAATTGAAGACAACACAAACAAATGGAAAGATATTCCATGCTCATGGATTGGGAGAACAAATATTGTTAAAATGCCCATATGACCCAAAGCTTTCTACATATTTAATGCAATCCCTATCAAAATACAAATAGCATTTTTCACAGAACTAGAACAAATAATCCTAAAATTATATGGAATCACAAAATACCCCACAGAGCCAAAGAAATATTAAAAAAGAACAAAACAGGAGGTATCACAATTCCAGATTTTAACATATACCACAAACCAGTAGAAATCAAAACAGTATGGGATTGGTACAAAAAATAGACACATAGCTCAATGGAACAAAACAGAGAGTCCAGAAATAAACGCAAGGTTATATGGTGAATCAATCTTTTGACAGAGGAGGCAAGAATATGCAATGGGGAAAAAGAGTCTCTTAAACAAATGGTGATGGGAAAACTGGACAGCTACATACAAAAAGCTTACACCATACACAAAAATAAACTCAAAATAGTTTGAAGACCTAAAAGTCAGACCTGAAATCATGAAAATCCTAGAAGAGAAAACAGGCAGCAATTTCTCTGACATTGGCTGTACCAACATATTTCATTATATGTTTACTGAGGCAAGGGAAATAAAAGCAAAAATGTTGGGACTATGTCAAAATAAAAAGCTTCTGCACAGCAAAGGAAATGATCAACAAACTAAAAGACAATAGAAGATAATTGCAAATAACATATCCAGTAAAGGGTTAATATCCAAATGAAAATGGGCAGAAGACATGAACAGACATTTCTCCAAGGAAGACATACAGATGGCCCACCGACACATGAAAAGGTATTCAACATCACTGTTCATCAGGGAAATACAAATCAAAACTACAATGAGATGTCAGCTCACACCTGTCGGAATGGCTAAAATCTAAAACAGAAAAAGCAACCAATGTTGTCAAGGATGTGGAAAAGAAGGAACCCTTATGTACTGTTGGTGGGAATGCAAACTGATGTAGCCACTGCAGAAAACAGGTGGAAGTTCCTCAAAAAGTTAAAAGTACATTACCCTATGATCCAGTAGTTCTGCCCCTGAGTATTTACCCCCAAAATATAAAGATGATAATTCAAAAGACTATGTTTACCCCTATGTTTATTCCAACATTGTTTACAATAGCCAACTTCTGGAAGCAACTAACGTACCCATGGATAGATGAATAAATAAAAAAGATAGGATATATATAGATGTATAGACATATACACATATACATATATATACATATACATATATATATATCCCATCTTCTTTACCTTATATATACAATGAAATATTATTCAGCCATAAAAAAGAAATCTTGCCATTTGTGACAACATGGATGAACCTAGTGAATATAATGTTAAGTGAAATAAGTCACAGAAAGACAAATACCATATAATTTCATTCGTATGTGAAATTTGAGAAATAAAACAAAAGAGAGACAAACCAAAAAATAGACTCTTAACTATAGAAAACAAGCTGATGGTTACCAGAGGGGAGGCAGGTGGGGGATGGGTGACATAGTTGAAGGAGATTAAGAATATGAAAATCATGATAAGCACTGAGTAATGCATAGAACTGTTGAATCACTATATTGCATACCTGGAACTAATATAACACTGTATGTTAACTACCCTGGAATTAAAGATAATACAAGAAATAGTCTGTGTTCCTCCATATGTTTTTTAAAAAGTGAATAAATTTCCTGATAGATTAAATGTGCTGTGAGAGAAAGGGACTTTACGCACATGGAAGAATGAAGTTGCTAATAAATGAGATGGAAGAGGCTTTAGGTGGATCAGGTTGTAGGGAATAAAATTTGAACTCAATTTTGTAGCTCCTGGGTTTAGCATATCTATTGAGTATCCAAGTAGAGCTTTTGAGTACATCATTGCACATACAAATCTGGATTTCAGGGTAAAAATCTGGGCCTGGGCCTGAGATATAAATTTGGGAGTGAACATCATTCTGATGGTTTTTAGAACCCTGAAATCAACAAGGAAGCGAGTGATGATAGAGGAAAAAGAAAAGGTCCAAGAATGGAATCTTGGCACACTTGAACACTGAGAGAAAATTGAGAAGGGAAGGAATGAGCAAAAAAGACAAAGAGAGACAGAAGGAAGGGAAAAAACTACAAGACTGAAGTATTCTGGCCGAAAATGAAGAAATGTATGAAGTAAAAGAGAGATATCAAGTGGATCAAGTAAGGTGATATTTGACTAGTGAATTGATTATTGGGATTATTCATGACTTGAGAACAGTGTTGGTGGAGAACTAGAGACAAAGGCCTAACTGGAACATATTTAAATGAGACTGGATGGATTTTAAAAGCGTATCTCTCACAAACATAATATGAGCAAGAGAAGGCTAATACAAAAGAATACATACTCTATAACCCCATTTATAAAAATGAAAGGAGGAGAGATACCAAGTGAAGTGTGTGCATTTTTGGTAACTGTATACCTCTGGTGAGTATACGGTACAAGTTGTATAAAAATGCAGAATTTTGTTTTACTTTTTTTTAAGCTATGTAGTTAGCACACAGAACACTTCATTGTGGTAATAGAATATCTCCGAAGCTAGAGGGATGCAGGGGGAGAAAAACACCTCTCCCATCTAGTTCTGAGAAACGTCCTCTTGGTTCCCTGGAAGAGGGATTCCTTGATGTTGACACACATTTGCCACCTTGGCTCAGATGCCTTGTGGTTTGGAAAAAGTAAAATTCATTTTTCACATCCTCTTCTCCCTCTCTGCCTTCAACACAGACTTGACTCCCTTAAACCCAAAGACCTGTTGGAACCTGACCCCAAGGAATGCTTCCCAGTATGTCAGGCAACCCGGACTTTACCGAGTCGCTATTGAAATGGCATTCCAGAAGAGTTACTCTTTGAGCTTGTGGATCTTCAGATTGATGATTCTGCCATTTTCATTTCACTTCCTGAAAGTCAGGAAGCTTGTGAAAAGTGGTTAAACAGCATGCTAAATGTGAAATGTCAACTCTCCCTCTAAACTTTCCCTGTTCAGAGCATCAAATGAAGACTTCTTTGGGCTTTATAGTAGCTTTCTGATTTTGGTAGTCCATTGAAGAAGGGAGTTTGAAAGTTGGTGCATACTGTTTACAAATCTCTGCCCATGTCCTGTCTGAAATACCATGACTGTCTATGAAAAGTGTCTTTAATAAATCCGGATACAGTTTCTCTTGAAAAAAATTGTTTTAATTAAAAACAAATGAAAGTAAATGCAGTAACCCTCTGGTGTTATAAGTCAGAAAAATTGAGAGTTTAGGAAGGTTGTTTCTTAAAGTGAGCATAAAGAAGGCTTCTGGGGTGCTAGTATTATTATTTTCTGGGTGCTGTTTTCATGAGTGTGTTCAACTTATGAAAAATTATCAAGCTATACACATATACTATGTGCATTTTTCTGTTTTAAAAGCAAAAAAAGATGTGTGTGCACAAGAATTGGAGATTGAAATGTAGAAAGCTCTTTAGAAAAGCTGGCTGTGAATGGAAGCAAAGAAATGAGGTGGTTGCTGGTAGGGAAAACAAAGCCCGGATTTGGTTTTTGTCGTTTTCTTTTCCTTTCCCTTCTGTTTGGTGAGAGAAAGAATATGTATATTCCTGTGCAACCTGGACAATGCCTTCAGGAAGAGAGAAATTGATCATGTAGGAGAGAGAAAAGAATGGGATGGAGAGATGTCTTTGTGTAGCTTAAGAGCAGTGGGACCTAACACAAGAGGGGAGGGTGGTTTCAGATAGGAGTATAGATAGTCCACTTGTCACTTATTACCATCAATGGCGGAGGATACAGATGTGTACAGATTTTCTGTACCAGAAATGGATGATACAGACATGTACAGATTTTTCTTAAACCACTTTGATTTTCCCAGTGAAATTGGAAGCAATGTCAACAACAGGGAATGAGACTAGTTAGAAGGTGATAAACATGTGAAGAGATAGAGAAAAATAAGCTATAGTCAGCCAAGACAGTGGCAGAGAAACAGAATATAGAAATTATGTATGATTATCAGGCAATTAAGTCTCGCTTAAGTTTTGTTGTCATTAATTTAAAGCAAAATTAATCAGCATGGCAGCTTGTTTTTCTCCTACAATTCAGCTGCAGAGATGCAGGTATTGAGTAGGTGGTGAGTTAGATTTAAATTATGTACTGGCTTTGCTACGACAGTGCAAAGCAGTCAGTGAAATCAAAAGACAGGGTGTATGCATAGTACTATTTGTAATGCTTAAGCTGTGGAAGTGAGGAGAATAGGGCAGTGAAAAAGTATCAGGATCAATAGATTAAAAGTCCCAATCAACTGAAAATTTTTTTGGAATCAGGGCATTAATTATATACAATAGGAATATACTATATATGAGAATCATTATTGCTTTATCAGGCAATCTTAGTTGTCCTTACTATTTCTCTTTGCATGTAAACTCAGTGTCTTCTTCCTAAAAATATCTCTTAGATTTTTTTTAAATGAGAGTCTCTTGGTAGTAAATTCAGTTTTTATTTTTCTGAAAATATATTTTTCTGAAAATATCTCCATTTTCTGAATATGTCTTGAATTTTTCTGAAAATACCTTGAAAGATATTTTTGCTAGAGGTCTAGGTAGTTATTTTCTCTCAGTTCTTTGAAAATACTATTCTTCTGCATTCTAGCTCCCAAAGTTGCCGTTGATAAGTTATCCTTCTTTCTAAGTGCTATTCTTTTGTAGATGAGTTCTCTTTTCTCTTTTCTCTGGAATTTTTTATAGTAATCTTCTCACTTTCTTTGGTGTTTTCTCAATTTTCTAGCACGTATGTTAAGTGTGGATTCATTTTTATGTATCCCGGATTAGGTTTTTCTTTTCATCCTGAATGAAAAGATGGCTGTTTTTCAAATATATCACCTGGAGATAAATTTCGTCTCACTATGATTGACTGCTTTAAAAGGGGGGGAGCAAAGACTCCATCAGGAACCTGTAGGAGCCTACCTATATTTGGGAGGCGTAAAAGATTTTCAACCTAAAAATTCACATCTATTGTCATGCTTGACAATAGTATCTACAATACAGCATGTTTGTGTATACAAGTGTGTAAACTAACGTGAAAAACTCCAGGCATGATTATGAACCATGGAATGTGAGATTTTTTTGTATCACGGTCATCTTTCTGAATCCCTGTGCTGCCTCAAGGTTTAGGGTCATCCAGGTTTGGTCCTTTTCCTTGAAACATTCTTCTAGATTGATATCATCCAGAAAGAATCAACTATATCTGATTAAGAGAAAGGAGTTCTAGATAAAATGTTTTATGAGCTAGTATTCTATGATTTACATTTTGAGGCTCTCTTTCAATTAGTGAAATGGAGAACTTTGCCACTAGTTAAAGGGTTTTGGTCACCAGCAAACACGTAAAAAAATTGGGGACTGGATGGAAGAAGTAAAATGTGCGCCACACTGTGGTCTGAAGGAATTTCTTGAAATACTCATGTATAAATCAGGGATATAATTAACCATGCACACATTCCTATTTAACCTTTTTAAGGTAGACTGAGGGTGAGGAAATGTATTTACACATGCTCCATGATCTGTCTTATTTCTGATCATTGCTAGCTTCCCAAAGAAAGAGGAGTAGGGGGATTTTCTACGTATTTGTCCTGGAGCCACATTACGCAAGAGTCGTTCAGGATGAGAGAAGGTGTTTCCTTGTTTCTGTGGATTCAAAGAAACTGTGCATGTTCATCTGGCAGGATTCCTTTCTCACAGCCACCCCTAACTGCCATCCTTTCCCCAATGCATCCCTCACCCTGAGCCCTTTTTCCACTCGACACTAACTCTCACATAAAATCTGTTGTGTTTTAGGACACAAACTTAAACTCATTAGGTTTAACATACAGATGTTACTCCATTGGTTTGAGCCATGCTGAGGTGAACAGAGAAATGAATAAAATATGGCCACTGCCATGCCTAAGCTTCTCACATAATTTCTGGGTTTTGCTAATGAAGTGTCTGACAAAGTATAATAACGCTGTTAGATGGGGCGCCTGGGTGGCGCAGTCGGTTAAGCGTCCGACTTCAGCCAGGTCACGATCTCGCGGTTCGTGAGTTCGAGCCCCGCGTCAGGCTCTGGGCTGATGGCTCGGAGCCTGGAGCCTGTTTCCGATTCTGTGTCTCCCTCTCTCTCTGCCCCTCCCCCGTTCATGCTCTGTCTCTCTCTGTCCCAAAAATAAAAAAAAAATTAAAAAAAAAAAAATTAAAAAAAAAAAATAACGCTGTTAGAAACAGTGGTTTTGGAATCAGAAAAACCTATACTGGAATATTGATTTCATCATTTGCTGCCTTAAGTTTCCTTATCTATCAAATGGGGGCAATTACCTGAGGCAAACTTACCCTAGGATAATGAAGCTTAAGCCTCAGCGCGCCTCACCAATGGACTTCTTTTGGGGCCCTGGGGAGGACCTTCACAATGTGGTCATAAAGTCTTTTATTTCTGTAAAATCTTATAAAAGTAAGATCTTTTTGGTTTTTTCTTGAGAACCCCCTTCGCCAAAATTTTATGAGCTTTTCGTCTCTCCCACAAAATTTTGTTCTTGTGACGTTAATAATACAGGTATACATATAGGGGCGCCTGGGTGGCTCAGTCAGCTAAACGTCCGACTTTGGCTCAGGTCGTGATCTCACGGTTTGTGGGTTCGAGCCCCACATCAGGCTCTGTGCTGACGGCTCAGAGGCTGGAACCTGGTCTCCCTCCCTCTGTGTCCCTCCCCTGCTAATGCTCTGTGTCTCTCAAAAATAAATAAACATTAAAAGAAAAATTTTAAAAAGACAGTAATAATACAGGTATACGTTTATGAAGAGAAATAGGATAACACATTTTTTTTCTGCTCTTTTATCTTCTACCACCTTTACCAATTAATTCCTCTTTATTATCTATATTTTAGGTTACTATCACTCCCACAGAAAAGCTTCCCAGACCTTTCCTCCACCCCAGGTCAGGTATAGGGGTCAATGTTCTCCAAGCTTTCTGTGCTTCTACTTGTTGACCTCAAATTATAATTAAACAATTATTTCTATAATTGGTTGCTTTCACATATATGTCCTCTGCTAGAATATAAACTCTGTGAGAGAGAGGTCTGCATCTATCATGATTATCACCATGTTCTCTATGCCTATAAATGAATTAATAAATCAATTAATTCATTCATCATTAATGGATTAATAATCAATGAATTAATCTGGCACCCAGTAAGTGCAAATAAATAATATTTCCATCAATGAATAACCACTTCAGTGACATACAAGTAAAACTATAATATTAAGATAACAAGTAAAATATATTTTAAATTGAGATATGTTATTTTCTATTTAACAAATTCTTAGAGGCCTCATATGAAGGGTATGTATAGGGATGAAAACACTTAAATGTATGCAATTACTGCCATATTTTATTTTGATTAATGGCTTTTAAATGTTATTTTTAGTTCATTTTATTTTAAGTAATAGCTGTGGATTTTTTTAATTACTACGAATAGACAATTACCACGCAACTTGTCATAAGCAAAAAAGGTCAAATTTCAATAAATAGGCCATCAACTCAACTGTTAATGTGTAGCTCCTGAAATTAGCAGTGAGTGTAAAAAATTCCTATTTAAACCCACACTATAGTACAGTTAGAACTGGGTTCAAGTTCTAGCTCAGACATCTATTGTTGTAGGGTTTGAGGAAAGTTGCTGAATTTTTCTAACTTTCCTCATAAAATCATGACAATACTTACATTGCTGTGGTAATCATTAAATAAGTCAATGAATAAAACCTCCCTACAATACTTGGCAAAGAGAAAGTGATGTTTGTTAGCAATTTTTATTTTAAAAGCAATAAATAAATTTGAACTAAAAGTTCCAAACAGACTAAGCTGTTTGGCATTAACAAGTAGATAATGCCTTTGGTTTGTTAAAAAACAAACAAGCAAACAAACTCTAGAAGTTTGGACTAATTATTTTAAGCACACTTTGGTTTGAGTTGAATATAATGCCTATCTATTTTGCATGACTCTGATAGTGCACAAGAAAACAAATTTTATAACAAAATACAACTTCGTTAGTCACTATTCTAATGTGGGAAACAAATAAAGAAAAAATGATACTGATGAGAAATACATGCAATGGTAATTATCAGGAGCAGACGCAATTCCCTAAATATTCTTTTGAAACAGTGCAGCTTTATATCTGAATGTTATACGTTCAGTATCAAGGCTCAACATATTTTGCAGCTATGATTCGAAAATACTGTACTGTACCCACTAGAATTACACAAACGCTTGTGAACATTTTCCAATAATCTTATGGACGATGTGGAATGTCGTGTCCTGAGAAAGTACAAAACTTCTCATGAGAATGTTTGAAATGTCACTCCGGTTCAGTTTAGATCAGAGTGCAGGTGGCTCTACAAAGCATTTGCTGGAGGCTTTGTGTTTATACAGTTGTTGCTTCCAGGATGGTATTGATTGGTTAGGCAACTAATAAAACAAGCAGGCTGCTTTCATCTATGTGCATTTGGGGGATTCTGAAAGATAGAAAAGTGGTTTTAATTAGGACATGCTCCTTCACTTATTTTACTTTTTAATTCTTTTTTCTGTCTTGACCATTCCAACCCACATCCTTCTCCTATTTCAGAATTTCTCTCCCTGTTCCTGATTCCAAACCCACAGATGCTTTGGAAGGCAAACGATCCTGAGGAAGACATTCTTCTTGGATCCTTACATACAGAAGCTCTTACCATGAGAAAAATCAGCAAGCTTTAATGTTCCTATTTCATCAATTTCTATTCAGAGTTACTTATTTATAACCTAAGGCAATATGGATCAAAGTTTGTCAGTTGAAAATAAACTGAAATTTATAACAGAACGGATGAAAAATATCCAATATAAAATATTTCACAATTTATGGGACAGCTTCAATACATGAAAGCATGTGTGTACCAAATCATTGTATATATGTGTGTATACATGGATTATAGGTATATATGACATGTATATATGACATATTTTAAAATTTATGACACATTTGTATTTTTGAAATATTTTCCTTCATATTCTATAGATTCTTTTAATTTATATTTTCATGTTTTTTCTCACACTTTTGTGGTATTGCCTTCTATCTCTATTTTCTATACCTCCCTTTAAACTATTCAAAAATACATCTTTGATTTTATCATGAACATCAAAGGAAAACTAAACACAATATCCAAAATGCAATTCAAAGGCTATAAATAGAATTTCTTGTCAGATAGCTGTGCACTATACACTATGGGGAGGCGGGGGGAGGGAGGGAATCACTTTTTTTCACCAAGAAAACTTTTAAAAAATAGAAAAAGGTGGCAAGTATTAAAAACTGACCACATAAATTAGCATATAAACTGGAATTAGGGGTGCCTGGATGGCTCAATGGATGAAGCATGAGACTAGATTTTAGTGCAGGTCATGATCTTGGAGTCGTGAGATCAAGTCCCGCATCAGATTCCAGATGGAGCCTGCTTGGGATTCTCTCTCTCCCTCTCTCTCTGCCCCTCCTCCACTCTCCTTCTCTCTCACACATGCATGTTCTCTGTCTCTCTCTCTCTCAAAATAAATAAACATTTAAAAAGAAACTGTCTTTAAAAAAAAAAAACTGGAATTGAAGTGTTTCCAAAGAGAAACATAAATTGGAAAGGTGCTGGTGTGATTCAAATAATAATAGACAGCTAAGAAAGTGAATTATCAAATAATTACTGTACCTTTGACTCAAGACAATTCTTTCATTTAAAGTATTTTGAGACTTTGAAGAAAAAGACAAAAAAATATTTTGACAGACCTTCAACTATGTTTTTGAAATCTTCATATTGACATTTTCTTCTAAGGTGATTTAATTTATTTGGATGATTTCTCTTGTAAGAGAAATCATAGATAATGTAAATTCTGAAGAAGGAAGGTGTAGTATATACCACAGTACTTCTTGCCTTATGGCCCCTGGGCCAGCAGCGGCAGGATCACTTGGGAACTGGTTAGAAGTGCAAATTCTCAGGCACTGCCCCAGACCTACTACACAAGAAACTCAGAGGGTGGGACCCTGCAATTTGTGCTTAACAGCTCTCCAGGAGATTCTGATGCCCTCCAGCTTGAGAAGCATTAGTAAACTGATTAATAGTATTTATTCTGCAGGCTGAAAGTTCAAATCTCAAATTTGCTACCAATTAGCTGAGTGATGACTGTCAAATAATCTGTTGTTCTTCTGTTGCCCTTTTCTAAAATAGGGCAAAAGTAGTATTATCTCATAATGGTGTGGTAAAGATTAAATGAATTAATGCATGGAGAGCACCTAGGCCATTTCCAGATACAGACAACACTCAATAAATGCTATCAATTGTTACTGTATATTTAAAGCCAAATTCTACTAAAAATAAGTGACTTGGCCAAGGTCATACAGCTAATGTCACTTAAGGAATAAAATCCCAGTGTTCTCTCCTCATATATAGTGTTTATTCCACAGCTTGGAATTGTTGAAAATCACATTTTCTCTATAAATTCATATCTTCCAATAATCACTCTAAACGTAAAGACACTAAATGCTCCAATCAAAAGACATAGGGTGTCAGAACAGATAAGAAAAGAAGATCCATCTATCTCTATGCCATCTACAAGAGATTCATTTTAGATGCAAAAGCTACCTGTAGATTGAAAGTAAGGGGATGGAGAACCATCTATCATGCTAGTGGATGTCAAAAGAAAGCCAGAGTAGCCATACTTATATCAGACAAACTGGATTATAAAACAAAGACTGAAACAAGAGATGAGGAAGGGCATTATATAATTAAGGGGTTTATCCAACAAGATCTAACAATTATAAATATTTATGCCCCCATCTTGGATACACCCAAATATATAAGTCATTGATAACAAACATAAAGAAACTCACTGATAATAATACAATAACAGTAGGGGACTCTAACACCCCACTTACAACAATGAACAGGTCACCTAAGCAGAAAATCAACAATGAAATAATGGCTTTGAATGACACACTGGACCGGATGGACTTAAAAGATATATTCAGAACATTTCCTCCTAAAGCAACAGAATACACATTCTTCTTGAGTGCACATGGAGCACTCTCCAGAATAGGTCACATACTGGATCACAAATCAGCCCTCAACAAGTACAAAAAGATCGATATCATACCATGCATATTTTTAGATCACAACGCTATGAAACTTGAAATCAACCACAAGAAAACATTTGGAAAGACCACACATACTTGGAGATTAAAGAACATCCTACTAAAGAATGAATGGGTTAACCAAGAAATTAAAGAGGAAATAAAAAAACTACATGGAAGCAAATGAAAAGATGACAAGCCAAAACATTTGGGATGCAGCAAAGAGGTCATATGAGGGAAGTATATAGCAATCCAGGCCTTCCTAAAGAAGGAAGAAAGGTTCAAATATACAACCTAACCTTATACCTAAAGGAGCTGGAGAAAGAAAGGCAAATAAAGCCCCAAAACAGCAGAAGGAAAATAATAAAGATTAGGGCAGAAATCAATGATATCGAAATCAAAAACACAGTAGAACAGATCAAAGAAAGTAGGAGCTAGTTCTTTGAAAGAATTAACATTTTCTCTAAAGCACTATGTCGTAAACTAACCATATACATGTATAGTATTTTTACAATAAATATTAGTCTGAATCTTCATTTTGCATTTTTAATGATATATACTGAAAAAGCTATTAGCAACCTTTCCACACAACGGTTAAGACATAGTCAGCTTTTTATCTCGTTTTTCAAAATAGCGATAATCATAAATTAGCATTATTTCATAATCAGTATAATAAGCATGTGTCAAAACCTACGGAAAGGTTTGTGGAAAGAAGATCATAAAAGCAACGTCTACTATAGTAACAAATAGAAACCTGTATCTTCTAAGTTACATCAACAGGGAGGGAATTAAGTGGCCCTAACAGAATATGTTTTAAAGTTTGGAGACAGAAAGCAAGGACACAATGAAAATAAGCATGCATTAATATAATACTACTGCTTTACCAAATAAATTCAAATGGTACCAGAGCTCAAAGGAAGTGTATTTCTAACCATCCACTGCAGGAGCTCCTAGTCTGTGGGCAAATTTTCTCCTTGGCAGCAGAGGCTTCTTCTACCTTGTGGTTCCAGTATCTTGAAAGGCCTTGTCATAATCTTCACCCTGCTGGAAAAAGGGGAGCGTGCGTACCCACTTCCTACAAGCCTTAGCCTGAACACAGCACACCCTCTGTCCTGTCCTCTCATACTTCCTGTACCATAACTGTCATCAGGTTGCACCTGACTGCAGGGAGGCCGAGACCTACAGATCAGCTGTGCGTTCGCTACAACCAGTCACAGGACATTCACCTGACTGAGGCCAGGTGTACAATCAGAGTTTTTTCTTCATTTGTAGAGGCAAATCAGAACGTCTGCTTAAAGTTCTTCATCCAATAAATAAGGAGCAAAGCTCCCTCGTATGCTGCAGGAATACAGTGAGGATTATATGAGAATGCACATTGTTTTGTTGTAGCCTTACAATCTGCATAATAAGAGGCCAACTCAGGCCCTACCTGAACATTTCTGAGAAAACATGCCTAGAGCTAGGGAAAGGAAATGGAGGTAAAGCGAACAGCGTCTGAGTTCAAGAACTAGAAGCAAAAACAAGTTTGGAGATTTTAATATTTATCAGAGTTTTTTAGATAACCGCTTTAATTATGAGCTCTTTTAAGCTTTTCGTTCGCACGTACTCTATGGCATTAAAGCTTATTAGCATTTTAATTAGAGAAAATTCCATTTCGACGTAGCGCAAACAGTTGTAATTTCTCTAGTTTAGAAGTTATACATGGCTTCAGAGCCCATGAGTTCACGACCAAAAGGCCCGAGCCTCAAAGAATGCTTGCTTCTCTACTTCCAAGTGGGAATGAATTTAGGAGGCACCATCCCAACCACCCACACTGGTCCAATTTACTTTCAGGAGAAAGTTGTTTTAAAAAACTGGTGCGCTTTATGCAATCCAGTGACTTACCCTCCTTAACAATATATTTTCATTCCACAGCAAAATCTTCTGTTAAAAGACACTTTTCTGAAGAGATTTGTTGAATTTAATTTGAGCTTTTTATGGGTTAGAAGAGAATAAACAGAATATTCAGTCATCACACTGAGAATATGCCACTTGGCCTGGGCCAGTCATTGAACATCCCAGTAAGAGGGTGCACGAAACCCCCTCCTACAATCGAGGTCAATAGTCATGATCAGGTTACCTTCATTCTGATTTCGGGTCAGATGCCTTGACCTTTGTACCAGGGATTCTATTAATAGTCAATATTAAATTATTAAAATATTCCCAGCAAAGCCAACACAATAGTGAATACTATAATCACAAGTTAGTGGAAAAGAAAACTTAAAAGAATGTTCTGACCTAACTAGAAAGTCTAAATTCACACAATAGATGAGAAGGAATTTCTAAATATTTTAAAACCCTAGTAGAAGAAACCTTTGTTTAGAGAATCTTGAGGGTTTGTTTGTTTTCTCTATTCATCTTGAAATTCTGCCTGAAAGTCAAGAGAACATTCTCAAGAGAAAAGAGGAAATATGTAATATTTGAACTAAAATAGCTAGTTGAGAATACATGACTTCCTTTTAGTCTGCTATGTCACTACATTTCCACACAGACCTCTCTCCCTAAAACATCCAGGAAATGAGAAGATCACAGAGTAAACCATGATGGCGAAGCTTTACCGAATAAAGACGGGGGAAGATCCGTGTGGGAAGAGGTTCACTCTGCACAAGCATCGGATTCCACGCACAGCTTCCCTTCAGTTCTTACCTTCTCCACTGGGCTTGTAGACAGCCTGGTATCAGCAAGATTTTGTCCAAAGTTAAGCTACCCCATGTGACCTCAAAGTGGTCAAATAAACAGAACCTCTGAGGAGTCACATGCAGGGCAAAACCAGGAAGCCACTCTAATTCTGATTTTGAATGCTCTGCCCCCCACCCCGCACCCCTGCCCCGCACACACGCAGCCGGGACATTACTAGTCTCTGCCGACATTTGTTCACCATGACACTAAGTGGCCTTCATGGTAACCAAACTGTTTTAGAGCACTGGACCAGCGTTTTGCAGAATTATAACAATAAATGTAAAAATAACCCCGATTGTTGTTGTTTAATAAATGTTAGTTTCTACCTCTTCTCAGAAATATCTGTACTATTAAAAAGGATTTGAAACTCTGATCTTTAAATCCAATGATTCTAAAAAATTAAATTCTAATTATAAAATCAGATTTCATCACAGGTGCTTGGAGACAGATTTGAGGGCACCCCCTCCCCCCGCCTTAAGTCAGATCACATAACCTGTTACCTGGTTTTGCACAAAGATTTCATCCTAAACCAGTGCTTTGTGAATTACTGTAGGGAAGGACCAGGGGTTTCTCCCCCCTCCCAATCCCCACCAGAGCAGTACTTTTGTCAAATCCCAAGTCATGTACTTGCCTGTCCTGGCACTCTCAGTTTCTGTACTTCCCTCCTCACGAAAGACAAACAATTCAAGGACGGGCCACTGCTACCACACCACGTGGGATTAACATCATTGTAAATCCTCACAGCTGTATCAGCTTCAAGGCTACTTTACGAGGGAATTAGTAGCCCCTGAACTTTTAATCATTCTTAATTGTAGTAATTGTCAGCAGAAAGTAAAAGTAGTGTCTGTGCTATTTTAAGTAACAGAGGTTGCAATTCTATAAACAATAAAGTGGAGTACATGAGCCGGCTGGGAAGGAACTCATTTTAAAAAGTCTTGGATGTCAGTTCTAATCAGAAGTGACCCTCTCACGGCTGTTTCCAGGCAGCTCACTCAATCAATAGCCTGCCAATCCAGGAGATTTTCTGGACCAGATACAGCTGTAGCTTCCAGAGTTCGAAAATCAACATCCATTTTCTAAAGGGCAAGTAGGTTGGAAATGGGAGATGTACATACGTTTTGATTCCAATAGCATTAAATATAAAGGTTTTTAACTAGTAACTAACATACGTTGAGTAATGCGTATTATGCCCCAGCTTTCTTCTATTCATGTCCTCTCAGCCTTAACACAACTTTGTAACTACTATTGTACTTTTACTGATATAGAAACATAAGACTACCAGCAATGGAATTCCATTTCTCTTCTAAATTCTATTTCTTCAGAAACACATACACGCACAGACCCACACAAATCCTTGTTCCTCACTCCCATGCCAGAAACACGCTGCTCAGCCTTTTTTCTCTTCATTGGAAAGCAAGCAGTGACTATAGTATCACCACAAAGTATTTGTTTTTCACCTTCTGGCCAAGATCAGAGTAAGAAGAGAAAAAAAATGTGAACAAATAAAGACTAGTTCATACCACCTAATGCGAATTCCTTAACATTTAATAACAACAAAATCCAGACCCAGATTTTGGAGAGGAAATATTTACATGAGCTTTTCTATCCACTATGCCCTGATCCACAATTACATGTCTTCATGTAATGCTCGACATTTTGGTTTTTTTACCGCCCTATTTATTTCTCTTGGGAAAATACAAGGTGCCCAAATCTGTTTCTGAGTAGTTACTTTAAAAAGTCAATATAAAACATTAGTTTTCCATAGCTGTAGAATGGCTGCTATCAATATGAAAGGAGTATATTTATTTCAGTTTGGACTTGTTTCGCTTACATGCATTTGAGTGAAGTGTACCGTGCCATTCTGCTTACTGTGCAAAGGCTATCCACCTGTACTCTAAACACGTTAAATGGGACATTCAAATTTCTTCATGAAAATCAGAATCCACAATACTAAACTATCAAAATAAAGAATACTTTCATAATTGATCAGTGACTGCTTGGGGATGAGGGTTGGGGAAGGGTTACAAAGGGATACAAGAAAATTTTCTGGAGTGATGGATATGTTCACTATCCTGATTTTGCTGATATTTCATGGGTGTGCATGTGCATGTATATGTGTGTGTGTGTGTGTGTCAAAATATCAGTTTGTGCACATTAAATATGTGCACTTTATTGCGTATCAATTATGCCTCAATAAGACTATGGAAGGAAAGAAGCAAAGAGAAAGAAACAAAGTGGGAGAGAGACAGACAGAAACTCTTCATAATTTCCTAAAGGGCAATCAGGTCTGAATTAGATCAGGAATGAAAATAATAAAACGCCAAAGTACATGCTCACTGTGGTTTATAAGTCAGAGGTGACCATTTATGTGGTAAAGAAACAAGTTGGGCAAGTAGTCGAGGTAAACATTTTTGCCCTTCCTTTAAATAAAGTGAAATAGAAACCCACATTAATGAGCCCTACCTTTTATAATGAATTAGAGTGAAACTGATGATTTGTTCAAGTTCTGCTCACCACGTTCATTAACTTAATGTAATATACGATGAAAAGGACCTTACTCACCATGATTATAATTAAAATGCAAATGTTCAGTATATCGATCTCACACTCGATTCTGAGTACCTAAAAACATGCCTCATGCTACAATTCAGCTTCTTGTGATATTACGCAAAATCACTCTTATTACATGACATTGCACATGCCCTGTTACTATTTGGAGGCTACTGTCTGTACTGATCATAAATCATACGTAAAAATAAACCCATAATTTAGGGTCTCCTGTAGGCTTTGTTGTAATTGGGTTTTTTTCCTCCACTCACATCTTAATTTCCTCCAAATATTTTCATCCATCTCGTCTGCTAAATAGGACACCAACAGGCAGGAAGACAAGAGGTCAATGAAAAGAAAACTGAATTTTGACAAAAAGAAAATAGAAGCATTGTCCAAAGAGCAAAGAATAAACTCCCAAACATTTCAAAATGTCCCTGTTTTATTTAATTCCTAACAGGACACCACATCTGTTAAAATACTTTTGTTGTTTTTTAATCAGCACCCTTCCGTCGCTTTGGCATCTCTACTTATCTGCAAGAACAAGTGCCTGGTGGGTGGAACTGGTAATCCAAAATCTGCTTGGCCAAGCCAAGTCCTCTGGCTATACTGTTCTCTTCTCTCCACCCTATGCATGTTGGAAACATTCAATGTCTCATACTTTAGGCAGATTACAGAGGCAGAGGTGTAGTAAAATATACACTGATATGAATCTAAATCGTTGCTAAATGTTCTTGTAAAATTTTAAAAAACACATTCAATCCAAAGGCTACTTATTTGAGTTACTAACATCTTGTGCCGTTTTCTGCCAGCTGGGGTTGTTAAGATGAATTAGAAACAGGCTCTGTCCCCATTTGTCCTTTGGTTTTTGAAGTTATATATGCTTCCATATTGCTTGGCAAATAACCACTGCCATTGTTTGCTGAGTGCTTCCCAGTCACCTCAGCAGCCAAGGCCCTGGGATGCCTTGGAATTCTATAGGATCCAACAGCTAAAAGATTAATGGCCAGCCTAGAGGAGCTCCAAACTTCAGCACTTGGTCAGTATCTCTAACCAGTTGTTAAATATGTTTAATATCAACCCTAGTCATGATGTCAATTTATTTTTAAAAGTGTTCTGGGAGCTGAGAGGATGAGGCGATTAACTCCAACCCTGGCGATTTAAGAAAACCTAATGAAAGCAGTTGAAATATGAATTGAGCCTGTAAGTGACCAAAACAAACCTTTCTTCTCCCATTCAGTCTTTTCCCGTTGATGTTTCTAATTGCTTCTATATGATGAAATAAAGCTTGTTCATTTGTTTGCTTATGTTTGATGGTTGTAAGAATGGTGTGCTAAGAAGAAAGAGCTTCTGATCAAAAGTGAAGGACCTCTCCTGAAGACTGCATGTGACTTTGGTCTTAAAGTCTTCAGCCAGCAGCTACAGTCATACAGGAACCATTTTATTTCCTGGTCCTCGGGTCTCTTCCGGCTGTTGAGATTGGAGCCAGGAACTTCCACGTACGTGGATATTAAATGGCTTTTGGAAAAATTTGCAAATAGAACGAGTACTAAAGTCAATTTGACAAAGTACAAGCCCTCTGAACTCACAGCGTATTCGATATGTAGCTTTTTTATGCTGCTGTATTTACTACATTTAGGAATGTCAATGAAAAGACGAGATTTTTATCCAATATTTTCATTAACCCCATATCTTAACCCAGATTGTTATTGTTACCTTTCTCTTATGCCTTGGAATATGAAAACGATAAAGTAATAATCTCAGAGAAAAAATAAGGAGACAAAAACTTCAGGTATAGTATTTAAAAGGTCCTGTCGAGTAGACAAGTCTAGTATAAAAAAATAGTAAGTCATATTTTTACACAATATTGAAACGAAAAACCCTCAACGATAGTTGCTTAAAATGCCTACAACTGTGTGGGATTCATAAGGGCCACCCCCTGCTGCTTTCCATTCAAATGAATGGAAAGCACATGGGTAAATTACCACCTGCAGTGCATGCTAGCGGACATGGTAAGCAGCTGTCACTGTAGCCCTGTAATTATGCAAGTATCTTTCCACTATTATACAATTAGAAAGACCTCTCTTTCTTCCAGTAGGTAATGTTTTGTTGGCGTCAAGAGCACTAAACTATCGCTACTCGTTCAATCACTTGTATCTGAATTGAATATAACCAGTACATTACTGGGAATTTATTTTTTTATCATTATGTTCTGGTCCCTCTGAGAAATTTCTATCAGAGTAAGAAAGCTTATCTTATTCTAGTTAACTTTCGTGAAATAAAAAATCTGTCAACTTTTCCTGTGGTCTTTCCAGTGATTGGCTCTCTTGGAGACTATCAAGGTAGCAGGTGGGGAATCAAACCTTTGGGGAAAAGGAAAATCTTGCCATATCATAAGGAAATCAGAGGACGGAAGTAAAAGCTAAAGCACAATTATTCAATATTTTTCCACGTCACCTTTATAATCTAAAAAATTAGGGCGCCTGCGTGGCCCAGTCAGTTAAACATCAGACACTTGGTTTTGGCTCAGGTCATGATCTCACGGTTTCATGAGTTCGAGCCTCATGCTGGGTTCTTTGCTGACAGTGTGGAGACTACTCAGGATTCTCTATCTTGCCCTCTCTCTCTCTCTCTGCTCCTCCCACACTCATGCTGCCTCTGTCTCTCTCAAATAAATAAACTTGAAAAATATATTTATAGGGACACTGGGGTGGCTCAATCGGTTAAGTGTCCCGACTTCAGCTCAGGTCGTGATCTCATGCCTCATGAGTTCAAGCCCTGCATCGGGCTCTGTGCTGACAGCTCAGAGCCCGGAGCCTGTTTCAGATTCTGTGTCTCCCTCTCTCTCTGACCCTCCCCTGATCACACTCTTTCTGTCTGTCTCTCTCTCAAAAATAAGTAAACATTATAAAAAATTTAAATATATATATATATATATATATATATAATCTAAAAAATTAGATTTAAAATATCTAGAGTTTAATAAACCTTTAAAATTTGAATATTTCCTGATTATTGAGGAATGGAGATTTACTTGAAATTGAGATTATCACAAAAATAATGATTTACCATAAATAAAAACACACTTCATGAAACTTGATGAATATCAGAACACACATGACTAAAAAAAGAAACGTTTCACTTGACCAGAGCTAATCAGCAATAGTTGCACACAGTGACTGAGCCGTGAATTTATGAGTCTCTTTTATAACAGAAGCAGAATTGGGTGGATGGTTGATCATATAAAGCTGTAACAATTGTATGTATATTAATTGCTATCTATTTCTAGTTTACAGCCTAAATTATATGCTTCATAATTCCTAATCTTACTAATTATACTCTAGCAGTTTATTTTTTAATGTTTATTTATTTATTTTGAGAGGGAGAGAGAGAACACGCAAGCAGGGAAGGGGCAGAGAGAGAGAAGGAGGGAGAGAATCCCCATCAGGCTCTGTGCTGTCAGAGCAGAGCCTGACATGGAGCTCCATCTCATGAACTGTGAGATCATGACCTGAGCGGAAATCAAGAGTCAGAGGCTTAACGGACTGAGCCACACAGGCACCCTTATATTAACATTTAAAAAAGAGACCAAACAGGTCACATAGTAAACTAAGAAGAGTCATCCTAAATGCTGCCAACCAGATTATTGAGGATTTGAATTTAGGATATCATTAGAAAAGACTAAATTGTGCACCAAGTTCAGTATCACGTGCTAATAAAACTTCTATTTACCACTTGACACAATCAGTTCAATAGGCTGTTTTTGGATGTTCTTAACTTTTCCCTATCTCTACTCCTTGAATTCTTAAGTCGAATGAGGGCAATGTTCACTGCAATGTGTCACAGATTTGATGTTCTCCGTTCCTGATGCCACCGTCTAAGCCCTAGCCCTTAAATATCTTCTGCCTCTGTACCCATAAGGAACTTTTGTTTTCAAAGTAGCAGAAAATCCAAACGGGCTTGAGCCACAAAGGTCTCTACTGCCCCAAGGAACTAACAAGCCCTGAGGTAGATCTAGTTTTAGGAGTCTATGTCACTCTCCTTCTTGGCTCTGCGCTCCAGTGTTGGCTGGACAACAGTCTGTCCAACCTGGCAGTTTTTTCGAGGTGGTAATATGGCCACTACCAGTTCTAGGTTTTGAACCAACTGTTCCAAGTTCATAAAAGAGAACTATTCTTTCCCAGAAATTTGAGTTAAAAATCCTGTAAAATCACTCTTAGGTCATGTAACCATCCCCCAAAAGATACAACACAATGTCTTCTGATTGGCCAGGGCTAAGTGGGTGGGAAAACCTTGCAGAGAAAGACTCTTCTAACCAAAATACCAATAGTGGTATTGGTAGGAAATGTTCATTTGTGTTCCAGTGACAAGCTCTCTGGGGGGGGGGAGGAACCCAAATTTGTTGAATTTGCTGATTTCCCTGATGTAAATACTCCGACAATAGCTAAATTCAAGGTATGAGCATGCAAGTAAAAAAAAAAGTCACAAAGATTTTGTTGAATATGGGTTCTAATGCCTAGAAATATGCAACAACAACAACAACAATATATATATATATATATATATATATATATATATATATATATATAAAGTGACTTTTACCAGAATAACTAAAAATTCAGTATATACAACAAATTCACAATGATGATTTCCTTTATCTGATGAAAGGGACAGAGATTGGGAAAGCAAATTAAAAGTTGATGTTAGACTATTATTTAATGTTTTATTTTTTACAAAAAGCTAAGAGAATTTTTCTTGCAATAATGGTATATATATATATATATGTGTGTGTATATGCGTATATATAATTTCAATAAGACTTTTAAAAAAACATTGACAACAGTTATACAACTTTGGATGGAGACAGAAATGATCTTTGAAGTTGTCTTATCTCCAGTTTCCTTCTTTCTGCTTCATGAAACATGAAAGAGATGCTTCCCATTGAGAAATATATTTTCTTCTATCTAAAACTTTCAGTTTTAAGTTTAAATATTTAATCTACTAAATCCTGGTTTACTCTATATTCTGTCTGAAACCTAAATCCATGTAAAACTTGAAAAGATAAAATATTCAAATGTTATACATTGAAAGAACTCCTTAATTAACTTCATAAGATCAATAATTTTGAGAATATTTAACAATTTTCACCCTAGTTGTCTAAAGGTCCAAAGATTTCAAACTTTTGTAATGCTAAGAACATAGCTTCATGATTTTTATCCTTAAAGCCTAACTTGAAAAAAGTTTCCATTTATAATAATACATAATGGAAAAAAATTGATTTAGATAGAAACACTTGAAAATGCCAATATTTCCAATTTAATGAGGAAGCAAGCCAACTTATGTTTTAAAACTATTATATTTGGATTAAATATAAGTTGGCTTGGATTTTTATATCAGTTTAGAATCATATGCATTTATTGAAATAGTGATAAATTGGTATAGTATTTTCTCTTTTGAAATTAGGTCCTCGAAGGATAAATAATGAGGTTCACATTCATTGCCAGCTCTGTCAATATCAAACAAATATGTTTCTGAATTTAGAGAAGTATTCTTATTAGGAAGAAAATCCAGGGTTTTTCCTATGAAACAAAATATTTGCCTTGATAGAGAAAACCAAAAACATGACATCATAATGCCCCCTATTGTTTAAAATGGGGTATGCATTAGAAACGGTTCCCAAATTATATCCAAATAAATGGATATTTTGGTAACTCGTGGTGACGTTCAGAGCAACTGCAAACATGAATAAATAAAAAGTCACCTGGACTCTTAAGAGAGCAATTTCAAACAGTTTAAGATCCATAAATTGAATAACTGCCCATAAAAGGGGGAATTCTAAGAGCTTCAGAAGATACAGATTAAAATCCCATTGTGTGAGAATAGAAGTAAATTTATTTTACTGTCTATTTTAAATCAATATGCATAAATATTTGTCATTTCATTGTAATAATGACCCTAACAGACACTATAGCTAACCCCTAATACTCAAACACAAATAAATACATCATATAAAAAGAGCCAGAAGTACAGTCTCACCCAGAGGAAAGAGAAAGATGTGATAGATGGACTGGCCACATGATGGCAACATTTCACCATATAAATGCAAATAAGCCAGAATTTGACAATGGAAATCCCCCAGATTTAGAGAAACTGCTCTAAATAGGAAGTGAAATAAAGGCCCACTTCCTCCACGGCACTTTATTACTTTTACAGTACTACTTTGCTTCCTCTATCATACAGGAAAGATCATCTAAAATCCTACCCACTATCTCCATTTCAGTATGGACATACTAATTTTATTTTGCGGCTGAGTCTATCAATTCCCACATATAATCCAGTTTACATGAAATGAATATTTTATTTCAACCTTTCAAAATATTCTATTAAATTTAAATTTCAATGTGTGAAGGATTTGTTGATCTCCCCCCTCCTCCCACCCAGAACTGGTATGTATTATTGAAGACTATTTTAGAGCAGCGCTATCTCCTTAATCCATTCCAAATCTATATCCCTGCTCAACCACTCCCCAAAACCCCTCTCTGGTGGGAGAATCATACAGAAGCCTTCTGGACTCCACAGCTGTTCTTGGCATCCAAACTGCAAATAGCCCTAGGGTTGGAGGGAATTTGATTATGTTTTAGTGGAAACACCTAGAGTGGGGAAATAAGACATTCCAGTTCTCCTGACAGCTGGGCCCAAAGTGGTTTCCAAGAGAATCTTCAATTGTCTATGGTACTATTGATAATTAAAGGATTAGGTCCACAACATTCAAAAGAACTAAGAGGTAGTATTTGATTAAATACTGTGATAAAGATAAAAGCAAGTGAGGGGCGCCTGGGTGGCGCAGTCGGTTAAGCGTCCGACTTCAGCCAGGTCACGATCTCGCGGTCTGTGAGTTCGAGCCCCGCGTCAGGCTCTGGGCTGATGGCTCGGAGCCTGGAGCCTGTTTCCAATTCTGTGTGTCTCCCTCTCTCTCTCTGCCCCTTCCCCGTTCATGCTCTGTCTCTCTCTGTCCCAAAAATAAATAAAAAACGTTTAAAAAAAAAAAAAAAAAAGATAAAAGCAAGTGATATACTTTTCTACTAAGGAGATACTTTCAAGTCACATACTTAACTTTATATACAATGGAAGTCAACTCATATTCTGAAGGGCCGTAACGTATATACTAGTTGTTCATGCACTGATCTGTAAGATGATAATTCATTAACATATAAACAGGTCAAAGATACAAAACTCTTAGAAATTAACTAACATTCCTGTATTCTGTGGTCAGAGCGTAAGCAGGGACCTAATCCTCTCAAAGATGGGTACTGAGTCATTAGAAAAGCAAAAAAAAAATAAATAAATAACAATGTCTTTTTACAAAATCAACATTTCTATTAGAAGAGCAATCCAACCACCACATTTTAAAAACTAAACAACAGCAACATTTTAACTCTAAAAACACATATGTTTTGGGGCGCCTGGGTGGCTCAGTCAGGTGGGCATCCGACTTCGGCTCAGGTCATGATCTCGTGGTCCGTGAGTTCGAGCCCCGCATCGGGCTCTGTGCTGACAGCTCAGAGCCTGGAGCCTGTTTCAGATTCTATGTCTCCCTCTCACTCTGACCCTCCCCCATGCATGCTCTGTCTCTCTCTGTCTCAAAAATGAATAAATGTTAAAAAAAATTAAAAAAAAAAACATATATGTTTTAGGGGCACCTGGAGGGCTCAGTCGGTTAAGCGTCCAGCTCTTGATCTCGGCTCAGGTCATGATGTCACGGTTCATGAGTTCGAGCCCCACCTCAGGCTCTGCACTCACAGCAGAGTCTGCTCAGAATTCTCCTTCTCCCCTTCTCTCCTTTTTTCTCTCCTTTTTTCTCTCAAAAATAAATAAATAAACATTTTTTAAAAACATATATTTTATCACTCAAACATGAAGTGGAAATAATGAATGTAAAAGATAAGTATATAATTAAGACTAAATTACAATTTGCATGACAAGTTAATAATGGTTAGAGAGGAGGGTAGTGATACATTTCAAGGAAATCATTAGACATGAAATGGTTATGATTTGCCACATAACAAGTAACTTAGGCTACTATGAACATCACAGTCAAATATACATATATAAATATATATTTGTAATATATATACACACACATAAATAGTTGAAATTACAGAGCAAAGACAAAAGGAGAAATGCTGAATTATTTATAAAAAATTTCTGTGCTCTGCGCCTAATTGTGCTCGAGATCCTAAAATCTGTACGCCCAGAAAAACTGACGAGGCAAATATGATATAGTGATTCAAGCATAATAGAGGACCATTATATATATTTGTGAAATAATATATTTTCTAGTAACCTCTGATGTTGCAAACTATTCCTAAAAAGAAACTTATTTCATGAAGAAAATTTGTGTTATTAGTAATTGTCTTTTAATTCGTAGGCAACCAAGAATTTTAGGATGCTAAGATAGCATTGTTCCATAGATCAGGGATCTGTAGGAATATCAATAACCTTAATCTACATGCAGGACAAAGAACATGGAAAGAAGCTAAGGTTAAGTTTTTACACCGCTGATCTGTTGTAGGGAGAATATAGGGAAAGAATCATAAAAATTGTACAGGGAATTTTACTCATTTGGCATTGAGAAGCACACACATATAAACATTAATATTTTCATTATTTACTACTATTATACATGTATTTCCAAATAATTACAATTTGTATCTTATTTATATCTTATAAAAATAAAATTCTCACTTGCATCTTAAATGTTATTTCATAAAACTGCTGTGAAATCTCAAAATCCGAAATAATTTTTGTCTCTATAACACATGCTTCTAACCACTAGGCGGCTCCGTTATGAAAATTCCCCCTTATTTTTTAAATTATGAATATTTATATTCTTTTCAATGTATTATACGAAAAGCAGAAAGAAAGGAACAAGCAAACAACATTAGCTAAATGTTCTGTGTCAGCTATTTCATATTCGAGAACCAACTTTGACCCTAATTACAGATCCCAAAAATCAATTTATAATGGCCCAAACCAAAAGGATATGTACGTGTCTACATAACAAGCAGTCTGGGGTTGAATAGCCTATCTGTTCTATTATATCATCAGGAACCAACTTGTCTTTTGGTCTCTACATTCTACCATCAACGGCTGCAACCTAAGGCAGCTTCTAACCTTGTGGTTTTAAGATGGTTACCATTACCAATCAAAGCCAAATGTTTCCTTGTCCATGACCAGCTCAAGAGAAAGAACACCCTTTCCCTAACGGCACAACAAAATTCCATTGTATTGAACTCACTGGGCCACTTCGGTTACATGTCTGTTCCTAATCACTGTCACCAAGGGAATGCAATGCACTGGCTGGCTTATGCCTGGGTTCCTGAACACTGACAAGAGAAGCTGCATTTTCATGATTGCCTTGGACCTCTCAAACCTCTAGTCTTGAATTTAGTCTATTCAATAAACTGTATATCAGCTACACTGAGCATGAGGGATGCACAGATGTTGGGAAGCTGATCAATTTCAACTCCCCCATTAAATAAATACACCGCCTAGCTTAAATTAACCGCTATCTACCATGTCGTCAATTCTGAGTCAATATCTTTCGGTATGTTTTTGTTTAGAAAAGGACTCCCTTTTTTCTTCTTAATAAAAAGTTGCTTTCAACTCCTAAGCATATGATTTTATAATGTAGAAATCGAAAAAAACAAAAAACAAAAAAACAAAAAACATGCACCCGATTTGATGTGTGGACATGAAGGAAATACTTAACTTTCAAAGTAACA
Organism: Neofelis nebulosa; assembly: GCF_028018385.1. NCBI lineage: Eukaryota > Metazoa > Chordata > Mammalia > Carnivora > Felidae > Neofelis > Neofelis nebulosa. The sequence continues at coordinate 41,662,627 of NC_080786.1, read as the reverse complement.
AATATGTTTAATTCTACTCTAGACATATGTATGTATTTATTTGTATACAAGTGCTTTTCCAATGATTTAGATGTTTAATTATCCTTTCTAGTTAAACTTAATCGTGGATCATTCTAAATTGTATCAAACAAGGTTAGTCATTAAGAGGATACATGAAGATAATAAGGAGTCTACTTGGGGTAAAAATGAATTTTTCAGGGCATATATAGTGTTTGAGGTCCAGCTAGTTCAGACATTGGCACATAATGAGTACCAGTCACACTTTTATCTCCTTTTTATTCCTCCATTGCTATTTCTTCATATATTTGCTCATAAATAGTTTACTAGAATTTCTAACTCAAATATTTACTTATTATATAATCATAACTATACTTAGAGCAGATTCATAGACTAATTTATTTTTCCCAATTGTTTTAAGTTTATTTCATTATGTAAATTTAAGAGTAAGATGATGCTAACATTTAACATTTCAAAACAGGAAAAAGAAACTATACAGATTATTTGAGAGAGAGGAGGACACCTACACCACCAAATTCCTCACTTTCTTCTCTGTATTATCAAAGAACTCTCCTATTTCCATTTCTTTTTTTTTCTCTTTATTTATTTATTCTTTTAATTTACTGTTTTAATTTACATCCAAGTTAGTTACCATATAGTGCAACAGTGATTTCAGGAGTAGATTTCTAATGCCGTTTACCCATTTACCCCATCCCCCCTCCCACAATCCCTCCAGTAACCCACTGGATGTTCTCCATATTTAAGAGTCTCTGATGTTTTGTCCCCCTCCCTGTTTTTATATTATTTTTGTTTCCCTTCTCTTATGTTCATATGTTTTTTTGTCTTAAAGTCACATGAGTGAAGTCATATGACATTTGTCTTTCTCTGACTAATTTCGCTTAGCATAATACCCTCTAGTTCCATCCATGTACTCGCAAATGGCAAGATTTCATTCTTTTTGATTGCCAAGTAATACTCCATTGTATATATATACCACTTCTTCTTAATCCATTCATCCATCAATGGACATTTGGGCTCTTTCCATACTTTGGCTATTGTCAATAGTGCTGCTATAACCATTGGGGTGCATGTGCCCCTTCGAAAGAGCACACCTGTACCCCTTGGATAAATACCTAGTAGTGCAATTGCTGGGTTGTAGGTCATTCTATTTTTAATTTTTTGAGGAACCTCCATACTTTTTCCAGAGTGGCTGCCCCAGTTTGCATTCCCACCAGCAGTGCAAAAGAGATCCTCTTTCTCCGCATCCTCGCCAACATCTGTGGTTGCCTACGTTGTTAATATTAGCCATTCTGACAGGTGTGAGGTGGTATCTCTTTGTGGTTTTTATTTGTATTTCCCTGATGATGAGTGATGTTGAGCATTTTTTCATGTGTCGGTTGGCCATCTGGATGTCTTCTTTGGAGAAGTGTCTATTTTCTGTTTCCATTTCTTAATCCCCAGTGAGAAACAACTTCAATTTTTTACCTCCTTTTTTTCTTTTTGGTAATTTATTTGTATCTTTAATTTTCATGTTTTTACACCTATTTCTTGACTTGTTTAGATAGATTATAGACATTATCTATTTATTTTGCATAATGGTTAAATTCAGGATCAGGCGTTCTCCATCTCTTCTTATTCTCTTGACTCTAGGCTGCATGGGAACATCACAAGTAGCAAGTAAATTCTTTGTGTCTTTCTGATAAAACTTAAATTTTTCTATCACTGATACTTTGCAAAAAGAACCTATGTCTTTATCAGCCAAGCAGTATTAAGTATTCTATTAGGTATTTATTCTTAAAGGTACTGAAAAACCTAAAGCTAGCAGTCTTATGCTTTATCGAATTCTGTGGTCTAGTCTGTGGTGACTATTGTAAAAATTTGTCCAGAGCCATTTAACAATTACACCTGTATTACCTAAACTTTTACTTTCAGTTGAAGATCCAAAGCCGAGAAGAAGAGGACAATTCTACCTGTGTTTAAAATAGGGATCAGAGAAATTATGCTGAACTTGCCGAATGGTGTCCCCAAAACAGTCAGACAACTTAGCCCATCACTCATACGAGGATATATAAGAGGCAGTGAGAATATTAAAGGAAGACTGGGAGAGAATAGATTTTTGGAGAGAATGGCCAGGGGGCCATGAAATGTCCCAGTCCTCTGAGGAGGGGAGAAATGTGTTTCCTACCCACCTCAAAACAAGTGGGAGGGATTCAACCCAACCACTTGGAGAACTTGATCTGGAGTTCATGTCTTCAAACTCTCAACTAGAGATCAGTGAATGTAAGAAATTAAGCAGGAGTCATCTGGACATAGGAATTATGAGTGTGAACAAGCACATTGGTGTTCCCCTAGGCCACACTCACCCAGGGAAATCCCCAGATGGTGGGACATGAATTGATTTCAAAAGGATCCAATAGAAAAGTTTGAACCATTCTAGGATATAGAAGCTAAAGGAAAGTCTAAATCATCAGGGAAGAATGACCTTTCAATTCTCTCTGTGGTTGTGCTACCAACAAACACACAGATTCATTTATTGCATTTTGAGTTTGACTTTTAGAGACTGAATTTTTTAAATTTAAGTCAGCTTTATAGTTATTGAAATATATAAGAAGTAGAAAAGTCAAATCTATAGAACAAAGTATATTCAGTGAAGTTTGGTTGCCATCTTATCCCTTCTGCCCTGCTACATCTTGATTAGATAGGTAGGTCAGTAGGTAGATTTATAGATATACACATACATTTATGTGATATACGTGATATGTAATATACATGATATATACATAAATAATACACACATATACACATACAGAGAGAAAAAAAAAAGAGAGAGACACAGAGATTCTACAGCTCCATAGTGCTCCTTGGTGTGGATATACCAATTCCTGACTGATAGGCATTTGATTATTTTTGGTCACTATATTTTTCCATTACAAATCATTTAGAGGATACTCTGGCAAGAAACAGAACTTGTAAGGCTTTGAAGACCTTTGTAATAAATTTGTACTTTATTCTAAGGGTGTCCATAAGCCATTGAAAACTTTCAAGCAGAGAACTGGCATGAAATGAGTTTTGTTTTATCTAAGACTGTGTGAATTGAAGAAAAAGGGCTCATTAAGATGACTATTGCATGAGTTGCAAAAGCAGTTCTCTGTTAGGAAAATCAATTCTATTTATGAAGTATGGCCTTTGCTTACCCTGAAGCCTACAATTTGAGATAATATCCTAGGGGAGCAGATTGATATGGCACTAAATTTTGCAAGATACTTTGAAATAGGCTTCTAAGAATAAAACTTTGACATTATATTGCCTGGTCCCAGGGTTTATATTTATTTAACATATTTAGAGTATATTAAAATATCCCATGCCGATTATAAATTAAGAAAAATGCCGAGGAATTTCTATATGTATACAAAGACTGAGATCTGAAATAGTTTTGTGGTCAATGAGCATCCTGAAGACCATTTCACTTTTTCAGAATCTGCAAAGCTGTTTCAAAACCGTGTCATTTGCTCTCTGATGACACTACCCACTAGAACAAATAATGCAATTATAACTGATATAATTCCACAGTAACACTGCTTGTTTCCTCAGAACTGCTTCTTTATAGACTTATCTAGTCATCCTCAGTATGCAATTGTATGGATTACATTGCAGCATCCAAAGTAAAATCATCAATATAGGTTCTCTTAGCAAAAGCCAGATTTACCATCAATTACCAAATACTGAACTTCATAAAAGCTCTAACATATTTTAAAAGAAAATATGTACTGTTTGTAGACAAAAACTCAGGCACTCGCTCTCTCTCTCTGTCTCTCTCTCTCTTTTGGTTCACAATGTGTAAATTCACTTTCTCTAACAAATGTACCTACGTTTTAATATTCTAACTACAAATTATAAATCGTACAGGGATTTTTGGTATATGAAGTAAACCTTTAAACTACTACTACTAATGATAATAGGTTATCTATTTTGAGCCCTAATCATATTCTGGGTGCTGTGTTAAGTCACTGTACAAAAAAAAACTTTTTTAATTAATTAATTTCTTTTGAGAAAGAGAGAGAGAGCACAAGAGAGGCAGAGAGAGACAGGGAGGGAGAGAGAACCCCAAACAGGCTCTGCACTGTCGCCACGGAGCTCAAGACAAGCCTCAAACCCACACGCCATGAGATCATGACCTGAGCCGAAATCAAGAGTAGGATGCCCAACCGACTGAGTCACCCAGGTGCCGCACAAAAAGTTTTTAATAATCATATTTTATCCTTAAAATAACTGTGATATATCTATCATTTGCTTCTCATTATAAAATATTTGAGCTCCCTAATGTTGAAATTCCTATCCCGTAGTTCAACTCACTGTGTGTATATTCTTCTTTCAAAGCCCTTTTGGAATTAGGACTGGGGAAGCCAACACAAAAATGTTAATACTCGGACTACCATTATTGTTGTACGTATTAATTTTTTTTAATGTTTATTTTTTTGGGGAGAGAGAGACAGAGTGTGAGCGGGGGAAGGGCAGAGAGAGAGAGGAAGACACAGAATCCAAAGCAGTCTCCAGGCTCTGAGCTGTCAGCACAGAGCCCAACATGGGGCTCGAACCCACAAGCTGTGAGATAATGACCTGAGTCGAAGTCAGATGCTTAACTGAGCCACCCAGGTGGCCCATTGCTGTACGTATTAAAGTGTCCATTGTCTCTGATCCAAGAGTTTCATGTCTATGAAACTATGGCACACTAACTTATCTTGCAAATAGAGCAAAATCTCAGATTCTTCACAGTTCTTGACAACAATATGACTCTACTACGTGAAGAGACCGATGGACCACTTGAGGCATGTTGACTACATTGGTCCTTCCATGCTGGAAAGGCCAGCAGTCCATGCCTCTCAGAGAGATAGGTACCTGTTCTGGGTATGGGTTTGCCATTCTTGACTGAATGTTTCCGTTAGCACCACTATCTTGAGATTTATGGATTTCATATGAAATGACATCAGACCAAGGGACCTCCTTTGCAGTAAAGAGGTATGGGAGTGAACCCATTACCATGGAATCCAATAGTTGTATCACATACCAAACCATCTAAAAGCAGCCAAACTCAAAGAATGCTGAAACAGGTTTAAAGGTTTACTTTCAGCACCAGTTTAGAGGTAATTCTCTTGAGATAATGGAATCCCATCCTTTTGCATATTATATGCATTAAATTAGAGATCTCAACATGGCATTGTGTTTCCAATAGTAAAAATAAAGTCAAGTACCAAAAGGTAGAAGCAAGAGTGACCCTATGGACCATTACTTCCAGTGATCCAATGGGAATTTTGTACTTTCCATTCCCACAACTGAGCTGTGCAGGAGTGGAAGTCCTGAAACTCAAAAACTAATATATTCTTACCAAGGGAATTGGCAAGAATGCCATTATATCATACGCTGCAGCTGCCACCAAGGCGCCTTGTCCACCAGGACCCCTTATGAGTAGATGACTAGCAGACAAGAAGGGAAGTTACCATACTAACAGGAGTCAGTAGCTCTCAGTGGCAGGAGAAGGTAGGACTGCTTTTACACAATGAGGGAGGGAGGAACACATGGAACCCACGTTTTCCAGTTGGTACTGGTTCCCGGTACTCCCTTGGCCCATTGACCAGATATCCGTAGCGACTCAGTCCTAAGGAAAGTATGGTCATGAAGCATTCAGACCCTCAGGATGAGGGTGGATGTGGTGTGATCCGCCACCTGATAAGTAATCAAAACATGCTAAGGTGATAGGGGAGGGCAGGGAGATTTAGAATGGATTGTGTAGGAGGAAAGGGGTGAGTGAGTTCCAGCTGCACCCTGAGGTCAACTGCAGTGTCTGGGGCTGTAGGTCATCACAAAAATTTCTCTCTTTCAAGTTTCCCCTCAGGAAGACCCATAGGACCCATGGGGGAGATTCTCCCGCAAATAAGTATGAAGAAAGAAATCTGTGTGAAACAAGTGGTAGACTGTGGTGGGATGCTTCTAGACCAAGATGGAACGCAGAAGGAACTCCTCTAATGGATGACTTTGGCTCAAGAAGTCCTGATTGGCTAGCTGAAACTTTCTTCAAACTGCAGGGCAAAACTCCCCTTCCCTCCTTTTCTCAATGATAGAGGTCAGAACTGCATTAGAATCTGATGGCTCTCCCCACCTTCTCCAGCCCCTTCCTCTCTGTGCCTCTCAGATGTGTTCTCCACTACATTTCTTGCACATCTAATCCCACCTGGTTGTCTGCCCCTTAGAAGACCCAAACTAACACAGTAACATTGTTAAGAAGTAGGTAGAGAATAAAAGACTTTATATTAGGTAAGGCACTACCAGGAGTATCAACAGTGATCTCCAATGGCTTCCATGGATGTGGTCACCATTGATTCTGTGAATGTGTGTCAAAAAGAGAAGGTGACTACCAACTAGCTCTACCACATGGCAATTATATAGAGTGGCAGTGATATCTTACTGTGATTTTCTTGAGCTTAGAGCTAAGATCAAAACTTTTCTGACCGAGAACAACCTTCAACCACTACCTTTAAAAAAAAAAATGTTTATTTATTTTTGAAAGAACATGAGCAGGGGAGGGGCAGAGAGTGGGGGGACAGAGGAACTGAAGCCAGCTCCTGACTGACATCAGAGAGCCCGACGTGGGGCTCGAACTCACAAACCATGAGATCATGACCTGAGCCAAAATCTGATGTCTAACCAACTAAACTACCCAGGTGCCCCTCACCCACTACTTTTGCATGCTGAATGGAGTTGCAAATAACTTTTGCTACAGACTTGATAATATTTCTTCATTAACTTGACCTAAAATTACAAGGCAAAATTATAAGTACTAATAACAGTACTTATATGCAAAAAACAGTACTTACACTGCAGGAAAGTCATTTTGATGACGACAAATATTGTTTGAATCGTAAGTAATGTCAAGCTGCTTTATACGCTTCTTAGACTGCCAGAAGTTAAGATAAAAATGAATACCTTTATTACAACAGTTTTGTACGAGATAAACATTTCCAGCTCAAACTAAGTTCCAAGAGTTCCAAGTTCAAAGGAAATTTCTATATCTCAAAGTTCATTTAACTGTGTAAGTGAGGAGTTTCCCCCCAGCCCTCAATTGGAAGCAAATGGTCTGAAGTGCAGTGACATGCTAAGAGGCAAATATGTAGAGAAGACTCTAAGAGGATTCACTAAGTGCCTTCCATATGCTCATGCACTAATGTCAGTATCTGGAAGAACTATCTCTGTGAAAAAACATTTTCAAAGACGAAATACATAAAATCTCATTATGGATCAGCATTGACAGATAAACACTTGTAATTAATTTTTATGATAGGAAACACTAATTAGAATCCCAATTAAGTGAAATGTTATTTCTGAAGAATTCCATTCTTCTCATTAGTAGACTTGTATTATCAAAAATGTATTAATTATTATGTTTCAAATGTCATCAACAAGATCTGTGTAATCATGTTTTCTCACTTGCTATATCCCAACTTCCGTGATATTCTCAATTTTGCTTCTTGTCCCACAAAGCCTAAAATATTCATTGTCTGCCTCTTTATGGTTTCAGTTAGAAGTATGAAAAGTTGAAAAACAGCAACTGTATACAAAATGCTGTTTTTTCTTGTATTTTGATATCAATTGAATATACTCATTCTCCAGTGTTCTATTTGAGAACAGTTCTATGATGCCTTCAAATACAAGCCTGTTTGCAACAAAATGGATATGTAAGTGAAAAAGTTCTATGAGGAGTTTCAGAAAGATGCCATTTAGGGTTTTACAATCCCGTTCCCATAATCTTATACCATCTGAAGCCATCATCTGTGGCTTGACATAAGACAAAGTTATTTGAAATTGTTCAACATGCTCCATTATAGTAGTAATCTAAATATGGTATCAGATACACTATTAATCTGATCTGTTAATTTAATTTTGCCTAAAATGTTTTGGCTGTATTTAAAACATAAGGATATATCAATAATAGCAGTCTAGGGTAAAATACATGATTATACAGGAGTTATATGTTTGGGCAGAACAAATAACAGGGATTTATTTACAAATTCTATGTGTCTTGCTTCCTGGTTGTATCCTGGCATGCTCAGATACTTTCATAAGTCAGTGGGAAAAAAACACTGGGAGGGAGATAAATATGAGGTTTACACTCAAGCGAAAGTTTAATAATATAATATACTAAATGAACTTGTGCTCACATTCATAATCTTTAAAAGATACGATGTTAGAACTATGGTACCACTAATAATGAGGCTTATAAGAAATATGCACACGAAAATGAAGCTTTAAATTAAAAATAATGAATATTAGTTATATTATTCTTCTGGATGGAATTTCAAGACTGTTATTAAAAGTATAAAACAAATTAGATTGAGATGGTTAATGCTCTTTTGTGTATTTTAGAAGATAAATGCTTTCCTAGAATTAAATTTATCTCAAACTTATTCTTTTAGCATGCTAATTAATAGAACAGGATCATGGTTTTTGTTAATTAAAATAAGATACCTCAGGGAATCGAAATTAATTTTGATGTCCTAATAGATACCCTTATCTCAATAAATCTCCCAGATGTTTTGTTAACATTATATAAAAGTGGATAAAGGCATTTTTAGGCTGACTTTGGCAAAAGTGAGAGGGAATTATCCATTGTAGGCTAATCACAATGCATGAGGTAGATTAATGTAGTTTTTCATTAAGACTAATCTCCATGGATATGTTAGAAATTTCAGAATAAGCTTTCAAACACTATATATCTAAGTCATTTGTTCAAATGTGATCCAGTTTAATAGTTACTGAAAGCTATAACCATCTGGCAGATGTTTTCTGGCCTATGTGAAATGAGTTGAGGGGCTCATTTCTGTTTCTATTGAACACATGTCCAGGTCACCAGAAATACCACCACGATTTGCACCCTAATTAGCAATCTCATGCATGTTGTGGGCTACATGGTAATGGAACATGGGCTACTCTCCAATTTTGGAAATGAATCTATTCAGATACAAATAGAAATGCCCTTGTAGGGTCAGCATCAAGAGAGCTTGCATTTCTGTGTAGTGTAAATTTCAAAACTAAAAAGATATTCTTTTTTTGGCTTAAGGTATTCATTTGACAATTTCTCTGAAAAATTCTTCTTTCTTACTAATAATTTCCAGATGTAATATAGAACAAAGAGTATGTCATTGTAGTTCTTAACATCTTGGGAAAAACAGACCCCTCTGAGAATCTGATAAAAGCTACAGAGCCTACCCCATATAATTAAATTATGTACACATACCAACATTTGTATACAAAGTCAAAGATTTTACAGAATACCATTGCCCTAATACAAGTAAAGGATCTTAGAAATTATTATCAAAATTTGTCACTGTAATACAAAGGCTAATATCAATAAACAAGTTTTGTTTTTCATTACAAAAACAGCCCAATAAAAATACATGGTAAGAATTTTTTAAGTGTCAACATTGTGACTTCTTTCATAACCTAGCTGGAATGGTACAAGAAAATAAATTCTAGATGCTTACTTAAGTTAGTAGTTCTTTAATATCTGAGGCTATATTTCTATAAATTTTTTTGGTCCCAGAGGCCATATATTCACTAAAAGTCACCTGGATTTTACATGAGTTTTTCTATTTCATTCATAAATATCAAATGCATTATTGGGAAGTGAGAAAATAGGTAAAGGAAACCTCATGTATAATGGACCCGAGAAGCCCTGAAGGGGGTGTTCTCATGCACAAGCCATTAGTTGCAGCCTACATTAACCAGCAGCAAGAAGGAAGATAATTCTTATCTTCACAAGGAAGGACACTTTCCACACAGTAATTTTATCTCATGCTTTTAAGAAGAAAGATCTCTCCCAGCCCCAGCAACAAGGCATTCAACAACACCTTAACCACTGCTTGCAGCCATAAGCAACCTCCACAACCTCAAACTCTTGTTCTTCTCCAGGGAATTTTCTTTCAAAACAGCTCTCACCATTTCCTCCTAAGACCTAATAAAAACTGTCCTTGCCTTTGTTTCTTTGAACTTGACTATGGTTTGGCATAGCTTGCTTGTCCCAAATTGCAATTCTACTGCTGTTCTAAGTAAACAACTTTTACTAGTAAAGTGAGTGACTATTTTATTTGTAAGGTTGACAAAAGAATAAACAGAATGTTCTTGGCCTGCTAGAAAAATAATTACACAAGTACAGAAATGAAACTCTGGAAAGCAAATAAGAATTTTCTTTTTACATCAAATTTATATACTTAGGTGGGTATATGGCACTTTGGAAAATTCATTCATGTGAGTTAACAAATCCATATTAAGTTAGAAAGAGACATAAACAGGATAGAAGGAGTTTCTGTCCTTTTGACACTGTGTGGGAGAAATATACATGAGGAAACAGCACACCGTGGTATAAGCCATGATGAGGAAGGACAAGATGGCACAGTAGCCCTTAAGAGATGAATAGAAAAGCATATAATAGAGATTTTGTGTCGAAAATCTGATATATCATTGAGGTGTGGTAATGGTGTATGTGTATAATTTATGGAACATCAGAGCTCTTTGAGGAATCACTATGCTTTTATAAAATTTGTTACACAAACCTAAAGAACAGAAGAGAGGTATGAACTAATATGGATTTGATAGACTGGAAAACCAACACATGAATAAGATTGTTCAGAGAGAGTATAGGGTGAGGGGGGGAAAAAAAGGAGAGGACGAAGGATGGGACATAGGTAACACAAAATTAAAAGTTAGGTAAAACAGAAAACTCCCGGAAATGTAAAAGCAAAACCAAGAGGAAATAATGTCAAGGAAGTCAAAGAAGGAAAGTGTTTCGGAAAAAGGGAGTTTTCATCCCAGTCAAGTGCCAGGAGAGTTCAAATGAGTAAGAATTTCAAGGCCATGTGTTACCTTGAAAACAGTTATTGCAGAGAAGGGACAGAACTTTGAATTAGGAAGCAGAAGCCAGATTGCCCTTGTCTAAGTAGAGAATGGCAGTTATGGGTGGGGGAGGAAGTGGAGAAGGCAAGCATTGATAAATTTCAGGAAGTTTCTATTCAAATAAAGAAAACAAAGTCTCTGGTTGTAATTGACCGGAC